>NC_142624.1:27602500-28802500 GCF_059453375.1 Lepisosteus platostomus
GTAGCTTAAATTATCGACTGGAAGATCACTAGTGATTGCAAAGATCTGGAGCTAATATAAACATCAAACTGCACAAGCACAAGCTGCACATCAACAGACAACAAATAAGCAAATCATATTTTTGAAGCAGTCCCCTCATTTTGCTTTATTTACCAAATTCAAGGAAATACTTAATATTCATGCATTTCAAGCTTTATAAATATTTATATGTGCAGTATATTAAAAGTCATTCTCATGTACCTAAAGGTCATATTATTACTAAAATAGTTACTTTAAATATATATTTTAATAAATCTAAAATATACTTTAAAAAAGTATTATTTGCACATCTTTCAGCAGATTCTGATTTAGGTTTTCGTGATCTTCTACTGAAGTGCATTTCTGAATGATGCATAAAAATGCAGATGTAAATCTCCACTTTAGAGCACTTCAAAGCCTTCCTGGAGCACAGTCTGACTTGTTCATCTCCAACTATAACACTTCTCATGTGATTTGTTGCTGATTGATTGTGATTTCTTGAAGATGCAAAACCTTTCTAAAGATTGTCTGTGTAGTTACGGGTAAGGCACAGAACGTTGTTCAGCATCGTGCCATAAGAGTAAAGAAGAAAGAAAGAGTACAGTGTGGTGATCTATGCATATGATGCAGTGCTCTGTTGTAGCTTGCTTTCTCTATTGATAACATATTTTCATTGTGTTATGACTCAGGAATCCAGTGTCATTTTGCATGGTAGCAGGTAGAAAATAGGCTTTATAGAGATTGCCCCCCTGAATAACAGTAATAAATTGCTTTCTTTCAGAAGCAAGTTGTGAAAGGACTTTCAAACCACTCTTAGTTGGGGGGGGGCATAACCACAACAGTGTTATCTTATACTATGATCCCTGTAACTAATGGTACCCTGGTGACCCCTGGTGACTATGGTACCCCATACTGTACATAGACATATATTGGAACAATAATAGGCTTATTCCATGCTGAAAAGAGAAGAAAGAAAACACGTTTCAGCCGTGGAGCCTTCTTCTTACTAGTTCCTTTGCAGCCTACGCATGCTGACACAGCTACCCACCTGAACATAGACATATATTGCTTATAGAAAGTCTATGCATTCTTTTAACCTGATACATAGACATAAAGTGCCATTCCAACTGGATTGAGGTCAGGGCTCTGACTCCCTGATACTTGATATTTCTCTGACCCAAGGACATTTAACATTTTTGAGCAATTCCAACTGTTGTTTGGCTGTGTAATTTGGGTTGTTGTTACACTGAAAAGTGAACATTCTTCTCAGTTTCTGCTTTCTTGCAGAAAGCAGCAGGTTCTCCTCCAGGACTTTTCTGTACTTTGCTCTATTCAATCCCCCTTATATCCTGAGACGTGTCCCAGTCCCGGTCAATGAGAAACGTCCCAGTATCATGATGCTGCCACAACCATTCTTCACAGTAGGGATGGTGATCACAGGCTGTTCCTCAAGCTTAAAAACATAAAGCCACACTACCATCCCTCCTCTCCACCAACCTCTGGATTTGCAGGATGGCAGCCTTTGGAAACTACGTATGTTTTTTAGATATGGGATTTTAAAAGATCATTAACCTTAATTAATGAATTACCTAATTTAAATGATTCGGTGGTTGTCTTGTAAAGATTGTGTTATTATCATATAAAGCAGATTTCAGGTTCCTCGCACTCAGTCCCTATTTTGCTACAACCAGGGGGACCTTTGCCTTGATGTGACAATGTATTTAAGGAGTAATGAAAACATACTAAGTTGTATCACTTCACAAAACAATCTGCATCTATTAGCTTCTGAGCAATACTTACGAAAAACTGAACATATTACAACTAATAAAAAGATATCCGACACAGCCAGCCACTACAGCAAAGAACAGATACACTTCAGAGCTCTGCACCAAATTCTACTGTGTCCAGAGTAAAAACCCTCTGTCTCTCTTCGGATGCACTCACTTTCTCATTGATGTAATAAGGGTCCAGATCCTCAAGGGGTTCTGAAACCATTCCTTTAGGTGTGTCACCATATATGAATGGCAGTGATCTCCCAGCCTCCAAGTCACTATTTGGTTTGGGGCCATTTTCGTCATCATCGGGACGTTCTCCTTTGGGTTTCTTTCCTTTCTCTTCTGCAATCCTCTTCTCGATAGCTTGGAGAGACTCCTGGTTAAACAGGTGGAAGCTGTCTGGTCCTGGTGGTACAAGCAGTTGTGCCATCTTTTCATCCTGCACCTTCAAAGTTAATGTTTAGCCTCCTGCATAAGAAAGTTCTAGAAGGAAAAAAACAACAACAAAATAAAAAATAAAGATATGAACCACATGGCAAGACTGGGTGCAGGGGATGGTCAGTTTCCGATATAAATATTACAGTTTCCTTTGGTCAAACCATGTGATTTTTGAGTTCAGAAAGGATCTAAAAGAGCGATAGTATGAATATTAATGAAGGAGACATTATGATGCTGTTGGTTATGAACCAAGACAATCAATTATTCACCTAATATTTACTACATTAGAGGAAGAAAGATGATCTACTTACTTTTGCATTGAACCTGCGACAGAATGCTACATAATAAAGGTAAAATGTTTCTTGTAACTTTATGTACAAACAAATAAATGATAAAAGCCCGCGGTGTTAGTAATGTTTATTTTGCAAGACAAAGAACAAATATTCCTAAAACATATTTCTACAACACAGAATTTCACAATACAGTATTTACACTGCTTTACAAGCCCTAGCATTCAGACACATGTTTATGCCCCATGAACCTAACTCTTGTTTTGAAGCACCTTCTTTTTATTGAACATTGCAATGTCCGTGTGTCAAAAAAGAAAACAAAGATTTGCTGGCCTTCTCTAATGCTTGGGCACAGGGGGCAGGGAAGGAACTGGATGATTTGGGGAAATGGTGCTGATGTTGTGAATGGGCTGGGGAGAGCAGAGTTGCCACCAGAAAGAAGGTGGAGGGGGGGAGCACAGCCCACCCGAGGCACATGGGTGAAGTCTGTTGTTATGTAATTGTTTTGTTTCTGTCTCAAAGAAGTGAACACAAAATAAAAATGAACAGAAGACAGTTTCAGTTAATAAGTAAGAGTCATCTTTAATCTGACATGTACTGTCCACATGGATGTTAAATGACTTTCTATGAAGTGTGACAGGCCAGCTGTAGTGAGGATCATGGTGGCGGCTGTCCTGGTACAGTAAGCTACTGTATGTCAGTTGCTGTAGAATTGTACTCACTTGAATAAGCGATACAGTAAAATTCAGTTTGTGCTATTAGAAATATAATCAGCAAATTCCTAATGCAGTATTAAAATATTCAAATAATCCTAAAAACCAATAGCTGTCCACTTAGTCCAAACCATCAAGATGAACACTCTGCAGCATATGAACTCATACAATGTCAGCTTCTCTAAATTCACTTAAATCAGGAATTTGATCAAAATCAGGGCTCACAAAAAGAAACTGGAATTTACAAATTATTTATTTCTATTTAATTCTACTATTTAGGTTCTGATAATAGAGAAGGATTTGTCTCTCATTTTTAATTTAGTTTTGATATTGAGAGCACCATGGCTGTAATTCATTGTCTAGACTGAATAAGAGGAAGAGAATGAATCTATAATGTCAATAACCCCAACTCATTGGCAAAGGAATGTTGTGGTTATCATATACTATTCCACAAAATTCACTGTTCAAAAAAGTGCAGTTCCTTAAGTGAATTGTTCTGTAAATACAGTATTTGTCCTGTGACACACTTATGAATATCAATTACAACAAAAAGCCTCCCATCCGTGTTCAGCAAAAACTGAAAAACAGATCTGAATTTTCATTTTTCATTCACATAACTTTTCTTTACTGCCCACTTCTGTCATTTTTTATACAATCCCAAAAAAACACCTTGCTCTACAGCTGAATTTACAATATGATGGTTGCTGTACAGGCTTTATCTGTTACTCCCTTCCAACATAGCTGAAAGATGGAATAGTCTGCCGCATACAACTATGCTTGGCCTTTACACTTAAGCTTGGAATACATTAACAGAAATATGTCTGTGCTTGAGTTCATTTACATTTTTAGGATATGCTTGTTCACATTTTCTCCCTGACATTTCTATTTTATCAGATTCTGACTTCCAGCATTGCCATTTTTTCCAAATGGGACCAATGGATTGGTGTGCTGGCTATATAAAACAAGTGTATGTTTTATGCATGTGAGAAATTAAAAAATAAGTGGAAGAATACCATAAGCGCAAAAACATCTGGAAATCCAGAGAAAAGTCCCATTGAATCAAGGAATCCATGTGGAGGATAATTCAATATCAGGTGCTGATATCTTTAACGGCTAATTTAGTGCTGTCTGCCTTATGTTTTGAAATCCACATCAATTTGCTTGATGTTAAACAGAAAAGCAAACTGCTTTTGTCTTTACTGTCTATACTGTGCTCACGGTGATGGTCAGTCATTTCAAAATTAATACTTTGTTTTAAGCAAACCTCTATTTTGATCAATTAAAAAAGACAATACAATATGCCCTGCACTGCAGACCCACAAAATGAAGTGAAATGTAGAAATGTAATGAGACGAAACAAAACTAGCATGCTATAGTAATAGGGAATATATATCTGAATAACAATGCAGTAGCACTGTACCAAACACCAAAAATGCATTAAGTGCTGATCATTTACCCTAGTGTCTCCTTGCATCTATTCTCAGTTGCCATGGTTACCACAGCATGACTTTTCATCTCATGAACACATCTATATTTTTGTTAAAATGTCTCAGAGTCAGTAGCAGACACTCGATAGAAGAAAGGTTTATTTCTGAAGACAAGGAACGAATGTGCTGAGTTAAACAGCAACAGCCATGCCAAACAGGAACATAGTAGAGGAGAAAAACTTGACTACATTCAATCAAATGAGAAAACTGATTTATCTGGCTGTCACTGGTGTCCTATTACAACAGCATCAGCAGACACGGCACAGAATGATGTAATAATCATGCCAGACAAGAGAAACAAAAATGAAAAAAAATGTTATTTAAGTAAAATACTGTATATACTGCATCTACACATAGTGTGCTTTATACTGATCTGCATGTATACATCCATCCATTTTCTAACAGGTTTATCCAGTACATGGTCTCAAGGGAGCCAGAGCCTAGCCTGGCAAGCAACAGGCACCAGACAGGATACACCCTGTATGAGATGCCAGTCCATTGCAGTGTGTGTATACATACAATATATTTGTTTATATGTATGTATGTACAGTTGCCTTTAAATTATTTGGAGTTGATTTAGCAAGGAAATTCCATTAATCAATAATATTGGTGAACAATAAAAATTAAAAGGTAAATAATATTTTATATTATATATTAAACACAATTTGTTACATAGATTTATAAATAATGCGTCTTAAATGTCAAAAATAAATGTGGCAAATGTAACCCTGTAGTGATTTTTTAAATTCTCTTGTAGCTTTAATAAACAGAGATTTTAAGCTTCTCTTGAATTCAGCTTGATTAGTTTTGGGTAAAAAGGAGGTTCAATACAGTCCAGTTCTGTTCATACAAATTTCACACAAAGGGTCCTCAACCTCCACAACAGTAAAAAAAGAGAAGTCATTAGATAATGAACATCCTAAACTGAAATGAAGTGTCAAACATCAGGCTAGTGATGTTCACCATGTTCTAGGCTAGTGAAATGGCTGTTACCTACCAGCAAAAGGATAGAATAATTTCTCAAAAAGTACCAAAGGCAACAATTAAGAACAGTCAACAATCTTGGGCATTGTGATCATCCAGAACACTGTTCAAAACTGAGCTCATGAATTTGATTTCCAAGGCTGAATTCCATGGCAACACAAAAAGAAGGAAAATGAACTGACCAGAAGGCCAGATGACATCTAAATGACTTCCTGTTGAATGGGACTATGTGTTGTTATTGGGTGAACCAACATATTGAGCTTTTCCTTAATAAGTGGTATGTTAGACACACAAAAAGCTCATGTTAATAAGAATGTCATCCCCCTGTTGAGCAGGGAAATTAATTTGTTTTGTATGTCCCAGTATTGTTATTATACCTGAGGAATTGGTGGGTTCCAAGGATATGAATGTTTTTTATACAAAAAACTAGAGCCTTTTAAACCTTTTCTCAGGAAGCTTGAGCTTGGTTCCAAATGGATTTTCTAGCAGAAGAGCAATCCAAAGCAAATATCGAAACCTATCATGAACAAATCATTAAAGATCATTAAACCAATGTAAGTGAGAAACATTGATTAGTTTGTAAATTATCCTTAAACAGTGGGAAAATATGCTCATTATGCTCTCCTTTAAATTCAATCACATTTTACAAAGTTACAAATACAATACATATTTGTTGTTCAAATGCTACTGGACGCCCTAAATTTTCAAAAAGAGTTACCTTTGAATACTTAATCTTTCAGGTATCCCAGTAGGTAAGAATAACATGAATTCACATCAAACATGGATGGCCAAAACTGTTTTTCTATAATGGATGTAAGGGAATATGTTTGAAAGAACTCTTGTGTAATATAGCATTTCCACTCCTTTCCAGAACTGTGTGACTGTATCACAAAACTTTGAACTCACTATTATCTTCTCTTTGCACTGTCAAAGAGGATTCAATTTTTTTTCTCCTTAAAATCAAGGCAGCGTGTTTTGAAGATGACATTGTTTGCCATTTTGTAGTTTAATAAAACTACTTAAAACATTAAAATTTTTAATGGTCAGATTGGTATATAATCACGATATGTATGGTAAATCTAGTGTATTTTCACTAGTACATGCACTTAAAACTGACCTGCATATCTCACATTTTCTCAATAAAGATTAAAACATCATTGAATATCAACATGATCAAATAGCATTAGGTCTTTTTTGTCAAATTAAATGTACTGTATGATATTCTACCAATTCTAGGTGCTCTCTGAAAAATAGACATGGTGACCCACCTACCCTAGCCAAGTATTCATGAGATTAATAATTATGTTAGGAATTTTTTTAAACCTTGATAGAAATAATATCAACACAAGTATTTTCAAAGTCCAGTTTTAAAAAGAAGTTTAAACTCAAACAGAATCTTGTTTATGGAAACAAACATAAGTAACAAATGCCTTTTAATTCAAATCTTGTTAATTCAAACATGGTTTGAATGAAAATATATAGAGAAATGTGTAGGCATTTATTAAAAAAACAATTCCAGTCAGTTGTTAGATTACTTTTTAACAACCCCAATTCCAATTACAATTGTGTAACCTGTAACGTGTTTTAAAATATTAAGGATTTCAGATTTCTTGACAGTTCCTAATGTACTGTATGTTATAATGATGATCAAAGGGTTAAATTTCCGTTTTTTTCTGTTGCACAAAATGTGCATAATAAATATCAATGGTGCCTAGTCTGGGGGTCATGCCCCTCATTTCAGACAATGAAATCAGTGACCATGCTGTAACAAAATAAACAAAAAACAGTATATTTAAAACATACAGTACTGTATATCCTCTTTCATATACAATTAGTCCTATTTATAATGCATTTTGTAATACACTTGCATGATTTTTGCAAACCCTACTACTTCAAATAATACAAGAGATCCATGGAAAGGAGTTTGTCAAAATTACAACAGCCACAAGCTTTACCTATCGACAGCAAAGGCGGGTTAATTAAAACATTCAACATCCTTTGAAAATTCAGATTTTGTTAGTGAACATGAAATATACATTTAAAATTTGGATGCTAAGCAGGTTTTCTTGCAAGCTAACAAATGGTAATTTATTGTCACACTCTACTTTAAGCATGGGTTTTAGAGCCAAACAATCTTTACCTTCATAATTCATTTATATTGCACATTTGCATGCATATTCTAGTACTTTGAATATTTCTGGTTTCATGCACTCATGGAGAAGAGCAAGGTTCTTGCACATGCATAAATATAAGCAAGTATGAAGAATAACGTGTCATATGAAAAATCAACAACATGTATTCTGAATAATGCAGTGTATTATCCAGAATGATACAGTATCTTACAAAAAACAAGCAAAGGACTTACATTTAAAATTTAGTTCTAATTGTATAGTATAAACATAGTATACTGTATATCAGTTTCCATTGTAGTTTATTTTCAGTTTACTTGTATTAAGCCTTTTATTTTAGACATTGAAGAAATTCAGTTAAAATAGTTAATTCACAGATTGTACTACTTCAGGGGTGTGTCTGAGCATTAATTTCATTACAGGAATTCAGTATATTTCTGATAAATACAACAGAAAATAAGATGTGGATGAAATGACCTTTTGAGCGCAATTATATGGGAGAGCCATTGCTTTTAAAACTAGTGCTTCACATTTAGATATGGAAATGTATGAAATGCGTCATGGTTAAAAATAAACTTGCTTAAGCTTTGAGAAAGCTTAACATTAGCTCATATGACATCTGTAAGCAACCAACCCCAACTTAAGATGTAGTCAATGAGGTGCCAGGGTGGATTCATGCTTTAACCCTGTTACCAACCTTTCTCTAAGGCCAAGTGTTGAAGATACTCCATTACTACAAGTTTTTTGTCTTCCATTATTATAGATACCATACTTTGGAAAGCTTCTACCACAGTTTAGGGCCACTGTCCTGCTGGAAGACAAAAACACTGGCAAAATATTTCATTTTTCTAAGCAGCAATGCACAAATAGTAGTTTTCAATGAACAATACTTTAAAGCAGTAGCGTAAAGATTACATTTCTCATTATTAAACTACACATAGCATAAATTGCTTTAATACTAGGGTTGAATACACTATATAAAAGCAGAATGTGGGAAACAATCCATTTCCAGCTCTAAAACAGGATAGATTTAAATGGACTCTATGTTATTATATGCATTACACTGTACTTGCTCCTTTCCTCTCTCTCAATATTGTTGGGTTATTGTACATCAAAACTCAGTAATAATTTTTGGACTTCCAAAAAGCAGTTTATAATTATAAAGTCATAATGAGACACACTTGAACAAAAACTACAGTAAACAAATTTAAAGAAAATCTTTACTCAGTGTGTTGTAATTGAGAGTTCATCCCAACCCCCATCCAGTGCCATTCCATTCTTACAACACACACAGACAAGAAAAGTGAGCACACTGTCATTTTTAACGCTGTCCTACTTCTTAACTCTAATTTTCAGTGGCTACGCAGTCGAGGTTTCACCAAAATAACCCCAGGCAAAACATGACCCATGCTTTGATTTTCTAAAGAATTTGCAGTCATTAGAATTGCTGGGTGCCTGACAGCTTAAACAATTACATGTGTGCCAAAATAAACACTAAACTGGCAGGATGCTGATTTCTTGTGTCCGCACTAAAGAATAGAGTCAGAGCCAATGGAGATCAAACTGGTTTAGACCTATGTCTAAAAATCTTAAAATGTAGAAAAGTGTTTATTTAGAGCTCATCTTAGACATCAGAAATGATATTATGCAGAAAGAGAAATTTCATTACACATTATTGATCATTTTTACACATGCTTGCATTAGATCAGACAAGAAAAACTAGAAGCTGATTTTTTAAGCACGGTTCATATTCACGATGCAGATATCAGTTGTGATTCAGAAATTAAAATGTCAGCTGTTTCTTGACGTAATCTCTTAGATATGCATAGAGGGACTGATTGATCACGAGTCTTAGTATCAGTAACAAATTCATTTAACAAAAGCTTTATTGTACTTTTGCATAAGACAATATGTATGTAACAGTATTTCACACTTTTATTTTTTGATTAAGCTAACACCATGCCCAACCGGGATTCACACTGTTACTCAGGAACTAAACGGCCACAATTTGGATCCTTGTAGCTAAAACCTATAACTGAGATATTAGGTTGCTTCAGAAAGGGGAGAAAGCAACAAGGTGTTCTTAACCATCTTTTACTATATTGTCAAAATCAAGAAATTAACTTCTCATAAGTAACAATATTGTTGTTTTTCTTTTCTCAAAACAAAACTGACAATGCAATAATTCTACTGGCAAAACAAAGAGGTGAAGACCAACTGACTTGAGAGAGACGGATGTTTACTTTGAGACCATTGTGCAGCTGGAGGTTGCAAGAGGTTTCACCTCTTCTGCTCTCACTGCGGCTTGTCTCTAAAGGGCAGCAGTACAATAAGCGACACAAACAATTCCTGCCTTAAACCCAGGTGAACCATTGCATCATCTCTTATTATCTTAGGCTGGCACCATGGCTCAGACAGAGGATCTCTGGAGGGTGATCAAGCACAAAACAAGTCTTTTCCCCTTTGTGAGTATCCATTGTCGTCTTTAAATCAAGATTAAACATTCAGACAGATCTTTGTCATAGTGCCTCTAATTCTTACATTAATAATCCCCCTACGTACTGCACAAGTTGCAGATTTCAGGCAACTGAAGTGAAACTAGTGTTAAATTATATATCACCTGTTAGTCCAGTTTACTTAAATATGGCTATATACATTGGAAATGTGAGAAAGGGGAAAAAAATAAAAAGGTGTTTTTCAAATTTACTTGCTCATTGTAACAGCCCTGTCTGGGATTTGCTGATCTAAAAATATATTGCCAATATTTCTAAACCAGTGTCTTCCCAAAATCCACTAATTAACTGAAATACTATAAAATAACTGGTAAATTCATATTGCGTACGCTTGAACTGAGTATAAACTCTGATTCCCATCAACAATATTATACAGTAGGTCATAATGTACAACTGTATATGACTTCAAATTAAAACCTAATCAGTTTTCCAGTTTTTCTCCCATTATCATCTTGAAGTCACCTGGGCGCTGTATTTGGACAGCTAGTTGATGTCTAGGATTTTTGTTACTACTAGGCTAATCAGAGATTTGTCAACGGTATTGCTTAATATGGAGATATCAAACAATCGTGATTCGGAAAAAAATAATTTTAGCTATCTTCTTTACTTAATTCACCAGATCCTAAATACTGTTTGCCAGGGGAACTGATTGATCAGGAGCCTTAGTATAAGTAACAAATTTAAAGTAATGTAAAAAAATGGTTGTTACACTTAATAGATAACTTCAGTATGCTAATATGTCTACAACACTATCCCCCCCCCCCCTCCCACTCTTTTTGGTCAAGCTAATGCAATGCACAACCTGGATCCACACTATAATTCAATTCAGCAACTCAACAGCCACAAATCTGGACCCTTGAATTCAAAACTTGTAACTTAGTTTTATATACATGTTATGTCTTTCAAATCTTAGACTACAGTGCCTTACAAAAGACACAGTTTGTGACCACTTACAGACCACCTCTAGATAACAGGTTTCAAGTTTTTCCACAGATTCTCAGTAGGATTCAAGTCAGGAATTTAACTGGGCCACGAGAGGCATTCATTTTTTTTTTTTATTCCGGTGTAGCTCTGGACTCATTATCTAGCAAAAAGTTGATTTTTTTTGTCCAAGTGTTAGATCTGATGCTGGTTTTTCTAGATGTTTTGCCAATACTTTGTTTCATCTATGATCCCATCAGTACTGAAAAGCTTCACAAGCTAGCTGATGATAATCATAAATATAACATAATGTTATATAACATAAATATAACACCATGTTTGATAGTAGGATGTTGGTTTTAATCAGTACTTGATTGAGTACTGTGTTCACGTTTCATCAGATGTAACTGCATTTAGACCAAAAAGTTCCAAATTTGTCTTGTGTGACCCCAAAATCTTTTGTCACATATTTTCAGTATCATTAGGTTCTTTGTTGAAAACCCCATGAAGGATTTGAGATTTATTTTCTTCAGTTCTATACAAGCCCCATTTGTAGAGTGACTTATACTGCTGACTCATTGACGTTTTCTCCTATCTCAGCCACAAAAACTCTACAATTCTTTCAACATTGTCCTCAGTCAACATTAGCCTCAAGGTGGTATCCCTAAACTGTTTCACTTGCCAGCAGCCATATCACCCTGCAACTCACAACTGGCAACCCAGTGAAGCTAAGCAGGCGTGAGCCTGGTGAGTACCTGGATGGGAGACCTCCTGGGAAAAACTAAGGTTGCTGCTGGAAGAGGTGTCTTGCTGTTTACCCCCCTCTGTGATCAGCAAAGACACCTGTTAACCATTAAAGGACAATAATTGCTGGTGAGCCTGCAACCCTGTTCCTCAATAGCAGACAAAGCTAGGTCAAATGATGGAGTATCACTGCACTATCATAAGTGGTAATTCTCTATATGTATCCATGCAACAGCTAAGAAAGAGTAACTTCCGATTTATGTAAGATTCTGGTTACGTAAAGACTTGAGGAACCAAACCCTTATGTAAGTGGGTGTATAACAGATACTAATTACTGCTTCAAAGTGCCATAGCTGCAAGCTTTAAAGCAACAAAATGTGAAACCTGTGCCTGGGTCTCAATACTTTTGCAAGGCACTATATCTTATGATAAGGATATACTTTTACTTGTGTTAGAGTATGTGTTTGCACATGACACCAGGCTATTCATTCCATCTTGCTCATTTGGTTTTTATCTTTAGTTCCGGCAGGCTACTATGTTATTAGAAAGTAATTGCTCAATATGGGAATGTTCACAGAAATGGCAGATCAGGGATAAATTCATAGATAAATAGGTGTGGGAGGAAAGAGGAGGGGGAGGAGATACCCTCCTTGGTAGTTGTTTATCATTTAATATGTATGATAGATTAATAGGCTACATAAATATACTGTACATAACATCAAAATAAATGTAAAACTCTTTTTAGAAATGTTCTTTTTTAAAATAAGGTATATTTATGAATTTATGTTTTCATAATAATAATGTACTGTATATAGAATTTGGGTATTGATTAAATATGTTGTTATCATTTTTATTAATTGATCATTCATCACATATCATGTTACACCTGAACATCAGAATTAGGTGGCATGTGCAACACTTCAGGTGGACTCTCCAGCAGAAGAGTCAGATCTTCTTCAATGATGGATCAAGGTGTTTTTTAGACCACCCTGTCAGTGAGTGTGGTGCTCATGTACAGAAATATATTCAAATCATTTTATACATCATACCAATTAAAGGAGAGGTGCAGGTGTGATGCCAACCTGACTGCACAGTGATTCATTGAACAAGACCTGGTAACTCACTTGTTACCCTTTCTGCAGGCTAATCCTAATGTGACCACATTCCAACAGGATAGCACATGTACTCTTACTATTTCTGTAATGCCAGCTTTCTTGCAAGATGATATTACAACAGTTATGCTCTTGATGCCCTATTAGACAGAACATTTGTGGGATGAGCTGAGATGTCCTGTGACACCCAGGGCTCAGAGACCAGTAAACAAGCCTTGCATGCCCAGGCTCTGTGAGAGGAAAGGGACAGCATCTGCAACCTAGTGTATAATATGTGGTGCAGATGTACAGCTTGCATTGCTTCCAACAATGCCCACACACATTGCTAACCTATGACTCTTACAGCAGACCTCCTGTTGATCAACTGTTCATGGCAAATGTTAATCAGCACGATGAATTCACCTGTGCCAATGTCAGTGCACCTGCCACAAGAAAAGTTATGTTACTTTCTTGACAATAACTTTGTTATTTAATGTGTTGCAACTCTAAGTGCTAGCCTTTTTTTTAAGCCTAAGTACATATATTCTTCTTTAACACATGCTTGTGCCAGACACAGCTTGGAACCAAGACAGCCCCACACCTACCACCTTCAGAGCAAACCTAATGATATCTGGAAAATAGTCTATTCCTGTTTTAGGTAGCATGATGGTGTATGAGTTATTATTTAACTATGAATTTCACAGTCTCTTGCCTTATAAGTATAACATCAGCAGAGACATGCATCTGCCTTCACTAGATTTAAGAAGCAATCTGCTTTCTAGGACATTTTGAAATGATTTTTATTTGATTTTATGAGGGTTAACTACAGGAGAACCATTTCACTGTTCTTTCAGAAGCAGCTTGGCACTTCTTAGGAATCTCAGGAACCTTAACATAACAAAGCAAAAACTGTAGTAGAACATGCATACACACAGACAACTTCATTTGTTTAATATGTACTAATAGTAATGGATAATGCTACATTAACCTTTGCAGTTGTATGCTAACTTTCGTACACACACTTATGAAATGATAACCTTACTACGATATATCCTGGCAAGTATTTAACTATATTCATTTTGTCAGAACAGGTGGTTGAATAAGACTAAGTGGATGTAAAGAATTACGTTTCTTTTCAGAGTTTGACAGACTGACCTTCACTAGAAAATGCTTCTATTGTTTATATTCTTGTGGGTCAAGAGGGGTAAGGGATATTCTGACAAATAAATAGTATTTTTCATTATAAATCAAATATATTTAATTTTTGATACTTTCAAAAAACACTGCATAAGGTGTTTACATAGCCTTTTTGGACAACGAATTGTATAAAAACCTTCACATGATAATATTGCTAGATAGTAATAATTGTAACATCAATAAAAAGGACATAATGGTAATTTTTTGATAATCTATCTTCCAAATTGTATAATTTCGGTTTCATTTGTTTGCAATTTGCTAATATACAAACTGCAATTCATGTCACTTTGTGTTGATTTTATCACATTTAGCTCGACAACAAGACACATGAAACATGCACACTAATAATTTACAACAGCTAAAAAAATGGCTATATTTCTTAACGGACAGTCCCTTTGTCAAGTATTTCCTTGAAACATTCCAAAACTGTACGTTTCCGATCTACGGTAGACATGTTTATTTATGCTGTACGGAAACGTCTGGTGTCTATGGGCGTAGTCGAGTGCTGCTGTCCAAGGTGCTGAAAGCTTTTCCAACAGAATAGCTGGAGTGGCTCGCTTCTGCTATTATGGCGTATCACTAGATAATACTTTCGAAAAAAGTTTTTTTTTTAAGAAACCATTTTTTTCTTTCATTCTATACACACATAAATGCTAATCGTTATGTGTGACAGACCTTGTGCAAGGACATTACATAGACATCAATCATAATAGGTGGACGATAGAAATATAAGACGATGAAGCAATCAATATTCCAAATAATACCCACACCAAAACACTTCCCGAATGACTCGCCATTTCGCCACCCGATCGCCTCTGGTTTACATTGCGTTCCTTAACAAAACCACCACTTGGCTCATTAAATTACTTCAATCTATATCACCAAGTGACACGTGTACTTAAAACCGCAATACCCACCTAAAAACATTCTAAATAAATGAAAGTAAAGTGGACTTAAATAATTATACTCAGAGTTCTGTAAGCTTAATGTTCTAGCCGCTTTTTTTCTGGAATCTGTAAACGAACTGAGTTAATATCTATATACAAAAGGGAATAGCTATTATATTAGATGGCACCAGCAAAAAAAAATGCTTGAAACGTTTGTTTTTTTCCATCGGCATCTATTACCGAAGGGATTATATAGAAGCATATGTGCAGTATACAGTGGATGCAAAAAAAAAAAACTACACGAATAAAATATCACCACCAGTTCAAAACAAAACACAAAAGCCAGTCTAAAAGAGAAAATGCTCTGAAAATACAAGTTCCATTTGATGAAGGATTTCTAGAAGTGAATGTCTCCTGACTATTCATGCGTTAGTGCTGGTCCTACTAGAAATTTCTCCCTACAGCTCCCAGCATGGCTGCCGGATGTCTGAAAAGAAATGGGGTCTTTACCATTAATTCACGAAAAAGCCCAAAAGAGGAAGAGCAAAAGGTCAAAGGATATTAGTCACACTGGGTGCTATAATAGTGCAAATGATTCTAAACTGACTAGCCCCAGGCTTTATATCACAATCTTGCATTAATCTGTTCGCGTTTTCCACAAAATATGCATCACTTCTGGTCTTACTTGTAATTTTATTGGGATTTGGGTTGACCAAGCAGAAAAAAGGATGTACCATAAATTATAGTAATACAAACGTTGGAAATGCATTGGTTCAGACACACACAGACACATACACAATACAAGTCTGTTACTGTAGCACAATTCAATATTCTAATATTATTGCAATGCATGGGAATTCTTAACAACAATAAACACCAAACAAGCTAGCAATGTATTCATTTAAAATAAAATTATTTCAATTAGTCAATCTACTTCAGATTACCAGCTATAACACAGTATAAAGTTTTAAATAACGACAGTTATGAAGTCTGTTGTATCAAGACAACAATTGCAACATTTTCTACTGCTGGGATAAATAATGTTTACGATTATTCATTTACATTCGTGCTGTATGTACATACAGTACATATCGACGCACACAAAGATTATGTTCATGCTTTACTTAATACAAGTAACAAGTATAATTCTGTCAACATTCTGAAACATCACTGCTTCGTGAAAGTCAAATCGTAATTTCCAAAAAAAGACAAGAGAAAAACAACACTTGAGCTTTTCTGCTTATAAACAAAAACATCAATCTGCAACACAATATTAACAGGTAAAACAAGCATTTGGTAAATGTTTAAATTCCAATGCACCAGGAATCTAATAAAACGATACTTCCTTACATTTGGAAGAGCAGACGTCGTCATAAAAGGTACCTTGCCCATTGCAGATTTTCACGGTAAGAGAGAGAAAGCTGCAGCTGTCGCCATATTGGAGGTTTCATTTATTTTCCATGGAAAAGGCTCTAAGCCTTTCTTACCGCAACATCTCCGCCCTGCTCTACGAGTCTGAGAGGAGAAACAGCCCCCCAAACCAGTCAAATCATTCACACTTTAAAAATAACGCTTAAAGCCACTCCTTGCTTCATACTTCGAACAGAGAATGCCTAAATTATTAGAACTCAGGCTTTCTGTTGCAGTATTAGTAAGAAAGAGTTTATCCGTGGGGTAAAATAATATTTTAAAAATCCCGGTTTATATTATTTTATTGAAAATATATCACTGTAGTCGTGAGTTAGTTTCTTCATTGCATTACCATTGCAAATGTTACTCAGCTCATATCCAATCATATCAATAATATTTGAACTTCAGTCGTCAAATAATTTGATTAATCTGTTCCCAATAAGAGTTACCAGTTTAGATTTTTGTTTCGCTGTGGTTGCTGGTAGGAGAATATATCACGTGTACTATACACAGGTTATGAAAATTACCGGACAGAAAAGCTTTGCCAGATTTATTTTCCCATGGCCGATACTGTAATAACCCCTTTCCCCACCTACACTTTCAGAAGGAGGCGCACCTTAGGATGGATGAGAGTCATAAAATATTTATTGAGGATGTCACTAGAACTACAGCTTCTTCTTCTCTTTATCTCCTTAAGTTATATATCAGTAAACTGATGTATCTATTTCACGGAATGTTTAAAATTGCGTTTATACTCCCAAATGATATAAGCTTATTTCAACAGCTTGCATTACGTTCATTAACTAAACCCGGTGGCACAAGCAGAAAACAAGCATTTTTTCTAGTCAGTGGTATAAGATATGCGTCAAGCATGTCAGGCAGTTTCAAAAACTGCAAAGCTTTCATGTTTTAAATAAATCTGAGAACATTTATTTGTGCATTCCCCAAAAAACATCTGTAGATACACAGTGGTTGCTATGAATGTCTGTATAACAAAATTAATATCAATTTTGTCGTCTAGGAAAGGTACAGTATACTGTACATTGTCTTTCGCATTCAAACCGAACCATAGCTGTTTTTGTATTTCTAAAAGCATTTCAATAGCAAGGCTGAGATCTTTAAAGGTCTATGTCGTCTCGAGACTTCTAAAAATAAAATACGAATTAAGTTTATTATCATTTTATAATAATGCTGTGACACCAAACGAGCCTTATAATAGTACCGACTCAGTCCAATCAGGCAAGAATTATGCTTTGGATTATAAAAATGTAAAAAACGTTGGATTCCATTATTTAAGCAGTAATATGTTGCTTAATGCAAATGTTCAATAAGGCCAAATGAAGGTCGATTCTGTGAGACAGTTTACGTTAGAAGTCAAATTATAGTAAGAATCATATTGATGGTAGCTGACGCCTTTTTCAGTGTCGGCACTAAAAAGGAAAACGGCGAGGACATAGAATTAGCTTTTAAGAAGCTTAACTTCTACGGCTATTATTGAATTAAAGCCGGCTGATATTCGTTTTTATACATGGTTTAAGAAGGGAACTGTTAAATCTGATAATACTTGTCAAAATGTCAACATGATAAGATCGTTCAAATATATATATGCTTTATGGACATTGAACCTGTTTTTTTTTTAAGAATGAAATTTACTTTACCTAAACTGTTCATATAAATTTAATTGATTCATCGTCTATTTTCAGTAATATAGAGTTAAAATGTATCCATACTATTTTCACCACTTTTAGGCGATCCTAACCCAGCCACCCCCTCTATCTACTCACCATGATCAACCAAGGCTGGTGGTTTATCTGGAAATGTTCTGTGGATCACTTCTTTTTTCTGCGAGTAAATCTCTATTTTTTAAGCAAGCAGATCTACCAACTCGTATGATAGATTTTTTTTTTCTCTAGGCAAAAATCTTCTTCGTTATAGTAGATAAACACAATCATAGGAGAGAGCTAAACAGAAGCTGCTAGTCTCGCCTTGTAACACCCTGATCGCTTCCGGTCATTCATTACAGGGTAGGAATGACGCCAGCTCCTCTGAGAATTTCACGCCTCTCCTGGAACAGTCAAGAAGGAAAGTCTGCGTGATCCCCATGTAAACTGTAAGCAACCCGCTGCAGACAGTCGGTTGTTTTGAAAGGTAACATGAAAATTACGTAACAAGGGCAATTTTGAAAGCAAGTCCTATCATAGATTTAATCTTAAAACATCCAATTCCAGACGTATAGTAGGCTGCCTTTCAGCAGAAAGATCAACTCGTTTGGACAAGGTCATTTTATCCACAGTTTTAAATTTTAGACAGGCAAAAATATCAGTACCTTTAGAAGTGCAATCAGTTTTATTTTTATATTTGAATGCTGTGTGTGGTATCAACGTGATTTAATGTTGTCTTGATTTGGGTTTCTGATAAAACATTATAAACAGTAGACAGATGACTAGATAGGTTGGAAAATGTTCCCTTGTTGTATTTTGTACTTTAACAATATCAGGGTTGGAGCACTACAGAGTTGAGCACTAGAAGAGTGTTTTGAACTCTGTAGTTAAAATGTGTAAAGAAAGACCTGAAACGAATTGTCCTAAAATTGGGTTACTCTGTAGGTTATTATTGTAAATGCAAATTTTCAATTGTTTTATCTGGATAAATGAATGGTTGTTTTTTAATATGAAACAGATGTATTGCTCACAATAAAAACAAAAACATTCAATATAGAGTAAGTATGATCTCAACAACAGAGTTTGCTTTTCAGGTTTATGTCTGTGGGTTCTTTGTCAGAATCAATGAATTCTTGAACAAAATATAAATGTAATATAATATAAATGTACACTACAACATTTTTCCAGACCAACCCCAACTTCTAATAGTTTTTTTTATATGTAAAGCTTTCTTATAATTTTCAGTACTACAAAACAAAAGAGTACAACCTTAAGACTAAGGGAAAAATAACATTTAAAATTTGTAGCAGCAAATTTTTCTTAATGTATTTTATAAATAGTTATTACTTCAGGACTTTTTCCTTTTGATTTTCAGAACTGTATGAGTTATACAGTACCATGTAAGTGTTATATAATTGTATAAGTACCATATATCTAAAATATGAATAAAAGTGACACAACATGTTCTTTCATTTCACAGCGTCTTTCTAGTATAAAGGAATGCACACAAACGCAAACAAAGTTCATGTTTAAGGACAAATAATTTCAAAATAATACCTAAATGTGTATAAATTATGTAAAAAACTCATATGTTTTTACAAAAAGATTATTTTAAATATAAGGTTTTAAAAAGTGTGTGGCACTATAGTGCAGTGGTTAGCATTGCAGCCTCGCAGCACAGGGCCACTGGGACAAATTCCTGGGGTGCTATCTGCGTGGTGTTTATGAGTTTTCTCTGTGTTTGTGTGGATTATCTCCCGGTGCTCCAGTTTCATTCCACAGTCCAAAGACATACAGGTACTGGTAGATTCGTTGGTTTCTGGGAAGATTGGCTCTGGTGTGAGTGTGTGTGTTAGTGTCTGCTTGGGCCCTGGGATGGACTGGTATCCCATCCAGGGTGTGTCCTGCCTTGTAGACGCTGCTAGTTCTCCCACAGCCCTGTATTGGATAAAGTGGTTAGAAAATGGATGGGTGGTTTTAAAAAGGCAGGGAATAGGGTGGGATGAGAAAGGGAGAATGAAGAGAACTAAAGGGACAATAAAACATTAGTGAACACATGCCATCTAGTGACAGCTATTCAATATACAGCATGTTTCTTTGTCTTATTTGAAGCTATTGGAATACTGCAGAACACATAAACTCTTTCCCAGATACTGTATAACTGTCTATTAATTCTTAAAATAATAACAAAAATGTTGTATATACAGTATTTCAATGTTTTCTTTTTTGTGGTTTTGATTATAAGAGATATTCTCCTTATGATCTTTGAAGTTTGCATTACAAGAGGTGATACAGTTAAAAATATACAGTACTGGTTTTGCTTTCACAGCAGTGTAGCAAATAGTGCACATTGCCAAAAAGAGTAAACAGTAAGCGTTACTGCTTTTCCCATCTCTAGATTTCAGGAAGCAGCTGTTGTTTTAATAATGATAATACACTATTTCATTACAGATAGCACAACAAATCATTTACTGTTGGTCATTTTTGTTTCAAAATTGAATGAGATATGTCAGTTAGTTGAATGCTACAGTACATGTTGTGTCTGTGTTAGTATGAGGTCTTGGATTTAAAAAAATGTACAATGTGTATCTTGAGTGGTATACTGTAATATATTATAGTACTAATCAAAATATATTATTGTATTGTAATACAAGAAATATAGCTGTATATTAAAGAAAACTGTATATTTTTTATTACAAACTGTTCTGTTATGTTGATTGGTATTCTGGACAATCTGTACACAGTATGTAACCAAGGATTTTGTATATCTATTACTGACATCCTATGTTTCATTGTAAGATTTGCTTATCAGATTACACTCATTTCCGCACAACACAAAACAGAAGCCAAAATGAGCTCAATATTTCTTTCATTTATTCCGATTGCTTAACCTGCCATTTTAAAATTATTGAGTACAAACAATAACAGAATCCTACTGGCTGGTAACAGCAGTTTTTTTTTTTAAACCAAAGTCTCCTTGTTTGGTTAATCGTGATTTTTGTAGGCACAATACTTTTGTTATAGAATGTGTGATGAAATACACAAATGTGAATTTACTACGTTTTGTGCATTCACTTTGTAAGTGTTAAGATTTTCTGTGGGACAGTGCAAAGAACACCACTGTGTTTCATGGTTAACAAAGTGAAGAACAACTTAATTTGCACTTTCAAGTTCTAGATACAAGTAAATAGTAGCATTTTATACAATATTTAAATTCAGCTCCTACTGGTACTGATAGTAATTCTTCTATATTAAGGATTCTTGTACTGTATAGACACAGAAAATGTGCATTGTAAATGTAAATGTACTGTAATAGTAAATAAATTCTGATAAATGCCACTATCAGCACACCAATAAATTCATAAGGCAGTACTTTTGTATACCAGACTATTAATGAGCACAATTCCAAGATAGTGAATCTAAATTTTTGTAGAATCCTTTTTAAAATATCACCTGAAGAAGCTCTAGTGCTCAGATGAGTTACATTAGTTACTGCATGTGTTCAATGAGTCAGAATTCAGAAATCTCCACGGAAACTTTTCCAGAGGGTATCCTAATATCAGAGGGCTGTTGCTTAGCAGCAAGTCTAGATTTGTGATGCCAGTATGGAGGCTCATTATTTCCATTAAGCTTTTGTGGAGAAAGTAGTTGTACACTGCCAAGAGCACACATGGATAGGTCAACAGCCATGATATTTAAAAGACTTTATTTTAATCGAGTGGTATGCCTAGAACTATGTAAGAGGTTCACCATGACAGATAGACTTTCTGTCATACATTTTGTGATGAAATATCCAGAATCTTCAGTTACAAAGGTCTGGCCTCTATAAAACCTCAAAATGGGCAGACTTCATGTATCTCCAGAACTAAATCAGTAGGTCTTAATTGAAAATATGCTGTAGAAAATGCCATATGATGGCATTGGATGACTCATCTGAATTAAGAAGCTCAGGACATTTGTCAGAGATATAAGGTGCTAATTCTGGTTTTAGTATCCAGTGCTGATTAGTAATACAATTCTAAATATATCAATAAAAGAAATTAAAGCTAATTAGTTGCCTGTGATCCATTTTCTTTAACATATGGTCTGCTCAAATGTGTATTATGCTGGTGTATAGTAGCTGTTGCCTTAACATCCCATGGGCATCTCCCCTAGAAGGGCCTCAAAGGACAATTATTGTGAAGAGCTTACCATCATGGACAGTAATTGACATGTATTTTCTTACCTTTTTTACACTTTTATGAGAATGTATCAGATTAATTAAGTTAAAATCTACTTAATAAACAGAACTTTTATGGGTTTCAGATGAAACACCCTCATTATACTGTACAGTATATGTTACCTCTATATTACGAGTCACACAAGCAGACCATAATATGTGGGATACACAGATGCTGGAGAAGGATTGATTGTATAGGTATGACCATGTACACAAATGACATGGCAGAAACAGGTGTTTGCTATAGTGCACATCTGTTCAAATTATTTTGTACTATTTGTGTTCTTTCTTTTCAGCTTGATTCCTCATGCATATGCAGGCAAGAAGGCACTGCTGACCACCTAAATAATACCAAAAACCCTACTGAAACTGAAATGTTCAACACAATGTTATAGGATGCTCTTTTGTCAATCTATGGTCTGATGTAATTTTATTGTTACAGTTTTTCCAAGAGAATACATTTTATTCCTGAAGGTCTTAGACTGGCGCATCATATACCAGTTATTGCCTGACATTTACAGAGCTTCTCATTAAAGACTTTCCCTACAGCTTTATTTAATTTCAGTTGAATTAGCCATTTGGCCAGTGTACAGAATTCTTCACTGACCCAATTCTTTTATTCATTGCCCTATTCATTGCCATGCAAAGACATTTCCTTTAATTTTTAGGACAGGTCTTGACTATGTATTTCTGGACCAAGCTGACAGAAGTGTCAGCATGTTTATTAAGCCTTCTGATATGATCATGAAGAATATTGTGTAAAGTATGAGCTAAATGTTATATTTAATTTATGTCTAACAAGATTCCATAAATTTCACAGTTCAGAGAATTTGAATGTTTTTGGAAGGCATTCATGATCATGGAAGTCTTAATTTCAGGTATTTAACTTTCTTTTTATTAAATTTAATATTTCTAATACTTGGAATATTGAGGAAATATATTCAAGCTGAATCCTGCTCAGCTGATACATAGTTCCTTTTAAAAAAATGCAAAACAGAGGAGCTTTCATTTAAGTTGGTATTCAATTACGTAACAGGGGCACAAGTGAACTTTAGAAGACTGCTATAATTGCTCTTTTGTGCAGTGTTTTATTTGATGTCGAAACAATGTTTTCATTTATAGGAGTTTAGTTTGTCTAGCTTCTAGGCTCAGACTACTGTTTTACAGTATTTTTAACATAAAGAACTAAACTGTTCTGGGATGATTCTGTCTTATTATAAAAAAGAGTATGATAATACATGGTAAATGTAGCAGAACAATGAGATTATCAAAAGCAGTGCTGCTGGATTCTGATTTATGTATGTATTATTTTTAGAGAAAAATACTAAATTTAATTACTTAAAATACTTTAATTACTAAAAAATATTAACCCCACTATTTCCATAGACTTTTAACATCAAGTATAAATGAACAATCATGACCTGTACAGTATGTTAATAGAAAGAAGGGAATTCAACTGTTGCTTCCATTTATTATGGGAATATTAGAATCCGAAGACAGGGAAATCTTTATCTTTGAAATGTGCATCATGATTGAGTTAAAGAAAGTAAACATTTAAATAACATAATTTAGTCAGTGCTGACATTAGACAAAATATACAATTGTTTTTTTTTCAAGATGGAAATACAAGAAGCATAATCCTGAAGGATATAATGAAAAATAAGAGTATGGAACAAAATACCTAGTAATAATGTTGAACCTGATAGCCTCACTTTTCCCAGTAATTAGCTGGATTAATTGCTAAGTACCAAGTGGGCGATAAATAGGAAATCTGTGAATTGCGTCTTCTCATTTGTAATCATACTTATGTTCTTATGTAATGTATATACTATGTTTTACTCATTAAAACCTCACTTTATTTTAATTTTGTCCTTTTACACCTTCATCTAAGCTAATGTGGTCAGTTTTAAAAATAAGTTCGCTCTGATAGTTAACCCATAGCTGGTTTCACCGGTCTTGGTGAGATTTTAATAATCCTGAGATTATTAAAATGAGAGATTTTTAGCCCGCTACTAGAAAGTAGGAATGTCTTGCCACTTTGCCCTGATAAAATGTATTTAGAAAGGGAACCATTAAAAGGAAGCTTTTTAATGGTGATTGGTTCCTGATTTGTTTTAGATTAGTTTTTTTCCTTTGTACTTCCTGCTGAATAATACTCATAGCTAATTCCCTGAACAGTTCTCCCTGGGGATATTCAGTGCTCATCCACATCAACTGACTGGTCATACAGAAATAAATGTCAGTTTTCTATCATATGGTATAATTGACTGTATACAAGCTAATTTTTGTTGAATATACGATTCTGTCATTTAAATAATTTTTCAAGCTGATCATTTTAATTTATTGTTATTAAAATGTGCATTGACTGGAATATTTAGTTCAAAACTGATTGTTCTACATACACAGAGCTTTTATTAATTTAATCTGTGGTTTGGCTAGTTTCTTTCAATTATCAGGCAGTCCAATAATGACTCACAAGCCGGTGCAGTAATTTGTAAACTGCTAAATAATTTCCTAAAAGTGGCAATTCTGTGGGACTTTTAAAACAATCAATCACTCAGTCTGCAAGTAATTCCTCCTGAGTGCAAAATTATCTTGTTGTTTGTCAATATACAGTACATCCACATTATACAGTATATTACGGCAAACATAATACGAAAGTGCATTCATATTTTTATGATTACTTTGTTCAAATATCTGATGTACCCTTTCCTTTATGGACATTTTCATTAAAGTTGTTTGTTGTACTGTACAAACAATGTCCCTTGTCTGTAAAATGATCTCCACTTACTAGCACCTGTATGATATTCCAGGAAAAGGAATAATAGCATAATGTACCACCTGTGAGCATTACTTCTGAGGACTTCTATAGCTGGCATGAATGGACCATAATACATTATCCCTTTCCGTGAAGGATACTAATCCAAATTTATATTACAATAGGACTCTACAACCTAGCCCTAGAGAGCTTTAGTCCTACAGGTTTTACTGGCTGATTTAGGTGAAAATGAATAGAGAACTGGAGAACCTGCTAACTACATTGTGAATAAGAAAATATTTCTCCTTTCTGGTCATGCAGAGCTTTGCTGAATATAAATGCTGAAGGGTCTATGGCTTTCAAGGACAGGAATCGCCGATCTTTCCAACACGTCACATTTCTCCGCATTACTAATAGCAATGTAATAATAATAGTAATTGCCTCTTCTGTTTTTCAGATTCTCCCGCCTTCCTTTACTCCCTACTACATTCACACAAAAACCCACACATCAGTGCAATAATATTTCATGACTTAAAAATATCATTAAGATTAATCAGATTTCTGATTAAATGAATGGTTTTCTGACTATTTCAGATTTCAGATTTCTGACTAAATGAATGGATGGATTGATGAATGAATTGCGCTCATTTTCTATCAAATTGGGAAGGTCATCACATGTGGAAAACCAGCCCGGCAATATCTTGAAAGAAATAGGCGGGTACGAGAAGGATAGTACTGTTCAGCCCTACTACAATACGCTGCTGTAGCTGCCTCGTTCAGTTCAAAGGCAGGAATGTACTGTAAGCCCAAATAACTTTTCATAGCGTCTGCGTCTCGTAGCTTTGTAACTTTCTAAAAGTCAAAATGAATGAGAAAATGGACACAAATCAACTTTTACAGGACAGGCTTCAACCAGTAAGGAAACTTAACTTATTTTTTTCTCACCTACTGTATATGCACCTGACATTTCTTCTTTTAGTTTTTAATAATACCTATACCTCATTATTATCATCACTTTTTTACTTTATTCTGTGACAACAACTTTTATGTATTTTTTGTCATGACTAAGTTTTTCCTTGTTTTGTTACTTTCAGGTAGAAACCGACGATGGGAAAGCTTTGATTCCTTCTAAAAAATGTCAAGGTGAAGGTGGAACAAGCAGTTTTTCTTCAGCCAGCTTTAACTTTATAAATTCGATCATTGGATCTGGAATAATAGGTAATAATGTTTATGTGGGTGCCGACATTTCAGGATTAGAAATGTGTTTTTTTTAAGCTTTTTCTTTTCTGTACTGCTAGAGTTCCCCCTACCAGAGATCATGAGATTTGCTTAACCATGCATAAAAAAATAAAAATCATGCTACTGTTAACTGCTTGTTGTAAATTGGAATATTACTAAAATCAGCTTGTTTGATCTTTGATGTAACATTCCTTTTAACGTTGAAAAAAAAGTTATGTGGTATTTTATACAGTATGTTGTTCTTCTCTAGGTCTGCCTTATTCCATGAAACAAGCTGGTTTTCCTCTGGGAATTCTGCTCCTCTTTGGAGTTGCATTTATAACTGGTAGGAGAAAAACAAATTGATCATATCTGCAATATGCATATACTGAAACATTTGAATCTGCTGATGTGAATTAAAAATAATATTCAACAAGCTTTACTGAAAATAACAAAAGTGGAATTATAGTTTCTTAAAATATTACTTTATCTGCAGTGATCCTATTTACTGGACAGGATGGTATTTCAAAATTGCTCTAATGGAAATCTGTTAACTTTGAAATTAGTACCTTTGCTTAACTGAATCTTGTTGCTGAATTGCCTTGCAGAGAAATACTAATGACAAAATCTCCATGAAGTACATTATTATTGTAAATTTTCATTATTATTCTTGCTGCTGTTCAGTTATTAATTTGAAGTACCCATACAGTATAGCATTTGTTTATTGTATATAACACCCTCCCAAACAAAACACTGACATGAATAAGCTCTTCACTAGTTGATAGCAGTAGTAATGGAACACATGATCAGTATTATGAGTTTCCTGTGCATTTTAATTAGTCACTAATATTTGTCTGAGCAAAAGGGTAATACTTCATATCTTTTAGACTTACAGTAAATTCCAATCTGCCTCACAGTATCCTAGTGAACATGGATTACTATGGAGTACTATCATCCTATTTATAGTGACTGCCAGTGACTGAGTAGCTGAGTGATGAACATTACTGATTTGTTCAAAATAGTTATTACTTTGTAATGAATTTTTTCATTTGAATTTTTATTTTAACCTGTAAATACTTATCTTTTCTACAGATTATTCAATCATCTTGCTCATAAAAGGAGGAAATATATCAGGAACCTGGACATACCAGTCATTAGTTAATAGAGCATTTGGCTTGACTGGATATGTTATTTTATCTGTCCTGCAGTTTTTATATCCTTTTATTGGTAAGTATCTAAGAGTAAGTTAGAAAGGTTTACAGAATGGTAATATACGCCTCCTTGGAAGAAAGAAGATCCAAGACATAATGTTTTCTAACAAGCAAATTGAAGTGTGCTATTGTAAATTGTATTTAATTTACAAATAGTTAGAAATTATATTAATAAACAGTATTTACCAAGCTTTCAACATAAAATGGGACTGACGTTCAAGGGAATCCAGCTGGTGACTGTAAGTCATGTGAGTACAAAAGAAATTGATGTACCTGCATTAAATCAAGAAATTGATTTAGCTGCATCTCACAAAGATTTACCATCCACTTCAAAGCCCATTGTCTAAATACTATGTGACCTCATTAAAGTCTGTCATAAAGAACACATCAAGCTTATTTAAAGAAAAATGACACTATCCCCCTTTTCCTAAAGAATAGCAAGTATATTGTTAAGTATTATAACATTCAAATTATTATAATACTGATATTAAAACCAAGTCTTATTGTGTAACACTGAATACCAAATGTTTTAGGACTAGTTGCAAACTGAAATATTTCTTTCTATTTACAGTGAACATTGAATTTCCATTGCTATATCTGTATTACATGTGCTAGTTTAGTGATTGAATTAATATAGGCTTTTGTGGTGAGCATGCTACATCCTACATATCAGTCAATTCACTAGCATCTTTTCTAAATGCTTGGTTTCCATTTTTTATTTGTTATTTATTATTAGTGGGACTGTAAATGTCTCTACATCCATTCATATTAAATATATCTGATTTACTGTACTTTTGAAAAAAATACAATAAACAAATACTGTAACAATTTACAATATTTTGTCCTCTAGGACCTACCTGTACTGTACATGGTGACATTGAAATATTACCAAGCCTCTGCTTATCAGAACAGGTGTTTTTTCATTGAGCTAAGTTTGCTTGTAGCTAGTTTTGCTGTGAAAATATTGTGGTATAATTTTATTTAGGTTTCTCATATGAAGACAGTTGAGTGGCATGGTGGTGCAGTGGTAAGCATTGGTGCCTTGTAGTGTCAGGGCCCTGGGTTTAATTCCTGGGGTGCTCTCTATGAGGAGTTTGGATGTTCTCCTTGTGTATGCATGGGTTTCCTCTGGCTATTCCAGTTTCCTCCCAAAGTTAAAAACCATAGTGGATTAATTGACTTCTTGGAAAAGTGTGTACAGTATGTGTCTATGCATGTGTCTGTGTGTGTGTCTGCCATGTGATGGACTGGTGTCCTGTCCCGTCCTGCCCTGTTCCTGTTGCTGATTCTCATGCAAGAAGTGGTAAGGAAATGAATGAATGGATGTATAGGTGGATAGATATGGATACAATAGTCACTATAGAAATGTACAGTACTAGGTCAATTACTGGGGTTATTGGTTTATTTTTTGTTCAGGTCTTTGATCTCAATTTTGCCCTCAAGACTGTGTGCTTCTGGGAAAGTATGTGAGGGCAAGATGTGATGATCCTTGATGTGTGAATTTTCTTTCATGCCTAATGAAAAATAACAGCTTGTTTCTTTTGGCAAGGGACATTCAGCTTCTGAAAAAAAATTAGATAAAAGAAACTACTTCTGTTGTTACATCTTGTAATAATCATGAGTCTTAAAAACTGTTAATGGTTCTGTAAAAATCACAGATGGTTTCATGCAAGCGAATTATTTTTACCTACAATAAGTTATTTGGCTGAATATTCTTAAAGGGAACAACAAAATCTAAAGAATTTATGTGGTTTGTGCTTGCCATTATATTTGTTAATAAAATTAAAAGTTATCTGTTGTGCTGACAGTTTTTTTCCCTGTTATTTCTTGTTTGTGATTTTTTTTACATCCAAATAGGTCTTGCAGGTGATTGGAGGAGGATAAATTTAATATTTATAGAACAATTAATTTTTGGATAATAAGAGTAGGATAGAATTTAGATATTCAGCATTTTAATAATCAGTATTTGATTAAATCAACAATATATTTGGTACCTTTCCTGCGAAACCATATCTTACACTCATTTGTCATGCAGAAACTTGATTTATCTTTTTCAACACAGAAGTTTCTGCAGCACGGTATTCTTTCTAATTGTCATGTAAATGTTTTTAGAAAAGTATGGAAAGCAGAAAAGCATGTTCTCAATCTAATACTTGTACTACATATGCCTGTTCCATTAAAAGTTGAGATCTTTTTGAAATAGATTATGTATTAGTTCATGACAGACAGTTTTGATCCTGTAAACATGTTTAGGAAACATGGATTAAAAATAAGACAAGTAATACCGTAGGTTTATTCCATACTGAAAAGAGAAGATAGAAAAAACAACGTTTCAGCTGTGAAGCCTTCTTCAGGTGTTTTAAAAACAAGACTATGAACATAGTGGATATAGGTGGATATAGGGTTATATATAAAAAATAAAAGACAAGAGAGAACTGTAAAGGTGCATTATGAAGGATCTGTGACATTTTTGTCCCAGTCTGTTACTTGTTTCAAGTTCCATTAAAATTTTGGTGGAGCTTTCCGAAGCCTGTGTCATGCCAGTTTGCTGTACTGGGTAATGTGGTGCTCAAAAGTTCTAAAATATTTCATTGTCAATTATTCATGTGATCTCCCTAAGCAAGGCCGGTGCCGTGAATCACATTTTACTCTTGCTTTCCCATGTTTTAGATATTGTCAGTGATTTGTTTTTGCTCATACATTGTATCTGGTAGACAGGTAGAAGGGTTTCAAGTGCAAAGGTTAGTTGTGGGTATGAGTCAGACTTCTGGTAATTATTTGGTTAAGAAATCGATTTAAAAACAAAAATGAGAAAGGAGACAATGAAAAATGCAGAAACAGGCTTGCAACATGATTATACAGACAGAAGAATTTCAATTGCAAAGGTTAGTTGTGGGTATGAGAAAGATTGTTAAGAAATCCCTTAATGGGTTAAGAAATCAATTTAAAAACTAAAATGAGAAGGGAGACAAAAAAAATGCTTGCAACATGATTATACAGCTGTTATGCATTTTTACATTTCTGGTCACAGTCCTTTCTATTTTTTCTACTAAACTGATACAATCTCCCCTCTACTCTTTAGTGTCAATACCTTACTTCAATATCAAATTCTATTGATGTACAGTGTAAACACTATTCCTTGCAATGCAATTAACAGATTTATATGAAAGCACTTTTGTTTCAATTTTTTGTATTCCACTCAGCTTAAAAGCAGATGCAGTACAATAATGCCTGTCCTACGCAGCACTGATTGCTTGTGATAATGATGTTGTGAGTGCTGCTTATATTCAGCTTACCATTTCTCTCTTCAGCTATGATTAGTTACAACATCGTCGCCGGTGATACCCTTACTAAAGTGTTTTTGAGAATACCTGGAGGTAAGTTGTTGGACAAATTTATATTCGTACAGAACCTGTGAAATGACTTTAATCTGTTTTTCCAATTATTATTTATTTACATTTTTGTAGAGAAAAAAGATATTTTCTTTGGAGTGTGAGATGTTGTGACCTTGATTTTTTAAAATGATCACAGCACCCTCTGCTGCTTAATAGGGGATCATGCATTTGGAGTGTTCTGGAAATGGTCAGTAGTATTCCTCGCAGAGAAAGTAAGACATACTGTAAGAACACTACTGTTATAAATGGTCTTCATTAATTTGAGTCTAGCTCCCACTAGAGTGTAGTGTGGGGAATTGCAGCTTGTCTCCATATACCGAACCTTCCTCCTTTGTTCAACTTTATTTCCTTGTGTGTAATTTTTCCTCAGTGCCAGGGAGTTTCAATCTGATTCATTTTAAGGGGATTGGACAGTTATATTAAATAATATAATTCTGCGATTTTGATTAGCATTTGCATTATATGCAAATTAGTGTAAATTCTGCACATACGGTGTAGTACCAAGGTGTGCTATGTTATGTGGAACACAAGTATATTATCTGGTCCTAACAAGGCACTGCCAGTTTTATTTAATGGAAACAGAAGACTTATAATTAATCTAAGCACACAGACATCTATAATTCTTTAAAACTGAAAATCTCCAAAAATGCTCCTGTACATGCAAAGAGAAACTCCTTAAAAATGAAGTAGTCTGCAGTCCAATGTTAGATAGGAACAGTGAGGTTCTTGATCATGGGTAGCATTTAATTTCTGTTAAATTGATTTTAAAATACTTGTATAATTGTTTTAACCAAGTTGTGTATAGTTTCCTGACTCACATTAGAATAAAGTCCCGTAAAGTTAATTATCCTGTCTTTTTTAGTCAAAGTAGGCAATATGAGCTGTTTACGTAATGTTTTTTCTTTCAAATGCTTGTCTTTCCTAGAAGTCAATCTTTGTCAATTTTACTTTTCTCATTACAAAATGTGTGTTGTGAGTCACTCTAAATATGGCTTAGAATATTGAGAATATAATAAAACTAAATTACAATATTTAAATAAATATAATTATAATACTAGAATAATATACTTGTAAAATGTTTACAAAACTTTAATATTTTTTGTAGTTGGTCCAGACAGCCTATTAGCAGAACGTCACTTTGTCATCCTTCTAACAAGTATTCTGTTCACTCTACCTCTGTCTCTATATCGTGACATATCCAAACTGGGAAAGGTAATAATTTACTATTTGCTTAATTAATTTCTCACTTTGACATCTTTTGACCGCTTACAGTTGACCATTATTCTAAGCGAAATAAACATTTTTTTTTAAAGGTTTCATTACTCTCTCTGGTGTTAACTCTTGGAATTCTTGTGATTGTTATTATAAGAACAGCAACACTTGGGCCACAAATGTAAGTATGTTTTATAATCTTTCCCCTTGACAAAAATAAGATGCCTAAATTTTAGAGTATAGAAAATACAAAACCTGTTTTGAACATAGTTCACAGACCATGATAAACATCTTTATGGATTAAACTGTAAATTGACAGAAGCTGTTTGGTTGAATATTAACTCTCAGAAAACAACATAGCTGTGATCAAGTGCCGCACTGGATAATATGTAGATAGAAATCAGATATTGCAAAATATTGCATGTTGTACAGCATGTCTATGCATTCTAATGCCTTTCTTTACTTTTATTTGAGCACTTATTATATTATTTGCTCTTGTATTTCCAATCTTAAAACCCGAAACAGCTATCAAAAAGGAAATGGTTCAAACCTTAGGTTCAAATTGTTGCCAAGCTAAATGTTTTTTGCTCTACTTTAATAGGCAAAGGATTCTACATGTCTAGTTTTTTTCACCTTATTGGCTGTACTTTCCTTTAAGCATGAATGAAGTTTTGTAATTCATTGAAGACTTGGGCTAAGTCTTGGCAAGTCTAACATTTCTACAAGGAATTTATTGTGTTTGGCATTGGTTCAGAGTCTCACCATACCTCAGTATGATAACTACCTCAGTTCTCCAGTAATCCAGAGCAGTAATTTGTTACTTGGTTTATTGTGCTGTAACCTTTAATTAAATTATAGATTTTATTTCCTCTTCTACAGCCCTGCAACAGACGATGCATGGACATTTGCTCAGCCTAATGCAATTCAGGCTATTGGGGTCATGTCATTTGGTGAGTATTGGTGTCAGCTTAACGCACCATAAGTGCTATTTAATATTGAAAAAAACTGATCCTTTGCTGTATGTCTTCAAGATTTTGTTTGCCATACTGTATAAACAGAGTTTAGAACAGAATTCGTAGAGGTAGGCTAGATCCTAATCTTGTAGTTCAAGTCAGCATACGTAGGCTGCAAAGGAACAAGTAAAGGTTTATTCCATGCTGAAAAGAAACACAACATTTCTTGTCTTCACACCTGAAGAAGGCTTCACAGCCAAGACGTTGTGTTTCTTTTCTTCTCTTTTCAGCATGCGATAAACCTTTACTTGTTCCTTTAGATCCCAATCTTGCCCACGTCCACTCTCTTATGGATAAACAGTATCCATACCAGGGCTTCCCTTCGCACATCTCTTTGGCACCCCTCCCACCACCCCATCTGCATCCTTGCAGCAGCTCCCTAGCTCATTCCTCATCCTTGCGGCTAGGCAGCCATTCTCTCATCTACTGTAGGTGAGCCTCACCAAGCATACTCCATACTGTACATTCCATCCGCCTTTTGAGTTCATTAAGATCTAACTGAACTACTGAAATGTGTATTGAAACATTTGTGAGTTTTTTTTTAATTACAAGAAGGCTATTTAAGAAAAATTCTGTGTGTTTCAGCATTTGTGTGCCATCACAATACCTTTATGATTTATGGCTCTCTTGAAAATCGCACGCTTGGTAACTGGTCCTGCGTCACTCACACATCAGTCCTCTCTGCAGTAGTTGTCAGCTTGCTTTTTGCAATATCCGGATATTCAACATTTACGGGATACACACAAGGTAAGGATTAGTACAGTACACAACACCTGAAAAGGTATTTAGTATTGTACCATATGAATGTTTCTTATACACTGTACATCACAGATATTCTTCCTGCATGAATGCTCTCCACAGGAACAGTTTGCTGTTGCTTAACAACAGCTTTGCTTTTGTATTTTAGTACTACAGCTATTCATTTATGTTTCAGGTGACATTTTTGAAAACTACTGTAAAAATGATAACCTGGCCACGGCGGGGCGATTTTGCTATGGGATCAGTATATTTCTCACATTCCCTATTGAATGTTTTGTGACACGGGAGGTATGCTTTTCCCTTTTTTTTTTGAAAGCATAATTAAGAATAACATTATATCAATGAAGGGCTTTAAACTGGAGTTTACATAGATTTTAGTATTAGTATCAATGGAATTATTTTGCTTTGTATAGAAAATATTTTTTATCCTTTCATATACTGTACATTGCCATCAAGAATTATTCATTTCCTTAATAAAATGGACAAAAAAACATTGTCTAGCAGAAATATTTTTATCACTTAGTAGAAAGTTATGTGATATTATAGAAGGACAAAATACTATGTGTTTTACGGGGCACTGAGGTATTCAATTTCATCTATCTTTACAGCATGAAGTATTAAGAGACTGAATGTTATTAGATTAAATACAAATATGTGTACCAACTGTCTTTCCATCTTTATTATATTGACCAAGCTGTACAATTAGCTAGGGTTTTAAATAATGTTTTTTTATAAAATATGATTTTGTTTTGGACATGAAAGTATTTGATTCACACAGGTGATATCCAATATGTTTTTTAATGGGACCCTTACAACACTTGCCCATGTTCTCCTGACCGTGGCTATAATGGCAGTTTCTACAGTCATATCCTTGGCTTTTGACTGTCTTGGGGTTGTTTTAGAACTAAATGTAAGTTTTGATTTCACTTTTAATTCCAGTACCATCTTTCACTTTACCATGACTTCATTTGTTTGTACTTTTTATGTTCTTAACTTGGAAAATCCCTCAGAAAGAAGTAAAAATAATTTCCAGGCATACTGTATACTGTACAACCGAGGAAACAAAAAAGAAAGTCCAGTAAACTTATGGCTGATGAGAAGAAGCCTTCAATTTACAGAACACCTGGAGTTTTCAATAATTTACAATGCATGAATTTAGCTTGGCAGACTCGCTAATAATTGTAATGGAGAAACTATTAAATCTCTTATAGCAGAGTAAAGAAAGTGAAAGAGGATAGGGTGAGGAATGATTAGGGAAGGCTGTATTTGTAGAGTTGCAGAAAACTGCTATGAATTTCCTGATAGATTCAAGGACAGTGTCTCATTGGGCTTTTTACAATATTTAGTTTTTAGTTTTTAATAATATATCCATTTTAATGTACCATATAATGATGCATAAATTATTATGGACATGCTTTGCAGAAATTAATTAATTAATCTAACATTTTTCTCTCCCCAGGGAGTTCTGAGTGCCACCCCCCTTGTTTTTATCATCCCAGCAGCATGCTATCTTAAGCTGTCTGATGAGCGCTGGTATCATGGAGATAGTCTGATCTCATGTTTGATTCTCATTGCTGGTGTATTTGTAATGATAGCTGGTCTAGTCATGACTATCTTGTATCCCCAAGAATGCTCACATGGAAAAGAAATGTTTTACTGCTTGTCCTCCAATTCCTCTGCCACCAATATCACAATTTCCTCTAATTTGATAGAAACCCCAAACTGGAATGCTAGCATTGTTTAGAAAAAAATAAATCAAGAAATGCTTTTGTGTTTTCCCTCAAAAAATATTTTGCTGTTCTGTTCTTTGGGCTGTCTGAGTTGAGTTTCAATGGGAATCCCTTTTCATTACTGGCCTTTAAAAGTTGTTAAAGTGTACCACTTAGTACATTTTATTACAATTATCAATTTATAATTTCCTGCTAAAAATGTAAAATGCTGCTTATGGTGTGAACACTATTTCTACTAAATCTTCTAATGAGAAATATTCAGTTTAAGATCTTCCCATAATTTATAATATGCTAATGAACACTGTATACAAATACTCCAATACTGCCTTGTTTGATACTCCATTGTCATACAAAGCATTTAAAAGGAAAAATATATACAGTAGTGTCATATTTCATGACAAATCAGAAGAGCCTTGCATTCTTAATTTATCACCTTTATTATTATTATTGAATGACAATGCAGCACAACATCTTGTTATGAGAAAACTGGAAATGAGTCTTTAAAATGAATTTCAGGTTTTGTATTTCTACGTTTATCATTTTTATCATCCATGTATTATCAGAAAGCTGCTTGTCCTAGAGAGCTGTGTGTCAGCCTGGAGCCTTGTAGGCAAGGATGCAAACAGGACGCAAGGCAGGAGGAAGAATAAGAACACACAACTACTCAGCATGTCTTTGGAAGACCATCTCGAGAGTCAAACCCAGGACCCAAGAACTCTAAGGCAGTGATACTATCTGCCACACCATCATGCATCCTATTTTGGAATAAAGTTTTTATGTTCCTACTACCATGTTTTATACGAATTCAAACTGTACTCATACATAATGACAGAATGAACAAGTAGATACAGAATCTCCTAGAAAATGACATAACTCTTAGTATTTCTTTTATGTTACTAGTTCTGTATTTGCAGGGAATTAATGAGTTGGAAAGAGGAAGTAGCTTACCTGCTTAAGCTTAAAAAATAATATTTACATGTTCTCCAACAAGGTATTTAATTTGAGCTTTGGTCTTGTTTTATTGAACTATTAAACCAATTACTAAACCATCTAATTATTGTAAGTTATTTGTTAAATGACATTTATGAAGCTCCTTAATGCCTTTTACTGCACTTATTTTATTTTGAGGTTGTCAAATATCCCTTTTATTTGATCATTTGTGGCTTCGACCTTTCTAGCATATTCTGTAACTTTAAAGCCATCATATTTTAATATTGATATTGTGTTATTGCATTCCTATGGGAATGTAAGTTTGTAATAGCTAAGCAACAACAAGCCCTGCTGATGATACGTGTCATTAGATTCTTTACTCATGAGCTACAGTACATACTGTATGACCATTTTGGGATTTGCAATGATTATTTTAAACTACTCCAAATGCTATTTAACTTGGCTGGATATGGCAATAGCATACAGATTTGTTGCATTTTTTCATAAGTGAAATTTGGCACATCCCTGTGGTATTTTTGTGGTGACACTACATTTATGTTTGAAGGTGTGGCATTATGTATTTGACCTACTGTACACCAATTGCATATTCTATAATCTGCCACATTTGAGCTATTTCGGGTTTACTAAAGGAATATTGATAATTTTAACATTGTCTTTAACACTGTTAACACGAAACAAAGTTTCTCAGGTGGTGTTTTATACAGTATGTCTATGTATTCTTGTAAACGTGGCAAAACATTCTCAGACTTTGTTTTATTTTAGACTAAAACAAATTTCCAGTTGATATCATTAAAATGTCTCCAAATCTTTCTGTTAATAGAATCATGATGCCTGCATTTTGGCATCTTGTGAAAACTTGTACAACACAGTCTTTCCTAACCTTCTCCTCAGAAGGAGGAAATTTGAAAGATGCCATTTTTGTACTGCATGTTACAGTATACCACATCCCTGACACACCCTATTACTGGCATATACCAGTGTGGTTAAGCTTACCTCATTCATCATTTTATTTCACAAGAAAAAGCTTTTTAAGTTTCTGCAGTTTACATACATAAACATTAATTTCTTTGGAAATATGCTCTGAATTGTCATCAGAATCAAAATTGGTCACACATTCAAACAATTACACAGAGGAAATAAAAGACTAAAGTCATGCACTAAATGGAACACAATCACTATTTTTGGGAGGCCTTTTATGTTACGTGTAAACATAATAAGATGGGAAGTGTATGCAGAAGTTATTTTCATCTTAGCCTCAGCCCTTTAAATTAAGCTTAAGTCCCACCTCAGTGCACAATACAGTATATTATAGCCTTGGATAACTTTGAGACCTCATATGCCCCTAGATTTTTTCTTTTGTTTTTGCATTTTACATTTTTATCCGACTTATTGCTGTGTTTTTAATTTCAAATTTAATCTGCATTTGTTGATTTTGTATTCGGTCATCGCTAAGGGCATCCAATAAACACCCTATACTACTGCATGGGTTTACAATAAGTCAATGCAAACATTTGAAGGATTTGCTGTTCATAATGAATTAGTCTGATCTTGTTTATTCTGCCATTGTATTGTGATATTGCGTGTGCCAGGATGTTATTCATAGCCTTGCACCTTTGCCTAGAGCTGCTACTGTGGTAGCAGTATTATATTAATATAAAACAGTTTAAGAATAGTGAGCTATTTAAAAGATTTGAAACTAGTGTCAAGAGAGGCGCTGCAGTAACTTTTCAACACATTAAAAGACCCTCTTACATATCTCTGCCACATGAGGGCGTGTAAAGATCAAAGCCAAAGTACGACTGCAAATCACTCTTATTTGGTCTGTATTTATGACTGTATAATAACTGCAAGATACCACAGTTTTCTTTTCTCACTCGATTTAAGGCTTTATACTGTACAATTAGACCATCACTGGAAATAAATTTCACTCGTAGATATTGCTGCGTTGCTGAAAAAAAAAAGGAAATTAGTAGTGAATTATATTATGTAAGTAAATTTTAGCATTTTCATTTGGTTACCTTTTCTTTAACCCCCGTGTGCTTAGCTTCAATTTAATGCTTACATCTACGACTGAGAATATTTTGTTACTGTGGAACAAGCAACTCCTTTTAAATATCCTTACCTGTCTTGAAAGGCGTTTTTGATAGACGTGTAAACTATTGCGATCCTAGTGGTGAGAAAGAAAAGGCGTCTCGTGAAACTTTAAAAGGACAAAGTCAGATTTTACTTGTTGAAAGTTCTGTATAACTCTGCAGCTTGCGCTGCTTATTCTGTCTTCGCGTAAGGCGTAAGGGGGTTGTGAATTTAATTAGGTAGTTCGCACTGTGTGCCAAAGTGCTTGAAATGCCTGACTTGTTGTGCCAGAGCTGAACCCAGAATGCGTTGGAAAATTAACTGCTTGCTGTGAAGTGGAAAAAGCTTTTTGGCTTTGCCACGCATCATCATGTCATGACTTGAAAATGTAGTAGGCTCTGCTGGTTTAGTGAAAACAGACCGAGTTAGACCGGTGGCGGCTTGAATCAAGGAAGCGACTGGAAGCAAAGCGTCGTCAAGAAAGGTGGGATTTTTCATTGTATTGTAATAGTTGGCACGGAAGTTGGAGACAGATTTAAGATCTCGAACTGTCAAGAAAGCAAATTTGCCACGTACTGTAAGTCAGTTCATTAAGGCTTACATTTTTCGCTACGTAAACTTGGGTTCTGTGCCCAGAAAATACACTTTCATTTTCATAATATACGTTTTATAGAAAAGCGGTCATCCAGGATTTTGTTTGACAGTAATTACAGAGGTCCGAGTTAAGTAATGTATTATACCACACCTTAAGAAGGCTCCACAGCCGAAACGTTGTGTCTCTTTTCTTTTCCGCATAAAATAAACCTTTATTTTTTCCTAATTTTGTATTTTTCGAGACTATACTCAAGCAATGATCAGTTATATGAATACCACTATTGTTGTACTGTACCAAAGGACCTCTTAGTTGCTGAAGAAAAATGTTGTTTCAATTTCAGTTTGCTTATGGACTTTAAAATCTAATTCAGAGTGTACTGTATAACTGTAATAAAACACAGATTCATTCTTTCTCAATGGCTACAGTACATACAGTAGCGCTCACGGACAAACTCTGAAGACTAGATCGTGTGAAGTAGAGACGGGTACCTGTTTCGACATTTTATGTGTAATTTTGTTATTGTTTGCTTCTCTGTTCCTAGCTTGAAAAAATAATAGAATTAGTTACAAGAATGGATAAACTGCCATCTCAGGACAACCCATTTTTTCTACCTCCTGTCAGGTAGGCTGTCTGTTTTTGAACTTTTCGTCTAAGCACAATGATTAGTTTCTCAACTGAACAATCACAAACTAACTTAATCCAATTACTTTTTACCACGAACAATACTGTACCGTATTGCGATGATGTAAAAAACAGCTTTGTTAAATTTACTTTAATACAGCCTTTTTATTTTAATGTCAGTTTTCACATTGAAAGTCAGTACATTTGTATCAACTGTCATATAAACAGTACAGAAGAGTGTCACTGATGATTTGTATTATGACACAGAACTTTGTAGCATGTTTAATTTTTAAGACACCTAAAATGGCACAGCACTGTATGCAGTATGGATGGAACAGGTCTTGTTCAGATATGTGGTGGAAGTAGTGATTGCTGTGGCCAGGTGGCATTTATTGAAAAACTGCTGTCAGAATTTTGAAATAGAGATTTTTTCTTCTATGTTCAAATCAAGAGGTAAACCCAAAAATCCAACTAGAAAATCCAGAGGGGAAAGAAGTTTCAGAAGAGGATTAGTATGGTAAAATATTGGCTGACTTCATTAGCTACGAGCTAAAAGACAAAAATATGTTTGAAGAAGTATGGGCAGATAAATACAAATGTGGTATTAATACAAAATATTGAACTATAAATAGTTTTAATGATGCTTTTAGGAACAAAAAAAATTATGCTTAACAGGATTTGAAAATTTTGACAACTGGCTGCATCCTGCATTGTGACTTTGATCACATTTTGTTTTTTTGCCCAAAAATTGTGTTTTGGTGTCTATATTTTCGAACTTTCTTCTAGAAATTTCAAGACTTCACATCTGTTGTAAGGAAATAACAATGTGATGACATAACCTCTGGTCTACAAAAAAAGGGTGTAACTGATTGAGAAGAATTCACAGCAACAGGATACTGTATTTAAATGTATTAAATTATTCAATGTTAAGGTGCCGTTGTTTAGTGAATGCATAAAATACAAAATGTGTTTCAGAGTAAAATATGTACTGTAAATTTAGCTGCAGATATGTTCATACTGTATGTATACTGTATATTATTATATATAAGTACATCCTATTTATGTTTAAATTGTATTGATTTTTAAGACTTCATTGCTTTACTCTTTAGCACCGTCAATCTCAGCAAATCTACTAAATCTAGATAGTGGTAAATCTTAACTACAGTATACTTGCATTTGCCGGTTGTGTACAATTATCATCATATGTCTCATAAAAAGTTCATATTTCAAATTTTAATCTGACAAGATAATGAATCAGCTTGAACCCTTAAACTAGAGTAAGTATTCAACCAATATGACCAATTTATTTGTCTTGTAAGTAAGGGTAACTGATCCAAGGACCTATCCATCTCTTGAAAGAAACCAGGGTATCGGCTTCAACACCATAGCTTGGTACAGTAGCTTCTTCCATACTCCCATAGCCCTTTGGATGAAGAATTGCCTTCTGTTCTTGATTTCAGTTGCACTTCCATGTAGATTCCAGTTCTGTTGTCTGGTTTGTGTTTCACTGTTCATTCTGAAGATGTCTGCTTGGTTTACATTGTCAGTGCCTTTGAGGATTTTGAATACTTGTATCAGGGCCTCTCATTGTGTTCACTGTTCCTTCAGCTTGTCATTGTAGGGCAGTCCCTTAAGGCCAGGAATGTATCTAGTTGCTCTTCTTTGGACCGATTCCAAAATATAAATATCTTTTCTATAATGTGGTGACCTAAATTGTACACAAAATTCTAAATGATGCCTTACTAGTGCATTGTATAATCTTAACATAATATTGCCTGATTTAAATTGTACGCTTTTAATTGTATAGTATTTCCTGACATCGTTTAGCCTTTTAATGTGTCAATGTAAACACCCAAGTCTTTTTCATAAATAAATAATTTTCAATCTCAGCATTTCCACTTTTGATTTTATATTTATAGCTATATAGAATTTAGAGTAGTGTATTTACCTGCATGCAAAACTCTGTGCTTTTCCTCTGCCAGGTGTTTGTAAAGTCTTGAATTTTTCTAAATCATTTACATTTGTTGCAGTTTTTACTAGTCCTTCTTTTGTATCATCTGCAAGCTTGACTAGTTTACGAATTACACCAGAATCTACATTATTGATTTAAATTAACAAGAGCTGTGTCCTAGGACAGATCCCCCTGATACTTCACTAATTACATCAGTCCAGTTTGAGTCTATTCTCCTTATCAGTACTCTGTGATTAACCAATTCTCATCATAAATCATTCAGCATTCCGCTGAATGCACACTGCTTGCAATTTTCTATTTAATCTTTTATGAGGAGCTTTATCAAAGGCCTTCTGAAAATCTAAATACTGTACAGTATATCAAAAGCTCTGTGTGTATCTATTATCATTGTTGTAACTCTAACAAGTCAGTTAGGCAAGACCTACCTGACTATATCCTTGGACCTGTATTTCCATGTAGATTATCTTCTGGTTTAGTTATTTTTTCCTGTTACCTTAACTTTAGTAGAAGTCATACTTAATGTATTGGTCCACAGAGTAATTACTTCATTTCTTTTTTCCATTCTTTCAGATGGAGACTACATTAGTAATTCTACAGTTCCTGGGTATTACATGTACTGTACTTTCTGAATGACATTTCTTTTTTCTTGAGTACAGCTGGCACAATACGATCAAACCCTGATCAGGTTGTATTAATCTTGAGTAGTTCTGCAGCCCCGAAAGCCTCCCTCTTTTATGCTGATATTTATACACTATTTAAACAAACTTTTGTCTTTCCTGTCCCAGAAGCTTGTTGGTGACTTCTTCTAGTGAATACCTGAGTGAAATACTCTTTACTTTAGTAAATCAACCATTTACTTCTCTTAGACATTCCTTCAAGGTCTGCTTTCCTTTCTTGGACGTTGTAAATGTTTGCTTTGAACTCAACCCGTACAGTTTCAAAATATACTTCAAAGCATACCATATTATGAACAGAGTTCCCTAATGGTTTTCTCACCTGTGTTTGTCTCACTGTGTATTGATTGAAAAGACAAGATCTGTACAGTACAAGCATGTATTCTGTAGGTGTTCTGACAAACTAGGTAACAAAACAGTCATTAATCATGACTACCATTTCAGGTCTTTTCCAATCTATATGGGGAAAGTTGAAGTCTCCTGTGAAAACTACTTCTTATTGTTATTCTAACAATATACTGTAGCTCTGGAATGTTTTATTCTGACTGACTCATACAGATTCAGAGACTCTTGATTACTCTAGCTTTATTAAATAATTTTTTCTGCTATAGAGTGCTACACATCACTATCTTCTGTCTTTCCTGTCAGAAATTAATAGTATATACCCACTTATATTACACACATCTCCAGTATTTTCAGTTTGCCACGTTTTTGTGATAGCAATAACATCTTAATTGCTGGTTAATGTAGTATAGTTCTATCTAATTTAATTTATTTCTAATACTCCTAGCATTGAGGTATAAACATTTAGTTTTTTCCCTTGGTCTTTGTTCCCCCTCGAATCTCCTTTTAGATTTTCTTGGGATCCTCCTTCCTTCCTTTCTAGTTCCTGGATTTCTTTGTTAATTCTTGTATCAAGACTATAAGTGCCCATCTCACTAATGTGTAATCTGTGACATCTGTACAGATGGCCTTTACCAAGGAGAGGTTTCCCATTGCCAAGAAAATTGAAGTAATCTTCTACACCCTGTGTTGTATCATCCTGACCATGTGTTGTGGTGACAGATTAAATGAGAACTGCAGTCCCAATTTCTCAGACCAGTTATTAAATCTCAGTAAATCTCAGTAACATGGCAAATTAATTAAAGTTAAAGACCATTTTTACAATTTTCACATTAAGTACAAAATTGTGAACTTTGTAAAAAATACTGTTAAGTCCTAGGTTATAGAATTGCATTGCCTGTTGATATGAACTTTTTGAGCTGGGGATACCTTCTCATCTAGCACTTCATACCTTATTGTGAAATCAATTAGAAAAGAGGTGGAGAATTCCAAGAAGTGATCATTATTTAACTGTTACAACTGTTTGATTTTCAAGGACAGTCCTGTGAACCTGTTATCTTCATTAAATTTACTGTATGTACAGCCTTCTTTTGGGTCACACACCTGAAGAAGGCTTCACAGCTGAAGCGTTGTTTCTTTTTTTCTTTTTCCAGGATGGAATAAGCTTTTACTTGTTCCTGTATGTACAGTATGCCTGCTTAATATTCCTCATGACATGTGGTCCAATTATGTGCAGAATACTAAAAGCTGGCATTAAACTGTTTGCTGTTCAATTGCATTGTGTTCTTTACTGCATTAAGTTATATCTTTTTGCATGGAAATAAAAGCAATATTCAGTCTCATGTGAAGAAAGGAAATTCTGCTATACAGAAGTGGAATCAATCACCCATTACATGATTTACAGTGCATCACACAACCAAATCCCTTTGTGGTTTAACGGCAACATTTTAAAAATAAATTACCTCCATGGATTGTTGTATTATAGTGAAGGCACAAGACAAGGGTATCTCATTAGTAGAAGTTTCTGAGACTCTAAAGGGGGGTGGGGGATTTGAAGACTGAAAAGCTGCCTCGTCCCTGAGTGATATGATACTAGGAGATTCATTGTTCTGTGCTCCTTTTCTAATTGCAGACAAGACTAATTAATTTAATTGATCACCCTCAAATACTGTAATTAAATTGTGCCCACTCAGTGATTCATACTTGTAACAGTCTAAACAGCTGGATGAGATCCTTGGATCAATTACAGTAGCTGCTAGCAACCAAATGAGCTAGAAAGGCCAAGTGGCCTCTCAGTTTTATGCTATATTATGATCTTTTGTTGTTAATGTAAATCAAGATTGAATAAAAATAATTTCACATTTTAAGAATAAAAAAAATCAAGAAGTAATAGTTACATTTTTGCAAATTGTGCATTAAGTTTAGCCAGACTGTGTATAGTAGTTCTTCTGAAAGCAAAATAAAACCCAGAGCAGTTAAACGTAAAATGTGAAAAGAAACACCCTTAAGAATGCAACAGCTCTGAAAGACATAAAACAACATGTGCAGTTGTAAAATTAGAGCTAATTCAACAAGACTTCACCTTCTTTTTTCATTGTGAAGTTGTTTTTTTAGAAATTTACCCTACTGCTGTCCTGTAGAAAAACGTCATCTTGTCTCCTGCTAAATATCATTCCATGCTTATTCTTGTGTAACTCTGTGCTGTTAAATGAATGAATGTTAAACAGCTTTATTTGTCATGTTTTGCTACTCTACAGGAGGTTTAACATGGTGAGGTAAGCAAGGTAAACCAATACCATTCAGGCTTTAATGGCAATTCCATGACAGACTAGAGAGAGATGTGTGTGAAAGCTTTAACCACCGCCCAGTTGATTACAGTATATGACTCATCTTTTTGTTAAGCAGCAGGTCCACCTAGGATAATCAGGTAGAATTCAGATAATGATACTGTGTACGTTTTTTTTTTGCTTCTGTGCATAGGCAGGCATGGAGTCCCAAAATAACAGCTCACTGAAAAAGTCCTTAGTTTACCTTTATTACTGTAAGGCTGTGCAGAAACAAAAATAATAAAGTGTATGAACCAAAAATATACTGTACGTGACAAAATGTTGGAAATCCTGTAGTATTTTGAATGGTAATTTTAGTATGGTTTTACAAAAAATGTTAAAGAGAAGTTCCAATCTTATACCCACTGAGTATAGTGAAGTAAGATTCTCTCAGTAATCGTAGGTAACAGAAAACTAGTGTGCCTTTATTCATTTAGCTGGATCTAATAATTCTAAAAGTAAAAGAGGAGCTCTGTTCTTTGAGAGGAAAAAAAATATTTAAGCCAGAGATGGGCTAAATAACCTGGAATCATGCATTTAAATAGCTGTTTTATTCCGTGGTGTCACTGGGGAAATGATATATTTGCAGCTCTTTCACAGGTTAGAGGGAGAGAGAAATTTTCAGCTGTGTGGGCTGGCTGTTTTTAAAGCCTTTTAAGAACTTTTTCAAACAGTATCACTTTCTCTTTAATCATTTTTACATAATATAATAGATGAATAAATTGTTTTTATTATATTTTAACATTAATTTCACATTACTACAGAACATGCGTTACTACAGAAAGACCTACAGTATCAGAGGGTAGGAAGATGAGTATGACAGAATGCTTTGTAACAAAATCTGGATTTTAGGTCAGTGTATAGTTTTAGTGAGTTATAGTGAGTTTTCTAGTGACCTACTGTAGGAGCAGTTGTAGGCTTCATACTGCAGTCCCAGTACTGTAAGAACCCTCTTCTAACGATACCTTTTAGTGCAGAGGCAACTCCAGTCCCCAAGATGACATTTGTTTCTGGTGTTCATTCTACTAGTGAAATTAATTAAGTTAATTAATCTAATTAAGTGGATAAGAAGTTAAATCAGGTGCTAATTGAAAGGCTTCTCTATAACCTGCAAGAACACAGCACTGGGCCCAGTTCTGAAGCTGACTGCCTACAGTATGCTCAAGTGCTCTTCTCCTCTTGGATAGCATAGATGTATCTCCAGTCCCTCCCAGCAGAGGCCACTGTTACAGCATCGCCAGCACCTGTGGTCGGTGTCCCTCTGTCCCAGTGCTTTATAGACGAGCAGATGAACTTCATAAAGGATACTATTTAAAATTTCATTATGCGGATTCATTTCTGTTGGTGCACTGGCTATGTGTACAGATCACTAACACTAAAAGAACATCATGAAAATACTTTATTGATCTCAGCCTTACACTGCTCACAGTCAACCATACTGATTACTTCAAGATAAAGAAAATAAGAAATATTTTGAGATCTGTGTTTTAATTTACAAAAACAAAATCTTTTTTTAAATCAACAATTAATTAAAACTTCAGAAAAAAGCCTTATCAATTTCCATTCCTGGTCCGCATACAGACTGTTTTTAGGTTTGATGTACCAGCATAACTCATTGAAACGGCTATTTATAGGATGTTTTTGTTCACAAGGTCTGCTTTTGTTAACCTGTTTGGAAAATTATTTTTTTGCCTTGAGGTTACTGTGGAAGTGCAATAGCCACATTATTTTCCATGAACACGCCGATGTGGAAATCTTTAAACAACATTGTGGCACAATGTGTACATCAATTATGCATAGAGATATAATGTTTAAATCTCAATACATATCTTAAGCACATTTAATTTTCTTTGTTTTTCTGTGGTACAAGATTACTTCTAATATAGAAAGTAAATATTTATATTTGTCCAACTTTAAGGAAGTGAACCCAAAATTCACAGTGTTGTCATTTAGGCAGAACATATTACTTTGTGTTAGTTAACAGAGTTTGCAGTTAAGTGATCTTTATTCTTTATTATTTTTAATTGTAGAAAAAGTAATAAAGCTACTAACATACTTTATTTAACACTAAGAGGGTTTATATAAGGAGCTTATATAATATAAGACAAACTTAAAAGGTTCTGAAATGAACTACAATTTGATGCACTGTGTAAGAGATTCTTCTGTTCTCAAAATGTCATTCACATTTTGTTTTCTCCCCATGTTACATTTTACTGTTTTGACATATGTAGTACAAGGTTTCAACTGATCTCTATTGATTTGCGTTCTGTAAATGATCTAAAGTGTCAAAGCTTGTAAAGGAAGATTAATAAATGAGGTCGAGAACAAAACCGGGTCATTAGAACAAAAATATCTTTCAAATGCAGTATGTATTTATGTTTGTAAAGCTGTCTTGTCTAGGGAATACTAGGCCTTTTATGTTTTGTGGAAAATATGCTTTATGTCCCAGAAGGGAAAAACAGACATTGTGGACATCCTCCAGAAAAATCTGAATAATGGTTCGTCTTTGTTATGATGTAAAACACAGTACAATGACCTTAAATGCCAGAAGATGCTAATTATTGCAGTAGTTCCAACCTTAGAAACAAACACGCCTAGTACAATTTGGTAGGCAGATCTAAAAAAGCAGGACAATTCCTTCAACAGTTTATTTTCTAGGAGCAGTTTTGTAAGTTATTCTTTTGGCACATTTACTTGACAAAAAGGTCAAACATTTTGTACAATTATTTCATATTTCTGAGTGTTATAGTAAGTGATTTTGACAATTTTAAAAGATAGATCCAGATTAGTGAAATGCGCTGACCAGATTATTTACTTCATCGTTCCGTGTGTCATTAACACTGCTTGTAAAACATAATGTGTTTCATATTAATGCTTCTGTGAACTTGAAGAAGTGATTTACGCATTTGAACTGCTTGGGAAATTGTCTCCTCAATGTAGGATACAAAACTAACCAAGGATTCAAATGTCTTCAGTTTTTCCAGGGAATGGATTGATGTGATGAAAGTTGTTTTTTGAATATTATTAAACTTCTTAGAAGAGACTTGCAAATTAGTGAGACATACAGTATTGTTATCTACAATATAGAATTATACCTGAACTAAGAGTGCCCCCATTGCAACCATTGATATTGTCATTATTTAGTGACTATGTACACCTGGAACCTGTCCTGTATTTAGGTATGTACTGTATGTAGACATACGGTATCATTTCAAAACTGGTGTTACAGGTATTGCCTGCTCCATGTTAATCTTCTAAACATTACAATGGACAGTGGGTAAAAAACAATAAACATATTTGGGAGTGTCCATGGAGAAATGATTGTCATTTCTTTCCTAGTCTCTATAGTGAATTTCTGCTCAAAGGCTTCTGGAGTTCTCCTATTCTTTTCGGTGTGTTGAACGTGTAGAATGTTCTTACTGTGCTGCTCTGAAATTCTGCATGTTGGTCCACCAGACATTTTCCTTTAGTCTAAACTGAGATTTTCACAATGAACTGTTCATAATGATGATAATAGTCACTTTTCTTGACACACCATGATGAGAAAAATATCCAGAGAATAGGTGATAAGTTGAAGTGACATGAGAAAAGGCTTGTCAAAGAATCTCAAATGATCACACAAAGAGTTTGGTGAGCTCACTGGGTCACAGACATCATGCAACTATTAATTCACAGGGTTATGCAACTAAATACTTTGAAAATTAGTCATTGTGTGATCACTTGAAATCACTAAATTGAACACAAAGTATGTTCATGTTTTAGTATAATCAAATGTATGCATGGAATTACTTGAAAGTAAAATGCATTTTGGTAGCTACAAACTATTAACTATTATTTTTTGTATTGTTCATATTTATCTCATAGTGACAATTACACATTGCTTGAATATAAAGCAAAAGTAACAGTTTTGGATTCAATGTTTCAGTATTTTAATGTCAGTTAAAATAAGTAAGATTAGTCTGCATATTGTTAATTTAATAAATACATTAGAATTCACTATTGTGTTGAAAAGAGGGTTTCAGAAGTCTTTGTAACAGTCATGAAGCCAAGTGTGTGATATTGTTGTCAGGCAAATTATGTATGCATCATGTTCATTACTTTTTACATTAAAACTTAATTTTAAAAAAGTTTTGATGCCCACTTTATAGGAAGATATATTTATCATGGTTTAAAGAAAGCTTGTTCTTCTAAAAAATAAAATACTATTTGGTTGACAGTCTATAAGGATACTGGATGGAATATTTTAAGAATTTAGTTTTATAATATGATACTTTTTTCAGCTTTATTTGAAGTAATTAGTATTAATACTTGCATTAAAGCTATTTATTATACTTTCTTTAAAATTTTTCTGTGTTTCTACGTGCTTACAAACAGCATTTGTTAAAACAGCTGTGGGGAATGCATTATGCTGTTTGTATAAAGATATACTCTGTACTATCTGCTCTGATAAAAGGCTTTTTCGGCCTTGTCATTTGTTTTGCCTGAATTCTGATTTGGTTATGGAAAGCTGCCTGGATTAGGTACTGTATGTACCAGGTGACACACAGTACTATACAGTGCAAGAACCCAAAATGAATTTGTAACAGGATCCTGAGAACCACTTGAGCAAATCTTGCTTTTAAGAGACAGGCCAATACTCCTGCTGAGTTAAACCCAAACACCACCTGTCCTCTAAATTACGGGAGCCTTCCTTCCCAGTATTAGCGGTACTTAAGGATCAGTCTGCCCATGAAAGGAGCACCTGCAAATCTGTTCAACATTCTCCCTGTCAGACTGACTGTTACACGAAGGTGCTTATGTATACCATGCAGTCTGAGATAGCACAGTGAAAGCTCACAGGTCAATATCCCTGAAGCTATTTTGTTTTTGAATTTAAAGTACGTTTTAAAGAAACAAAAAACATATTCATTTTATGAATCTTAAGTCTCAACTATAAATGTAAACCTTTTGAGTCTTATTGTGAATGTCCGTGAAGACAAAGATGAGTTATACAGTATTGAGAATTACCTGAAAAACATTTCTTTATTATGCGTCTTGGAAATGTTCAGGTACTTTGCATTTGGTGAGCAGGGCAGTTTAACACAGATGGCAGTGATTGTTCTGAAGGGATTTACATGTAATGCTGGGTGGCAGGCCCAAGTCGTCTGTAATTCCGACTGCATATGCACAAAGAGAAACACAACCCAAACAAAGCATTATATGCCCAGATCTGCCAGCGTCCTGCAAGGTAAAATACATTCTATCTTATTGATCAGATTGATAGAATTGCCATTGTTATTTATTGTGAAATATATGTTGAACATGTCGTACAGTACTTGTGTTAGCATTAGTTATCAGCTCAGCTAATAGCAGAACTAGTGTAGGACATACAGTAGATTTGTAATGGACTGAGATTTATAATCTTTTTGTTTGTGTCTGAATAGTAGGGTATTACCGATATCAAAAATGAAACGGAGATGGGTTTTCATCCAGTTAGAGAATGTAGAGACTGAGAGTTAATGGAAATTCTTGCTATAAGCTCTCTATTTGTATTTTGTTCTTTATATTAACTGTGTTTTCCTGTTAAGAATAAATAAAATCTGTTACTGGAAACTAGCATTGTTTGGATCTAATCAGTAGTAGGTATCGTCTTCTACATAACATTTCATTTCATTTGGTTGCATGAAATGAGTTACATTACTCACTGCCAAAAGTATTCAAGTAATGTTAAGGCTGCCTTATGTTCAAATTGTATTACAAAAGACTTTAAGTTCATCCACCTCAAATTACGGATCTTGGAAGGCATTGGAATTAATAAAAATATTAAACTGAAACAAGAAATAAGTGCTGAATAAGTGTATATGTTCAGTACTGTAAAATCTGTTTACTATAGAGGCACTGATATTTCCACAAAAGCAAGGAAAATAAACTGTAAAACTTCTGAGCTTCTGAGCTGTTTTGTTTAGAAGTCCATCTCTGTACAGCTCAAGTCACTCTTAAACAGAAGTAGAAAACTAAAGTGGTATGTTACCCTAATCACCTTGATATAATACACATTCCTGTCATTTCACACAGCTTTCCTAAAAATCAATTATTTTAACTGAGATACAGTATACAAACACAAATTAAATGAGTAATAGCTGTTCTACTGCATATGAAGTAATTTAGTATTTAAAATGCTAAGTAAAAACAAAAAAATCTGTAGAATTCTAATCACATTCCATTGTTAATGCCCAGATCAGCTGATAACATCTGACATTTTGGAAGCTGTATCGCATGTGATGACTGTATAACTCAGGAAACTATATCCTGATTTTATTTTGGCAAATGTTTCTGTGTGTACAATGTGGCTTTGTCTGAAAATAATGAGCTCAGTGTTATGAATGTAGATATGACTGGAGCAAACACAGTCTGTTTAGCTCAGTTATTTGAAGTAAATGTTTGTTTCACCAGTTAAAAGATGTGCAATCATCTACATACATGGCACATTCCAATGAGCTGCAAACTGTTGTTTCATTTTTTAACCAGCTGTCTCATTTAAAATTTGCATACGGTACAGAATTTGACATTTTTTTAGACATTTCTTTGTATATTGAAAGCATAAAAAAATTATTCTCTCTCTAGTAAAGACTCTCTCACTCTAAAAAATCATAATACAACATCAGGGCATAGTCATATCACAACACTCTAGCTGACTTATGATAATAAAAGCCAGCATTTTGGAAGTACAGCAGTATATTTTGTTATTCTGAAATGTACTAATTTGCTAACATACAGTACTTTATTGTATGTACTATACATCATGCAATGCTAATTACTCACACGTATAATGTTCAGGTTGGTATATAGAATTTTAAGTGATGTTTTTCTAGTGTGGAATTTGCTTGACATAAGTCCTAAGAGCCCAAAGACCTACAGTAGATATAGCGTGTGTGATCTAATGGATAAATGAGAGAGAAATGCCAAGGGTTAACCTAAGATGTCCACTGGGCGTTAGTACTCATACAGTATTTTAATAAATGTGCAATGGATGCACTTTAATATTTATTAGAAGATTAAATTGTTTGAAAATGCATGATAGCATAAACTTAGCAGATTGGTTTTTCTATTTTGTTTCTGTTGTTGATTGCCACAGATTTTATTTAATTATTGTTAGAGGTTCATGTGTTTCTGAATTTAGGCTCTGCTTCTGTTTCTGGGCATCAATTTGACGTTTACTGGATGGTGATTTTCACTAAAAAGCTAAACCACCTCTCTATATATTACAGTATGTGCTTTTTTGTAGTATGAGATAAAAAATGTATGTAATGGTAAATTGTGGGAACACATTTTTTTTTTTCAAATAATACAATCAGGATGTTCTCAGGAAGAGAGAAGTAAAAAATATTTTTTTCAGAAATGTTTCCCATACCACATTGTTCAACAAGTAATAGCATTTCCAGACCCTTTCCAAACAAACGTTTGTTTATTGTTAGTGACCCTTTTCTCAAATTCCCAGCTGTGTCTATGACTTTCTGTTTTGTCTTCCCCCATGGGACTGAACCACCCCCTCCACACTTTGGTAAGAACATACAGTAGCCAGCTAAGCCAGCTATATTATGTTTAACTATGGTAAATGGCAATCAAGAGGAATATACAATTATTTATTAGTATTGATGTGAGCAGCATTTGGGTTTCTGAGGAAATATTCTCATAGATGTATCCAAACATAAAGTAAGGTGCTTGTGTTCATTAGAAATTACAGCTGACTGAAATGCTTAACACACTGAGCGTTGCACTGATATTGCACAGAGCTTGACACTACTCTCTCCCCCTCCCTGCTTTCATGTAAGCAACAATGCAGAAATGTGTGCAGAGAGAAGCCGCAACTGCAGAGCCCTAAAATGACTGTATTTTGCAAATAAATAGATTGTACAGTATATAAAAACCTTTATCACACAACCAAACATAAAAAGCACTTGTCACAGCACTCATTGTATAGTATATTTTTGCTATCATAAAAAAACACAGTTTCTATTCCTTGTCATATCTCTTGCATACCATCATGTCATTCACTTAAAAAACACAGTGGCTTCTGACATTCTATTATTCGTGGTGGCACATTGACATTTCAGACACATATGGACATACTGTATGTAAACATATTTAACCTCCAGTTAGCTTAATCAAGTGGAACTGGACTTTTTAAAAATAAAAATAGGTGCCGTATACCTGTTCACATATGAGGAAAATGAGGTTTTTCTTATGCACACACTTATGCATATTGTCACGTCCTGTACGTCTAGAGGGCGCTCCTACTCTGTCCTGTTCCTAGTTTCCCTGTGCTTTGCTTGTCCTTCCGGAGTGTCTTTGTTGGGGCCTGTATATTTCCGGGTCACCCTTTCCTCCTCACTCAGCATTGAGGGGTCGGATGTCTTGAGACCCGCCTAGCACCAGGTCTTCTCCTCCACGGTCTGAGGGCATAGGTTTCTACCCAACATCGTCTGGCCTCCTGAGCCCGGGCTAACCTCCATGTTGCCCTTTTTACCGCTACGCATAGGGTCTTTATTGCTCTCCTGGCCATTCCACGGCATGCCCTTTCCGACATCCATGACAGATATTTGGTATGTTGTTCAAACATAGTCTGAACACTAAAAAAGGGTTTACAAAAGGCTATCCCCAAGAATCTGATTGAGAATTACAAGGACACTGTGATAAAAATGAAGACCATTATTGGAAACATTTTTATTCCACAGTTACTATAGTAGGGCTACAGGGTGGTGCAGTGGTCAACATTGTTGTCTTGCAACAGTGGGCCCTGGGTTCACTTCTGGACAAGGGGGAACAGCTACAGTACATGCATTTTCCTGTGTTCTCATGGGTTGACTCCAGTTGCTCTGGTTTCTTCCCGCAGTCAAAAGACATACTGGTAAGTTAAATGGCTTTTGGGAAAATTGGACCTGGTGTAAGTGTGTGTGTCTATGTCTGTGTGTGCCATCCAGGCACAGACTCCGGCTCCCCTTGTAACCCTGAATTAGAAGAAGCAGTTAGAAAATGGATGGATGGATTTGTTGTAGTATTACAGTACCTTCATAAAAGAGATGCCTGTATCTATAATAATTCAGTGTACATTCCAGATATACACTATTCTAATATTTATAGTTTTACAATTAGTGATTAAGAAAGAATTGCACATACTGTATGTTGACAAAGTAGTTTTTGCTAGAACCAGTTGCTCACACACTTTTTTTTTCTAACGTGCATTTCAGGACAGTTTCTGCTCTGCTGGTCAACCCCGCTGTTGATATAAAAAAGACACAACTTCTCGTTTTCTGCTAAAAATAAAATGGTCAAGCCTTTATCAGTTAAGCCACTCAGGAGACCCCATTTTTTTATTTTGTGCTTTGGTGAGCAATCCTCTGCAATAATGTAAAGGGGGTGCATAAGGCATGCCACTATAAAAACACGATTTTAGAGGGACTGAATGAAATTCAGAAAACTGAATGGATTTCTTCGAATAATAGTGACATCTTTTCAACCCTTTTCTAATCAGTCCTGAATTTCTCCTGTTTTATTCAAAATGTATAGCTCTGACATTTCACATGATAGTGATAAATGTAATCCTTTTTGGTTTTTATAAGGCCTTCAGAGACTGTGTCTCTGGAAGGTGTTATTTTTGTTCAAATAGGTACTTTGAACCGGTCACGCACCTGGGTTTGATGACTGGATTCAGCTGGGATCTTATCCACTTGAGATGATGGGAACAGTAATGGGGAGGGCAGTATTCTTTTATTATTACTTATAAAAAGCCCGTTCTATATGTGCTGGCTGTAGATCCTTGTACAGTACATAAATAATTACAGCATCCAAACTATATACCTGGTGTTGCCTCACATAAAGTAAAGACTTGCACCTAGTGACAGATAATTTTGTTGCCTCCTTCATTTTTTGCATTCTACCATTGATTTCATTACTCCTAAATGCTGAACAGGCCTCTCATCCTGGAATGGGACAATCTCTGATTAGTGTACAGTATTATGGCGACTGAGGTCACTTAACAGAGGTATCTTCTCTTCTTGCTGATGTTGGCCCTTTTTTTTAAACCCTCTCGTAAGCAAAATTATTTTTTCTCCTTTTCCAGGTATTTTAACATTCTGATACTAAACTGTGATACATAAAGTTAACTGTTTTAAGTCCAGCCTGCTGCCTTTGAATACTTCACCATGGAATATGATTTTATCTTGAATCGTACCAGTTTTCAAGCCTTTTAAATGCTTAAGATAAACTCTACCCATCGATAAAAAAAACCTATAAGAATAATTTTACTTTATTCAATAAATAAAAATAAATTAATTAAATACATCTTAAATTAATGTATTTTGATTTTTTTAAATCTTAAACAAAACAATATACTCTGAAGCATCGTTTTTTTTTTATTTCACTGATTCCATTCCCTTCTTCTCCTACAGTATGTACTGGACTAAATTGCACTCAGTTATCTACAGAAAAAATTTGTGTGGAAGGGGAAATGTCTGGGTGAAAGATCTCTACCAAGATCCAGATTTCTATCTCCAATCTGACTAGACATTTGTAACTGTTCTTTTTTTGGTCATTTGTGTTGTTGTTGGACACAATCTGGTTGGATGCCGGGGCTCTTGTTTTGTGATGAAAGGTTGAAAAAAAGTGAATAGACTTTCTTTCAGATTACAGTATAGATTATTTACTACTGATTTTCCCTTAAACAATATGAACTAGGATTTACTCCTGTTTTTTTTTCTTATCTGATCAAAGTATAGTGCTTGGAGGAAAAGCACAGTTCAATTTTTTTTTCCAGCTCATTCAATTTGTCGTGCTGCCCTTTCATCTGGCAGTTGTTGCTCCACTTTTCCCCAGTGGCCTGATCTGGGAATTGACATTCTGGCAGATACCACACAAGACAACTGGCTTTGCACATTCCAGCATCACCAATTGCACTATAATTTACCAAGGACTTTTTTTTTCTTATTCTAACTATATCTTCATTCTGCAATGTGTGTTTTATGGTTTCTTTTTTATTCTGACATACAGTAAAACACTTCCATAACGGGCAGAAGATTGGGACTGATTTCCTTGTGGTATACTCCCCTGTTGATTTATAGAGACCCTCATATAAACTAAAGGTGATCAGCACTATAGATTGAATTGGATACTGTAGTTCAGGTGGGTAGCTGTGTCAACATGTGTAGGCTGCAAAGGCTTTACACCCGAAGAAGGCTACACAGTCGAAACGCTGTGTTTTCTTTTCTTTTCAGCATGGAATAAACCTATTACTTGTTCCTTAATTGGAGACTGTCTGGAATGATTTAAAATATACATCTGACCTTCAGCCAAGCCATTGCAATTTTACCATAGAACTTATTTGAGTACTTGGACACATTTTGTCATGGGACTCAATGACACCAAGGAGAGACCGGCACCTTTTTTCATGTGAAGTGTGGGAGTGTTCAGATGTGGCTGAGGTCTGGGGGTGGGTCTCTTCATACTTTATCTTCTATTCTGTGGAAAGTGTTCCGTGTTCTCTTGTGGGTTTTTTTCATTGAAAGACTGCTTGATTTGTATGTGAAGCAGAGGCAGACTTAGCTGCCTGGCATTGTTGCTACTAAGGCATGCTGGAAGCCTCCAGTACCCTGGCAAATCCGTGATGACAAAGGTGCATTTGCAAAGAAGAGATAAAAACCTAAAGAAACATGAGCACATTAAGCCTAATTTATTAATGACAATATGCAGACAATAATTTTTTTCCACCCAAAAAGTCTTGTTTTACACTTCTCCATGATGTCATCCTGACTGCACGGATTCAGTCGTTACAAAAGGGTTATCAATTAGGTGGAAGTTTTAGGGCTAAAAATGTCTGGACGATGTACGCAGTTTCAGAAGCACTGCCCTGCAGTAGCTTTCAAAAGAATGAGTCCTCAAACAGTGATTGAAATCTTCATGTCTGAAAAGTGAGTTTTTGTCCTGCATGCTTTCTTCAACTCACCAGTAGTGCTGCTTCAAGTCACCAGTAGTGCAAACCCTGTTTTCTCTCCCCTTGAGCAAGTGAGGCCTTTACGTCTCTGAATGTTGTGCATGGAGCACAGATGGAGCTGTAGGACCAGCAAGGGGACTTCTTAAGGTTCTGGAACAGTGGTGGCCACCATTAAACATTCTAGAGCCTGCACTCTCTGCGGGTTGGGGATGGAGTGGTTTCCTTGGCAGGGAGGAGGTACACAAGGTGGTTATGGGGGTATGGAGGGTTGGGCATGGTAGAACATGAGGTTGCTTTTTTCATAGGAACAAAAATAGGTTAATTCCAGGTTGAAAAGTAGAAAGAAAATCTAAAACAACAAGGTGGTGTAGCCTTTGTGAGCTATTCTTTTTTTTATTATGTAATGATAGCATGTTGTGTGTTTCCCACAAAAAAATAGAAAAATGTCATCACCAAAAACGTCATCACCATCAGTAGTTTATTTTAAACCCCTTATTTGATGAGACCCTTGTGTTATTCCTTGCTTGGAAAATAACACAGTTGAATACAAAGCAGGCAGGGGTGGGAACAAACGTGATCTGATCTCTTTATCTGGTGCATGTTTTCTGTAATAATAAAAGCTGCATAGGAAGCTTGCGTGAGTCATTGTGCTATGACAAGTCAAGGTCAGGGCTTCCTGTATTTAAGTCACCTCAATACAGTGGATCTATTTCATAAACATTGTGGTGTAAGTGAAGCAATTCAGGAGATTTATTTTATAAACATGGTGGTGTAAATGGAGCAAAAGTTAAAAAAACAACAACAAATGGCTAAATATGGTACAAGCTACAAATTGGTTTATTTCACCTCATAAAAGTGCATATTGTACAAGTGTCAGTATAATATGTATTATGGTACACTACAGTATAATACAGTACTCTATAATACAGTACAGTATACTAATACTGGGCGGAGCGGTGGCACTGTGGCTAAGGATCTGCGTCTGAGGCTGGAAGGTTGCCGGTTCATTTATACGGCTACTCCATTGGACCCCTGAGCAAGGCCTTTAACCCCAGCTGCTCCAGGGGTGCTGTATAAATGGCTGACCCTGCGCTCTGACCCTTCTCTCTCCCTGTCTGTGTGTCTCATGTAGAGCAAGCTGGCGTATGTGAAAAGACAAATTCCTAATGCAAGAAATTGTATATGGCTAATAAAGTGATCTTATCTGATCTTATGTTATCATATTACACACAATAAGTAAATAAATCTTGTGCCCCATTTTGGTGAATAATAATTATAAAATAATCACAACGAATCTGTATATCTGTATGAATATGAAATACACCACTGGGCAGCTGCATCAGCATGCGGAGGCTGCAAAGGAACAAGTAATAGGTTTATTCTATGCTGAAAAGAAAAGAAAGAAAACACCATGTTGTGTTTTCTTTCTTCTCTTTTCAGCATTTTTTAATATATGGCAATCCAGATTGATTTCGTTTTGTTTTGGAAATATCTCTGTTGGAATATTCATGTTAACAGGAGCCTGTTAAACCTGATCTGCAGTACAGTACAAAACAAGCTGTTTGCATTGGACTTTAATTCAACATGACCCTTTCGATAAAACTGACATATTTCAAGTTGATGTTCATTGCACCAGTTGAATAGAAATGAGATGACTGAGCAAATCAAGATAATTTCAAAATGGGCAATGTTACCTTGTTTTTAAAGCATTCAGAAACAAAAAACAAAAAAGAGCATACAGTATGAGTTCACTTTCAGTATATCATCTTGAACTGGGACTAACTTACTCAAACAAATGTATAATACTGTATGTGTTAGAGATCAGCAAGCAATTAGCTGCTAAATGTGTTAAAGTGGAAATTTACAGTAAAAATCTACAGTATGTTCTTTGATTTCTTAAAGCTTTGAAATCAGTGGTGAATCAGCTACATGTATAGTCTACAGTATATGACTATATGGGACAGAGAACAAAATTGTTGAATTCAGTCTTAAAATGGAAATGAGTGCTCTGTAAACAGGTTTGAAAATGGTAAGTTATTAGAGTTGGTAACTGGAGTTTGAAAATGATCTTTAGTGAAGCTCCATGTTAAAAGCATATGGACTGGTGGAAATATGCTGTAGCAAGGGTTAGGCATAGAAATTCCAGCAAAGTTTAATGTAACCCAACTCTTTCAGAGGAGCAAATTAAAGTAGTTTTAAGTGTAGAATGGACTCAACTGGTAAGAATCAATTGACTGCTTTTTACAGTGCTATACCGTCAAGCGCCTTATGTACTGTAAAACATTTAATTTGCCCCTCTGTAACACACAGGCAGAGCTGGTTTACATCAAACTTTGCTGGAACTTCTAACTCTAACCATTACTGCAGAATATTTTTATTGTAAGTCCACCAGTCGATATGCTATTAACATGGAGCTTCACTAAAGATCATTTTCAAACTCCAGATACTAGGACTAATAACTTACTGTAACAATTTCAAAGCTGTTTATAGAGCACTCATTTCCATTTTCAGACTGAATTCAACATTTTTTCTCAGTCCCATGCAGTCATATAGACTATAGCAGATTCACCACTGATTTCAAAGCTTTAAAATGTATGGAGCTAGGGTTAGGGTTAAGGAATCATATAAAGGAGATGTTCATAAATATTATGGATGTGATTTAGAAATACAAATTTGATGGTATTTCCCTGCTTTAAGTCATTTTTATTTCTGAGGTTTTTTTAAGGTTTTATATAGGTTTTATATATTTATTATACAGTATATAAGGCGTTTGACAGGATACCACTGTAAAAAGTGGTCAATCGAATCTTACCAGTTGAGTCAATTCTACACTTAAAACTCATTTAATTTGCCCCTCTCTAACACAATGGCAGAGTTGGTTTACATCAAACTTTGCTGGAACTTCTAACCCTAACCCTTGCTGCAGCATATTTTTACTGTAGGTCCACGAGTCTTTAACATGGAACTTTGCTAAAGATCATTTTCAAACTCCACTTACTAAAACTAATAATTTACCATTTCCTAAGCTGTTAAAGAGCACTCTTTTCCATTTTAAGGCTGAATTCAACAATTTTTTTCTCAGTCCCATGTAGTCATATAGACTGTAGCAGATTCACCACTGATTTCAAAGCTTTAAAATGTATGGAGCTAGGGTTAGGGTTAAGGAATCATATAAAGGAGATGTTCATAAATATTATGGATGTGATTTAGAAATACAAATTTGATGGTATTTCCCTGCTTTAAGTCATTTTTATTTCTGAGGTTTTTTTAACATGGAACTTCACTAAAGATCATTTTCAAACTCCACTTACTAAAACTAATAACTTACCATTTCCTAAGCTGTTAAAGAGCACCCTTTTCCATTTTAAGGCTGAAGTCAACTATTTTTTTCTCAGTCCCATGCAGTCATATAGACTGTAGCAGATTCACCACTGATTTCAAATCTTTAAAATGTATGGACCTAGGGTTAGGGTTAAAGAATCATATAAAGGAGATGTTTATAAATATTATGGATGTGATTTAGGTACTGCTAGAAATACAAATTTGATGGTATTTCCCTGCTTCAAGACATTTTTATTTCTGAGGTTTTTTACGGTTTATTATATAGTATATACTGTAAGGCGTTTGATGGTATACCACTGTAAAAAAACGGTCAATCAAAATTTACCAGTTGAGTCAATTCTACACTTAAAACTCATTTATTTTGCCCCTCTCTAACACAATGGCAGAGTTGGTTTACATCAAACTTTGCTGGATCTCCTAATCCTAACCCTTGCTGCAGCATATTTTTACTGTAAGTCCACGAGTCTATAACCTGTTAACATGGAGCTTCACTGAAGATCATTTTCAAACTGCAGTTACCAAAACTAATAACTTACCATTTCCTAGGCTTTTTAAAGAGCACTCATTTCCATTTTAAGACTGAATTCAACAATTTATTTCTCAGTCCCAACCAGTCACATAGACTATACGTAGCTGAATCACAACTGATTTCAAAGCTTCAAAATGAATGGAGCTAGGGTTAGGGTTAAAGAATCAGACAGATGGGGTGTTTATAAAGATTACAGATGTGATTTAAAAACTACTAGAAATACAATTTTTTTAATACATTTTTATTTCTGAGGTTTTTTAACATTTATTATACTTAAATAAAAATTAGGGTTAGAATCTCCATGAAAGTATGATTGAAGCCAATTCTGCCATTGTGTTTCAGAGAGGCAAATCATGAGTTTTACGTATAGAATTGACTCATCTGATAAGTTTTGACCTCTTTTTATAGTGGCATAACGTCAAACGCCTTATGTACAGTATAATACTGAAAAACAACAATGGAAATATCATAAAGCAGAGAAATACCATTAAATATGTATTTCTAGTTGTGCCTAATTCACATCCATAATATTTGTGCAGTACCCTTTAAAAGCAACGATACTACTTTATGTTGTTGTCTAAAAAGGAATTTTAAAACATTGTTACGTGTACAGTACTTCACAACATCATTCTTATAACATCTAAATCATCTCAAAGTTATACATTTGAGCATCTTTAGAATTGCTGCTTTTTTTCAGAGTTTTAAATGAATAGTAATTAATCAACTAGCTTTTCAGACACCTTTTTTACATGGCTCTCTTTTCACACTTTGTTCTTGGAGGTCCTAGAAACTATTTGCAATGTTCAGAATGTGAGACCATTCAGATTCTCAAGCTGGATAAGACATCCACTGCCCTTTTCCTTTTTCAAAGGGTAATCATTTTATGGGTATAAAATGCTATTAAAGGTATCCCCCATTATGCAGTAGATGTTTTTACAATGGATGATTATAAGCCAGAAGTTTTTGTTCCTTAGTGGGATGTGATTCTCTAGATTTTCAAAATATGTCAGAAATGACATACTGACTATTCTGATACTGTATCTATTTCAAATCTAAGGAAGGCAATCATATTTGAAGGCAAAGGCTATGACTCACCCATTGAGCTGATGATGACCCCTGGAATGAAAAGGAATTTATTTTTTTATTATAGCCCCAACAGAAGCTTCAACCAGTTCACTGTTAATGAAAGTTAAATTTGTACTCAGAGTAATCCACTAGACCGAGTAATACAAATGGGTTTTAAAGGACTAAATATGGAAATATGATGGATCTACTGTTTTTTTTTCTAGGATATGGTTAGAAATGATAAATCTGAGTATTCTGGAATATTGTCTTTATTTGCAATTTGTTTTTGTTTTTTTGGAAAAGTGCAGGTGTACATTGACTCACTCTCCAATGCATAACAATAAAAGAGCTTCACAAAAGGAACCAGGCAATGATTGCTAATATTTTTGTTTTACAACTAAAGAAAAGGTACAGTATGTTACAAAATGTTTTAAAGCTGTTTAAACAGTAGAAAATTTACTGATGCATTTGATGCTTACTAATAAAAACAGATGAAAATGGTTTATACTCCATTTATATATTGTATCCTGTGTATTCAATTCATTTAAAACTCTTGGTACAGTACATACTGTACTATACTGAGAACTTTTCATACTGCATTTACCAAAAATAGCCAGTAGTTCATTTGAATCATACAATACTATATCATTTACTTAATTCAAGTACTATTTAAAATCCCTAAATATAGACCTAGATAAACAAGCTCCATGTGAAATAGACAACCATCAAACCAACACTGAAATAAGTATTGTTGTCTCAATGAAAACAATCTGCAAAAGCCTTTACCCAGTTAAATATGAAAGGTTCTGTCAAACATGCCATCATATATATATCATCCTCTATATATTTGTCCCCTGCAATTTAGAAGTATTTCAAAGGTTTGTTGTAAAGTGTGTCTTTTGTTGTCACTGCTGGACAGAGAATTGATGGGGAGTTTGCCATATGATTTACTCTTTACGATCTGTGATAACCAAAATACCGTAAGTTGGATGTAAGGTATCAGCTAAATATTATTAATAATAATATTGCTGTACATACACATTAAAGTCCGGCAACGCTAGTAAAACAATTATAAACATAATGCCACATTTCAGTTTGTTGTGTCTATTACATTTTGTCTACATAGGTGAGCTAAATGGTATTTCCATTATAGTGGTATATTTCCATTATTACTGTTTAATAAGAAGAAGCAAATATATTGTAAAGCCACCTACAATTTTCTGCTGTGCTTATGAACATTTGCCTAGAATGTATGGTACTGTTTAGTACTAAATGACAATTTTGAAAGTTAGGATTTCATCACCCCATTCCCAGGACCTAATGAAAAACAGATTGCCTGGGAAACCAAAATTTAAAGTAAACCAAAGGCCACACAGCCAACAGCACCAGATTCTCTGGGTAACTCTTGAAATTTTGTACCTACAGGTTGCAATGCATAGTATTGTACTGTATGTGATTTGTTCTAGCTTATTAAGTTGGGGACATAACTAGTAAGAAGAAAAAACATAACATTTATAATCCTGTTTGTTTGCCTGACAATTAAGTTTCCTTATTATCTTATCTTCTAAAATAATCACATACAGTATTGAATTGTTGCGCAAAGACCTAAAATTCTTTAAATGTTTTTTGTTGGAAACATCTGCTTCATAATAAGTATTTTATTTTTAACTGCTTCAAACTTTGCTTGAAATCAATCAAACATGCCAAGATGTAATGTTAATTGCTCTTTGAGTGAAATAATAGCTCTCAGAAAGTTTTCCGAAACAGTTGTGCACCATTTGTTTAATAAATGTAAAGCCATTGGGTTTCTCCAAACTACTGCACATGTAAATTATTAAACCCTTTAGCATTGTGCTGCTGTTTTCAGTTTGAAAGAGTCACTTTGATATATACAGTAACTTGAAAATGATTATTTTATCTCTAATATCTGGCCTTTGATTGAGATTTTATCTAGTTTTACCTATCAGACTTGAAAGGAGTGATGAGATTACAATCCTTAGCAACGCTGGGGGGTTTTGTCTTTTTTTTAAAAATGTTTAAGCTAAATAAACAGCCACACTGTGCTTCTGAAAAGCCTCGGTTTCAGTTTTCCCAGAGAGGTTTTGTGCTGTCAGAGCCATCTAGAGTACAGTAAGTCTGTCTTAAATTCCATTGTAAAGATGTCATGTGATATACGCACAAATCCAGTTAACCATTCAGCATTAAACTGCCCTCTCTAAATCCAGGTTAATTAAAAATCTTTGTTGTATCATTTAGGACCTTCAGCCCAAAGGGCAATTTGAGAAATGAACAGAGTAAATAGCAATGAGCTGCTGCTCCCTAGCCATATTTTTAAAGCCATACCTGAACAGTTTTCTTACAGGGATTAAAAGGTAGTGTTGAGTCTTGTCTCATTTCATTAAAAACAACCTCACAAAAGTGTTCATACTACCATGTTCTAACAAGCCAAAACTTTGGCTTAGTATCCAATAAGGTGGGATTACTAAAAGAACACATGTACCTGTATCTGTTGATGAATCACTGTTCTGAATTACTGTATGTAGGTGTGTTTATCATCTGTGGTCAAATAGCTTAACTTTTGATAGGTTGAATGAAAAATATGAAATGCCACAGTGTACAGTATCGCAAAACAAACTGTGGACACAGATTCTAAAATAAGGAAAAGCTGCAAACAGGAATGAAACAGTATTAAAGCTAACTGTTCAATTGTCAGGTAATCTATAATACGAGCTTTGAAGAACAAAGCTGATTACTAGACTTTCCACAATTGGCTCTAAAAGGTAATATCTGCAGTGATAGTAACACAACACTAAAGAGCTTTTTCAAGTAAGGCCATGGGGCCAGTTTACAGGGATATAAATACGGGAGACAGATTTACTGATGTCACAGGCTAGGTGGAGCACATGAGACATACAGTTCTTTGAATTAAAGGGAAAAGTCAGATATTTAAAAGGTAATATTGCTTTGGAGAAAGGTAAGGTAAGCACACTTCTTCACTTGTCTGTGATAAGTGTAGAATGTATTGATGTCTTATTTTTATTCTCTAGAATATCTATGGCAAGCCCTCATTGGCAGTAATAATAACATTTCTCAGTTTAAAATGTTGTATATGATTTTTTTAACTTGAATGTAAAAGGCTTACTGATACAGTACATAATCAGTACAGTACATTACAGTATGTCATTCTGTCCTTTGCAAATGTACAAGAAAGAGACTCCCCAATATATTCTTTACTTCAGGCTACAGTATTTGTGATCAGTTCAGAAACTAGCCGTCTGAGACATACTGAAACGTAATTCAAAAATGAAAATCTAATTTGTGTAGCTTTGTGAGAAAAAAAGTACATTTTCAGAATAAGCATGACATTATTGATTTGCATTAGGTTTTTGATGGACTCAAACAGTACGCGAACAGTTTTCTTGCCGAAGGAAGTTATCACACCACTTGAGTACTATCAAAACATTAAAGGAGATCTTCAGGCAAACCCTGCAGAGTTTCTCAATTACAAGATTTCCACACTAGTCCACTCAATCATCCCAAGACAGAAGCTAAATAGTTTGAATGGAACTATCAGCAACAACGAGTGTTACAGTATATTTTTATTAGGCTGATTAATCTAAATGTTGTCCAGGGATTACGAAAGTGTCAGTTATTGAAAAAAATATCCGTGCAGTGTTCCTGCATGTACAGTATGAAACAGGTGTTCGCTAATGCCAAAAGCCTAAATGTGCATTAAAAAGACCCGTCGAACATGTACTGTATTTCTATCACCCTTTATATCCACTCAAACGGAAATGTGCAGCTGTTATTGCTGCATGTATTGTTGATCTCAATTCTTAAAATACTCTGGGTGTTGTCCAGTTGTGTGCAGGAAGGTGCTTTGCATATTGTTGCCTTTTGTATTATGAACCCACCTTTTCCCAGAGGACTTGTCCCAGCGAACAGCTAAGCCTCTACAGACCGGACTGGTATATTTAGAACTACAGTACAGTATTTGAACAAAAAGTACTTTCAGGAATTTATCATTGGACGCCGTTCGTCAATCAGGGCTGCATGAAGAGAGCAAGCAAGGCGGTTTTTACCTTTGAATACAGTAGTTCTATTTCACGCTATCTTGTTTTTGCTGCGTAGGACTACAGCACTTGGCAGGTTTGGACACTAGTGAATTACTGTGCATGTAAGTACCTGTGCCATAATAGCATACAGGGTAGATGGTTTATCCAAAGGTACGTTAAAATGTAACAAAGAGTTTGGCTATTAAAAATAAATTAATTACTTCGTTAATGCTTTGCAATTATCTCCATATACTAAGAATTACGAGTGTCTTGCTTCGCCGTTATAAACTGCCTCCTTTTTTGTCGTGTGCTTCCGTGAACATGTGATATAAATGTCTTTAGTGAAAAAACAAGTACAGTAGCTGTGGTCTCAGAGTGAAATCCTGCATAGGAATGTTTGAATTCTTATGGCTCCTTAATTAAATTCTGTGGGTTTTGCTTATGTCAAATGTTTGGCGTTTTCTTAGAATAGGTCGTCTTTAAATACACGCCTGATTAATTGGCTACAGTGAGAGTGCTCAGAGGGGGGTTTATTTTGCATTTACAGTACTACAGTACGTTTTGTTTTGAAGTGAGCTTCCTGGAATTTTAAGCAGATTTTTTGGGGGAAATAACGTTTTTAGTTTGAAATGTTAATTACTTGCTTGCTTAACACGACCAGATATTTTTTAAAAATATGAATTCGCTCACTGCTCCAGATCTGAACTAATCTGTGGGGCACCTTGTACCTAGACGAGCCTGTGATACGGAAAAATAAAAAGGGCGTTGCGTTGATTATATCCTCTTGATTGGTACGAGTTCACACAGGAATTCCCGGGACCGTGTCAAAGCATGCTCAGTTTTAAGTTAAGGAAGTAAACTGTAAAGGTAAGGGGATCTTTTATTTTTTCTTTTCTAGACAATATTACAGAATTGTAATTGGATTGTAAACCTAAAGCAGCGTTTCTGTTTAGGACAGGAAAAGCTGGTCTAGGTTGAGAAACAGAAGTATCATACAGCAATTCGAATGCTCTGTCGGACTTTAAATTGACCTCTTATCTCAACATAGACGTTACGAAATTTGTGAATCCGTTACAAATGTTAAAAAGGTTATAATATTTTTACAAGAAGAATAAATAAATTAGGCATACTGTAGCTTTTGGTGATGTCATAACATCCCGGAGGAAGAATTCCAGATATTTCTAATGTCGCCGGAAATTAGTTATATTATTAGTTACAAAAGTATTATTATAGGAGCACAAAGCTTTGAATGTGATGAAAGTATGGTGTTTTAACTATCAAAATGGAAAATTGGGTTAAGAACTCGGAAGAACACGTTAAACCCGTCTTGTAAAAAAAAACATATGGCATCCAAGAACATACTAAATTCCCAAGTACAGGAACCGTGCTTCGGTGAGCAGTTCAGTAACGTATTACCTTTGCAGAGTAATTTGTAGTGCTGAGAAAAAGTAAAGGGGCTTCTGTGGCAGACGTTTAGAGAAATAGTCACTCTTGTATTGGTTGCACTCTGAAAGGTGTGGACTCACATTGAAAACTGCCCTGCTGTATCATTTTCATTTTCACCTGGAGGTTGTAGTACTGTAGATGGCACTAAGTGTGAAGTCTGGTATTCTGTACACCCCTGGTTTGGTTTTCACTATTGATTTAAAATTTGCCTGAGGCAAAACCTTGAAATGTTTATTTTTTTTTCTGCTAAACATCCTCCAGCTCTGTTTGTCTTATCTTCCAATAGTCCTGTGCAGGGAGTGGCATTTTTCTGAGCATGAATCTAAACCTTTTTTCAAAACCAGTGTTAATATATTTTAAATTGTATCACTGACAATAGAGACATTTTTAATCTCTGGTAATACAGGAGAGATCTTTTCTTGACTTATTAAAATAGTTTTAAAACACATTAACAGAAAAAAAATATCTTCATTTTTTTCCTCAACATAATGTTTACTTTCAGAAAGTGCTGCAGAACTGAGATTGTTGATTAGATGGCTGAGTTTAAGTGTCAGAAGCCTTTTGTTAAAGAAACAAAAGGGGTGGAAATGTGTCCATTTGCAGTGAATGGTGTTTTTTCCTGTGTGGCTTTTCTTAGTTGAAATGTTTTCAGTTTCAGTGACTCAGCTTCAACTAAATAAAACACAGTACTTACAGTACTGTACTCTTTGGGACGTACAATATTTTTAAAGAGTTCATCTTCATCTTACAAATCAGAAATGTTGAAATATAGCTGCACAGTGTAATATGAAATGTACTGTATGTCCCGTCCTGTCTTGCTATTCTTGGTCTTTTTGAGACACTGAAGAAAAACTCAGAATAGTAAAGGTGGGAGTAATGAAAACGGTGCTATATTTCACAATGTCAATTGTTAAGAATATTTGTTGGATTGCTTGGGACCTCTAAAAACAAACATTTCCTCAACATATTGAGCTTTCTAATCTGCATTTTATACTTTTAAACTTTTCTCAGGGCTGCTCGTAGCATCAGTGGCAGGGTTGGATATGAACTACAGTATGTGTTGGATTTGCCTAAGCTGTTTTGTAATGGGGCACATTAAGTTAAGAGTCATGAGAATTCAAGAGAATTTAATTCTTGTCAGATGGTGTTTACAGTGGGACGTGTCTGCAGCAGTGAGTATTACTGTATTTTTATTTGGGATTTTGGAAACATTTTGTATTCACTGGTTGATTTGTTTAGTACTTTGACCTTCATGCCGCCTATGTCAATTGAGCAGGTCCAAGTGTGTTTTGTTTGTTTCAAAACGAGTACATTGGTCGAAAGTAGGGTAGGCTATATGATTTTTTTTTCCAAAGGCAATGAAGGAAGCAAAGTGGGCTGTTCATAGATTACAGGCCTCCTGTCGCAACAATGATCCCTTGTTCTGTCCTGTAGGCTTTTGAGCTGAAACTTGTTGTCTCTGGATAAGGCTCCAGCTCAAATTCATGCTCTTGACACCTTGGAAAATCACACAGCAGTTTGGAAAGATGCATTTGAAGGCTTTATTTTTCTCTGTCAGGTGCATGCAGCTCTGCGGTGAACCTCTGCACTAGCTATAAAAACATTTCTTTACAAAACATAATGGGTTACATCATTTAAAATAAATGATCATATTGCACATCTGCAGTGCTTGATTCCTCTGTGCCTTGAAGCATACTAGAAAGGCAAATGATAGAAAGATTTGGGGCCTCTACCTAGAGGTTGCAAATATTTTTGCCTCACACAGAAGAGCTATAGCTATCTCTGCTCTTCTGATCATCATGAAGTAATGAGAATTAAAATACTGTTACAAAATATGAAAACAGTATTGTTTGTAGTTTTCTCTTTTACCAAATAGATGATGCGGGGTCAAAACAACAGATATTTTCAAAGTAAATATTTACCCATCTATTGTCATAAAGCCGCTCAAATAGAATTTTATAAATGTAATATTCAGTACCTTTAAAGGTATATGTTCTATAATTTAAACACAGAGGTAGACGTTTTTAAAAAGCTGGGTAATGCCTTACGAAACTGCTTGGATAAGATCTTTCTAAATAAAAGCCAATATTTGGCTGACCATTATTTAAACTACAATCAGTTTTAAAGACCTTGAAAACTGGACTTTATACAGTACCAGCGCTCCAGTGTGTCCACAGCATGTTTCTTCTGTTTTGGATAGTTTCCAGATTAAGCTGTTCCAGTATTTAAGTATTTCTAGCTGCAGACCAGTTTAAGTGGCTTGAATGCAATTGTTTATGTAACTGACTTGTAAGTACTACTGGGTCTGTTTCAAAGTCAAGTGTTATATCCTGCTATTAATGTGGTAGGAGGATGTTTTCAGTGTGTATGCTGTACAAGGGAACAAGAAAACTTTTTTAGTCTTGGTCTTCACTTATTTTGAATTTCTGTTAAGGAGTCGGGTGAGTTTTCAGAAAATTCCTACCATATTAGTAGAAGATGTCATTTATTTCTCAGTAGGCCTAATTCTGCACAGAGTGTCATCTGGATTCATATTTCAATTTATATTTTTTTTCAAAGGGTTCAAGGGAACTGTTCCATTTTGCTTTCAGTATTGTGTTTACATACAATACAATGCTCAAATGAGAAGATGACTTCCTGATATATATATATACTTATCGTAGTCAAACAGTCAAATCAACAATGTGTGTTTTGTAAGGACTGCATCCAGTGTCAGCTGATATGCCAGAAAGAAACTGCCTTACATTTTATGGTCTAAATAGTATAGTCATGTGAATTTATCACACTTCAGGGTTTTTCTTATGAACTCCAGTCAACTGTGTCTGAGTTTCAACAGCTGCTGCTGTTGAGCAGTATACTGTATAATTACAACAGTATTTTGCAATGAGATGCATTCTAATTTCAGCAAATCAATACATGCTCATGACTAGATGTGATGTATGTGTCTTACTTGGATTATTTTACATTGGTTTGGCTAAAACTAAAATTGAATGACAGTTTATTTGGAACTGGGAAACCTTTAAATTATTGAACCACTTGTGCTGTACTTGTAAAGTGTATGGAAGTAGTTGGAACATTTCTGAAATTCCAACTAGATGAAGTGCTATCAGTGAGTGCACAAGAAATTTCACACTGGAATTCCACAAGCAGTGGGTCATATATGCAGGATAGCCCCCTTGTATTTAGGATTTGTGTCTGTTTGTTCCACTGTATTTTAGAAATGTGACTTTATATGCAGTTTTAACAAAAAAAACAGACACACTTTATAATACTTTCTACAAGGTCAAAGTATGTTCTCTTGTGAAATGATGTATCTCAATAATAAACATGCAGGTGTTTACTTTGGCTGAAAAAATCAATGTTATTTCCCGGTCAGGTTAAAAACAGTGTGAAACGCAGGGCTAACAGTGTATAATGTACGATGGAAGTCTGATGCAGTGACATCGTTCCTCATATGTCTATATATGCATGATTCTGCTTATATGGGTGATGTTTTTTTGATCACAAGAGGAAATTTTGAAGTCTATATGGAGAGTATTAAAGTGGATAATGAAGATACAGAGGTCAGGACTGAATGAAACAGTGATCACCAAACAAAGGCATAGTAATATTTATAGTTTGGTAGAGCTACAGTAGGTCCCCAACAAATCTCTAGCTCTTGAATAGATTTTTTTAGTTTGCACTTGCTTCCCATCGCACCTGAAATTGCATATATGGGGTGTGTAGTCAATAATTTTATTATAATAATTTCTAATACCCGAAAAACCTAGAAAGGAGAACCATAGAACTGAAACAGTTGAAATATGAAGGTATGTTAATTTTTTTATGGAGATGTGAACTTGAAGAGATTTGGGAAAATGAGTCAGTTTCTGCCTTTGTGAAAAAGTATTCAAGTATTTTATAGTGATGTTAGGTAAGGAAGACAAAGTATCTTTATCAAAGTATTTAAAGTGTTTGAAGTGTTTGAACAGCAGCAGTTTAATATAGAAATAAATAGTTTAAGTAATTTTAGAGTCACATTAGAACTTTAATTTTGAATTCAAGCTGCCAACCAACTCCTAATATAAGGTATCCTATCCTTTTGGTGTTGCTGTGAGGTTTATATACTGTACATATATTATTTTGGTAACCATCTTTATTCCCATGTTTTAAAAATGCAGGGCAGAATTCTTGGGAAAAGCTTGCAAAACAATAGAGTCTGTTTAGCCTCTTTCACAAGTTTGTTTTAATATGCAAATTAACTCCTTAAATTCATAGCAAACATACCAAAATCTGGAACTGCTGATCGTTGAGAGATTGGTCACAACATCAGATTCTGAAATGTCCTGTCCATGAGCTATATATACATATTAATCTGGAAGTTTTAGTGCTATTTAAACTTTGTTTCCTCTTGAGTGTTAAGGACTACTTTCCTTCCATGTAAGGCAGACATACTCTCCTTATTAAAGTCTGTTTTTCTGTGTCTGAATGAGTGCACAGAATGGATATTTGTTTGGAGTAAAAAACTTTTTGCTGTGTAATCAGTGGAATAGAATACAAAAGATTTTTTTTATTCTGTGAAAAGCTACACCAGCCAACCAAGTTAAAAAAAACTCAACCAGAGCAAAGGCAAAGAGAAATAAGAAGAAAAGAGCTAGGCAAAAAGGAAATAGTAGGTTAATGGCAAATATTACAGTAACCAAAAAGTGAGGAGCAAGGGGCAGTTAATATTTTACAGAATAGAATAATCAAGTAAGGTAAAGTAGTGTGGACAGAATAGAATGTAGGTTACCTTCAAGGACAATAGCAAATGATAAAACTCAAGTTAACTTTATCTGTAGTGTTTGTGTTGTGCTTTTGCAGATAACCACTTCACCAAAATTCACGTTTTGATATAGTAGAATTTGTTATGTAACTGTGTACTGTGATACCTTTCCTGTCATGCATCAATGGTAAACATGATGGTTTAGACAATACAGTTTTGGAATTTCCAGTTTTGGAGATTGCTGCTTTCAGCTGCCTTTATGTTTTAAGATTCCTCATGCCAGTGTTACATATTGCATTAACTTGTCCCCGCTGGCAGCTCTGTCTCTCCTGTGTTACTTCACTGCACTTCTAAACTGCTGCTGACAAAGCTGGTTCTATACTTATGTGATTAGGATGATCTGTATTAAAACTATAACATAGCAGTCAAGGTGAGGGTAACTTTCTCAAATATCAGTTATTTTTTAAGTAGCAAAAACTGACCTCCTTATCTACCTCCTCGAACTTTATAAATGCATTTACCAGCATTGCTCATCACATTACACTTTATCAATCACTTCATTGTTATACCCAAGCTCCTCTTTGAGAGGGAGTCCAGTTTCAAATTTTTTTTTACTAAAGAGCTTTAGTTATTGCAAGCACAAAGAATTTGAATGCCATTCTTATCTTAAATGTGTACAGTGACACTGTAAATATGTGTAAAAACAGGCTGCACTGCAGTCTTCCTTAACAGGAAACAAAGCAGTCCTGAAGGTTTTAATAAAAAAAAAAAATATTGCAGCATGTTACTGGCAGACTTTCTTAAGGTGTTGTTTTTCCTTTGACAGAAAATCAACCAAAGGGAAAGCTCCACCTCCGCCTCCCCTAGCAAAGGGCTTTGATGGTGCAAACTTTACACAGAACATGGAAAATCCAAATGCAGCCATGGATCAGAAAGAAAATTTGATGGACAAGGATATCACTCTGACAGTGGTGCTTCCAGGAGGTACAGAGAAGACAGCTACTGTGCGTGGAAGGTAAGAGCACATGAGGTGCATAGAGGAAGGGATTCATAGACATGTGTTGACACCTTTGTAATCGAAGCAGCACACTGTGGGACAGAAACAGTCCTGCTCAAGAGGGACAGACTCAAGGTTATTACAAGAGTTGTGCATAATGTGCTGTACTTCCGTCAGCTGTGCATTGCATGGAACTTGTTAGGCTAATTGTTTTCAACACATGTGCTAAGGTCATTGTGGGGGCAGGTCTGTAACTGCTGGCTTCTTGAATTTGCTGTTTCCTTGCAAAGCATACAGTAGTTGGTATCATTCGCAGCACAAAAGTATTATTACAGTAGTGCAGCTGTGTTCCATATTAAAGGCATGCAAAGCAGTCATATGGTTTGTATGAAACATATGCTTAAGGAAGACCCCAATTTTCCATGATTTATGTAATAGAAATTAAATTTATGGTTGATACACTGGGCCACAAGATAAGTTGAAACCTGCTTAACCTATAAATTATAGTCTGTTGCTTTGGAGACAGGAGGCTAATTGAGGCTTTTTGCAAAAGTGCTTTTAGTCATGATGAGATATGTCTAGAATTCCATCTTATCGGTCCTGTGAGTTTTTTTTTCTGTACTTGTTTCGAAATGTCTGCATTTAAGATACAGATAAAATTAAAAAAAACAGCTGTGTAAGTCGGCCTAGTGATGTTAAAGGTTTCCATTGGAGACTTTACCTGTTTTATGATTACCATGATTTAATGGATAGACCTATTTCTTACATTTTGCATTTTGTCTGGCCTCCATAAGTTTTGTCAACCTAACACTTCCGTGTTGAACCTGAAGCTTCATGAACTTCCAAGTACTGTATTTGTTTCCTAATCTGTATACTGTATTTTTTAAACTTGTGTGCCAGCACATATTTGCAGTAGTCATGAAAAGTGAAATATTTTTTTGGGTGTGTCACAATAAAGCGTTTTTTTATATTTTACAGTAGGTGATGCTTTAAATTGTTCAATTGTTTTTTATGTAAAGTATATTTTATTAATCATCAATTTATATAGATAATGTGGTTCTGTAAAATGTTTAAAAATCCATAGAATATGAATGCTTTAGTACTATTTTACAAAGCCTCAGCTTCCATAATTTGATAATGCACAAAATATCAATTTCTTTCTTTTGTATAAATACTATAAATCTTAATATGTTACAACAGTGCATTCACTAGTGGACTGGATCTTTATTTGAAAAATATAATTAATCACTTGTGTTTATTCTTTGCTGTGAATAGTTATGCTGTGAATAAGTGGGTACAGTATGTGACCTTTTGTCATTTTATGTAATCCAAATCTTGTACCCTGTATATTTGGATTGTTCAGGAGCAGACTGATTTTACCAGAAATTCTAAAATGGATCATCTTTATTGTACACCAAGGCTTGAAGCCTAACCATTGCTATGACTGAGAAATTAGAAAAGGAACCTTATCTTTAAAATCAGTCAGTGAGTGTACTGAGGCAGATTGTCACCATTGATGCCCTTGATTTATAGCTATGATTAAATGCAGTCTTTGTTGTTCTGTCATTAGAGTTTATTGCAGTGGCAATAGTAATTCTATGTCCCATATCTTTGTTTGGTAAACAGTTTGGTTGTCTCAGTATATTAAGTGCCCTGGCCTGAAAGTACTTTAATAAGAGCTCAACTTCAGTCCTTCAAATTCTTTAGCCTCTGTATTAATTCCAAGTTTGTCCTGAGCATTACAGGAGTACAGTGTGTTCATTATGTTAAGGATTAAGTTGCTGGGATTAAATTTATAAAGGTTTTCTTAATTCCAGAAATAAGGAGACTCCATTGAGTAACACTGTGCACATGCTATTTCTAATAGGTTTTCTACAATTAAGAAATGTTAGATCTTAAAGGCATGTAAGAGGTTTTGTTTAATATGAACTAAGTATTAATGATTTGTGCAAAAAAGGAGGTGGGATTCTACTTTGTTCCTCTTCTTATGCCATAGAAACATTGCATTTTACTGATATATCTAAAAGAGGTGACTGACAATGTATCATTATGATTCATAATACACCTTTATCCATCTCCTTATTACTATTCTTGTGAGTCAAGTTGAGGAAGGCAGCTGAGTAACTTGGATGTCATTGCAGCATAATCTGTTGAATAAGCTTTTCTGAACCAAGATGATCATAGTTTACTTTAGACAGCCACAGAAGGGCCTCTTGCTCACATTAAACTTATTCAAATCCTGCAGTAATAAAAGGATTATTACTGCTACTCTACAAATTATCAGTACATCATAAAAAAATACCCTGGGGAAACCTGTTTGAACATGCAGCACTGATGTCACAGGAAATGTTTCAGTTCAGCATAGTTATCCCCCAAATTATAAGAACATAAGAGAAGTTACAAGGGGGGACCACTCAGCACATCAATCCTGTTTGGTTGCTACTATCTAAATCCAAGGATTTCATCCAGCTGTTTGTTAGGATGGGTATTTGTTCAATAGCATGCCTGGATAGCTTGGTCAATTCTGCAACAACCCTTTGAGTAAAAAATGTCTTCTTGGTTTAAATGCATTTTCACATAGTTTCCACTCATGTATTCTGGTGTATGTTCAGGCTAAAAGGTTCACTTCTTTTAGCCTCTCACTGGAGGACAATCATTAGAGGCCAGGAATGTATCTGGTTGCTTGTCTCTGGATTGATTCCAGAGTAGCAATATCTTTTTGCAGAGTGGTGATCAGTGTTGTACACGGTATTCTACATTAAAGTATAAAAGAACAACTTCTACAAGTTTAATAAGGAGCTTAAGGAGCTTCTGGAGCCTTCTACATTCCAGGAAAGATAATCCTTACTGGTCAGTAATTGAGGAATCTGCTGTTAACTTTTCTGAACCCCGTGTTTTGCACAATGCATTTAGTTGGTTCCTTTTTAAATCCAGAACACGTATCCAGTTCATGACAATTTGTTTTGTCTAATGAGCAGTGTACTGTAACTTTCCAAAATATATCCATAAGCAAAGAATGAGACTTAATTATCTGTAATTCCGCATCCTGGGTCATACATCCTATACACGATATGTATACAGTAACACTTTAACACAAACATATATACTGTAAAATGTGCAATTTAGCTTGGGGCTTAAAGTTCAATAGACTATTTTCTAGGGAATTCACCACTATATATTTTAAAATCCAGGCTTTTAGTGTTTAATTTTGATTTTTCCAGATTAAATAATCATTAAAATGTTAATTAAGGAGCTACAGGACAGTGAAGGATTTCAAGTGGTCTTTCCATTATGATAATGTAATAGCATTCAGTATGAACTTGAAAGATTTTAATATCGGGCAACTATCCCTTTTATCTTTCTTTTTCTACAATGTAGTTTACATTCTGTAAATACATTTTAAAGACTAAACTCTAGTATTTTAAAGGCTAGTTCATTAATAAGGAATGTACAACTCGTAAGTGAACCTTTATAGACCTAATTGGGCCATTTCCTCTTTCATCTGTAAGTAAATTTACTTTTCGTTGTAGTTTATTCAGTCTCTATTAATTCCTGCTGAAATTAAAATGCAAATTAGAAACACTGGCAGTGCATGTAAAAATATTTTGTCATAATCTTATTCCCTGACATGTAAAATTTGCTCTTTTTGTGTATTTCATCATATTGCCTATAATAGAAGAGGGACCGATCACATAGCATTTTGGTGCTATTATTGCATGAGTAATATCTACTCATGGTTGTTTTTGACCTACAGTACTACACCCTCGAATATAAACTTAAACTCAGCAGGTCCTTGCTAATTTGACTTGGCACATGGCCACTGGTGCTTCCTTTAGGTTGAAGAAACAAAGAAATGCACCCCACTTTGTGTCCTCTCCGAACTAGTAGAAGAACAAGTACTAGCAAAAACCTATGATCAGTGAGTTGATGTCATAATAATCTGCATTAGACAGATTCCAATTCATTTGCAAATCAAATGGACGGCTTTGGCTTTTCTGAAGGTAGTGCTTTTTATCTGGGGCCAGGAAGATGACTGTGACTCTGGAGCACGTGTATCCTGTAGACTTTTTTTTTTGCAGACCCATACCTGAGGTTAAGTGCCAAATCTCTGTGTTTTCTAAGAGCTGAGAGAGTCCTGCCCGACAATTCACTATTCCACGTTACCCTCGGGAGCGTTCACTATTTGTGTTCACTAATCTTAGCCGAAACAGGCTGTAATGCGACCCAGGCTCAGACCAATGATGCCTGGATCATATTGCTCAAACAAGCTCCTTTTCCAGTTAAGCCGCTTGGAGAGCCCCAGGAACAAACTGTTTTGCATGTTAAATGACAAGGAATAAAATTTGTGAAGCAAACATGCTGAATTCTATTGAAAGTGCCGACATAAGTAATTTTTTGACTTCTTAAAAATGAAAACCCCGCTGGGCAGTAGATTAAGAATTGGCCAACACTGCTTGATATACCCATTGTGCAAGTGTCAGGACAGAATGGAAGTCTGAATTGTAATATATTTCACTGCTGTGCAAGATTTACACCATAGTGTGAGCGTAGCCTTCTATGTATAGCTTAACTTTTACTACAAAGGGCATAGGTAATTTAAGAAACTTCTTGTGCAGGTGAACTTAAAATTTTTAAATAGTATAAAGATTAAAATTTCATTGCTGCAGCAGAAATCTATTTGTATCTAAGTAGTACCTCACACAGCTACACATACTTGATATTATTTGTCAGCATTGCCATTTTGAAAATGAGTTAAGTACTTTTGGCATGGGTGTGTCTGGGTGTAATTTGCGTCATTTAATTAAAAAAAAACCTTCTGTATTCTGTTCTTCTATGATTCTCTGTCTTACTCTGAAATAATTGTATCTTAATTCATTTTTCATTCACTTTTACAGCGAACCGATGATGGACCTATTGGTTGCTCTTTGCAGTAAATATCATCTGAACCCATCAAGCCACACTATTGAGCTCATCTCAACCAACAGAAACCAAATCAAGTTTAAGCCAAACGCTTTAATAGGGACACTAAATGCAGAAAAGATTATACTAAAACCTAAAGGCACTGATGAAAAGAACAAAAAGGCTGCTCCTCAAATGCCTGAGGTAAAGAAAAATCTGAATATATAACCAGCGAAATTGACAAATCCATTGTTTAACAAATGCTGCGATGCAGTGGTGTCCTGTCCAGGGTGTATCCAGCCTGAGCCTGTTGCTTGTCCGGTTAGGCTCCAGCTTTCTCGTGACCCTGTTTAGAAAATGGATGATTTAAAAAAATAGGACTGAGATTTGTAGTATATTTATGGACTTAAATTTAAGTAATAGTTATTTAATTTACAAGGACAAGTGCGATAGTTACAGGAACAACGATAAGCAACTGAGGAAGAAGAGCTGTGCTATAAATTACTTATTTGCCGTTTGTTATTTTTCTATTAACATATTGAACTTATTAAACTTGTTACTGTTTAGGAAAAGAAAAAAATTACTAGCACCTGAAGTCCTTGGTTCTGATGTCCTCACAAAGAAAATGTATTTTAAAAAAATATTTGGAATAACCCAAAGTTTTTTTTTAAATTAAAAACATTTTGCCTTGCCTTTTAGACAAACATATCTAGTTTTCTGAGTTTAAAAAGCTGTGGCCTTAAAGTAGATCTGTAGTTCAGAACTAACAAGGATCTTGGACCAGCTGTAAAGAAGCTTCATTGCTTATTTGGTAGAATGTATGAGCATGTCAGGCAGAATTTCTAGCATGCAATTAAACACCACTAGTAATAAATGCAATAAAAGTAGAAGAAATGAACATCAGTGCCTGGTAAGTTTGATCAGTATTAATAGTGGAATGAAATATTGGTGCATTTTGATGCTTTCGAAAGATGATAACCATGAGCACAGCATGGACAGCACATACTGTTTTGTGTTCACGAACAGCCCTATTGTTTTAGATATGTCAGTTGCTGTGTAAGATGCCAATTAAAATAACATGTATAACAGTTAATGTTGAATCACAGTATAGCATCTTATATACCAGTTCAATAGGGAGGTTAACAGCCGAAGATTCTAAATTTAGAATATACTGGGGAAAACAGTGTATTTTGAAGACAATAGGAGCTGTATGATTTATTGTCTTCTGTTTATTCTGCTGTGCAATGAATGTATACAAGAAAAACCCCAGCAAAATTAATGTTACAAAGCTTGTGCATCTGTTTTGTTGTTTATCTGCAGGCTACTGTTCGTCTTGTAATAAACTATAAAAAGACACAGAAAACTGTTTTGAGAGTTAACCCAAAAGTACCTCTTGAAGAGTTGATTTCTGCAGTTAGTGAAAAATGTGAATTCGATCCAAAGAGTACGGTATTACTGAAAGATGTCCACTCACAAGAGCCCCTGGACTTGTCAAAATCCCTCAATGATCATGGTATAAGAGAAGTTTATGCAAAGGATGGTAAAGGTAAGAGATGGTACAAGTATGATATATTTTTGCTGTGTTTTATCAGGGAAGAACAATTTTATTGCTTTTTGATCATCATTTTTTTTTTCTGTTGATTTGACTTTGATCAGTTGTTTTATTTTTTGGAGAATGAACCCATGTTATTGTGTCCCACCTGTCCTCCACCATTCTTGACCAAATATCAGTTGTCTTTGACCTTTCATCACATGTTGAGATTGGCATTTTAAAAATTAAGTGACTAAGAACCTAAAAATTCAGTGTTGGCAGGCTTTTTAAACTGGATATTGTGAAAAATATTGTGGTATTAAGCAGTCTGAATTGGCTGCTGTAATGTATTCTGAGTAAACAATTGAATTACACATTTGAGGGTGCTGTTCTGAATTGATTTATAACTTTATAAACAGAGAAATAAAATGGCAGTAAGGGAAGAAATAAGTACAATTGACCTCTTTACCTTGTCCTGCCCCTGTCGTCTCTGTTATTGGTAATTCAGTTTAAAATACAAAATATTGTAGACTAAAATTGCACTTTGCAACCCTTCTGTTATTAACAGCTGTACCTTTTTGAAGGTAATCATGTTAAGATTTAACCCTATACAAAATGTTATAAGTCACTGATAAAGGTTTTTCATGAAAAGTACAGACCAAAACAGAATGTTGACTACATTCATTATACTGTAATGATTTGGTCTTTCCTTAACAGGTGTTGGTTTAACAGATTTACAGGTCTCTTCAGTATATCAAGGTAACATCTATATTTTTATTATTTAATGAAAAATATGTAAAGTGCAAATTATATGACACTATAAAAATAATAACCGTCCAATTCTTAATTTGTGTTTGAAAAACTGATACTCTAGCACTGATGAATTGTTAATTCTAACGTTTTACTCAGATCTATCACCTTGCATAACATATCTGCAGTTGTTAACAGTATCCTCCAATGAAAACAGATACTGAAAATTTTTATTTGCATTTTTAGAGAACATAAGCCAACCAAACAAGGACAAAATTTTGAAGGAGAAAGAAAAAGGATTTTTCAGTATATTTAGAAAAAGTAAGAAGAAACCTGATCAGGTATGTTTTTTTCCCTTTCCCTTCAAAGAGCCTTGCCTCTTAGTAAAGATGATGTGCTTGAAAGAGATGGAATGTGAATACTGTATTTTTGTCATTGTTGTATTGAAGTCTGCCACTGCAAGTGCTCCAGCATCGCCAACTTTAAACCAGCAGAGGCCTGGCAGCATGAGCTCACTGAGCACCCATGCCTCTATGTACAATTCCAATACACTGCCATCTGAAATGCCAAAGAAACGACGGGCCCCACTGCCGCCCATGATGGTTTCACAGAGCTTCCCAACAAACCTGAGTGAATGTCAAACTAACGCACAGCCTGAGGCTTCTCCTACAAGTGATCAGGTGAGCAAGTAAATTTAGATTCTTGATAAGGTTTCTTGAACTGCGTTTGTGAATGGGAATCTTCAGTTTTGCCATTTTTTGCACTGATAATGGAATTTGCAAACCATCCATTACTAGGAAGCTGTTTTGTTCCAGTATTCCTAGTAAGAGTTGTGGATACCCAGAATTTTAATTATACTGGGAGCATAGAGGGCAAGGTGGGACAGTACCGTCTACAGAATTCCAGTCTATCACAGCTTCCACAGGGATGGAATATTTTACTTCTCTTCTTAATAATTATTTTATTTTGTCCCTGGTAGTTGTGAAAAGACTCATATCTGTAAAAAAAACATTGCTTCTGAATCTCTAGTCACTTCTAATCTGGATTTAATAGTTTTTGAGCTGTGTACTCTTAGCTTCTTTCCTAGTGCTGGCAGATGCAGATTATCAAAACTTTTTTAAAAATGTCCATGTTATACCGTCTATATTTGTAAGTAGGTTTTACAAACATGTACAATCTATAGACAAATATAGGCTGTATTACATCTGGACATTTTTTCTCTCCTAAGACATTTTTTTCTGATTTCAGACATTTGGCTCCCTTTGTTCTCAATAGACGTATGATATCATTATCTGGTATGGTTCTTAAACTTCATTGTAAGAAGAATAGAAGACTGCCCCATTTTCCGAGCGTTCTCAATCTGATTTATTTACAGAGTCATTTAAGGCTTAATGCTGCACCAGTGTACAATTTATTTATTTACTTTTTAAAAGATTATCTAGAGACCTTAAGAGACAATATTTTAGTCTATCCAAGTCCAGTACGTCTGAGAGAATTAGGTATTTGCTGGCAAAAGTCCCAGATCAGTGGAGTTCTTTTTAGAAGAGGTTGTTTGGTTCACTTGTGCAATGATACACCTTTCTTTCTGCAGGCATTTTTTTCTTTGCGGAAATCTTATGGTACATTGTTTTCTAACCACAATCTAGAATTTCAGCATCTGAAATGCATCTAAAAACTCGACACAGGATTTGATTATATTTTTACCCAGTAAAATGTTAACATACTGTATGAAAGTACATCTTTATGTATTTAAGATAAACTGTAGATTCCTTACTACAGAGCCAGTAAATTCCATTTTAGCTTCTGATTTCACTGTTGTTAATCTTTGAAACGCAGCAAAAATCTCATTGATCATAAGCAATCTACTGTAAACTTATTTGGGGAAAACTGTAGACAACTTAGGAGTATTTTGCTATGTGATTTTTTTATATGTTTATAAAGACACATTTGCAACACAGGTATGGTTGTATTTCTGATGATGCTGTACAAAAAGGTGGAATATTTTAAATACTTTTGTTGTGTTTTTAGACTTGTAGTGTATCTGGTGCACCAGAAGAGGGCTCCTTGTGATTGTATGCAACCAAAAAGAACATTTACTGATATATTAAATATTAAAGACAGAATTGTTACCAAAACTGAATTTAATCTGACAGAACGTTGCATTTTTAAGCTGTCATCCCAGAACTGGAAACATTGTAAAATGACAACACACATAGGCTGTTGTCAAACACTTTATAGTAAATAAAAAATCCTATCAGGTATGTGATGTGTTGATGTGGGGGAAGAAAAGCTCAGCATTGCTTAAGCTAGATACTTTGTGCCATGGATTGAATAGTCCAGTGCATGACAGGAGTCTGTACATTGATTTCTGCTCTTTGTTTTCCCTGGATTTTCAGCAGTGTTTTTTTGTAAACTGTAAATAAAAGAAAGATTTCAACACAAGTTTGAGAGCTGCTATCTTAAAGCTCATCTTGACATATTTGAAACAGTGCCAGGTTCCTGTTAATCAGCATTTGTGTGGAATGTTTTTTTTCTGTGGAAATTCATTGGAAAAGGTTCTGATTAAATTGCATGTATGAGATTTGTTAAAACGAAAACAAAATTGTGGCAGAGCTTCTCCATAAGACAAATCTCTGCAAAATATATCTTGGGAAAAAAAACATTATGTTCACAGTGCATCAAATGCACAAGTAAGCAGGAAGGTTTTGAAACAGTACATAATAATTATCTCCGTCTATTACTTTTAAAGTCATGTTTTATTTACTGTTTAGTTTCAATGCTCTTTTAATTTCAAGTAGGTTTAGTCTCCTGTATATAGAGTAGTTTGCTTACAAACTAGAGTAGAACAGTTACAGCTTATATTATTTTCTCCTAAACATACATGTAATTGTGAATTTTACAGTCATACAACCGTTTTTAACTGAACAGCTCTATATACTCCTTCTTCTCTGAACCACATGTGCTTTTCCCTCCCCAGTTCTATCACTGTGAGTAATGAAGTGGTTGTTGTTATTTTATAGTGTTTTTTTTGTCTCTCTTCAGGATTTGCCAGGACTTAGCAGAGGTTCATCTTCAGAGTCATCTTTGAAAAGAACCAAGAGAAAAGCACCCCCACCTCCATCACCTCCAAGCAAAATTGCACAAGATGAGGATCTGCAGGACAGGAATATTAAAGGTATTTCTGGACCCCTTGATTTATTTTTACATAAGTCAATGCTAATTAAAACATATTGTCCGTGTTGAATAATCAGTATGTACAATATTCCAAAAACTTGTTTTAATCTCTTTTCCATAGTTTAACATGTAGATGTGTACAGTCATACGACTTGACCCGATTGTATAAAAGGAAATTATGTTTGACTGGAGTTTAAATCTGTATCACAGACCTTTAATGCATTTTGAAAGCAGGATGGTCACTATAGCTATTGCATAAAACTCATTATCAAGTTGTGGATTTATATTTTATGTATAATTGTTCATTATATGTGGTGTGGTTCAAACCATCTGTGACATACTGTACAAAATGCAAATAGGTGCTAGTCACCCAGATTTGACATGTGGAAGCTGCACCTGGACACCCAATGCCATATATTTACTTTTTTAATTTTCAGTACTGTAAATGTTTAAATGCTTCCTTTTTGCTCAATTGTTTTTTCCAAGTGCAATATCTACTGTATTCCTACAAAATCAGGTTCTAAACAGACTTGATTGATGTAACAAGCTTTGCAAAAAGCACACCAAAGGCCTTAAAATGTTTGTTGAATAATTTCAAACCTTTCCTCTCAATCTTTAAAAAGCTGTACTTTGTGAACATTCCAAGTAATAATCTGAACGGAACCAACCAGACAATCTTCCTGCTATAGAATATTTTAAGAGCAGTGCTTCTACTGTAACTTGTAGCCTGAACTCATGAAATCTTAGAAACTACTGTAAGCAGGGCTAAGGCTGGTCAGTAGACTTCCCCTAGCCTTGCTTAGATGGGATACATGTACTCTTAAGTGAAACCAAATTCTACAAATGTTTGCTGTTGTAAGTGCTGTTGGTGGACCAGTAGGTCAGTAGGACATTCTTCCCTCCATGCCAAAATTTTCAAAATGAGTGCCTCAGTAGGGTAACCATGCTGTGATGTAGGAGACACCTTTCTTTAGATGAGACGCTATCCTGAGGTCTTGATTATTTGATTTTGATAAATCCTTTGGTACTGTTCATAAGGGCAAGGGAGTTAAACCCAGTTTCCTGGCTAAATCTACCCAGGACTTACTCTGTCTGGGTTACCTAAATTTCTCACTTCGTTCAACAGGTGACTTTTCCACCTGAGTTTCTGTGTAAAGAAGCTGCTGGTGCACAAGGGCTGTAGTGTTGGTTGTATTGGGTATCCTCCTATATGTAAAAACTGCGAGATCCTTTGGGATGGTAAATGCTAAGTAAAAGGCAATTATAATAATTGTGTACATCAAAGCAGGTGAAAACAAGCTGACTGTATTTTTACTTTTCAATAGTCAATAAATGAAATTAACTGATATTGTAAGTAGTTCTCCTTTTGAATTTCTCTTACCATTCAGCAATAGCTTCCATATTTTACCACTTTCTGTATTCTGGAAACGCAACAGTAGAGAGGCTGTATTAAGAATTTAGTTTGATAAAAAAATCTTTACAATTTCATGTTTCTATAAGTGCTTTCATACTTTTGCTCTTATTTTCCGTTTGTCCTGATTGTGATGTTAGTAATAAAAAATGGAGAATGCAATTGCTAGTAACATTTATCACCTAGAACTGAAACTAACATTTCAACACTTCAGAACTGATATTTTGATAAATAGCTGGCTTTCAGCCCATAAACTGGTTGTACTTGCTCACGGCAAATGATGGAATTTAGTTCCAAATATATTTTAAGGTAACAGGTATTTTCAAACCATAGAAAACAATCAGAAAACATGTTAGAAACTAAGTAAAAGGATGAGCAGAAAAACATCTCATTAAAAGTGCATTGTCCAGTGTCAATGTTTAGTAATAAAGCAAAAAAGACCAAATGCTAGCAAACTTAATTAACTGTATCAGCTATACTACTGTATACTATGATACTTTTGCTTAGGTAAACCGATGTGGGTGAAACTTAATGTGTTAGATATTCCTTTGGGCATATACAGTATTTGTACTGCAGCCTAATGCTGATAACTTTGGCTCGTTTTTTGTTGACGATTCCACATAATGGCTACAGTTGCTACCGAATCAGCAGTTAAAGAAATGGGTTTTTATTCACTTTTTTAAACTGTGAAGGTTCCTGTCATAAATAGGCCTTTTGGCCTTTTAGCTGTTTGAACTTTAAAGTTAGTGATGGGCATTAGCAAAAGCAATAGGTGTTGTAGTACTGCTGATCTTTGTTGTCTACAGAACAGAGAAATCGAGAAGATTTTGGAATTAGAAACATACAGTACAGTACATATTTAAAGTTCTTCCTGTATTGTGAATACTGAGGCAGTACTGGTATTCTGTATTCGTATACTTCAGTAGCCCTCTGGTGGCTGAACATTGCCTTACAGAGTCACTTTCAGTGACTTTGTTCCTTTGCAAATTATCCTCCACATTTGTACTCTTAGAAGTTAATGTAAAGCAGAACTACCCTGTTCATGTACAAAACTGGACCTTGCAATTGTTCAACAGGGATGCCAGTTTTTTAGCAGCACATTAGAATTTATGCTCTTTCTTTCCCTTGTTGTAAATGGCAATGTGTGGCTTATTTGGATAAAAATCATCATATTTTTCTTCCAATTTGCAGAGCCGTGAGTTGCAAGAAGGAGGTGCATGTCTGAACTGTCCCAAGCTTCCTCTCCTCTGTACCTGCTCCAAGCTTCTGCTTTCAGCTCTGCAGTCATCTTTTTCCTTATGTGGTGGCTCCTTATTTCTCACATACTTGTTGTCTTTTCAGAGACTTTTGTCCTTATTTTTTCTGTTTTTTTCTAAATGTATTTTCTCCCTTTATCTTGAGCTACCTAATATTTACTTAAGTGACATTTTGTCTGTGTAGTCCATTAAAGTGTTCTTGATGTACATAAGATTTAGTTGAATAGAACAGTTTACTCCCATTAATCATATCAATCTTTGTTCCATTAATTGCATTATCCATTGTTATTTGCAAACCATTTATGAGATTAATGCAATTCAACCTTAAAAACTCTTGATGATTACAAAGCTAATATTTATACACTCCAAAAATCAATGTCTTCCATACGTCAGCCACAACCTATGACTGACGGTATATTAAAGTGCTTTTTCTTTTTTTAAACTCCTAGGAATTATCTAGACATCCTTGTAGAATGCAATGTTTTTTACATGCATCTTTGTATGAGAACAGAAGGTGTAAAATACAAAAAGATATTTAATAAAAACCCACATAAATTTTAAGAATTAGGTTTTGAAGAGAAAAGGGTCTTTCCTACTTCACTCCATTTTACACTTCAAAAATGTTTTTTTAATGAGTTAAAAAAAATACTTTTATCTTGACGCAGAAGGTGCATGTTTGTATTTAGAATTTCACAAAAGTTCTGAAGTCCCCACAAAAAAACTGAATGGAAGAAACAACATTAGCAAAGCACCTGTTGGCACAATTAGATGTTTTACATAGCAGGCCTGATAGCAATTGGACAGGATATTGTGAGGGAGATAAAACTGTTTGCTCTTTCATTCTAAGGCATGTGCTTTACTTGTAATTCCTAATCGTGCCTTACCCCAAGAAAAAGGTGTACAATATCCCATGACTGACTGTAGTAATTATCAAAGGCAGTCTTGTACTTTTTTAAAATTTTGTGATGATTTCAAGAATATGTTCATCACTTTCACACAGTCATTTAGCCAACAGTACATTGCAACAGACAGGCAACTGAGGCAAGGCATGCCAGTTACATGACTATTCTCCCATCTTCAGAAAATGTGTTTGGCAGCCGTTTCTGTAGAAATGTAGTATTCCTTTTTCTTGTAGGGTCTCAGCATTATATACAGAATATACACACTCTTTTCATAAGTAACAGGTCTTTATTTGTAAATATGTGAAAAGGAATTTGTAATTTCAGTGTTGTGGCCCATAGCAATTTTACTGTGATTATTGTAACACAGAAGTGTTGAAATTATTTTTTGTCATTTGATTTTAATGGGATTGTGTCTTAAATGAGCATGGCGAAGTGCTGTATTTCTCATGCTTTGTGTCTTGTGTTGTTTGTTGGTCTTTTGTACATGTTGACTTGCTCATTCCACCCTCAGTAGTTATTTCATCCTGGTAACAAAGGAAAAATCCTGGAAAGATCATTTTTTTAATGTCAGTTTTGCTGTGTTTTCATTTACCATCCAACTTAAACACGTTGCGTTCTAGCTTTTTTAATTTCATGTTAATGTATTGTAGCTTGAATATTTCTATACTGTAGATTTAAATAAACAGTCCTGAGCTAAGTACTTTTTTTGTTATTCAATTATACTGTAGTTCCTGTTTTTCACAGAATCTTCCGACTGTGATTGCATTTATGTTTACATAGAAATGTTATTTCTTAATTTTTTTCTTCATTTGTAATCCTGTAACTATATTTATGATAGCCCCATCTAAATATTTTGGTTTTTAGCTTGCTTTATCGTATACTTATTTATAAAAAATGAAACAACATGCAATACAGTAAATGCAAGTCAGACAAGACACCACAGTTGGCTGACCTAAATCCCCATATCATTCTTTTGTGATATGCCTTGAAGTTAAGAATAAATAACTCAGCAGGATAGCTGCAAAATTAAAGTATGCTTTTAGAAACCCCATAATTAACTGTGGTTCACTTGGGGTTGAGCATTCCTAGTGTTAAAACTGCTTATCTTCAGATTTACTATAACATCCTATTCATGAGGTCAACTTTTAGCTAGCTTTTTTTTTGTTAGTGTAATGTGTACTCTGAGGGGAAAAAATGAATCTGTGTAGTAAAGGATTATACATTTAGTTTTAGAAGGTCAGTTTATTGAAAGAAAAAATCAATTCTACTACTGTACACACAGTTTTTAAGACCTTAAATATTTTGTCTTTCCCCTTTGTTTCTACATTAATGTTGTCTTAAATGCAGTTCTTATAGTATGCATTGATTCTTTTATAATTGCTCATTTTCAAAGCATCAGAAGCTTTCTGGAAAATTAATTTTCTTTTCTTTTAAATGTGGACCAGCTGGGGTAACCTCACCGTGTATTCTCGAAGAAATTAATGAGAAAGAAGAAATGGTTTGCACAGCTGCTCAGGATGCAGGTACTACTGCTGTCACTCAAGCTGAAGAGCACAGACCCCACACTTCTGCTGATGCACCGTCAGACACTGGGAAAATTAAGCTCACTTCACTGCCCACCGATGTTGAGATGCCGAGCTCCTCAACATCTAAAAGCGAAGAGGAAGATAAAATGAATGACGTATCCACAGATGGCAAGTACGAACTCTCATAAAGGATACTTAATGGTCAACCACCTGATAGTATGCTTTCATAAATTTACAAATGTAAAAAAAAGCCAAGTTCTTTGCATCTCACTTTCAGACATACAGTAATCTTGCCGTATTAACAAAATGCAGCATGCTCAGACACCTTCTTGTTGTGAAGAGCAAACGCCTTTAAAACTTAATTTGAAAGTGAAGTTAAGCATTGTACACATACAATAAAACCGTTTTCTATTAGCTTATTCGATTCGTAGGTTTCTTGGTGTTCAAATCAACATTCAGACTGCAGTTGTCATAGATTTGGCACAATCTTGTTTGTTTCAGATCTGTGAAAATGTATTTACAGGGAAAATGGAAGATTATAGAAATTGTGTTTCAAGGATGTAGCTAATGAAAGACAGTGTGACATTTAGAACTATTACATTTCTTACCCGAGTCATATCGTTTTTATATGTTGTAATGTCTAGTGGGATTGTGTGGCTCTGGTGAGGTGATCAATAATTGAGCAATGCGCATTGTTGTAAGTGAACCAGAGTTGTTTAATGTGTTTAACTGAGTATTTAATACAACATCGGTTTGTGTTACATGGCAAATTGTTTGCCACGTATCCTGAAGACAAGCAACTTTCTAAAATAGCCTCACAATGCTGAAGGAGACGCATATCAGTAATACCTTTTGGCACAGCATGATGTTTGCTTATTGCCCATGGACATTGTGATCTTTAAACATGGCTTTTATCGTTAAGAAGCCTTTTTAAAGGCTATTTATTTAAGAATAACTAGCTCTCATCACAAAGAACAGAGTGAAAAATAAAACACAGTATGTATATATCCCAGTATCTTATGGTGGAAACTTCCCTTTAAATGTCAAATTTGCTACTTTTAAAAATGTTTTGTTGTTTCCTTAACTTTGCTTCTTTCTGTTGTAACATTTTTGTGCAAATTAAACTTCTGTTTTGACAGACAATCTATTTACCATGTAAGCAACAGGGAGTGTGACCAGCAGATATTAAAAGTCAGCGAGGATTCTGTTACTTCTGGTTTGAATCACGGAGGTGAGTTTCTATTTCGGATTACATTGGATTCAATTCAAGCAATTTTGATTTGTTTGCAGCTGTAATCTTATTTCACTTTAACTTAAACAATTTCTCTGAAACAAATTTCTCTGCTTCTGTTGTTGGCTACACAATTTATCGATAAAACTGGAAGTTGTTTGCTGTGCCTTTTCGGGTTTTACACCAAAGAGGTTTTACCCATGACTAAAATGCACCTATATGTGTTTAAGATACTGATTCTCATATTGCTATCATATTGTTAGTTGAAATGTAACAATCCTGAGAATCAGTATCTTAAACACATATAGGTGCATTTTAGTCATGGGTAAAACCTCTTTGGTGTAAAACTCACATTTTTTGATGGGGTAAATAATGGAGTATCTAATTTTAGTATTTGATTTTTTTATTTGAGATTCCCTCAAAATGCACTCTTTTTGATTACTTTCAGAAGACAGTGAGTCAAGTCCCACTGCAAAAACAGAGGACCAGCAAAGTACGAACGATGAAAGCAAGATTGATAATAACACAGAAGTGTGTGTATCTCTTCAAAGTACACCTGCTGACCCCTCCAATTCTCAGAATAAAAACACAAAGCCTGTAATGCATGATGTAGCCATACAATCATCAGATTTCAGCAGCAATGGGAGACTTGTGGAAGAGCAGCCAGATAGAGATGAAACCGAAGGGATCTGCAACACAAGGTCTTCACAAGATAAAGATATTGAGAGCCAAAATGCAATTAAATCATATGCTATGTCTTCTGCTGGAGTTCAAGATAGTTCTACTTTAACTGAACTCTGTTCAGCTGAACAAGGGGGATTGAAAAAGGATATGGCAACCTCCACCGAGGAATTAAGCCCAAGAGAAAGTGTAACAACATTACCTCAGGTGACAGAAGGGACATCTGAATGCCAAATAGTGGCAGCACAAACTCCTCCAATTTATAAAAAGGATTCAGAACCTAAGCCAAAGCCTTCTAATGAGGTCACAAGAGAATATATACCAAAGGTTGGATTGACTACTTACAAAATTGTGCCACAAAAATCATTGGAAAAACTAAAATTCTTTGAGGTCCAGTTGACTTTGGAGGTCCCAGATGAGACTAAGGATCAGGGGCTATCTGTTAATTTTCCAGAGCATTCAGACATTCACTTACCGACCAAAGTGCCACAGGATTCAGTGGATTACAAAGCCACTGACTCAAATGGAATCCACAATTTCAAACCCAGTAGTGTATCTGAAGTGAACAGTAACCACACAGCTAATAATAACATAGCTCCTTTCTCACCTTCTCATGCAGCTCATGTAATTTGCAAAGGTACTTCAAAAGACAGCAAACCTTTATCTCCCTCAGAAACGGGCAACCTGCTGCCTTCCACATCGGCAGTAAAAGAAAAGAAAATTCCACCTGCAACTAAACCAAAACCTGGCTCTTTCCGCTTATCACAACACAAAAGAACACCTGGGGATTATGTAACTTCAGCAGCTATTAAAAATGTGAGTGCATGTTCTGGCTCTGGTCATAATGAGACTCTGAGGAGCCCTGGAAAAGAGAAGGATACAGTGCCTGAAAAGCTGCTTGATGTAGAAGATGAAAACTATTTTCCTCCACCCCCTCCTCCAGTACAGTTTGAAGAAGTATCAGGAGAAAGCTTTCAGGAAGAGGCTAAGCCTGCTAATAAGACTGTAGACATTCCAGCTTCTAAGTTCACAAGGCAGTTCAGTCTTCCCTCTAAAGAGCCAGCAGAGTTAAGTTTAGAGAAACTTAGGAGTTTTGCTGCTCCAAAACCTTATACTCCTAGCACCCCATCGCCCTTCGCTCTTGCTGTGTCTTCAGCAGTCAGGCGGACACAGTCCCTAAGCCGGAGGCCTGTTCCTACTGTTCATACCTTTCGAGGTTTACCAAGCTCAGCCTATCTTGGGAGGTCAGCAGCAGAACCTGGAAAAGCTTTACTGGATTCTTCTCTGGTGAGTTTTAAATGTGTTGTGTGTCTTGACAAGTTGAGAAAGTAGAGAATAAATTCTGAATTTCAATATCACATTCTGTAAACAAAATCACGACTTTGGACTGTTAATTTGTCTGCAGATGTGTTGCTTTTCTCACAGTAGGTGATATGTAACTATTCTGTGTTAGAAGATTGATTGCTTGAGTTACCCTCCCTTCTCTTTTCTGTTTGCTTGCTGTAAACAGCCTGGGAGCAGCAATTGACTCCTTTTCTTCTGACCCTTTATTGTTAATTTTTCACACTGAGGATCGATCTGTGTTGCACTCCTGAATCTTATTTCCATTGCATGGAATGGACGTTATCACTGAACCAATTAAAATAATTGCACCTGTAATGTTTCATGGTCCCCAGTCTGTGGACTCCCATTCCTTATTGTTTCAGCCTAAAGCTACAGACAATAAATAGTTTTTGGGGAAAACTAATCTGATTATTTAGTAACAAATCTTACTAACCAATGTTCAGAAAAAAAAGTTAGTGAATAGCTAAGCTAAAGCTATTTACTATTTTTCATTTGATGTCCTACTGTCAGGTTTTTAAAACGTATTTGAAAAGAGATTTACAATCTGTTGTGAGGAATTTTAGATGCTTGGAAACGTGTATAAAATGGCCTTGAGAAGGTCAACATTTTTTATGATGATAGTCATTTGATTCTGTGGGGAGCAGAATGGCAGTTAGAATAGCTGCCCACCAGTGCTGGAGCACTGGGTTCAAATTCCAGGCCTAGGGTGCTATCTGCTCGGTGTTTGTGTGTTCTGCACGTTTTTGTGTGGGTTTCCTGCTGGAGCTCTGGATTTCTTCCCAATCCAAAGACATTCTAGAAGCTTAATTGAAACTGTCCCTGGTGTGAGTGTGTGCGTGTCTGTGTCTGCCCTGCGATGGACTGGTATCCTGTCCAGAGGATATTTTTCCTCTCCTCCTTTAGGCTAGGCTCCGACTCGCCCACAACCCCTTATTTGATAAAGCAGTTAGAAAACGGATAGATGATTCTGTGGGTGGATTCATGGTTGGTCCTGTACTAATGCTTTCTGCATATTTATTTGAGGAAGCAACTGTGGCTTCTCACTTTAGGGAGAAGGTGAAATGTGGCATACTGAAAGCAATTTTGTGTAGCCAAGCACTGGGACCACATATTTTACTAGGATCTGGTATCTCTAGAAGAAAGATAGAAAAAGTCAAAACAGTAATAAATTGGGCTTCTGGTTTAATAAATATGTCCTTGTGGTGCAGGTATCACTTCCCATTTTAAATCATATCCTGATGGGGAAAATGCTTGACTCCAGTGGTAATGGATCAGTACAGTTTATTCATATAAAGATCAGCTAGAACACTGGAGTACATTAGACTTTCTCTTATCTTAAGAATGTTGTTTAGGTGTTTTATGTTCAACTAGTGTGTTTTCAATTTTTGTCTGCTCTTGCATAGCAAGAATGATTTGTTTTCTTTTTTGGGGTATGAAGGAACGTGACCACCAGGACCGTAAAGAAGGAAAAATGAAATTGCCCATGGAAGAGCACATCTGTAGGAGCGAAGACAATGGCATTCCTGTTTTAGCTTCACACCCAAGTGGCCAAGGCATGCTCCACAAGACTTCACTGGAAGCTGTGCAGTCTGGAGATGTAGCCGCCAAACAGAAAAATGTAAGTGCGAATACTTCAGCAGGGGGAAAGAGGTTGTTGCAAATGTAAAACTGTAGCTTATATGTCCAAAAGATCCCCTGCCGTGGCAGCTACTCTTGTTCACAGGTGTTCCTGAGTCACAGGTATGGTCTCAGCATTGCTAAACATCTTATCGATGTAGTTTTGGGGGACATGGGGGGGGTTGGTCGTTCTGCATACTGGTAGTGGTCCTAAAAGTTTTTTAGCGGTGCAGTGGTGGCAGTATAATCATATTCTAGTATGATTAGATTATACTATAGAATTAGTATAATCTTATCTGTTCTTATCTATTCACATAGCCACATTCTAGCACTTGACATGCTGACACCTCACTGCAGCTTCTGAATGTATGTCAAAGCATCCTGTGAGCAGAAAAACAAATCTGTAATTTTATAACATCTTCTTCTGTGGTCAACCTTGTGCATTCTGTGGCAGGGAGCCCTGTGACAAAGGCTGTAATGTCAGTGGGATTGCTACTACTGTAGAGGCCATTTGGAAGCGTTAAATAACATGTATAAAAGGTTGAGTAACGGCAGTCAGCAGCAGAACAGTTGAGGGAGAGAAAGAAGAGACACAGGGAGGTAACCTCAGCACTTGAGCGATGTGAGTTTACAGATTCCATGTGAGAGTTAATTAATTTTGTGACACAAAAATGATAACTAAAGCTGTGAATGCTCTGAAACTCTTAACAGTCCAAAAGTACATCTGTGTTTGGAATGGGTCATGTGTGAAAGCCCTATTAGCCGCAGGCAGGGAGTTTCCACACCTTACATACATACAAAAAAGTACACATACAGTACGCAGATGTCACGGGCTGATTGTCAAAACTGACAGGTGGAAAATGGATCTATTGCCAGAATTGCTTTTTCCAGATGGCTGAGAACACCATTATATTCTGAACTGCCAGTTGCTGTACCCTTTGAGCTAATATTGAATGCATATGTTAAAAACCAGCTGTGCATAATTGAAGTTGGTCTATATGTAATGCATAACATACCTGTTTCATGTTTTTATTTCTTTAGGTTCCCAGTGTTTCAGATGCAGTGGCTGTTAATGGAGGCACAACAGCAGGTCACCCTGCTACACAAGTAGAGTGACTGTGCGTAGAACTATTCAGCCATCTTAGTGACGCAGCATGCAGAGTGATCAGAAGACACTTCGTAATAGTCGACAGTATGAAAGAAAATGAAAGGTTGGATATGAGGTCCTAGTGGTGTAACTGCTGATTTTTTTTTAGCCATTTCTTTCTACGATGAAAATGTTTGGTGATAAAAATTATTACTAATTAAGTCTAATATTTTGCAAGAAGTGCTTATTCTTTAAAATGTAAGAAATTGGTTCATGGAGAATTTATGCTCCATTGGGTTTTCTGGTTTTATAAATATATATGTAAAATTCAAATTTCAGGTCTTGTCTTAATATGACTGAAAATGTCCCTCTGTTATGTTGCCTTAATGTATTTTTGTTTCATTTAAATTATTAGGGTTAAATGTAAGTTGTAATTTTCCTCCACAAAAATATGTAGATTTTGAGATGGTCTGTTGGAGTGACATGAAGATATGGTACTGATTTATTCAAGTTCTTCAATAAATTTATATCCTTGAATTTTATTATTTTTGTATTTGATTATAATAAACCTGAAACTGTATATCTCTGAATGTACTTCCCAATCAATAACTGGTTTGTGTTTATATAGAAATAACCTCCTCAAAACACAGTTGTAAATTTCGTAATCTCAGCATTGTCATATTTGCATTATTAATCTTTGTACACAGTCACTGCCAATGACTATTACTTGAATTTAGGCATTAAGAGAAACAGAGCTGCTGTCTAACTACAATCAAACATAACTACTATTCATGTTACTGCTTTGGTAATGTTCTGCTTTCCTCCTGAAGTTCTCTGAGCACTGACTTTAATTACACAATTACAGTAACACACAGACACTTTAAGTGAAGAAGCCCCACAAGACAGTGAAAATTACTGCTTTACCTCTGTTTTTCCTTTTTGGATCAAGGCTGTGTGTGACCCTACTGACTATGTGAATATCATTTGGCTGTCCCAAATTGTGAGCCAGTAGCAACCCCCGATGTTCCCTGGGTGACTATGAAGCAGCATTGTGTGCATGGGTCTTCCAGTTTCTCCAATTTGCAAATTAGGTTAAAATTCTAATGGTAAAATGAACCATTAAATATTCTGTATAAAGGGTACTTAAGGCTTTGGCTTTAACTCACCTGGTTGAGGAAATGATAGTACTAGATAGAGATCAATGGTGTCACGTACCTCCTCACTTATTAGGAATGAGCCAGAGAGAAAACTCTGCAGTGGCAAAGCTGAGATGCAGAGAGGGGTGCTAGAAGAGATCCATACACTGCTGTGTGCAGCAGTGGAGTTTCTATGCATTGGAAAGTGAGAGGTTAGAATTTGACTCAATTCCAAACTACTGTTTAACTAAACACAGTGGAGAAAACCAACAGATTACATTCCACCTATGATTTGAGTGTAAGTGTGTAATCTCTTAGGTCAGTATATAGGTACAACAGTTTGGTTATCTAGCAAGTTTAGATTCTAAATTGGTGAGTAAAAAAATTGGCATTTTAAAGTGAAAATTCAAGATGGACATACTGTATAAAAGGAAATTCGCAAATAAAAGGAAATTTGCAAAGCAGGGCAATGATGAATCATTAGAAACTGCAGGTTGAGTCCTGTAATTCTGACGTCGCTAGTTTACTGTAAGTCTGATTCATGTCACTGTCCAGGTCACTTGTGCATAAAGGCCAGGGTTGGCCTTTATGCAGACGCTTCGGCTTTCTGTGCAGGTCATTGAGAAATGTGCCAATCCTCCAATCAGTGCTAATTCTTCTGTGAGTCACTATGGAGCATATTAAGCATATTGAAACATGTTTGAGGACTATGACTGGGTAACATTTTTCTACCAGTGCAGTAACCAAATTTAAACTTTAACAATTAGTCTGAAGAGGTATTGGTTCCAAACAGGGTTGGTATGATAAAAAAGTAACTCGATATTCCAAAACAACCAAAAAAAGTTTTCATTGATCTTTTAGAAGAGATGTACAATAGTGGACAGTATCCATAAGTACAATCCTTATGTGAATAAATGTCTTCTATTTCCTGGGAGGTGCTTTCAAACATGTATGTATTCATATATAGGTATATAAGAAAATCTGTGTAGTGGGCTACATTACATTAATTAAGTAAAGATAAATTGTTGAAATCATGGTTTATGAACAGAATGAAATGGTGATTTTGAGGTGCTGTCAAAACATTGTCAGCAATACTATACATCTTATTTGCCATGTTTATGGCGTTTCTAAATATAATCGTTATATTTCCAGGGTTTTGTTCCTTTTGTGATGGCCTTTAAATTTTACAAATTGTAATGTACAATCATACAATATGAAGGTGAATATGTATTTTTATGCTTTTAACAGTTTTTAATTTTTACAGTGCACTAAACTGTAAAATATGAAAAATAATAGTAACCAAATTTTGATGCATGTGTGTTTCTTTGTTTGCATGTTTGTATGTATTTTTTTAATTCAGGTTAGAAAAGGTCACTGTCATCAAGACAGTTTCATTAAAATGATTTAAAGCATAATCAGATATTAAGTGCTAGTGTTTAGGATTCTTGTTGTTTAGACTTCATATAATACTTAGAAATTTCTCTCCGTTTTCTTAAGAGGTCATATAAAAATCAATTTGTGCATATTTTTCACAAATGTTGTCTAGAAAATTACAGTATATTCTGTATTATGGTATACTTAAGAAAAACGTGGTTTGCTTTATAATGTGCTCAAATTAGCATGGGTTGTTCAGCATCTCTCAGCAATCAATGAGTGCTATTGTTCAGTGAAATATAATTGAGACAACTCAAGGGTCTTTTCTCTGTTCATGTTTTCAGAAATGGTAGAAACGTAATTAGTGTTTTACCGTGATTCAGCTTAGTATATAAAAGCTTAGGTTGTGTGGTTGCTTTGGCTACCACTGGTTTCAAGAAGATGATGGTTTTCAGTATTTTATGTGGTTCCCTTCCTTTCTATTGTTTTAGCAGATAATAGTGTTGCAGTAGAATACTGTATGTATAATTTAAGAAAACAGCCAGAGAACTGCTGAAGTACTGTTTTATGACATACATACAGTAAGAGTAAAACAGATCTTTTTTTTGCTTAAGCATTTTTTTCCGGTGGTTTATAAGCAATTAAAAGAAAACTAAAATTATCTGATTTTAAATTTTGTTCTGATCCATCTTAACACAGGAATAACAGACCCATCTAAAAGTTACGAAGCACTACAACATCCAGTGTATGTCAATATGCTGTTATGTTACAGTGTAAAATGCAAAAGGACAAAGTTTTTTAAAAAACGTTTTCTATCCAAATACAAATCATCAAGTTCTAGCTTTTTTATATATTTCTGAAGTTCCCAGTAAACACAACAATGCACTTAATATTGAGAACAAAAGGCATTTCTTCACACAGAGGGTTGTGGGAGTATAGAAAACCCTACCAAGCCATGTTGTTGATGCTGATACCCTGGCTTCCTTCAAGTAACACCTGGATGAGATTCTTGGATCAATTAACTACTAACAAACTGGTTAAATGGACCGCATGGCCTCCTTGCATCTATGACCAATCTTATTTTATTTTAAGCAGATTGTTTTAACATAACAAAAGATACATTTTACAGATACTGTATTATGTTGTCGTGACATTAACTTTGCTTCTGGAAAGAATCAAACCAAAGATGTTAGGTTACAAACCAGAGGGGGCTTTTAACCCGTCTAGCTCATTGAGTTTCTAGCAGATAAATTGGTCAGAAGGATCTCATCCAGCTGTTTCATGAAGAAAGCCAGGGTGATAATTGTATTTGTATCCTCTGGTTGGGGTTTCACTATTCATTCAATGTTTGTCTGGGTAGACTTTGTTATTGCCTTTTAGGATATTCATTACCTGAATTGGGTGCCCTTATTATCTTTAATTTTGAAAACTAATAGATTCTGTTCCTGTAGTGTGTCATTGCGGGATATTAATTTAAGCACTGATTGCTTTTGTGTTTTCCAGAGCAGCAATGTGTTTTTTAATGCTATATACAGTATAGTATCATTCTATACAGTACAAATTAAGTAGACAAGACCACTAAAGATTCCTGTGGTACCAAATACATGCATTACCTTGAACTTTATCAAATACAATACTATCATTTAAATGTACTGTGACATGTATTCATAAAAAAGTTAAACAAGGCCTGTTTTCTAAATCCATGTTGAATATTCCAAAGAATCCTATTATATGTGGATGATCCTCTATTTTAGTTCCATCTATTTTTCCTTACCTTACCAGAAGTAAGATTTAGTGGATCATAATTACTTGGGTCAGTTGTGTTGCCTTTTTTAAGGATGGCTATCATATTAGCAGTTTTTCTGCTAATATATTTTACCACTGTCCTGAGCTGGAAGAGTTTTGTAAATGGGCTATGAATAACATCTCTTGTTTCTATAAATTAAAAGGATAGAATATTATCAGGCTATGTAGATTCGTTCATTTTGATTTCTTCAGCATTAGTCAATGTAGATATACAATATTTTGCCCTGCTTGCAGGTCACAATTATATATGAAAGGATTTAAGGGACAAACTAACTTGATACTGAAGAGTGAAGGAATAAGCCTTATTATCTGTGTTTGATCTGCTGTATTTTAAGTTATTTCAAAAGGCATCAAGGAAATTATAGGGAATTTGCTAATACTGAAAAGTAACACAGAGTATGCACAATTAAGAACAGAGGTTTCTATAAAAAAAATCAATTGTACGTTGACATACCAACCACTTTCTATCAGCATTCTTCTTGTTGTACAAGTGGTTATAAGGACTGTAGGACCTTGTGATTAACAAACGCTTGCTTAGGAAAAATACAAAGATTTGTATTATTACTGTACTTAGGTATCCTTTGATCTTTGAAATGTGAGTACTGAGAACATAGGACAGTGCATTTCCATTTTAATTGCTTGTACTTTTCCTCTCTTTACTGACCATAAAGAGGCCTCTCTGTAATGAAGCAGAAATGTAGAAACTATGGCAAGGTGCTGCAGTGGTTTGCACTGATGTCTTGCTGGGGTTTAAATCCAGGCCTGGGGTGCTATCTGTGTGGAGTTTGTGTATTTTCCCTGTGTTCATGTGGGTTTCCTCCAGGTGTTCTAGTTTCCTCCCACAGTCCAAAAACATACTGGAGGGTTAATTGACTCTGGTGTGAATGAGTGCATGTTTGTGTCTGTGTGTGCCCTGTGATGGAGTGGTGTCCCATCGGGGATGTATCCTGCCTTGTGCCTGTTGCTTGCCGGGATAGGATCCAGCTCCCTATACTGGAGAGAAGAGTTTAGAAGATGGATTGAACATAGGTATACAGTACAGTAGGTGCTCATAGTTAATTGTAACTATCTTAATTTCCTATCAGATCTTTCAAAAATTAAACATATACACAATACTCTAAAAAGTATTGAGGTACTGTAATGTTGCAAAACCAAAATACGACACACAAACCTCTGCAAGTTTATTTTGCTAAACTATAGGAACGTTTTTCCTGGCTTCTTTGTAAAACTAATTGGCTGGTTTGTTATTAGCATTAAGAGTGACTGTGCAGCAAAATCACTTATTGCATGAATCCATCTGAACTTGATAGATCTGGTGCCGTTTATTTGGGAAATGTGTGCCCAGCTCCTTTGGGGGGTCAAAGCTACACATGGCAGATGGCACTGAATATTTCAATGGTAGAGACAAGTACAGGACATTGCTGACAAAGGTGGGCTGGTGATACCCACTCATCTGAGAACAATTCATGAGCACTGCAGCACAAGCCATCGTCCACACGTGTGGCTGTGGTTGTGAGATTTCTGGCATCAGATTCTCAGGGTTTGTGTCATGCGACTAGTCCTGATGGTGGGTAGGGTATTCTGGATGTTAACCATACTGTAGGTTTTAATCAGTGGCAATTCCAAGTTGCTGTAATAGGACCCATATGCAGCTGATAGCTCTCGCACAGCTGTGAGGCTGTAGATTATCCCAACGAATCTCCCTTTTTCATGCTTGCTTTGTTCTGTGGTCTTGTTGAGTGACGTGACTGCTACCATTAAAAAAGGCAAATAATAAGATTCCATTCCAAAGAGTCACAATCCAGTCTGTCCTTTTCAAAACAGATTTGAAACCCACATATGAAGATTTCCTACATTCTATGTGTAGAATATATTAAAAATATAATGCAATTGGAATTGTCAGGTTGGAGTTTATTTGCACAAAGCACTTTCATTGAATGAGTATGAATAAATTGTTATGAAATAAGGTAAATATATATATTAAAATTGCGTGCAATATTCAATGCTTAATTGTAATGTTTGTTTTTACTAGTGTGATAACGTGACTTTCTGGAGAATTAATACAATGTACAGTATTTAAAACGAAACCATAATTAAATCTTCGAGATAATTAACCTGTCAGGGACTTGAACTAATGGCTCCCTTTCCCAGCCATGCTTTTAATTTAAACCCCAGGAAGGTTGCGCATGACGTCATAAATGTCTAGCCACAAACACCTGTTAATACGAGCTGTATGGGTGAATCGGTTACTCAAAAAGATCTACCGGGAGAGACGTCAGGAACGCTACTGTGAGGCACAACCTATTTCAAGGAATTGCAGGTAGTGTTTCAGATGAGCATTGTACTAACCGTTGTATAATTGTAGACTTTTTACAGCTGAGATCATCGAAAGAAACGCGAAAGTGTGATGATTGTAGAATGATGGAAAAAAGTTACTATTTTCTAAACGTAAAAATATTAGCTGCTAAATCTCTGTTCCTGAGTTGTTACACAAGTATCGCTTACTTGCTGTAACAGGGTGAAGAACGTTTCAGATGACTTGATGTAACACAAAGGATGTCATTTAAGGAGGTTCTTTAGTTGGTTATTTTTAGTCAAAACGAACCAGAGGAATGGTATCTGTTTCTATTAAGGTTTGTATTTTAGACCTTAGGCTGTAGGTCGTATCACACTAGCGTTAGCAAAGCCACTCAGATCCGAATTCACATACGATTTGTCAGTTTACTGATACTCTGAAACAGTTTTGGAGGCATTACGTGGATGCAGCGTAAGCTTAGATCGATTTGGAAGCTTTAAAACCATATGGAGTAATACATATTGAATGTTCTATTTAATCTATATCTTTGAAAAGTAAATATGTATACTGTGCAGATATTAATTTATATAAATAATGTAAACGTATGCCTGAATTTAAGTTAAACTGTTGCACAGTTCCTTTACTCTTTAAATGATTTTACGATTACATAGTGTAACATAAAACAAATCTTTTAGTCTGTTTCGTCTTGTGTCCTTGTTATCCTTATTTCAAATGTTGTAGAATTGTACCGTAAGTGCTGTTTTAGTTATATGCGGCTTTTATCGCATTATCAAATTCATAATACTCAATTTTCAATAATACATATACTGTATATCACTGGTTATAACCCTAGTCTATAACAAGGTGACGCAAAAACCTTTTTTTACCAAAATTATAAAATGGGTTACTTGAACTAAAGCAGTGTAAAAACGAAGTTGTAAAGAGAGGTTGTACAGTATGCTTACTTGAAACAGACACTGTACCTGTAGAGGTCATTAGTTGAATTTTGTTTGCTTTTATACCTATTGTATTCAATATTTTTAGTGCCATCTACTGTCATTTTAAATATATATACAGTATATATCATTCAGCGGGGATTGCGGAAAGAGCTATACTTTAATAATTAAGAGCTGAATGATTCAAGTATTTTGAAGTTCCTATCTGAACTACTTGAACAAAGATGACCAATTAATTGATTTCCTTTTGCGAAAAAATAATAAATCGTTCTATCATAATTATAAAAAGTATATTCTATTTATCAACCTTTTAAATAGTTATGTTTTCGAGATTATAAAGTACATTAACGTACAGTGCAGTATTTGAAGATATCTCCTGCAGTTGGATAGGTCACGTACAGTAAAATGTACTGTATAGCATTATGGTGCTCCCTAGTATAGAACAAAATCATGAAATATGATCTTTTTAAAATTGACAGTAATGAAAACATATAGTATAAAAATCTACTTGTCTTTCATATGTGACATATGTTGTCAGACTTTAATCCCTACCTTAGTCCTGAAAACTGAATCCTATTGTTGCCATCTCTTTGCATACCAGATTAACATTTACTTTAAGCATGTGTGCCTACTGAGTAGTTTGCAAAACTCAAATAACATGAGAATGTGTGAAAGGTCATCCAGCCCAGCTTGTTCAGTTGTTTTCAGCTTGTTGCTTCAAAGAGCTCAACCAGACATTGCTTGAAAAATCCCATGGGCTATATATCAAAAACAGGGCAAAGTTTTACAGACACTCACTACCCTTTGAGTAAAGCAGAACTTTACCTCTTAATTTTTTGCTTGTCGCCCTGTGTCTTGTTTCAGTATTGATCCTGGATTCATCATTGATTTATCTATGTCAATATTTTTGATTTGCACCAGGTTTATTAGCATCTTCTATTCAACAACTAACTTAATATGTTACAACACAGACCTGCCAATTTCATTTTAAAAAAATGTCCTCTTTGGCTTCTAGGTTTGATCCTGTCACCCCATAGCTCTCATTTCTGATAAAGAAACCTTTAGCACGTTTTTAGAAGGTCATTCATTCTATTGCTATTATAAATGTAGTTATGCCTCACTGAAAAGATAAATAATTATGAGGTTTATTAGTACAGTAAGTTAATAAAGTGGAATGCATATACATATAACTCTTAGTTTTTGCATTAGTGATATTGTTGTAGGTTAATAAGGTCTGTTCTGTGTTTTGGGCCCTTTATTGAAAAGAGTAAATATTATGGGTGCTTTCATGTTTGCAGTCGGTTGATATTAAATCTAGTCAGTTGAAATATTAGACTTCATTAGACACGGGGCTGGCTTATAGCCAGTCCTATTACTATAGTATTGCCAGGGGAATGCTGGTGTCGGTTTTGGAATTATTGTGGGTGGTTGTTCTCAACCTTAATAGTTCAAATATTAACTGCAGAGGCAGCACTGAAAAATATTAGTAGGTTTTGGAATGAAGCCAGGATGCTTGCAGTTTCTTTGAGTAATCAAAATAGCTCTGCTGAAACAATGTATGAAGATGCATTGGGAAACAGGGTTTGAAACTGCAAATATAAATGCATTAATATACACGTCTGTTTCATTCAGATGAACATAAATGATATCAACTGTTCAGAGGAGTGTATAATCTGATTTATCTAGAAATGACTTATTATTCCTTTATAAATTGGGTTTGTGGTAATCCTACTGATTTAGAGAAGCACACCTAGTTTACTTTTAAAACCAAAAATGCCTAAAAACACACACATTTTTAATTAATACAGTACATTTAACATTTTAGAAAGTATGAATGAAACATTTTAAATGAATGAATGCAGAGTCTCTGGTATTTGGTAAAAGCCAGCTTTGTAGTTAACTCTGTATTGACCTTTGTTCCATTTAAGTCTACAGAGCAGACTTGTAGACCTTCAGCCTTATTTATTCTTTCTTGATCATGAGGTAAGATGTGTATTGCAGCAAGACAATTTTAGCCCAAATTCTTGTAATAAAGAAAAAATCTTTATTGTTTGTGCCAACCTCTTCTCAATCTTTGTTCCATAATAGACGATTATAATAGATCTTGAAAGATGTTGATTTCACAATGCAGCCCAGAGAAAGAAAACTGGGTGAAAATTAGAGCTGTGTTCTCAAAAGTTGGTATTCCAGTAAAATATTTAGAAAAAAACAACTACTAGAAAAAATACATAATTGGAATCGTATGTTAGCCCTGGCAATATGCCTGTTTCAGAACATACCTGAATTTGTAATGTGGGAAAATGTTTTACACTCTACTTTATATAAGCCTAATAATTTTAACAGCACTTTGTTTTCCAATTAAGGCGACCGACTTATCACAGCATGAAGAGGATTAAACATTTAAATTGATTAAAATTAAATTACCAGCAAAATAAATCTAAATTGTGTCTGTAAGAACATTTACAAAGGAGACTAACTTGGCAGTCAGTAGCTAATTGATCTAAGGATCTTATCCAGTGATGGCTAGTTTGCTCTTAATTTCTTCCTTAGCTATGATTAAAACCAGTATATTAGTCAGAAAAGAAAATAACTTGTTAAGGAAAGTTCAGAAGGTAAACAGACCCTAATCTTTCCCACTTTTGCATACCTACAGTACAGTATGTATAAATATTACTCTAGCTTGCCCACGTCTGCATTTCCTTTCATATGATACCAGTCTGTCTTACCTTTGCAAAGGGCTGACTTTACCATGCAACTTACATCATAAACCTGCCTGTGTTCTATTTTACACATTGTATTAAATACAGTTCAAACACAAGTTATTTGGGGGAGGGATTCAAACAGCCTTGTCCTCCTGGACAGGTGAGTTAAGTCAAAAAAGCAAGCTAATTTACGTGGTGCCATTGCTTCTTCTTAATTAGGGTTTAACTCTAATTTACACTATAATCAAAAAGATCAAAAGTAGGAACATCATATCATATAGTTCTAAAACCCAGTTTCTCTCATCTCTGCCTGAGCTGCTGTGTATGTGGGTCTGTTGGCACAGAATGGCTGCTGTGAGTACTGCTCTTTGGTGGTGGATGAAGTGGCTCCTCTTTTTGTAAATTCCTCTAATAATGCAAATAATTATTAACTGTTAAAGCACAGAAAAGGTATTATGAGATTTAAAAAATAACCATTGAAACTGGTGTATAATGTTTTGATGTCCCTTTTTTATAAAATCATTTTTAGGGTATATTTTAAAGTATTAACTTTTTTCTTCTATGTTAGATCTAAATTTTGGAAAGTCTGTAGCTCTAGTCACTCAAATTGTATGATGGCTACATAAAAGCTACTTAGTTGTGAAAATAGTGGATTTTATGTTTAAAATTCTGTTGATTGCAAAAACCGGGAGACAAATCTTTGAATACATTTTATGTAATTTCTTTGTCATGTTCTTTTATTTAAGGTATAGTGTTGTACAATACATGCTGAACTTTCTTTGAAATTCAAATTCAATTGCTTTTGAAATAATAGTAAATATATGCATTTTAAGTTCTCTACACGTCAGTGAAACACTAGTTGTCTACTAGTTGCATTCTTTTAAACAGAACCTTTGTGGTAAATTGTATGCATTCCTTGACTAAAACATGCTAACAGTGCTGGCAAGTGTTTTCAAGAGCCAAGACAATAATCACATGTATTATACAAATACTGTACAGTACGGTCTAAATATACTACATTAGTTATCATAATACAACATTATATTCTGTTTTGTGAACACAAGACAAAAACCCTTAAAATCTTAATGCAGTAAGCCTTTATTGGATGAGTACATTGACAGTAGTGTTATACACAATAAATATACACATTATTTTAGATGTTTGGGCATTTTTAGTATCATTAATGGTAGATTTGCTTAATGTAGCATTGGTAATTAAAGCTGTGCTTTCTCCTTTTTAAGTCCTTGTTTCATGAAAAATTGTTAGCTGCCTAAACCTCTTAGACATAATAAGTTACTGTGAGATGCCCAGATTCCCACTTACTCCTAGCATTTGTTTAACATTGTGTGGATTTTTCACAGTTTAACTTGGTGAATTACCTGCCCTTGGATAGTGCCTTTCACCCCAAAGGGTCACTAAAGCCCTTCACAACCTGTGAGCCTGTGTGGCAAGTCACTGCCCCACTACACTGCAGGTCAGGTGGAGAAGTCAGAAATGATCTCTCCCTTCACATAAGGGGGAATTTCAGGTAGGCCAGACTGTGCAGGCCCCAAAGTGAAATGTCTCCAGGTCACCATGGTTGGCGCCCTTACACTTTACTGTGAACAGTGCAGTCCCATCTTTAGTGACAAAGTAGTAGAGACCTACAGTAAGTTCAGCATCTGAAAGACTGCAGCACAGCATCCTCAGTCACAATATTTGGAAATGTGTTTGGAAATTCTGATCCAAAGGGAACAGTGCCATCTGCTGCTCCACCACAGCCGCTTAGAATCCTGCTTTTCATTAGAGGTCTCCCTGTCAAGATCAGGCTATAATATGATACAGTAGCTGTGTGGTCAGATTCAAATGCATTTAAGCATAAATGTGATGGTTGTTCAATGTTTACATTCCACTTTAATTGTCTGGTGTCCAGTATCCAGTGTTGCATTTTGTCTAGTCATACTGATGCATTTGTTTACTCTGCATGTAAATATTTGCATCGTTAGTTTGGCTGTCAACATCAATTACTTGTGTACTGTACATGTGCAGAGTGAATATAACTATTGAGCCTTTCACATGCTGCTTTCCATTTATGGTTTTTCTTGACCAGTTTGAAAGATTATGTAAGACACCCAATATGCATTGCCAGTGCTTTTTTCCACTTATACTGTATGTATCAGTTTTTTTATACTGTATGTTTTTCTCTTTATGAGAGCAAAAGTTATAAATGACATATGTGAAATTATTGTACAAACTGAGTTTGAGACATTTCATAGGTGTGCTTGGCATGATTGTCAATGACTAATTTCTGTTGATGTCAGAGAGAAGACATTATCTTTATACAGTGGTGAAGTGTGTAAATAAGCCAATGAAATATAGTACATATTACAGTTTCACTCATGTGTTTGTAGCAGATAATCATTTGGGATGTTCTTCACAATCAACTCCCATGTTTTTATAATCTTTCGTGAACAGAGTTAAAAATTATTTATCGTAGTTGTTTGTTATGCATTAAATAAGTCTGCACGTCTATACAAAATAGCTCGTCTGGTTTTGCTCTCTTCTCTAGAGATAATATTGTAACGCTTCGGGGTTCACGTGGGTGCCCTCGCCGCTGCTGCATCAGGTCGGCCCCCCACCGTCGGGGACTCGAACCCGGGTCTCCGGCGTCACTCAACAGGGACCAAGCCTCTTGAGCCAAAGGGAAATCGGAGTTCTCAAATTCTCTTCTTAATGTTAATGCAGTGTTAACAAGCAAATGTCAAATGTAGACTCTAGTTTGATAGCATGTCTTCAGTGTTTGGGGTAAGGTTTCTGATATTATTGTTGAGCAAAAAACATATTTCTACTCTAGAGAAACTGCATACTGTATGTAGATGTACAGTATATAAGTCATACTGTATATTCCACATGACCACTTTTCTAAGGCTGGCTCCTATGAGCTTATGTTATGTTGAACACAGAAAGTGGAGAAATATATTTTTACTTCCTGGTGAAAACTAAAGATTTGGATGATTTGATAATTGGTATGACCCCAGTTTTACTGTAACAGGATTTTGTTCTCCAGTAAATGAGGCTTTAGAACAGTTGAGTCCAGACCTGGTCCTGGAGAGCTGTGTCTGCAAACATCAAGGTGTCTTCAAAGAGCTGGGGGCTGTTAAATTGCTCCACATAAATCAGTTACCAGCTGGTTTAGCTCTTTAAGCTCTGAGTTGGAATGTGCAGATACAGTATATTGGCACTCTATGCCCAGGACTGGACACCACTGGTTTATAAGAAAAGATCCCCAAACAACATACTCATGAATTTATTATTTGATTCTCTGAACTCTCAACTTTTCTTTTTTAAATCAGTGATTGCAAGGATAATAATAATAATAATAATAATAATAATTGCTTACACTTATATAGCGCTTTTCTGGACACTCCACTCAAAGCGCTTTACAGGTAATGGGGACTCCCCTCCACCACCACCAATGTGCAGCATCCACCTGGATGATGCGACGGCAGCCATAGTGCACCAGAACGCTCACCACACATCAGCTATCAGTGGGAGGAGAGCAGAGTAATGTAGCCAATTCATAGAGGGGGGTTATTAGGAGGCCATGATTAGTAAGGGCCAATTGGAAATTTGGCCAGGACACCGGGGTGATGAAGTTGGTCTCAATAGTATCCCATCCCAAATCAAATTACTGTAAAACCTTATAAGTCAGTGTAATACCTAATTAAGCACACAGATGGTTCACAGATCTCTATTAAGCTGTGGTATTAGAAACATTTACGAATATTGAATAAAGTGAATTAGTTAACTTAGGGAGATGGTAAGCATTTAATAGGAGTTTAAACAAGACATTTATTGAATATACAGTATGTCCCAAATATTCACTGATGCTCTACAGCCCATTCATTTTGACTGCACTTGCACAGCTTGCACAGAAGATGTTGCATTTCTGATATATTTTGGGCATATTTAGGGCTATGCACACAAAACGGGACAATGCTTGCTTTATTTGTGTATTCAGGTCAAGAAATCTGCATTCAATGGTTTTTTTTTTCTGCTGCACGCCTCTCGTTTGCCAAAATGTGAGGGGCTGTGACGACGGCCCCCTCAGTATCAGCAGGGGCACGGACCCTGTCGCAGGAATCTCCAACTTTAGAAAATGAATCTTATTCTACACCAGAATTGCAGTCGTTGCGATGATTCTTAAAAGAAAGATTATAATAAAATGATGTAAATATGCTGTGTTATTGCCATGTCCTTAACCTCCTCCAGCACAAGTGAAATGAAACAAATTGCAACGCATGACATGTGCCGCATTACAATTAAGTTAACTAACGAAATAAGAACATGACAAAACACTGAAGTGTGTCTGATTTTGTACCCTCAGAATGTAATAGAATGACTAATCTTTTTTTTATTACAGCTATTGGATAAGTCTCCCAGTCTCATGGGAGAAATATTGTGTGCTTGTGTCCTGGAAGGCCACCGAAATAAATGCAAAATATATTTGTTATGTTCTTTTTTTTTCGTAAGTCGCTGAGGACTGCAGGGAACATGAGATGGATGGAAACTGGAAGGCAGCAGATGAAAGAGGAGAGGTATGGTGGAATGCAAGGATTTTAAAGCATATAGAGATTTTTATAACCCAAGATTTTTATCCCAAGTTTTGTCACATTCACATTGTCACATTCAACTGATACTGTCCATTATGGCTAAAAATGTTTATGGATTAATTTACTTGGCATTTGGTGCAGAAATCCACAGTAATCTAAAGTAGGATGACTAAAGCAAATGTAAGATCAAGCAACAATCTTATTACATTTTAATCTTGTGCTGTACTTGAGAAATACTTTACCAATAGTACTTCCTTATGATGTTACTTTCTAGATACACCTGTTGATTTCATACAATGTTCTATCTGCAGAATATAAAATCTTGGACAGAGCATATGACTGAGAAAGTGAAATGAGGGTCATTTCTATTATTGTCATTTTGGACCCGTTATTGAATTAGTCAATGAAAACATTACTTTGAATAATATTACCAAATTTTAAAAACGAATGAATCCATGAATGAACACGGATGAAATGTAGCAGAATTGAGAGTGTACAGTATCATGCAGATGTAGATGTGAATCCAAAATTAAGCCTTTTTGTTAGACACAGGAACCTCCAGTATAAATATCCACTGTAGGAAAAGAAAGCTTGCAAGTGTACCAAAATTTCAGTATGCTCCACAGTTAAGTCTTTTAACCTATCTCACCAAATCATTCATCCCATGGCATATGGGTATTGAAAGCTCCTGAGATCCCTGGTACTTGTTTAATACACAGGACTATACTGTAAGTCCTGTTAGACAAGCCAACCACTCTCTGTAACACCCTTGATTCTCACCATCTAAACTCTGTAGCATCATTAGTATTAATCTCCTTGTTCAGAGTCAAAGCACAGCTGCAGCATACGCAATCAGACCCAAGACTTACACTCTTGTATCACAGCACCTGCTAATGCCAAATGTGTGCTCACCACAATGAACATCAAACTTACAGTGGCAAAAGTCTGGTCCCCTGGTGCGTTCTTAGTTTTCTGAATAACCTACAGCAGTAGAGTAATGCAGGTTACAATATTAAAATAGCAGGCTATGCCAACATTTGTCACTACATATGCCATAAAGCATGGCCCAAAGTTATTTTTTTTCTCCTATACGCAGTATACACTAACAGATCTTTCAGTAATTGTCTGCTGAGACACCTAGGATCCGTTCTAATGCTGCACTGTAGAAATGCCTAACACTACATCTACATCCTGCCATACCAAAATCTGCAAACTCTTCAGGTGATGTTTAACCTGTTTTGCACGCTTAATCTGGCAACATACTGTGTACTGTGAATTGAGAGTTACAAACAAAGCAATGTATCAATTGAGCTTATAGTTATTGTTTATAACATGTAATCATGTAAACATGATTATACAGGGCATAGTATTCATAAATGTTCTTAGTGCCCCTCTAAGTGAAGCAATTTCCTTTAGTTCATTAACATTTCTAAGTGTTCCATGTAACTTAGTGGAGAACTTAGAAGCCCACTTTGTCTGTCGCTGTTTTACAGCAACGTTTGTGCCATAATTTGATGTGTTGCTAGGATACCAGGGAAGCTGATGTCTCCTTGGGGAATGATACTTTCTTTGTTTGAAAGTGGAGCCTGAAAGAAACCCACATTTTCCCAGAAAAAAAAAGCTAAATAAAATTGAGTATTCTGTTTAGACAAGCATTTTTTAAATTACTTTTGGTAAAACTGGACGTTTAAAAGCTATAAATTTCAATGTGAGTTAAAAATGAAGAGACTCAGACATGGCCCTATCAACTGGGCCATCAGCTAGCCTTACAAAAAGTAATTTTGAGCTAAATACACTTTGCAAAAATAAAAATAAAATGATACTATTTCAACTGAAGTGCCTGGTTTTTGTTTTTTGCAGTAAATAGTTTCACAGAAACAATGAAATGAAACATTTGCTGCTTAATTATACATTATACAGAATATCACACAAAAGACTTACCAAACGATGCTGGTCTAATTTACTACAATAAGTTCAGAAAAGGGCAGTACGGTAGTGCAGCGCTTAGCATTTCTGCCTCACAGCATGTTTGCATGTTCTTCCCCTGTGTCACAGGTTTCCTTCCAGAAGCCAGAAACATTACTAGTTGGTTAATTGGCTTCTTGGTAAATGAACCCTCATGTGAGTGTGTGTGTGTTGGTGTTTGTGTCTGTGTCTGTCCCGCAGTAGACTGGCATGTACCCTGCCTTGCACATGTTGCTTGTTGTTAAGCGATTAGAAAATAGATGGAGGGAGTTCAGAATAATAAAACGTTATTATGATTATGTTTTTACCTGTGACTTACTGTATGCTGCTGTTGATTAATTTCTTAGCAGATAAGGCAAGGAAACCTTTGACCAATTATTGAAGAGAATATGCTATTTTTTACAGGAAATACAAATTGAAAACTATTATTTTTGTGTAGTTACAGTAAGTCAAAGCCTATCCCCAATCATAAAGTTGCAGTATTTAACTATATTTAAGAGAAGTCAAGACATTAAGGTGAGAATTAACTAAGATTAAGATGTTATATGAATACACAATATAGTGCCCCATTTAAGTGACAATTTTAAACAGAGACTCCATTTAATCACATAAGTACTTACAGTATATGAATACAGCCCCAGGACTGTGTTGGCAATGAGTACTTAACAGTTATAGTCTCACTGGGAGGAGACCTGCTTTAGTAATAAGAAATACATGGGATACAAGCTCAATGGTAAGTAGCTGTAAAATCATGTAGTCATAAAATACTGTTATGAATAGACATAAACCTAGCACTTAATAAAATTGCCTTTGAAGTGTTCTTAGTCATTTATGAACAAAATCTGAATCCCTTTCACAAGACATGGACCGATCAATGATTGCTTTGTTGGACTGTCATGCGCTATAATGTCCTGTGTTGATTAAGGTTGTGGTTGTATATTTGATTAACCATTTTATTAAATTGAATATTGTATAAAACTGTGAATGCTATGTTTTTGTTCTTTCTTAAGTTTCTAAAATACTACATTCAAGTAGCACTATTATGCTTTTCATTTAATTTGGTTCCTGGTACATACTGTAAATTGTTCAATCACCTCTGGATCCATAAGGTTTTCTGTCTGTGCAATTTCAAAAGTAATTACTGTGCCACATTCTGTCCCAAATTCTGTGTCTTTCAAACACACCTCATCGAAAATTCCAAAAGCCCATGTGTCAAACATTGTATATATGTGGTACATCTTATGTTTACTTTTCTTATGGAAGGAAGAGACATTGTAGCCCTTACAAGTGTTTTCATAGGTTTTGAGAAACAATTAAGCAGTGAAATTCACTCAAAATCTTTTCATTGAAAAAGGATCTGCATTAGCACCGTAGCTCCACCTTGTAGTTGTACGCATAGATCAAGAAACACCCCACGCTCTCAGGACAGTGTGTTGCAGGTCCCTCCTGAAGTCTGTAACACCCAAACAGGTCCAGGTTGAGAAGATATGTCTATGGAAACAGAACAGGATAAGCATCAGGTTTGTACTGTATGCCAGGGGTGTCCAACATATAGACTTCAGACCAGGTCAGGTCCCCAAATTCTTTTTATGCAGCCCATGTGGCAGTTTACTGTCCAAGCCATTGCCTAAATTCAGTTTTCTTCTTATCTTTGCCTATCCCACATACCAACCAGGCACACATAGCCCATCACAATGTCCCTATATGATGATGTCATACATCTGGATCTAATATACATTCAAATAAATCTGCAGCTCAGGCTATAGTACGGCCACTTGTCTCAAGAAGCACGTGATGATTTTATTGCCTCCACAAGACATTCAAATGTCCTTGTTGGACACCAGTGCTCATCCATGGTACTCCCCAAATGGCAGCCCTTAGCACAGCACAGCCCATGTGCTGTGGGTTATGGCCTTCTTTCTCTGGTAGGAAAGCCACAGTACATTACGCTGTGGTAAAAGCAGCTGCAGGGAGCCCTGTTTCCACCCCTGAGGCAAAAATGTTTTTGCTAACTCTGAACATGCTGAAAAAAATTCCAGTTCTTAAATCTTCTGTGGGTCTCTAACATTGGGTTTGACTTTTCAGTGGGTAGCTCACCCAGCCCAGGTTCTTGCTCTTAACACCCAGGTTCTGAGTGTATTTAAATCTGGACTCAAAACCTTTCTGTTCAGAAGAATTAAATCTTTTACTTTATTAGTGCGAGTGTCTGCTCCATTTTCTAATATCCATGTATTCTCTGCTTCACCTTTAACTGCTTGTTTACCATTTATGCTTAGTTTGTAATTTGTTATACTTGCAGTATAACTGTTTTGTTTTACACCTACTATACTGTAGAGTTTTTTGAGATGCTACTTTGAAAGGTGCTATATTGATAAAAATAATACCTCATAATTAATAATACTTACAGTAAATATTTTTGTAACCATCTCAGTTTTAATAAAGAATAAAAGCATCTTAGTTTCTAGTTAGTAAATATCTACCGGTTTATTATTTGTGTTTCTGTTTTAACGGCACAAGTATTTTATCATCGGAGTTAACGACAATTATTGTATTACGTTAATTTTGTTTTGCTTTGAGAATCACTAGAGCAGAGATACAGAGCAATAACACTACATATATCCTCACACATGGTTCTTTTTGACAGATAGCAATGTAACCCTTGTTGATTAATGTGTCATGTTCAGGGAAATGACCTTGCATTACACCTCTAAGTTAAAGCTTTTTGTTGTTCTCACGGGGGAGCTTATAAAAGTAAGAAACCCGTTTTTCACTTAAAACGAAAATCTTGTTCAGTTTCATGTTCACAGATTCTCTGCTACAGAACATTTATGTTTGTGCAGTCTATACAGTCTCACAAGATACCATGGAAAGTGGTGTGTATTTCTTTCTCGTAGTATTAAAAAGAGAATTGGTCAACTATATTGTATAAACCTTAGCAAAGCAGTGTAGCAAGCTTATTTGAGTATCATTCTGACATTCTGTACAATTTAGGGGAAAAGAAAATTATGCAATTATATTGTTAAGCACAAGTGCTAATTAAAGTTGACGTAATGTCGGGGCAGTACCATAAATTGATTTAAATTGCAAGCATAAAGCATGACATACAGTAGATATTCAATGTATACTGTATGTGTAGTTGAGGAAATCCATGAGAAATCTGCAGTTTTGTACATACTGTATGATGATCTTGTCAAGTTAATTAAAGATGCATTAAGTGCATGATTGTTTGGTCTACAGATTATAATGTATTTGTAGCTCCTATAATTTACAAGGTGCATAGGAAAAAGTGGTAATTGGCAAAATAGCAACAGGAAAAATAGAAACCACAAAATTACATACTGTACTGTAACTGAGAGATCTTTTAGTGTCTTAATTACGAACTGTGATGAACTATGCATGGACTCTTGAACTTGTTTTGGTTACACAAGACTTTTCACCTTTGAATGTATTTGAAGGGTACATCATGACATTTGAACATTTAATGCAGTGTATACATACAGAAGATCTTGCTGTGTTGCTGTTTGTAGAAACCCAAATCTAGATGCATAGGGTTGAGGTGTTTGTATGTTTCATTTTATTACCAGTTTGCAGCATCAATTTCAATTAAAAGAAAGCATTAAAATCATTCTATACATGTTTAATACTACTGTAGTGTTAGAAATCATTTGCAGTTCTTATTGTTCATTGTATGATGTCGAAATAAAATCTGTGATCTCAATCTTTGCATGTACAGTACTAAGATACTTAGCAATGAAATAACCAGGAAATCTACTGTATTAAATCTCTAAATTTTATATCCATTATGTCCTATAGGCTCTGGGATAGATTCTTGGTAGTTGCTACTAGGAATATCAGGAATAAGAGGATTTCTGATAATAAATGGAAGGATAATGAAGTATCAAGTGACTGTTATGCCTGTGTGGATTTAGAACTCATTTACAGCTCACACACTTTGTTTTTTTTTAATCCCCTCATATTTTTTCGATGTTTGCGAAATCGTAGGGAAATTGAAAATGAACGATTCTGAAATAACTGAAATAGCTTTCTGCTGAAGCTCTCAATGGAACAGCAAGTAAAGCTTGTTAAAGCCGAGATGACAGTTCTGACCTCTTGGACTGCAATGATATGTGTGGACTTAAATGCCCAGATGTCAACCATTCAGCAGTTGAATTTGAAACTGGACTCTTGGAAAAGAACACAAAAAAATGTAGAATACTGTACTCACGCTGCAAAATGTTTTCCTATTTTGAATTCTTTGTTGTTGTAATGTTTGTTACATTTAATGTGATCTGCAGGTGTTTGCCATTGCTCGGGTTTTATTTAAATCTTATTAGAGTTTTGTTGTTAAGGATTCATTTTCATTTCAATTTCATTTCTGCTGTTACGTTGTTTTCATTATTGTTTAGCAGCTGCTGTGTATCCTTTATTCATTCAGGGCATTATTTATTCCTCTTTGACACTGTATTTACTTCTGTTACCAATGACCATGTTTCTATCAAGTCCTAAAATACTTGGTATGAAGGAAAAAATAGATGTTGCCATGCTACAGGAGTTTCATTTGATATCGGACTTTTGTAAACTTGCTTATAATTAATGCTATATTTTACCATCCGTTTCTGCAGAGAACAAAACAATGTGTGCCTTAAATGTATTAATTTAGTGAGTTTTTGAATCATTATATTGGGGATAGTGTTTGAGATTTCATTTTTTTATGGATACACCTGTATGATATTTGAACCAGATTTGTTTTTATCTCTAGGCCAGATACCTTTTCGAACTCTCTGATTTGTTTTATCGGCACATTCTGGAAAAATGATGTTGAATTAATTAAATACTTCAAAAATCCCCAAAAGGTAAAAAAAAGACAATTGGCCAGTCTATAATATCTAAAGCTTTGAAAAAGTATGCACTAATCTGGGTCTGGTAGATAAAAGGAATTTATTTTTAGCTAGATACAGTATATATCGTACTGCTTAATTTATGCCAGTACTGAGAAATTCCTGTGTGAATTCTGTTATGTATGCAATTTCGAATAAAGAGAAGCTTCCTTATTTTAACTATGGTTCAGTCAACAACCTCCTTATTTTAGGGGCCACAGTTAAAAGCTTTAGATAAAAGCCTAGATTAAAGCTAATTCTACTGTATTTGTCACACAACTGCAGAAATCTTATCTGAGTAAACTAGTTTCACAGTCAACCCAGCCACTCATTAGCTTTGAAATGCCACTGCAGTAGATGCTTTCCAATTATTCCTGACATTAGATAGGCACTGCCACAAAGCTAATCTCCATATTTCGCCTCTTTTATTCACATACATTAGACATTCGATCTGATCGAAAAAAGCATACTGTATGAGGTTTCTCCCATCATTTCATTTAGTCTTTTTCCTGCACAGGCTGGTGTACTACAGACACTCCCTGTGTCTGAGCTAGAGGAGGTGGTTCAAGACATGACATACAGTACAGAAGGGTAAATCTCTTGGCATTGATGGCACTCTTCTGAAATTGTATCTGACCTTTTGACCACAGCTAAGCCCCTTTTGGCCTGAAATGCTGCATGCTGCCATTCAGAGAGGTTCATTTCAGAGGGATGTTAATACTGCCATTCTTCTTCTTTGTCTGCTTGTTTGCACCGGTTTTTCCACTTCATACGGTCTGCGGCATCTCGGCATGTGGCTTTTGCGAGGAGCATGTCGTCTTTCAGCTGATCCAGCCAGCACGTAAATGGTCGTCCATGGGCCGGCGGCCTTCCACATTCAATTCGAGGGCAGTCTTTACCATTGATGTGTCATTGCTGCGGAGCACGTGTCCATACCATCGCAGGCGCGATTCCCTCATTTTCTCAGTGATTGGGGTGACTTGTAGTGTTTTTTGCACCTCTTCATTCATGACATGGTCTAGACTTGTCAAGCCGAGGGTCCATCGCAGCATCTTCATTTCCATCGTATGGAGTGCCTGTTCATGTTTCTTTGTCGTTGGCCAGCATTCTGTTCCGTATAGGGCCACTGGTCTGACCACTGAGCGGTAGACTTTGGATTTTAGGTGCAAAGGGATCTTCTTGTCACACAGTACTCCAGTGACCTGCCGCCATTTCATCCAAGCGGCGCTGACTCGCGTCTTGGCGTCTTGGAGGGTAGTGCAGTCGGAGTTGACACATGAGCCTAGGTACTTGAACTGGGTCACTTTGTTCAGTTGGACCCAACCAGCTGCGATTGTGCCATCGGTTTGATCCCCACATTCCAGGTACTCCGTCTTCTTGATGTTCAATTTCATCCTGAATCGTTCAAGGCGGGTCTTCCACTCCTGTACTTGTTGTTCGAGGCCGTGTCGCGTTTCACTTGCTATCGTAACATCGTCGGCATACAATAGCGTCCATAGATGCCTCGTTTGGATATCTTTGGTCACTGTATCCATGCAAAGTATGAATAGCAGAGAAGACAAGGCTGAGGCTTGGTGGACACCAACATTGATCGGGAAGGTGTCTGAGGTTCCAGCTGCGCAACGTACTGAGCTAGTGGCCTTTTGGTACAGGAGCTTTGTCCAGCTGACATAGGCTTCAGGGGCATGGTGCTGTCGCAGTGCCAGCCAGATGAGATCGTGGGGTACCCTGTCGAATGCCTTTTCCAGGTCAAGAAATGCCATGTGGATTGTTTTCCTCTTCTCGTGGTGCCTTTCCATCAGTAGGCGGGCTACGTGTATGGCGTCTGTTGTTCCGCAGTTTTTCACAAAGCCGCATTGGTTTGGCAAGATATCAACGGTGGTTCTTAGTCGTGTGTTAATACTGCGTTAATACTGCCATTATATCCCTATATTTTGAAATGTGTATACAATGTAAAGATTTCCACTCTTGTTGTTAGCTTTTGTTCTGTTTGGAGATCTGTGTGTCCAGATTAGTGCACTGCAATCAGACTGATTTAAGGTTTCAGGTCATACTGTATTGCATCTGTTAATATTCTCAGACTCCTCCACATTTAACACATGGCTACAGGTATTGCCAGTCCCTGTGCCATTCTTTTGCTAGACATTTTTGATGGTTAGTTACAATTGTTATTTGCCAACTCTTTAACTATGTTATAAACAAGTTTTAAATGATTGTCTCAGTCTACTATTTTCTATGGACGCTCGTTAGGGATGTCCTTGTTTGCCTTGTATTTGAAACCACTAACACAGACTGTCAATCAATTTACTGTTTCTGTTAAGAATACTCAATATTGCATATCACTCTATGCTATAAATCTATTGAAATGGGTTTGAAACAGAACAGTGGAACCAGTAGCGCTTGTTGTGTATGTATACCTCTTATATCGTTATACAGTACATGTATGTAGACAACGTCTTCCACTTCTACCAAATTTTAGTGATTTCAAAGCTCTTTCATTAAATGAATTGGCCTATGTATTCATTACAGCCTTTACATTTTGTTTGAATACATGGAAAACAGCTTACCTCTGATAGTGCCACTAATGAAGCACTGCAGAAACATTGATTCACTCTTCTTTGCATGCCATTATAATTAACAACTTTAATAACATTTTAAACAGCTAGTCTGTGGTTTGAGCATACAGAATTAATTCATTTTACTCATTCTCTGTAGCTTTGCTTCTATGTAATATAAGTGATTCTTGTCTAGAATTTCTTTAGTTCTGTTATTATCTTCACCTGCTCCAGGACTTGAACAATCTCAGCGCCAGTTCCCTGGTTTTTAGTTTTTACTTACATCCCTGTTCTGCTATGCATGCCTGTGGCATTGCCTGGAGGATGAGTTTGTCTACTTACTCAATGCATAATCTGCTGGATTTCAGGGGCCAGAAAGACTGCCTTCCTCTGTTGTTTTCCCTTTTAGAGGCTTCATGCAAACCTTTTTCAGCTGCCACTATCGAAATAGCGGTATGAATGTTAGGGATGAGGAAAGTTTCCACATTGTGTTCCAGGACAATGTGAACATGGCTTTCAAAATCCCATTGGTCGAATGAACCACTTAATTTTTCTTATAAAGTCAGAAGACATCGATGCCACCTTCTAAGTTTTGAAGCTTGTTCCTAGCCCTGTATTTACTCTGTGTCTAAAGGGTAGGCCATGTTTTATCTATTTTGGGAGTGTCCAAATGTGTCCAAATTCAGGAAATTGGTTGGTTGAACATTCCTTGCTGTCACTCATTGTCTTTGGTAAATAATGATGCAGATATGGTCCTCTTGCAGCTATAGGAATATATCTGGTTGGCTGGTATCAGTAAAAAGATGTTGATGCTGCACTGAGAGCCTCTGCAGTCCCTTCTCTTGTACTGCTGGATCCTGTCCTGTGTTGTTATTGGTTACATGGAGCTCTAAACTGCTCTGATCCAAGATGCCAGAGTGGACAGTGAGGCTTGGAGTGGTAATACTTATGGCTCAGATCTTTATTGCACAGTACTTCAGCCACCCCTCATCCTTTAGTCCTACATTTTACCTACATTTTAGGGCTTTTAGGTTCTGTAGTGGAAGAAAGAAGATACCATTGAAGGTGTGTATGGGCAGGGGGAGAAGAAGTGTGTTGAGATGAGCTGTTTTGTTTTTGTTTGGTTCTGGAAAATTTAAGAATAAATTTGGTTCGGAATAAAAAATTGATCGATGTAATGTCGTAGACCATAGTATGAGTTAATCATTTCTGTCAAAGTTCACCTACTGACTACTGTATTTTTTATTTAAAACCCAGCAAATGCAATTGATAACTGACATTGTTTATCACTTCAAGTGGTTTTGTCTTCTAATCTTGAGGAACATATTTTTATATGCATAGGAAAAAAGTACTGTTTGTATGATAAAAAAGAAATTAGATATTCAGAACAGAAAAATACAATATTTTAAAGTTTAGATAACAGTTGTATCTGCATTCCTGTATTAAGATGATTTCCTTTAAGAATAAATGTTTTTCAATGTTAGTGGGTTCCCTAAGTAGTGTGTGACTACCCATGAAAATTTAGCATAGAAGAAATACTGAACCTATGTAAAGCAACATATATACTTTCATAGTAAAATATGCACGTAAATGCAGATGTCATAATATGCTTTCCAAAGTGTGTTTTGGAAAATGCCATAGTCTAACCAAAGAACACTAAGTATTACAAATAATGAGAAGAGTCTTGGATATTCTTGTTGAGTTTCTTGATAAGGAGTCAATGCGGTGCAAGATTTTCATCACCTTTGGAACGATCATCTGTAGTCAGTCTTACAAGGTGAGCATAGGTGGGAAAGGGAGAATTTGCAGTCAGCTCCCTGAGAATAAAAACACAATGTGACTTAAGGACGGTGGTGACAGCTTTGAGAGGAGCGACCTCATATGGTGAGGCATGATTAGTGCAGACGTGGTGGGCACTCGATCTGATTTATTTTCAGGTTGATAGTCTAAAAGAGGGGCGTGCATCTTCTGTGTGCCATTTCTTTAGTTCAAAATATAATTTCAAAGTGTATATGCTAAAGGTTGAATTATTTATTTTCTTCTGTACTTAAGCCAAAAATCCTGAAAAAAAATGTAATTAGTGAGGTCCTGAAAAACAAACTACCTGTCCTTCTGCTTTGTTGAAAGACCTAAAAACCTCAGGACCAAATGTGTAGAATCCTTCTTTTTGGATAGTTTGACTGTTTAAAAATTGCACATTGTGTGTGACAGAATTATTTGTCTAAGTCGTAAATATTTAGACTGAATGCCTGCATACTACTGTATATTAAATATATAATTTTCAGTATTTTGATCTCACAAAATGATTTACAGAATTATCACCTTTATAACTATTTTAGGAATGTGTAGGGTAATACATTAAAAAGATGATGAAATTTACTGTGCACGATTGTGTACACTGAACTCCACTCATAATCTGACCTCCCTTTCTATAAAACCACTCCTGCATATCCATTCAGCTTTACACAGAATGAGCTGGTGGAGAACTGTGGTTTATTGTTCTTTTGTCATTCCATATTGCTTGTCATAGTGGCTAAATAAGATGAGGTAGTACTGACACAGCTGTTACAAAAATAGCTTTGGCTCTCATCTTATACTAATGTAATTAGAAAGCATTTACTTTGACTGATACCAGAAGAATGCATTTCAGGCCAATCTATTTTTGGACAAGTCATGCTGTTCTAGCAGAATGTCCTTGTCCGTCGTTTTAGTATGGTTGTTAGATTGAACAAAATGGTAGATTTGTTTACAAAAAATAAATAAAACATTGCTTTTTAAAATAGACTCATACATGACAATTTTAGTCCCTCAAACAATTTTGGATTAATAATTTCTAACCACTTCCATTTTTTCTGTCCTAACACTTTTCTGTTATTAGTCTTGGCCAACTGCTAACAGTGTCTTTCATATAATGTTGTCCAAATGAATGGGTAATGTGAACCTCCCAGAATGGCATTATCTGGACTGTCTTCCTCTGCAAGCGTTTGAATGGGGCACACACCAACAGATAACACTGACGAGGCTGATTTCCATTCAATTATCAGGTGTAACTTTAACAAATCTAAACTTAAAAAAAGCTGTTACAGTGAATATGTGCACTGGGAATGATTTAGCTGCAGTTCTCCAGAAGGTCAAGTATTTTCTCATGGCTCATAGGAGCTGGTTACAACTTCTTCTCTCTTCTTTGCTTGCTTCCCAACTATCATTCCTTTGACTTTGATTCTCTCAAAGAATTAACTTCCTGCAAGAATGTCCTATTGCAGACATTGAGATATCTCAGAGCTTTCGTGCAGTCCAAGTCTATGGGCATATCCTACATTTTTGCAGAAGAAGGGAATCAAATATACCTTCTAAAAGAATTCTGTGAAGCATAAGTATTAGAATGAAATGCTGTATGAAGTAGGTGTAGAACTGTCTGAATGGGGCTGGATATTTGCTTGATAATCATCTCTTGTAAATTCTGCCAATAATGTCTGTTTTATTAGAAACCTGAAAAAGCCTTAGGATATATTTCATTACTATGAGCTCATGTTTGTTAGGAATTATGCAAATATCAACAATTATTGTTGTTATAAGTCCACAGGGATGATTTATGAATATTCAGTGTACATGTATATGTTTTATGGGATGCCATTTCATCCCTAATAAATGAGTCCTGTGGAATAGTGCAACACGGAACACAATAAAGTGAAGGAAAGCACCATAAAACCGTGGTAATATCATTGTGAAGTCCTGTGTACAGGGAGTGATCATGCAACATTATATAAACTGTGATAAAGCTTGGCATAACATAGTAAAAGCACATCTTGGCAAAGCAAATGCAAAAATATTGGGCTGAGTGACAATGTTAAAATTCAACATGGCTGTTAGAGAGGTTCATTTTGCCTTCCTCTTTTCTTGTAATGAAATCACATTGTGGTTATAGGATCACTTCAGTCCCCATGTTCTATAAATCCAACACGCTAAATTTAAATCCGAATGCTCCAATTGGAGATATGTAATTACTGCACTGTACTAGGACCACTGCTCTTCCTAGTTTATATGGATGATATACAGTAGATTCTTAGTAACTTAGTCAAATGTGCAGACAATACCAAATTATGAGGATTGGGAAACACTGTAGAAACCACAAATACATTTCAAAAAGACTTGGCAAACATGCAGCAGGTGACATTTAATATAGGCAAGTGTGGGTTTTTACATGCAGGTAGCAAAAATATAAACATCAATCCAAAATAAAACATAAATACAGAATAGGAAGTGCTAACACAGAAGAGGTTAATTTTGAAAATGACTTGGCTGTTAATATTGAGACATCATTTGCTTACAATTGAAGTGATTAAAAAGACAAATCTTAGGATATATACCTAAAATAGCAGAATTTAAATGGATGTTAAAATTGTATAAAACACTTGTAAGGTTTTGTTTAGAACATTGTGTACAATTTCGGTCACCATGTTCTAGAAAAGATATTGCCAATAGAGACTAAATCATTTCTTCTTGAATCTCAATGGCATTTCAAAATCCCCAGGGGCATTGATTAAGTGAGTCCTGCAGCCTTCCTCAGCATGAACAGTGGAGCATGAATCATGAGACACAAGTGGAAACTATGTGGAAGTGAATTTAAACCTGAGAACAGGAGGCACTTCTTTATTCGGAGGGCTGAGAGATTATGGAATACTTTACCCAGCTGTATTGTTGAAACCAATACCCAGGCTTCTCTCAAGAAATGGTTGGATGAGGTACTTGGATCAAATGGCCTTTCATTGTTTTGACTCTTCTTATGTTCTAATCTGATTTTGTCCTGAGAAATTAGAGCAATGTGTAGAAAAGACACATTTTGAAGTGATCAAGTTGAATGACAAGAGGGGATGTCTTTTTTTATTTAAAACACTGAGTATTTTTTTTGTAACCTTGGTATACCTGAATCAATAAGAGATAAATGAATATTCATAACTTAGGAATTCCAGAAAGACAGTTGTCTTCTGACACCACCAAAGTGCAACACTCTAAAATTTAATTCAAATTTCATATTCGGTACCTCTTTATAGTACAGATGTATGTATACATTTGATTAAAGTAAAGTGTGGATGAAATTAAGAAGAACATTTTGGTTATATTAATAGCACAACAGCTTTTCTGAACAGGAAGATTAAAGTCAAATTAGTTCATTTTTTATGTGATTAAGAAATCTATAATATACTCTTGTAATAAACTGGAATATAGTGTGTATATTTCTTATTCTTTAAAAAAGAGTGGTCAAACCATGTTGTAAAATAAGGTGGATCATAACCTCACTGGACTCTTTAAACAACTGTAGTGAAAAGTGCTTCAAGGAGCAGTGTAATTTCAAATACACCAAATGGGGAGAGCTTTCCTATGGTCAATGACAGTACACAGATGACACTATAGTGGCAAGTGTGCTAGCAATATTGCTCACCAGGAGCACACTACACAATGCCGGAAGGATTCCAGTGATCTCACTGACCTGTGTTATGTATTGCTATTGTCCATGCATATCTCTGCATATTTACTGTACATTTGTATGTAAAAAATCCACATCTTTACATGGAGATCGATATAAAATAGCTTTGGAAGAATTACATTATCTTCAGAGTTATTTAGTAAATTATACCTAAATTATGATTTGTGTTTAATCACTAACAATGAAGACAGCGTTTTCCATTATTGTACTGTTGCCAGAAGAACTTCAAGGCTTATTGAAATTTCTGCAGAACAGATAAATGTTTTAAAACCAGAAATTGAAAATCTCATCTGTATGTAATTTATGACAGTCTTTGACTTAATAGTCAAAAACTGGTTCAGTTCAGCCCTACTTGAAAAAAAGCTGACTTCATCAGAATGCTTACTTTAATGTAAAAGCACATTTTCAAATACTGTATATATGCACACGTATGAAAAATAGCTGCATTTTAAACTCTGTGCTTGAATATAGTTTCCGAATAGTGCTGAGTTTAAAGTACAATTAGGAACTCAGTGCAAAGTCCATGACAAAGAAACAGTTGGTTTACAGTCTGGAAGTGTGCCAGATCTCATTACAAGACTAAGTTGCATACCGGCAATGAAGAACCTTTTGTATAAGTTGCTTTGTGCAGCATTTACTTCAGGTGGTGTTTGAAGAAAAAAAAAAAGAAGTCAGCCAAGACTGCATTGACAAAACAAATTTTTGAATTTAATGTGCTACTGTGTAAATGCAACGAAGACCGACTTAGGAGTCATCACTTTAAAAATAACTTTATTGTGGTGGATCATGTTTTGGTAGGAGGGATCATTTATCGTGCTGTTGCAGGCTAGCAGCATATGAAGCGCTGAGGTTAAGCTGCGTGCAGAGGGCAGAGGAGCCCAATGTGTTAACAGAGTGCTCTGTAGATACTTTGCGTCAATAGGAATTCTGCTCTTTCTCGTTTTAACGATGCCTTGGATATAGCCATCTCCATGAGTGATATGAGTAATACAGTAGAAGACTTACAAACTTCTGGAAACCTGGGAGAAAAAACAGCTATTTTTCAACATGACAGGAGTAATGCAAGTCGTTTTTCCAGCCCATCGTTGATACCTCTGCGTGCACCCTTACCACCATCAAATGCTCTACAAAATAAGGCAGCTCTTTTCAAGGGGATTAGGTATGACTGGTTTAATATAAATGTATAATCATAGATATTGTTTTTCTGTATCGCTTGCATTGGTTTTGAATTGTGCTCTTGCAGAATAAGATACATTTTTACAGTTTTCAGCATGCAACCTTTTAAAAGGCAAGCTAATTTTTAACTTCTGTGATCAGTGAGTGCTTTTAATGTGCACTCTAATAGCAGGATACTAACATTATTGTGTTCTCAGTAGAATAGGCAATAGAATTTGTACTTGTAAATACAAGTGGCAAATAATGTAGATTAAAGAATAAAGAGGTTAGTAAGTCCGTTTCCTACATTTTGACAGCACGAACAAAGAATCTTATTGAATTCTACCACCTGTTACTTTCCTGAATATAATTAGTTACTTAGTAACATTTGTATTTACGGAGCAGTGAAGTTATCTCATTGTGGCACTACTTTTGGCATGCTTAAAATATTGATCAACTTTAAAATATACAAGTTATGTTCAGCTTTTATGCATTTCTTTTCTTGCCAAAAATATCAAGTAGCTTTTATTAGGGCAGGTGTAACTTTCCCACATACAATGCTATTAAAAACATTCTTACTGTATTCTGTCAGTAATGCAGTTGTGCTCTGTCAATCCCAACTTCATTCTCATGGACACAGCTGTGTTCTTGTTGCTAACTGTAAATAAGGTGGTGTTTAAAACTACAATCCTCTCTAAAATGAAACTAATACAGGACTGATTAGCTAAACAGAATCTTATCAAGTTTTATTATCATTTTGAAATAAAAGCCTTATTATATGATCATATTATTTGTTCATGTCTGATTCTGCATCATTAATTACTCTGGGTAGAAGACTGGAAGGTCTGTTAACATACTGATGTGGCAGCAGAAATTAACCCTTTATTCTTTCAGATCCGCTGTTCTTAGTCAGAGTACTTGCAGATAACATGGATGACACTAAGTATCCCATCATATAGAAATTGTGCAAATCTTTGTATACATTAAGCAGTATCAACAACCCAACAGGCGTATACCATTTATCTAGGTAGCTTGAATTATTTCTAGCTTTGTCTGTTTGGTATTTTTTTATTCATGTTTTATTTGAAAACTAAAGAAAGATACCACAAAGATTGCTTTTCAAAAGCTTTTTGATTTAGGAGACGTTTTGTAAAAAGTATAGTGTGTTTTTTTCAATCAACTTTATCTAGTACAATGATTTATGAGTCAATTTCCAAAGGAAAGGTTCTTGAGATCTACTTTACGTCCTTACATTTCATTTTACAGTCAATATTTTCAGGAAAGGTTGATGGTGTTGCAAGGTACAGTAATTATTGTTGTTTTTATTAGTTCTGTTTTATTTTCTTTATATTTCAATTTATGAGGCAAAAAAGCCTCAGAACATATGTGTACAAGATAATGTACATCAGAAAAAAATTCCAACTACTGTATAAACAAAAGGAATCAGAAAAGATAATTATACAATGGAACCTATGCATCATAAATTCTTTAAGAATGCCACTTTGAACAAGAAAATCTTAAGACAGATTCAGAATTCCTGATTTCACAGAAAAGAGTATTCCACAGACTAGGTGTTTAGCAGGAGAAGGCACTATCACCTTTCTCTAATGGGACCAATATGAAACTAAGGGTTTATTTGTCAGGTCAGAAACATGAATGATTTTAAAGTTCTTTTACTTTACTAAAATATTTTACCAGTAGTTGTAATATAAATGTGGGTTAACATTATTACATTACTGTATATACAGTACAGTGTGTCTAAAATTACAGAGATAACATTTTCCATCGTATAACTTACTTACTGTACTAGTCATATGTTAGAAAGTGGGTTAAATCTTTTCTGAATACGCATTCTCCCTAAAGGATATAATGACATGTTAAGAAACAGTACCTTATCTTAAAACCACAGTGTGTAGAATACGAATTACATCTTAAATTTAATGTCTATGATAGATTTGCGGAAAAAGAGAGACATGCCCGACATGCCGTAAGGCTTTGGGAACTCAGCCAAACAGTTGTCAGTTGCGTTAAAAATGACAACACTGACTTTTTTATCCTCTTTTTTTAAACTTTTCTAAAATTAACAATGTACTACTCGACTATTTATTAGTACTGCAAAACAAATTCAATGACATGATTTATGATACAGTTGTTTTCTTGAAACAGGAAAAGTAAGGAGGGTGAGGAAATGCTGGCTGCTTCAATTCCAAATCCTTTTCCAGAATTGTTTTCTTCTACAGTGTCATCTCTAGTCTCAGATTGCTTATTACCTTGGACCAAAAGGAATAAAACTCAGGTTGGTAACATTCTTTTATGTGTTGTTTTTTGTTTTCGATAAGTGTATTTTCATGTGCAAGGTGAAGCTTCAGGAGATACAGTACAGTATATTTCTCCTGACAATGTAAAAATCAGTATCAGTTTATGTATTATAGGCCTTTCTTTTCAAGCCACCCTCACACATCCTAGAATGAGTAATTCAAGCTGTACAGCTTGAGTATTAAATAATTGTTTACATATACATACTGTATTATTGTAGAACTGTCTTCGTCGATCAATGAGAAAGAGTAATTTAATGTCACAGGTTGGCATTTTGCTGTTGCTGTGTATTAATTTTCAATGAAACTGGCATTGATAATATAAGATGTGTTTGTCTATGGGAAAATGTGAAAAAAATGTTTGGAAATGTAGCCAATGCATCATGGGGCCAAACCATATGCTGGAAAAGTAACAGATGTATCTTAAGTTTCCTTCTGCATGAGGTAGCCTTTTTCCTGAAAGAAGATTTTAATCTTTCAGTCAATGATTGCTCATTTCTGGTTACATAAGAACAGAGATTGCTGACTAAGACACTTCATAGACCAACATTTTTAGTAATCATTGTCTTTGGTTCATAACATAAAATCAGCATAAAGATTAACATAAAAGATCACCGTTTTCCATGTTATGCTTTCAACAGCTAAGTCAGCACATTGAACCAATACAATGTACTGTAATGTTTGTTCACTCTAAATCTTAGTCTACAAAGACTTTGTAGCTTGTATCAGAGTCCATTTGCAGTATGTTCAATTATGTGTACACTAGCTGAAGAAATTCGTATTGGAGTTATTTTATGTGTAATTAATACACTTCATTTCAAATTCAAAACACTATAGTGTCATTATCCTGTGTTTTCTATTTCTAAAATGTTATTTGAATATTCATGTAAATCCATTTTTCTCTTTACGTTCTCCTAAGCGGCCTTCTTGTGAAGCTTGTTTACAATATATGTACCTGATCAGCAAATGTATATTGAAGCTGTAGGCATTATATTCAGATAGACTGCTTCCCACTTTGTGATAAAATGTGATTGAACTTTCTTTCTGGGTATTTGTTGTCATTGTTGCTTGGATACAACGGCATATTATAGAAGTGATAAGTAGATACAGAAAAATTTATTTAATTCGTGTACAGTGACTACAAATATATACAGTATTGCATATATTAATACATATCATTAATAAACTTGGATAAGCCTGTCAGATATTTGTTGAGCTGGATTTATTATACTGTACAAACGTCCACTGAAGCTGAATATTTGTCCAATGGTCTTGATGGTTTAAATTGCTGGTTTCAGACAGTACATGAGGTTTGTCTAAAAAAACTATTTTTGAGGAATATGCCTTTTTCCAGAAGTAGTATACTATCATTAATTTTATTGTAATACTTTCAGTATTGAAAGCATTGTACTGTGTCTGTGTACACAGATTTGATTACCAAAATTTACAATATATACTGTATAAAAAATATTTTGTAATTTTGATATATACTGTATATAGAATATTATATAAATAGCTTGGGAATGCCTTTAAGGGAAATAGATAGACATTATCATTGTCTCATTCTGTGTAGTATTGCTAAATATCATGTGATCGAAGTTACAAAAGTAAATTTATTTTGTTCATTTATTCATTTATTTTGTCTTTCACCACAGGCACTGAATATCATATTCATGGTGTTTTTTTTTTACAATAAATGGGACAGTGAATACTAAGTTAAGCATTCCTATTAAAACAGTTCTTGCTACAGTTAGCATGCCTTATCACTTTCCATTCATCAATCCATCATCGGAAATCTGTTTGTCCTGGTGAGGGTAACCTATCCCCAGAGCGTATCCCAGAACCATTAGCTACAAGGTGAGACTAAGGACTTGACTGGGGTGCCAGATCATTGTAGGGCCATAGAGAAACTGACAATTTCTTTTTCTTAAACAGAATTGCCAATTATTTTTCTTATACCCTATAATTTAGAATCCCCAATTATGTGTTCTTCATGTCCTGGCTCATGGTTATGATCCCAGTGACTGTGCACAGGAGAATGAGGAAGTGTAGGCAGATGCATCACAGCCTTGTACCAGAGGTGCTGTGCCAGAGGCATAAGCCTGCGAGCACTAAGGAGGCTGCAGGTGTTGCTACTGTATGTTGCTATTAGCCAAGAGTCCTGGCTGACTAATGTTACATGAGTCTCTGCAAAAGTCAATTATACTGTACGTCATCGTTTGAGAAAACCTGCAAACAGCCGATTAGTGACTTGACCCAGGCTCAAACACATGACACCTGGTTCATAGGGATCAGTCTGTACTTGTGTGAGTGCCTTTTCTGGTTGTTCTTAGAGAAATTACACACTGAATACAAGACTGTGTCTTTTGTGTTTGACTTGTAACATTACCTCTTATTACTGGCGGTTGGGTTAATATCCTGATTTAATCTGGGTAATGGTGTCTCAGAATGTTTTAAAATTGTCAGTTTATTAAATCATTTGTTAAATTTGTGCAGTCTCTGTCTCAACTCTTCTTATATACAGTATAATGTGAAGAAAAAAAATTATTCTGATCACGCTTAAAAAATAAAGCAGCATTTATCTGTACAGGCGTGATTAAAACTATTATTAAAATTGATAATTTTCCAGTTTGTCCCTGAAGTAATTATCAGAAACTTAAATAAAATGAGTAAAACAGCCTTGTTTAATATTTATCAGAAACTAATATTATGTGAAACTTATATTAAGAAAATGGAAAAAACATTTGGAAATCACGCTTGTTGTCTCAGAAATGTTGGTCTTGTTTTCCTCTGATCAGCAAGAGGGCAGTGTTTTACAGATTTTTAGAAAAGCTCAACATGTGGTTCTGTGTTTGAAAAAGCCCTGACCACTGCTTTTTATATGCGTAATGTACCTGGACATGTAACCTGACATATTTAGTGTTCCATCATTTATATAATAACAAATCATAATAACCAATTTCCATTTACTTTCCAATAACTTTCACCATTACCTTTTTAAACTGTCTTTTGTAACCAAAGTGTCAGTTACAATTATTTGGATCTAAGTCAATCTGGTCTTTGTAGTCCTGTAGTAATTTACTAATGTACAGTAGTTTTGCATGAGCAAAAGCACACCTTTTAAAGTTAAAGGGATTATATTAATGATTTGGAAAGCAGCTGTTAATATCTGTTTTAAAGGTTTGCCAGAACAAACACATTGCTTACACATACTGTTCATTGTACAATATTCCCAAAATATCTCATTTGAGTAAAATTACATATTTACATATCATGGAACACAAAAAGGTGAGTAGGACAAAAGTGTCTGTACTATTCTACAGTATGTACAGTATGTAGAGTACATGTGCCCTCCGTTGTAACTCTAGTATAGCAAACCCACAGGATCTGGTTTTAGATTAAATACAAAGTATCCTCTTACTACAGTATATAAGTGTTGAAGATTTTCTGTCCATCGTACAGTATCTGTTTAGCACACGTAGGGGAACATTTTGATAGCAAAGGCTATCACATAGCCTTTGCTACATAGTGAAAAAGAATCTGCTTATGTTCATCATTTATTTCTTTACTAAAATCATTTTTGGTTTTATGTGAGTAAGACAGCAATTCTAACTTTTCCCAGCAAAGTCAGAATAATTCTTTACAAATATGACAACTATTAAAGTAAAGTACTTCTCCTAATTGCATATTTCCGCTCACAGATTCCTACAGAATAATATAGTCCTTCTCAGTTACACATGATGCAGTTTATAAAACTATTATGGTTTTGTGTCTAAGTAAAAAATAGCCAAGTGCTCTTTTCTACATTTTTTATGTGTGCGCAATAATTTTCCTTATAATATTTTTAGATGTTTTTTAATCTTACAGCTGCTGCCCTTGACTACTTTCCGTTTTACTTCCAAATATCCCTAATTCTCAGAACATGGAATATCACAAGAGAAATAAAATTAGAACAATAAAAAAGCATTATTTTTGACATTTATAGCATATATTAAGCAGAACTGATCTATACAGAAAAATGCACTAGATTCAAAACATTAAGGACAACAGCAAATAAAGGAAAGAGTAAAAGCTAACACAAAATCAGCCCTTTCTGTTCTGTATTTGAGATATTACACAGGATTCCCATAATGTTTAATATATTGTGCAATAGTTTTCTGAACATTTAAGAATTATGAACAAAACAGAGTGCAGAAGCTTGACGACTACTTTGAATGCTATCCAGATAAAGTAGTCATTTAAATATAGAATTAATTACTTGTTTATAATCATTTAAAAATGAAGCAGGTTATGAGCCTTAATAAGCTCAACAGTGGCTATAAATTTACTTTTGGTGTTCTACAGATCAACTACATCACGTAGTTGAATAATGTATAATTGGTATATTTTTCTGTGGATCAGATGTTTCTTTAACATGGGAAGAATCCTAAAACACTGTAAAATTGTTAACATAATCAGGGGTAAATAAGAGCAAAATAAGCATAATTAAACCAGAAAGAGAGCCTAGAGTTGAATTCACATATATTTGTCACTCGTAATCTACAGTATGTTAACCCTGCCAGGAGAACAGCTGAAAACAAAAGCTTTCAGAATGTTTGTAATTCAGTGAAGATGTAAAACAAGTATGTTTTATAGTATGAAACATGTTTTATGTATATAATATGTTTTCTTTTTAATTTCAGCCAACAAAAGGAGAATGTTGTTGTAAACATTTCCTTAAATTCCTTAAATGTAAACATTCCATAAATTAGGGATATCTGCTTTTTAATACAATGTTTTTAATACTGTACAATTTGGAATACACAGTTACTTGTAAAATTCTTAATACCAACACACAGGCTTCCCCACAGTTCAAGCACTGTCATGAGCTGCCCCAGCTGTCAGACTTTGAGGTCCACAGTGACCACAGTATTTGCCCACAGCAATTAAATTAGAATCGATTGGAAGAGAAAAGTGGTTTTACGATCTCATACTATAGGTAGTCCATATTGTGCAGTAGTCACTGCTCCATGGCAATCTATGAATATCATGGGCTACTCAAGTTTACCAGTGAATCGTGTCACTTGGAGAATCAGTCAGTTAACTGTTATGTCCTGTGATGTCTGTTCTGCAGGGCTCAAACTGCAGTTTGAACAGGCACTATTGTAAGTTTAACTACTCAAGAGCCAAGTAGAGATGTTTTAATTTTTTTTTTCAGATTACAGTAAGCTGCACTATACATAAGTTTTGCAATTGAAGAAAAAACATTATAGGCAATAGCATTAAAGTGGCACAACATTAGTTTTATACCAACATCTCTGTAAGAAAGTGACTGGGCTTTATTCGATGTTTTACAGACTATGCTGCAGTGTTCTAAGTTATATTTAGCTAACATTTTCACTGCACTATCCTATCATTTTCAGTGTACCAATGTACATTTTAAACAGATGACTTTTTGATCAGTTTATTTCACAGAATGTTATTGTTAAGGGTTTGTTTCAGGGTTTGAAATGTGTGCTTGTTGCTCTTTCTTGACAATGACAAACATATTTTGAGGAAAATAACTCATCTGTCTTGCAGCATTATAACTATTGTGGCAAGACATTTGTTCCTAAATTAAAATTTGTTTTTGTCTGGCAATAACAGGAATTCAAGTATTCTATTCAAGTATAACAAGTATACTGGAGCTTGTTGAAACAGACGCAGTGATCATCTTACAGTACTTAAAGCTATAATGCCTTTGCATATTTCCATATTACAAGTGTACTGCTAATATTTGGATAATGCAGCTAAGACCAATAATTACAGGTCTGAAGGCATTTGTGGTTTATTTTTTTTTTATTTTATGATCAATTACTGTGTATTGTTTAATGTTCATGTGGATATCATGTGTAAAAGTTCATGTTGCATAAACTGAGATTCTTTTAACAGTTTTAATGTTGTCAGAGTTCAAAAAAGAACACAAAGTTATAAATATTTCTGTGTTTCTCCAAGATAGTTCAAGGAAATGTCCTTTTTCCCTTGCTATGCACTTTGGCAAAACAAATGTTTCAAGGTAACAAATATGGTATTATTAGGGAAAATGTTATCTGGTTCTCCAGAGCTATTTGTCCTTCTTTTATTTGTTGAATTTGTTATTTTTGCCCACTTAGACAAAATGTTGCTTACGAAATACTAAAACACCACTGAGATTGCTTAGCACAGACCTTTTTTTTTACAGTATCTGATCTGTGTACCCATCTTTTAGCACGCAGTTATTGGAAAATATCAGTGTTTCTTTGATTATTTGAACATTTTCTTGTAATATTGTTTATGGTTTAAATTATTTTGAAAGAATTGTAAATAGCATGGTGTTAGAGCCTGCTCTTTCAGAAGTATTAAGGCACTTATGTGTTCACCTTGTGAAACAGAATACAAGTGCACTTTGGAGCTTGACCTCAGTCATGTCTCTCTTTTGATGGTTTGCAAATGCTGCCAAGGAAGAAGTTACTCCAGTATGTTTTCAGCACTTCAAGCTTTAACGTTTCCAATATGATTTTTTAGCTGTGATTTGTGTTACTGAGAGAACCTAATTTTTTAGATCTAAAAAACAGGTCGTTGTTTTCAAAAATAAAACTTTCAGAAAATGCATTTTGTGTGGTATAGTTCTTTAGATCTGCCTTTGTGAGAAGAATATGGCTTTCATGGGTTCTTTGTTTATTTGTATAAGCTTTTTGTAGGGCCAAATCCTATAACGTATGTAGGGCAATGACTTCATGAGGACTATGAGACTTACAGAGTATTCCATTTTAATCTTTCTGATTTTGGTAGATAAAATTCTTTGTAGCCTGAAAAATCTGGATCCCCACACATGTGTTTGTACTCTATGTACACACAGAAACAGGATGGCAAGTAGAAGCCTACAATTTGCCATAAAGGAGCATCTGTTTATTTAAAAGACTTTGCATTACCGCTGGAAATTACCAATAGCTCATAGTGCATCCCTTTTGGCAGCAATATCCATCATGTGGACAAGATCAGCAGTCCTGCAGTTAGTGATTTCTGCCTATTCCTGTAACTGAATCCATTGTTCATCTCCAGTAATTTCCCAGCCTAGGCTGGAGTGTGATGCCCTTCTGAAGGTCTTGTTTGGTCGCAGATGTTGGTCTCCAAAGAAACGGAAACAGCAATGTGTTCTATCAAGATCCTTCAAAAGAGACACCTGAGATAACTGTTTTTACCAGAGATTTGCCGGCTGTAGAGGAGTCATACTTTAATGTACAGTAAGATGGCGAAAATGGAAAGATACTGAGGGCATCACAGCTCTCCCATACATGGCTAATCATTGGACACAAACCCTATATGTGTGGGCCGTCTCTCAACAATGCCCGTGAAGTGTCTCAGAAAACTGATTTCCAAGATTGTCTCGTCCAGATTTATGTTCTTGGCCTGTCATGGAAGTCATGGATGGCGACAAATACTGTACAATTGGAAACTAAAATGATCTAAAATCAGCTTCACTGCACATGGGATAAATACAGTACGTCTGAAAAACTTGGATGTAACAAGAACAGGGGCCTTTGGCAATGTTGGATTCCACATGTTAGCTGTGATGATTAGAGAGACTGTACTGAAGAATGTTTAAATCATAAATAAATAGTCTGTAACATCCATCTGTAGGACCACATATACTGTATATTTGGCTTCAGATGAGACTGAAAAATTGCTTCCAGATAAACTGGCATAAGACTTGTGCTCATGACTCAGAGAATTGTTTGATGAGTCAAGCACTACCTGTACCTAATCTTTCGGACAATATAATGTGTACAAGCTTCTGTGAAGACTACATGTAAGGCAATAAACATGGTCTTCATGTTAAGGTCTGTTGTATATTAACTAATCAAAATTTGTCTTGCAGTTTATTTTCAAAGTTTTAAAGAAAGGTGGCACTGTACCTAATTGTAAAAATGATCACATCAGTAATTTATATTTTTTAACAAACATTTTTTATGGCAAATTGAACAACAAACACACTCAAATAAATTGAAGGTATTATACTCATAATTATGTTTATTAATCATTTTATATTAATAATTATGTATATGTACTGTCACATTGAAAGTCTGTATAACATGAAAACCCTAGTTTAGACAACATGGCCAAACAGCCATTTTGAATATTTCTAAAATGTTTAAAGGACCTTAAAACAAATTTAAAAAGGTAAGTTGTGCTGGATGGATTGAATAACTGAAACGGATTTAAGCAAAGCATTCAGGCAATTTGATTCGGGATTAAAATACTCCTGAATTGAGTATTATATGTTTTACTTTCATTTTACATTGAAGTTCCTAAACAGAGCCTCTCCATTTCCGAGAATGTTATACAAAGGAATGTAAGCAACTTCAAAATCTGCTGTTGAAATCTTGTCTTCAATTTTTCCCCCTGTCTTGCAGGCTATACACCATGTAATTCTTACACTGATAGTGTTGTTTCTAATATGTGCAGTCATGTGATTTCTTTGAATATGGGACTCCCAGGATCCTTGCTATAAATAGGAGTGTATATGTGTTCTGTTTGGATCAAACTTTTTTTTTCAAGGACTGATTGTCTGGTGACTGTTTTGTTGTGAGAGTTAAGGAGACTTCTTTATCAATCTGGCTCCATTAATTCAAATTAATTTTATTACAGTCTGATAATTTTCAGCGTCTAGTTGTCTGTGCTTTTCCATGAAGATGAGCTCTGATTGGAGATAAACTTAGTGAGTATAGTCTTAGGCATCCCTCTTTTTCGCTAAATTATTTTTATGTAGTGCTTATTGTAGTTCTTACTGTATCTAATTTTTGACAATGATTCCTGATGTACAGTATTCACTATCCACATAGTAGATTTATATAATTTTAATATATAATAAGATTTATATCATTTATACAGTACCTAATCAAAAATCAAAATTTTCTGTTTGAGTTGAACAATTCAGGAAAACAGGAACTACTTGGAAATAATAATTTGTTGATTTTTTTTCTTTTGATGAGTCTGACAGAGAGGTACATCATGCAGTATTCAGAGCCAAACTGTGTTTCTGAAATAACAGCAAGTATGTAGTGTCATGATCAATAGCATTGCAGCCAGGTGATAGTGATCAGTTGACAGTGACAGAGATAAGAATGAGGCTGATTAAAAGGAACCACAAAATATATTATCAAGTGTTGATTTATGATCTTTGAATAACACAAAGGCATTCTTTCTTTTGATCTAAATAAATGAACAAACCAAAATGTATTGTCTGCTTAATGACTTTGTATTTGTTTTTTTAATGGTTTGCTTTCATTTTTTCCCCTCTCGCTTTTCAGAATCATAGATTCTAAGGTTTCTTCAGCATTTTCAGTAAAGTACAATTCCTCTATTAATTCTAAAAGTTGATTTCATTTTTGACGTCTTTACATCACATATAAACCTCATTACACATACTTATTTTCCATCTAGGTCATTTTACAGTGGGATAAATTTTGGGTCAACCATACATTAAAACTGCTTTGGCGAAATTATTGTACTGTAGCATTAGTGAAGAAACACTGAATGCAAGGCTACCTATTGTGGAAAAATGGTGTGTGGTCTGTATTAAGTTGTAAATTTCTGGGTCTATTTCAACTGTGACCTATTGTTGCCTTTAAATGCATCGTTGGGTTTTATGAAAGGAGATCTATCACACAGAAATTTTTCTAATCTCTATTATGCAGCAGCTTATTTTGTGTATGAGAATTGTCGCAGCTGTTTCTGAATAGGTTTTAAAGTGAAAACAGCTGGTTGCATGCAACAATAAAAAACTAAAATAATAAAAAGCCATTTTCACGTACATTTTTATCAGTGCCTTGGAATTTCCTATTTTGAAAAGTTTATGAAACAGCAGGATAAAGAGTTTTATCGATATGACTCCTCGTCACTTATCGTGTATCCTCATCATTTAGGTGGCTTTGCTGTCCTTGCCTTTAAAAAGAAAAGAAAAACTTTAGCAAGCAGAAGTTCATATAAGGGGTTAAAAGAATGAAAACAAGGCCAGATGCCTTTCTTCCCAGATGGATGATAATCACTTCCTTATTCAAGGAACTGCAGCTTAAAGATGAAGTGCTTCATAATACTTTAAAAATAGTTTATACATAACCCAGAAGGTCAGTACAGTGTGAGCTTAGCAATGATAGTGCAAGGCATTCTCGCGGTAAAAGGCTGCTCCTGTTAAAGATAGGGATTGTGGAAAGGAAAAAAAATCCTCTGAGTACTATTATGGTCATTATTATTGTGTTATTATTGAGGAATAAGTGACAAAAATAAAGACAGTTACAGTACATATGCTATATCATTACAGAATCCCATAGTCTGTTATGTAGCCATATTTGTATACCTACGATATCTTAAACTTAATATTATTTTACACTTTTTTTTATCTTCATATACAGACTTCTGTAAAATACTGAATAAGTAAATACAATTAATTAATGCTTTACTTACCTATACTCCCAACTAGAACTATTATACTATAATATTACTTACAGTGCACTAAAAATATAAATAATGCTTTCAATATTAATATTAAAATATACAGTATTTTAACATTTTGGAAACTATGTACTATTAATTTCCAAATTTACTTTGTCATTAGTGTTTTGTAATTTAAAGAGATTTTTTTGCGATCGTCTCTGTATCGGTAAATGAAGACAAATTAATATACTTAGTTTGTCATTTGAATATATAGACGTACTGTAAGGCCCAATATGCAAACCACACGGAAAAAATAACACACAAACATAGGAAGCAAAGGGGATTTCATTACTAAGGTGTTTTGAATGGAGAGTCTTTTGACTTTAATTCCACTGTTATTTACACACTAACACAATTACACAATTAGTGATATCTGTCTTTGCAAGTACAGGGTAATAAAGGTCCATTCCAGTGCTCAGTGGGCCAAAGCTCATCCTGCTTACTGTAGCGTTAAGCAAACTGAAGAGCACATGACTTCTCCCCTGGATAGCATGCCTGTCCATCGCAGGAATAACACCCCTTCAGTCATGCTGGACCCCGCTTATGCAGGGGGATGAACTGGAGCAACTCAGTTAAAGTGCAAGTACCTCACTTGAGGGTACAACAGTAGTGTCTGCAGCAGGGACTTCCCCCTGCCACAGTACATGGAGTAGCTCTGAGAAGACCCATGAACTGTGTGATATCAGCTATTGGCAGGGCAGACAATGTACTGCTGCCTGTCAGACCAAACATCAGTTTCTGAGGAGCATGTCCAAGTTCCTTCTGATAGCTTGCAGTCATGCAATCCTGATGTCAGGTCTACCTAGGGAAGCACAGTGGTACTCTATGTCACATTTACTGTGGCCACAGTAGGCAAAAAAAGAGCATCTGTTGTGCTTTGGGAAGAAATGTGGGTCTCGATAACACCGGAACAAAGGCTAGAAAAAACTTGACACATTCTCAAAACCCAGTGAAAGGCGTTCTGACATAACAAAAAATAAAAACCGACTTGCTTTAAGGTGGTAAAATCAACAAATTTGTGACATTCTCTTCACGTTTAATAATAATAATAATAATAATAATAGTAATAATAATACATTCATATAACGCATTTCATTACAGTGAATCTCGATGCACTTCACGTAAAAAAGCTATAAGAAAAGTCAGGAAACTAACAATTATTAGGAAAGAAAAAAGGAAATCAGACAATTTATAGCACTGGAAGTTGACAAACATGCTGGTACTGTAGTTTTAAGAAGATATATCATGTCACAATACAGTTGTAAGTTAATATACAATTAGTTTTTTTTAAACATCTTTATAAAAAACCACTGCATGTACTGTATGTATAAGCAGATCCACTCTTTTTTGCATTTGGAAGAGTTTTTAAAGATATTTTTTCATTTTAATTTCCATTAGCAGAATAAACCATCAAAATGCACACATACAATTAATTGGGGAAAAGGGTGGCAAAGTAAACATATTTGAATAATGAGGGAACATATCTGATCATGCTGTCACAGTTCTTGCATTAGAAAATGTAATGTAGCTGTACTTCTTAAGAAATTAACCTTAGGTCTAAAATATCACACCAAAATAATTTTAGAATTGTTCTTATAAGCCTCTATAAGGTCATAAAAGCTCACAGTAAGTGGAGCAAACAATGCAAAAAGAAAAAGTGCCAAGTGTGAAAATACAACAGAAGTACAAATCTCACTGGTTTTATACGGTACTTCAATTTTCAATCAATTTTCATTCATTTTTTATGTTTTATGTGATCTTGATAAACATGTGGTATCTGAAATGTACTGTATTCTCTAGCCACAAAGGAACATTTTCATTGCATAAAAGAGCTCACGATGTAATACTTAGAAATTAGTTTATTATGCTGCTTCCTTTAAACATTTGTGATAAATCCAATAGGTGTTGTATGAGATATCTGAAGAACATTAGAGCATTAGAGAACATCTGGAATTGCTGTCCTTACTGCAAGAACTAGCTTAGAGTTTTGCAGGATTGATTCCTCAGCATGAAACACTTGTACAGTCTTACAGTAGTTATGGCAAGCATTTAATGCAAATCCAAAAGCTATGGTAGGATAACATGCAAAGCACTTCTGAAGGTCACCAGCGCACTCAATTTAGAAGCCAGAATACTGGCTTAGTGAGCTTGTGAAAGGCAGCATGAATAATATTCTCCAGTTGAATAATAATACATATAATTATAATTATTATATAAATCATAATAATAAATTGAATAAGGGACGGGGTTGAGGGGAAACATTTTGTTTTTTAGTAGTACCGAGGAGTGAGAGAAAAAAAGAAAGGCTTGTCTGTCTTCCTGAGTAAAAAGCCATGTACTACATTCACTGACGTTGTTATGATCGTGTTCTTACTATGAATTACACCGATTGATTTACCAAACTGATGTGCCAAACTGTTAAAACAGGAATATAGTATAGCTTCTGACACCGAAACATAGCAAGGCAAAATGTTTACTTTTCATTTTAATTCCTAATGAATTATTCTTCTGTGTACTACAAAAGAATGTGCAGTGAAACACACAAAACATACAATACTTCGGTTTGGGAAAAAATCCATGAAAAACTTTCAACTTTATTTTTTAGTTGCAAAAACTTATCGCAAAACACTATTTAAACACAATGTGAATATTTCTAACTTTCCCCTATACAAAACGTATTTAAACCCAAAACCAGTAAGCAGTGGAATTTACAGGTCACAAGTACTGTACAGTACGTTGGTTTCCAGGGTTCCCTGAGGCAAGAGTAGTGCTGATCAGCTTTTAATAGAATTGTTTTTAACTAGTGAACTGTTCCATCTTACTTTGTAAAAAAAATTAGCAGGAATGTTTAAAATTGCAAGAATAATTTATATAGCATTTTGTTTGCAACAAAGGATTTCCTGAACTTCTTAAAAATCCATATTTATTATTGTCATCCCTATGGCTTAATTTCATTTGTCATTTAAGGTTTTGAAAAGAGAGAATGCCTTCATCAGCTTCATCTTTTTTACTGCCTGTACTGTAAAACATTTGGTCAATTCAGAGAGGGTGAACATGACCATTTAGCACAGCTAAGTAAAGCAAAGTTTAGCAAAGGGGGCCGGGAAGCAAAAATTAAAGTTTCTGCCTAAAATATTGAGAATCAGTGTCATTTACTTGTTATTATTGGGCATCATTCTAAATAGCAGAACCTCTATATGTCACCCCTGAAATCTAGGAGAGCTTCTTTATCATAGTTCTTTGATTAAAATGAAGATATGTATTTAATGAAAGTATTTTGAGTCTCCAAGGACAAAGGAGGAGTTTCTTTGCATCGTAATTGGCTGTTCTGTTTCCGTGCCCCACAGTTCCATCCTTTTGCTGTTTGCAGTTCTGCTGGAGATATATATGAGAACAAAAAGCACTTAGTGAGTTTAGTAAGTATGCTCATTGCGAAGAGGTTGGTGTGTTCTAAATTAAGAGGCCCTAATACGAACTCTATACTGTTCTTCCATTTATTTTTCATCAACTTACATGGATATTCTTTCACTTAGTCTGATGTTTTGAAGAGACAAATTATGAACTTCTGTGCAAGAAGAGTCACCTTGCCTGCGATTACTCCACTGTTTCTTCAAAAGCGGGTAGGATCTTTATATTTGCTATTTATACAATTTATTCTCACAGCAGCCCTCAATTCTACTACACACTCAAGTATTCAAAATAGGATTAAATATAATATACCAGTAACATAGAAAAAACAAAAACAAAACATGCAGGAATAAATAAAAAATAAAATAAAAAATGTGAGTACATTGTGTTGGTACAGTACTTGTACTTGTTTTAAAAGGTTAACAAATTAGTCTCTTCCTCAGCGTTATTTGTGTTTAAAATTCAGGCATGCATAAAAACCAGATGCTGTTTTTTTCCTACATTGAATATCGACGCAGAGTGAATATGTTATATAACCTTAAAGAACACATTTAGAGCAGGGTACCAAGACACAACTGTATTACACTGCTTCGGTTTACTGTACATTGCTGAATAGTTATTTTGGTTTCTTTAGCAGGTTGAATAATTTTAAACTGAGTGTTGTAAACCTTGTAACATTCAATTGAAATTTACAGCCTTTTCCATATATTGTTTTAAGTCACCTTGGATATAGATGTCCTCTAAATAATATACTTGAAAGTATTTAAAATATTTTCACAGTTTAACAAGTATCTTTTGTACAACAAAGTTGGTTTATTTAATTACACTGCAGTATAATGTCTCGGATACTTTTACCATTTAGGTTTTTTTTTGCCTTTGCTTGAAACTGTTATGTTTTTTAGCATGAAAGCCCACACATTTTAGTTGAAGTATACTGTATTTATTACTGAAGCTGGAATGTGACAGGCATTTTAACTGCTTTTAAAATATCTGAACTGAGTAATATAACATTACGGCAGAATGGGGGTCTAGTGGTTAGCTTTGCTGCCTTGTACCTGTTCTAGACCTGGGGTGCTATCTGTGTGGAGTTTGTATATTCTCTAGGTGCTCTGTCCAAAGATATACTAGTAGCTTACAGTAATTGGTTTCTGAAAAATTGGCCCTGGTGCTAGTGTGTGCGCCCTTTGATAGACTGGTCTGGGTTGTATAGTCTCTGGCTCCTCCATGACCCTGAATTGGATGAAGTGGTTAGAAAAGTGACGGATGGAATATATAGTTAATTTCTGGACACAATAAGATGCATACCTCTTGTGGAGCCGCTGGCAGAAAAAAAAAGTAGGATATTTCATATTACCCACAAATCCCAGACAGAAATTTGTGAACAAATTTCTACAGTTTTAAAATTCACTTTCTGTATTTCATTTACGTTTCATTGTTTTATGTCTGAATTTTATTTTTCATTGGAACAAGTGATTTAATATGTGGAAACAAATGTGCTTTTGAAAATGATTTATGTTTTGTTCCAAGTAATTTAACTTCATCTGTTGACTGTAAAATATAGAGTGGAACACACTGGCCTTCAAAAATTGTTATTATTCTTTTAAGGAAATGTGATCGCTTCATCTGCTGCAACAGTTCAGAGGATGGACTGTGAGTAGGTACTGTAGGTAAATAAAGGCCTGTTGAAGCATGTCACCTCATACCTCATTTGGTTCTCATTAAACATGGGAAAATAAACAACAGGCCAGAGAGATCAAATAATAAAGAAATTGGAATAGGTTCTCAAAATGTGACTCTCTGGATCTAAAGGCAGATTTAACTGATACTTTGTCACTCTGCAGAGCATATTGATCTATCTATACTGTGCCTGCTACCAGACAAGACTGGACTGCCTGGCCAAATCCTATTGATTTTCCTTGGTTAGCCAAATGAGAGCAAACAAAGAAAGATATCATGCTCCAATAGCTTGAGGAACTATAACACCATTGCCAAGAGACTTTACAGTTGTTAAGACCTGTGTCAATTGTGCTGAAAGTTGAAAGAACAGCAATGAACCATAAAGATTTTTTCATATCGGTGGAATCTGTTTTAATTGCTTTTACTGTTATTGTTTTAGTATGGCATTTTGTGCCAAGTTTACTAATTTACTACATAGCTAGTATAGAAGAATAAGTTTCCCAGATAAACACTTACTGTAAATACTTAAACCCTTAGTTCTGTTGCAATGAAAACAATATCCTGTACTGTGTATTCAGTAGAATGTCTTGCCATTTTGACAGACTCAAAAAGGAAAGTCAGTAATTCACAAAAGAAAACAGTCTAGCTGGTTTTCAATAAGCGTGTGCTTTTTTCAAATACATTTTTATTTTATAATGCAATGAATTTTATGAAGGAGGTAACCATATATTTCTAAAAAAAATAAACAATCAGCTTGATGAATTCATGATTTGTGTTTTTCCAACTGAATTTCATGCAAGGGAAACACTCTCACATTATGTGTTAAGAGATACAGTATCTAAACAATGCGAATGCATTGTGAGAAAAGCATACTAGCCTGGAGGAAAGGAATGAAAATAGATCAGAGCCCAATTGCCCTTTATTCACAAATATGTACAAAGATGAGAAACTTTGAGAACTGAGTTTCTTTCTAGTTTTTGCCTCACTTCAAAGCTGTTATGTTCGCAGGCTTTTAAAAAGTCTTTTTTAAAAGGATTGAAAAGTGGCGAGCCTGTGGGTTCTGTAGTGGAAAACAGATGTGTATGAAGTTTTTAATTCCTTTTTGAGTCTAAGCAGATTAGTTTTGCTTTTATTGAATTGCACAATGTACTAGAGGTGGGCTACATTAATTACTGGATCAGAAGGTAGTGACAAAGATGAGATTTGATTGCAATTTAGTCATAATGTGAAAATGAAGAAACAGCTTTAATGAACTGATGAGAAAATACTAAAGTAAACTTTTCACTGGATAATAAATTGATTAGAAAATAAAAATATAGTAATTGTGTGAAACAATGCAATTTTTGGTCATTCATAATGTGAATGTGGGTACCGGCTTAATCTAAATAATTAAAATTTAAACAATATATAATCATTTTCATAGAGTTTTATTTAATACTGCTGTAATAACCACTTGCTACTACTGGTGTTTAAAATCTTAAAAAATCCTTCCTTCTGTGATGATATATTATGATTAAAGATATTTTTGTCATTTGCCTTGACTTTTATCTACAGTAAGTTACAGGACTATAAGCCAATTGTAACTATTTCTTCAAAGCTCTAACATTTTAGTTGTCAGCAGATTTGAATTTGTAATCTTTCTCCAACAGATGCCAAAACACACAATTTGAACTTAGAATAGGATACTTTAATGACATACAATTATAAGCCTTACAATAAATCAGCTGCAAAGCGTGGTTATTTATGTCCACTTTTCACAGTGCGAACAGTTTGACAAGAGGCAGTCAAAAATACAGACAATATGTGAGCCATAACGTAAGCCACTGTGGAAAAAAAAAAAAGGTTTACTGGTGAGAATAAAAGTAAATCTTGTCTATAAGTGGATGGTAAGCAAAACACGTAATTGTCACATTTAAAAAGAAAGTCTATGAAATGCAAAGTTGACATCAGTTTTTTGTACATTGTGAGAATGGGTAAATAGAACCAGAACTCGTCTTTCATCATTTGAAGTTCTGGATATGTTTTTGCCAAGGTTCACATATTTCTTTTACCTCAGCTGAGAAAAGAATAATTAAAATGATTTTAACTAAGTGCAGGGGCAGTGTAGCGTGATGGTTAAAATTTCTGGACTTTGGTGGATACATTACCCCAAATGCTCCAGTGCACCCAGCTGTATGAATGGGAACCAACAATGCTGTGTGTAGGCCCTGTGTTGGAATGGTGCCCCTTATCTGGGAAGTGGGGGTATTGGCTATTTGCTCTATGATCGCTTCATGTCTACAAACCGGGGTAAGCTCTGGTACGATGAGACTGGAATGGAATTACTTTCTTAAGGGCATAGAATAAGCCTACAACAGAGGTGCATTTTGGAAACTGCAAAGCAAATCTCTGGCGACAAAGTCTTTCAGCGAAATAGCTTTTTCTGCTATACAATAAAAGAGAGTTTGAAATTCTTGTGAATCAAAGTATACACTAGTGGAAAACAAATGTAACAAGCACAGATAAATTGTGTGCTCTGCAGCTGTGGGAGTGGAGTTCAAGGCAATACCAGCCCTGTGCTATTAGAAACTCTTATCCATTAGTTTGTCCTTCAGATACAAGGGCTTAAAGAATATAGTATTGTTAATGAGCTATGTGCATTTCTGTATAGACTAGAGTTTCAAAGCTACAGTAACTAAAATAGCTATATTGTTTTGTTGATGTTGTCTTGTAAATTTCCTTTCTTTCATGCCCTTTGTTCATATAGGGCTTCGCTGACAGTCAACTTTGTGTACTGCTGGAATATTGTTGTGATAACTATCATCATATGTTTCTGTCCAGCCATATTAAAAAACTTATTGCAGAGATTTAAATAATAATTATATTATATTAATAAAATATTAATTTTATATACCCTCATTGGGAATCTTTTTGTATCTGGAATGTTGTAGTGCCATCAACATGAACATCAAACATTTTATTGTGAATAAAATCCACATATATATATACTCCTATATCCTGTTATCCAGCAGTCCAGCATGTGGCCTTTTCCATGTAAAGTGCTCTGTATTTTACAAACTGTACTTTGTAATTACTTTATATTTTATATTACATTATATATATTATAACAATCCTAATATTATTAATAATTATATAATTATTACTAAACTATTTGTAAAACTTATTTGCATTGCATTGTCTAGGGAAACCATTCTTATTTAAAATAAGTATCCAGCTTCATTAAAATACCTTGTCGAGAGTCCGGTTCAATAACTATACAGAGTTTTGTAAGGATATAAGATTACTTAATTACTAAACAAAGTAAAATCAAGGCACAGCTCATCTAATTGGATGATTGGCCCTTTGAGGGAGTGAAATTCCACAGGAGGGAGAAGACCTATTATGATAGTCTCTGACTGGAGTTTGTAACTATATAAGAACAGCCAGAAAGACATACACACGTATTCTTTGTCCAGGCTCTAGAGAGTAAGAAAGAAGAGTGTGAGCTCTGAAGTGAGGACAGTGAGTTTAAATAGTGTGCGTGGAGTCTTGTGTTCAATGCTACAAACTCAGTAGATGGGTGTGCGGTCTCAGTGTGAGTGATGTGGGATATTGTCGAACCTGCTGCTGTTGTGTCACGGCTGCAAGTGGTTTTTAATGAAGTCAAAAAACGTTGTCACTGGCCAAACAGGATTGGTCATCATAGATATGAAAGATTAATGAAGGATGGTTTTTGTACGGAACGTACTAAGTGACCATACGGAGTCTATCAAGCAGGATACTTAAAGCAAAGACTTAAAACCAGTCAGTCGATTTGAGCACACCGGTGTCTTTCTATGTATAAAAGTGATAGTTAAGGGAATATTGTAAGTAGGGGACTTGGAGTAATGGAGCTGAATGCACCCATGCCTATTGACTTAAGAATGATAAATATGTGAAGGGGTAAAGAGGAGCTACTGTGATTTTATGACTGCGAATCTTGAGTGAAGAATTACTGAACCATGGACCGATCTTCCCCAGGGGGGAGTCATTTGAACATCTGGGAGCCCAGATGGGTTCTGTCTGCAAAACATATATGACAGTCTACTAAAACATGAAAATTAAGGTGACACGCTGACTAGGTCTGCAAATTTCCTTGATCCTGGAATGATGTCGTCACAAACCTACTAGGAAAATGTACCTACCTGCAACCAAAGCATTAACTTTTTAAATGTTTTGGTCCTTAGTATAATGGTATAGCTGAGAATCAAGATAATGCACGGATTTGTAGCAGCATTCAGAATTTGTAAAAGAATCTCAGTAGTGGCAGACTAGCCCTATGTGAATAAAGATCTTTGTATTCACTTCAAAACACTTTTCTCTCTTCCTTAGAAGACAAAATTCAAAAAGATAAAAAATATCAGTTTTTTTAGTTCATGTCTTAATATACAGTTATACCATTTTTAAGTAGTGCTCTATATTATCTTTTCACTTATCGTGTTATGGTGGTCAAAATGTTCAGAAAGTTGTTTTAAAAAGGATAAATTAATCTTTAAAGTGTTCAGACTATGTAAAATCACTTTCTAACTAAACCAGAAATCTGTTAAAGTGTCTTGGAGCAAAGTAAGAAATAGAGTCTACTCATAGGTAACCTTTGATTTAAATAAGATATAAATTGTTCACAAAAAATAACAAAAGATGTATTGTATACTATAATTTGCATCCTGGATACTTATCATAGTATATCAATCTTCTTTTCACTGGGTAAACAAAACTAAGATTATTTATTATTGCCAAAAACACTTGGTTCTTGATTTAAAAACTGGCAATCATGAGAAGAGAATAGAATTGCTCTTTGTTAATCTATGCTTTCCTGGTTACTAATTTCCAGGGGAATCAATAAAGTCTGAATGCCACTGCCACCTGAATTAATAATGTGTACATAACATCAAAGATTAGGTAACTATAATGACACTTCGTATATTCATAAGGTGTTCAAAGGAGGCCTGAGAAGTCCATGTCATGCATACAAATTTTGATTCCTGGATGTTTGTGGTAAAAACAACTACATGAGTCTTGCCATATAGAGCAGTATATTATATTAAACTCTATAGATATCAAAAACAATTTAGCAAGGATTATGTAATTTACTTCTGTGAGCTTTATACTGTAGCAAAAGATATTTATCACAGTACCAAAAGCCATTGCTTTTTAGATATTCATATGCCCTGTAAATGGTTCAGGGAAGAGAGAGATTGTAATACAGAGACACTGTAAACTTCATTGATAACCACGAAATATTGTTGCGAATAATCCCAAATGTTTATTTACCACACTATTTGCTAACATAAACATTGTTGGAATAAGATAATCGCTTGTATTTTCATTTTAGACCTATGTTCAAAACAAAAAATATTAACAAAGTTTTAAATGCTGAAATACAATATTTGTATTTTTTTTCAAAAATGACATGTAACAAATATTCAGACTCTAAAAAAACAATTCTCTCAAAACTGACTGGAACTTTGGAATATGTTCGTTTTACTGCCCACTCCCTAAATATAAATTTTGGATATACAGTTACAAAAAAGTGTCTTAGAAAAAACCTGTTCAAAACCACAGAGTGGTTGCACTAAATTCCATTTGTGCTATTGGAAAAACAAAAGTAAGGAATTAAGATCTATTGCAAAGCAAAACATTGCATAATGTATGTAAAATGAAAAAAGAAATGTAAAAATGTTAAAATAAAAAAGAAATTTTAAGTATTTGGCCAATTAAGTTGTTTGTGTAAATTATTAATTGCTAATTAGTATCAGAAATAATTTAAAACCATCACTTGAAGAATATTATGGTATAATAAATACATAATCATAAATTTATCGAGTATAAATTGAATAAAAACTGCAAAAAAATAATTGATTAGCACAGAAAGAATTTCAAAGTTGGAGTAATATAATTAAGTGAAGATGGCAGGACTACCAGAAAAAAACAGCAGAACACAGTTTGGACAATTACCGAGAAATACAGAAGGACTGGAACAATTGCATATACAGTAATTGTAAAGTAACACATGATCCCACATGGCATAATCCTAGGTTTACTTAAAAAAATATTAATATTGAAATTGCATTCATGAACTGTTGTTCTTCCAAAAGTATCCCAAATGCTTTACACATACTGTACAAGGCAATTCAATTTATCCTCCATTTAAGTGCAAAAGCCCATTTACACACCACATTAGATGGAGAATTAAAGAGTTGCTTCAACAGTTCAATTAAGGGGGGGTGTTTAGGTCAGTCAGACTGGGAAGCTTAGAGTGGAATTCAGTTAGGACATGGGGGTTAACTCTTCTCTACTCTTTTAGACTGAACTATGGGAACTTTAATGACCACGTTGTCATAACTTCTGTTTAATCTGAAAGATGGTGCCTCCTACACCACAGTTTCTCTGGTCACCATGTTGGGGGATGGAATTGGTAATACAGGTTCACCAATACCACCTACGTAATGCACACATTTGAGATAACACACATTATAATTCAAGTGGTACCTCAGGAATTAATGACCAAAAACCTTGATGCAAACCATTGTTAAAACCAATACGCAGAAGAAAGTAATTGGGAGTTTCCTAATGAATGCTCAAAAAATCCTAAGGATTTTTACAACCAAGGTTATGGAAATGATCAATTCAAATTAAGGCTTTCTTTTCCTAGATTCCATCCTAATTTGCAGCACGAGAGGCGAGGAATTTAAAGTTCTTCATGCCCATTAAGCCCGGTGTTAAACATAAGAAGGTTTTTGTGATGTAGTCTTTTTATTTCTTCTTTGGGAACTGGGGACCTTTGTATTGCTGAAGGATCAATGAACGATGTAAAATATCAAGAAATTTTGCACTCTCATATGTTTTCAAGAGCAAAAAGGCTTAATAGATGGAAGCTTGCATTCCAGTTGGATAATGACCTTATGCATTCTGCAAATTCTACAGGGAATGGAATTTCAGGAAGGAAGATTATAGTTGTGGATTGGCTATCTCAGTTTCCCGGACATGAATCCAATTGAGAAACTGTAGCAAAACTGAATGCTGTATGTGTTGACAAATGAGAAAACGAAAACATATCTGTAGAAAGAGGAGACTTGTTTCAAATACCAAAAAAAAGGACTGAGAATTCCAAAGGATACAAAGTGTGGGCACATGAAAACCTGAAGTAGATTTTTCTCAAAGCGGGCAGACAAACGATTAAATTAAAGTTCTGGCAAGGTACAGTATGACTTTTTTAGATTTTTGGATTTTTTAGATCATTGTTATGCATGTTAAATAGTATTTAATGTAATATTTTATTATTAACCTAAATCTCATCTTTATATTTGTCAGTAGCACTGTTGAGATTTATAAAAATCACCATCTTTGTGGTAAGGAATTTTTGTGTGAAAAAGCCTCAGTGCTTTTGTCTGACTGTGTGATTGTGACATATTACTTTTAACATCATTATCCTATGGGTTGTATTTATATATTTAATTTAGAAATGTACAGTAAGTGTTAGACATTAAGTATAACCACGGTGAGTTTGCTATAGACCATATACAGTACTACTGCTGTATGCCAAATTATAGCCATTAAGTAAATCGGGCCTGTGGTAGCACTGCATTCACAAGGCATTGTAAGAATCTTTTTATTTTCAAGCCCTTGATTTTTTCTTGAATAATTGATAGCACTAATGCATATTCATAACTTAAAATTAAAGGCCTATTAGCTGTGCAAAAAGGCTCAAATCAAAGAAGATACCTAAAGGGCAAAACAAAACATTTTTCCCCGTAGGATATACTGTATTCCACTTTGCGGTTTCAAAACACATGACACTCACAAGATCTGCAATCCTGAAAAAGTTTAAAAGCACAGACATTTTACACACGAACCTCTTAGTGGTTGAGAAAAGGGATATCAACAATCTGTGAAGAAAGAGATTTATCATCTGCATAACTGATTGGGTAAAAATATCTTTAGAGCTCTCTGGTGATTTGTTATGAAGCAAATGGAACCATTTTCTCAGCTCAAACAGAAGATGACTTCTAAATAGAATTAAGGAGGATTCAAAAGATTGGATGGAAGGAAGGAACCATGGCTTTATGGAAACTGCAAAATAAGTCTGTGTAAGCAAAAGAGCTTTAATTCTTGGACCACGGAGGATTGTGCAAATGTGCTTTGGTCAGTATAAATACACCCATGCAGATGAGGAATAATGACATTACTATACCATAACAGATTGAAAATTCTATTATACCAAGGAAAGTTGGGGTGGAGTTTAACGCTAACTTTATGGTTGTGCCCGTCAAATTAGGTGGGTGAAGCTTTGTGGCCTAGAGTTGTACAGTATATCATCAGCTTCAGTTTTGCAAAGCGGTCTTAATATAAGAGTGAAACTCTATGGGAAACATTTTGAAGGCTGCTACATATATTTTGTTTCTAATTCTGCACCTACTAAAGTTATAGTCTAGCCTCGTACTGTAGTGTACAGTGCCATAAATCACACATACTGTAGCAGGGGATAATTTTGAAGAAACAGGGTTAGCATATTAAACTGGCACCCCCAGTCTCCAGACATAAATATAATTGAATATCTGTGGGCAGTTTGAACTAAAGTAATACTTTGAAAATATTACTTCCAAAGACAGAGCTACAAACAACATTGAGGAATAAAGTGCCACCATCACACATTTTATGCCTAGAGGGTTCTTAGCAGTAATCGCGTGCCGTATCAAGTTTGGTTTATTTTATTGGTTTCTATTCAAACTGGTCGCCAGTATCCAAACTTGAAAAACTGCAATTGAATTGCCAACGCCTGTGTTTGTATATACTGTATATACAGTATATGTCTGTGTCTTTTATATAATAATATCTATTTTCAGTGCTCTTGTCCTGCAAAAGTATTCAGATCCCTCATGCACATACTGTACACAGGTGTTTTTGACATAACATACTGTATTGAGTATTATTTTAAACTTTTATCTCAGTTTTAGGTCTGAAGCAGGTTTTCCTCTAAGATTTCCCATCTAGTTTCTCATAAGTCTAGAGAAAACTTCCATTCCCTGCTGAAGAGAAGCAGAACTATAACTTAATAATACTGCCACCACCATGCATGGTGTTGACTGAGTGATACACTATGTTACATTTATTGCAGATGTAACACTTTTGCACTTAGACCAGAAAGTTATAACTTTATCTTGTCTGACCATAAAACATTTTACCACATGCAGGATATGTAGTATAAATGTTTTGTTGCAAACAAACATGCTGGACGTGGGATGGGTTATGTACTGTGCCATACAGGCTAATTTTGTGAAATTAACGGGATATGGATTGTTGACTCATGTACATTTTCTGCCATCCCAGAGATTGAACTCTTGCAAAGTCACTGTTCATCTCACATCTGCATCCCCACCAGTTTCCTCAGTGCCCAGCTGCTCAGTTATGATGGACTGACAGATCTAGGCATTATCAGGGTGGTCAGACACCCATTACACTTCTTAAACATCGATTTCACAGTGGTCAAAAGGATATTAGGTTTCTTCACACTTTTCTCTAGCACTGTGTTTTTCTACAACATCTCAATCAGGACAGTTACAATCTATATATTTTTTCCCATCTTTTTCAATTTGAATGTGTGGAGTAGGTTGTGTACATAACAAATATTAATTGCTTTTTCAGAGTTTCATGATTGTAAAGCTTTAAAGCTGCAAAATCTGAAAAGTGTGGCAAGGCACTCTACATGTGCTGCAAGGGACCTCTTTTAGAGTTATAGTGTTTAGAGAGCCTCACAGGAGAATGGGACCATGATCTTTTCCTGTTAGGACAATATAATTTAATTAGTTACCATATTATATTTATTAGAAAGAATAAGAAACATCTGCCTATCCCAGACATCTGACTAGGTTTTTTATTGATCTATGAAACATCTGTAGCTAATAGGATATTTGGAATGTTTCTTTGTTAAACGATGCAGTAAAGATGGGCATTCTTTGTTGTCCTGTCCAGGAAATTTCAAGGAACATCTACTCAAAAGCTTTTTTTATGTGCTGGCAGTTTTTGTGAGTTAAGGAAATGTTAATGAAAAGCAACTCTCACCATGTCATGATACTGAAAACAGGACCTGTCTAAATAAACTTGAAAATTACCGTATATGAACCAAAGGGTACAGGTAAAGGGAGAATGCTCAAATTGGTGTGATTTAATTAGTGGAGTACCTCAGGGATCTGTATTAGAACCAGTAATATCCCTAATCTATATCAGTGATCTGGATTCAGTTAGTAAACTCGCAAAGGTACACATTTTTCTAAACTAGGAGAACTGGTTAATGCTGTAGAAACTGCAAAAAGAAAATTCAAAAAGAGACTGAATTCAAAACTGCATAAACACCTTTATTATATTTAAGTAGGCAAGTGCAGGGTGTTGTAAGCTGGTTGCAAAAATATAAATTATACATATAAACAGGGAAACACTGAGCTTAAAGATATTACGAATGAGAAAGACTTAGCTGTTCAATTTGATTTAACAGAGCTTAGTGGCACTGATTCTTTTAAGGAAGGTGATATTACTCTCTTGTAACAGTGTAGAATTCACTGAAAGCAGAGGTCTTTTGGCGTTTTCCATTGTCTAGGGAGTGGTATTTTAGATATGCTGTGAGTCTCTAAGCAACCATGATCAAATTCTTACAGGGGAAGAGCAGGGCTGCTCCCATTAATGGACACATTAGTAAAGCAATCGAAAATGCAGCCAATTTTCCGATATTTACTGTATTTAATGTTCATGGAATACCATTCAAAACTATACAATGCACTAGTTAAATCTCATTCAGAATATTGTGTATAATTGTGGTATTTATGGAACGAAAAAGATATTGCTACTCTCGCAAACAGTCCACAGAATAGTGGGCATCTAAAAACCAAACAAGCTGGGTAGACTAAATTGTCCCGTCTTGTTTGTTCTTATGTTCTTAATTCCACATATAAAGTCCAAAACAGAAGTTACAGACAGCTGTTTCACCCTTATAAGTGATCAACAGTGGCAGATGACTATCTTTGACCATTGCAACAGCCACATATGTGTATCTTTGAAGGAACACCTTTTAGAGTTACAGTGTATTATAAAGGCAGTTGCTATTAATCATAGGGTACAAAGTATAACTCAGTATATATACAGTATAAAGGAGCCAATGGTGTCCATGTCCATGTCTATGTCCCAGCAGACAATATTGAGCCATCTGCAAATTTTTTATCTTCGAGGCAAAATGCTGGTATAGGCCACATCTGTAAATCCTAACAAAACAGTGGTTTCGACTGCAATTCACATTTTTGGGCATTGACTTGTTTTACTGATAAAATTGAACATTCATATGGAGGCGGCATGGGAAAGTATATACAGTACTAGCACCAATGTCCTGGAAAAGGAGAGGCACGAGATGACTGTGTAATTGCATGAAAGGTTTTCTGTGACCTTAATGCATCATATTGACATTCAAGTCATAGTGTGGGACCAGTATTACCAGTACACATTGTAATAATCCCTGACACCCGTCCATTCATCCATTGTCACTGGGAAGCTGGAGCCTATACTGGACTGCAGTGGGCATAAGGCAGAGTACACCCTGGAAGGGACGCCAGTCCACTGCAGGGCAGACTAACTAATTAACCTACCAGTTCTGTTTGTCTTTGGATTGTGGGAGGAAACCGGACCACCTGGAGGAAACCCTCACAAATATGGGAAGACCATATAAACTCCACGCAGACAGCAACCTAGGTCCAGAATTGAAACCAGGTCCCCAGCTCTGTGAGGCAGCAAGGCTAACCAAAGCACCAAAGTGCCGTCCTTGGACAGATACCATCATCTGAATTTCCTCTTTATAAACGATAGTGTGAGATCTCGTTGGACAAACTCTCTTGGATTGATTCCAAGCTGCAAGAGTACTTGGCTTTTCTTGTTAGTTTTTCGAGTTAAACTTCTAACCATAGTCAGATGAGGAGAAACTTCCCACAACTTACCACCATACCATGTGATCTAGTAAGTCTCTCACAGAAGCAAAAAATACAATGACCAATGTTTGGGCACATATGCCTGTGAATAGCATGGTCACACACAATTCTGGCTGAAGCATTTAAGGATCTGTTTTTGGGGGAGGGAGGTTTTATTGTCCGTGGTCTGTATTTTTTAAATCACAGTTGAGATAAGGGACCTCTGAATAAGGTATACCGTTGATAAGATGTTAATTTTATATGATCTTGTACTAACGGTTTCATCTGTTTTTCTAAATACTTTGAGGAGTTTACAGTGTGCGTGTAGCCTGCCAGAGTGTGCACATCACATAAACACCAGGAAAACTTGGATATTAAAAAAATTAGCCTTCTCAAATGAAAAGACAAGAGGATATGATTTGCTGGCATTTTATTGCATACTTTTCTGTCAAAATATTCTTCATTGCTAGCAGTTGCACAGCAACATACTCTTGGCATCCTTTCACAACAATTTACCAGCATGCAGATGCCTATTTTTACCATTGACTCCTAATCCTTTCCCACAGCATATTTAAGTTGGTTGTTGTCTTACTTTTCACACCTCTGGCTAGGTGATCCTACAAGATTTCAGATGGGTTGAAGTTGGCTACTGAGAAGGCTGATTTCAAAACCTTTCTTTCTCCTAGTTCCTTTATTTGTATACAAGCAAAATAACTGCAACCACTGTGTTACCATCTCCTTGTTTAATATAGACCCTACAAAACATTGTTTTATTTTTTACAGTTTTCTCTTGTACAGTACCTGATACATGCCTTTGTCCATGACACTCTTCTTGACTTGTGGTTTATCAATGGTTTACCAAAGGTTTTGAGCTGTAACTATTCATTATACTAGTAATGTTTCATTTCATACAGTAGGGTGAGATTTGATGAAGAACTGGAAGGTCAAGTAATTTAAGGTGGCTAGTTGAAAATTAACCATGATTTCTGGAACATTTTGCAGGATGTGTTTCTGCCAATCCCACCGCTTACATGTCTGTTTAAAGTGCACAAACTACTGAAAGCTTTCTTGTCTCAATTGAAGTACCAAAGGATATTTGAATTCTAGTAGCTTTCTAATTAGAAAAGAATGTACTAAATTTACTAGCTTCAAGGTGCTCATTAGTAAAATTACTGTGATGAGTAACTAATGTCATAATTACTTTGGATGTTAAACTTTCTCATATTAAGTTGGTCTGTTTGTAGTTTCGGTAATATTTGTAGGTTTCCCCAAATTGGATTAAATATATGCCTTATACATGTGGTATTTTATTTATTTATTATTTCTTTTAACTGCTTTCCTTCCATTAATAGATTTCTTCAGGAATGAACAATTAAATAATAAGTACACACATATCAGAATGAAACTTACTGTACTGTAGGTCCTAGATTTAGATTTCTGCAGATTTTTGCAGCTGTACAAGTTCCTTGTATAACTTTTCTTAATCAGCAAACACAGAGCTTATTTGTAATTTTTCAGTTTGAAGGCTTTTGTAATTTCTTTAAACCACAATTAAGTAAAATTATATAGTTGACGTTACAAGCAAAAATGCAGTGCACATAACATGGAATTTAAACAAGGAACAAAGATTGTATACAGCTCAGTGCAGAATATACTGTATCAATTTATTTTGTATCCCTTAATCAAATGTTTGTCAGAACTCACAGAGTACAAATGCAGAATGTTTCCATTATTTTTGGTGGGTATCACGGCACAAATTCGCAAAAAACCATTGGGTTTAAATTCCCAGTAGTATTAACTTCTGTACCTGTCAACCTCCTTAAGTTCAAGAAAAGTTTCTTTTTCATTTTCAGATGAAGGCAGCCTGCAAGGAAGCAATAGCTTAGCAACAGCCCTTAGTAACAGTCATTCATCCTAATGTTTTCTGACTGTTCTGACAAACCTTGTATAATGTGGTAAAATTATGTTTTATTGAGGAAAAGGTTTAAATGAGGAGAGAATTTTAACATTACTGTGCAGCACATTTTCTAGCCTTCTGTGAGGTTTGCTGAATATCTTTTCAGGCTTAATATTAGCCAGTTAACCATTGCACCATTACCAATGATTATTTTCTATTTTTTAGAGTTGTGGAAACATCCAGCACCACATATTTGTATCCCACATTAAAAAAATGATCAACTGACGTCCAATTAATTGTTGTAGAGGAAAAAAATAATGACAAAAAATAACTACAAATGGTTTGTGAGCTGTATATTTTATCAAATGCAATAGCAAGCTCTAATAAAATATATCATTTCAAATTATATGAGTAGTATGCATGTTCTTGTTAAATTAACAGTAATGGTTTTCTGAAATATCATTGAGTTATGACAATCTGCTACTTTTACTAGCCTTTTAGGCACAGAAGAAGCTCCTTTGAATGTTAGTTATAAATACACATTTTCTCTTTCAACAAATAAAAAATCAATAATTGTTAACCATTTTGAATTAATGAAAAATCAACCTAAGACAGCCTAGTGGTGCACTATAAGTTCTACACCTTGTTACAAACACGGCACTGTTCTTCATGAAATATGATAGCTCTGAGATTTGATTTGGCAATGTCTCAGGAAATGAAATGCACACAGGGACAAATTTGGAATTACGCCTAGATGCAATTCCCACATCTATCTTTTGTGGGAGTTTTTTTTTAAATAAACTAACATCTAACTGAAAATATGTTGACGGTATCGCAGAATTTTATATCAGGGATTGTTTTAGTCCTGACATCTTGCAGTCGTGTTATATCTTTCACTGTTGGAGTCCTTTGTAACAGCAATTAAGACATTATTACTCTCTTCCATTTTTTTCTAGTAAGAACTGATAGATCATGCAAGCAAAACTGCCTGTGAAAGAGGTTTCAGTAAATCAGCCCTTGGCTTTTGTTAGGTGCCTGCAAATGGAGATCCTTAAGTTTTTTTGTCTTGTAAATCTCCACACTGACTGATTAAATAGCAGATCGTTTACCTCATTTAGGGATGATGTCATAGCTGAAGGTTTTCATTCGCTGGTAGCTCTTGAAGGGTACTAACCCTGCCCCAGCTGGAACACAGTGACCTCTTTTCTTGTACAAAAGCAGGCTGGCTTGTCCTGCCCTGCCGATCCGCCTTAAACCAAGAGTGAAGCACAAAGACCGTGGCAGCAAGTTGATCTATACTGAGACTCTTTCCCTCCCCCTTTCCCATCAACTTTGGACAGAGTTGACCCAACTAGCATTAGATTTAACTATTACCTTTGTAATTTCTTGAGGACTCATGCAGTGCTTTATGCGAAGAACTATACTTGTCAAGGGTATGCGAATAAGGAGGTGGAGCGAGCCTTGTGACTTTTTTCTGGTGTTGAGCAGGCTCATCCTGTGCTTTTTTTACTTGAAAAGGTAGCAGGTGATTGGGCAGAGACTCTGTGACATGTATCTGTGGAGTCAGGAAACCGTTCTGCTAAGAGGCAGCTTTTTATAATCACCTCATTTCAGCTTGCTGCAGTAAAGAGTAGGTTGCTTCACAGCTGACATAGTGGTGTCTGATGTATGTTTCTATGTTTAATGCACAAAGCCTTTTTTATAATGCTGTGCACTCAGACTTACATCAGCTGCAGAGCTAGCCAAAATTCACACGTCTTCTTGTCTCCAAATACACTGGTAAGTAAAATATATAGTTTTTACAAATATAGCCTCTAGTACTGTATACTGTATGAATCATTCAGTTGTGAATCTTTGAATGTTTATTTATCCCTGCATTTTAAATCATGATGTTACTGTAGATACAGACCTTTGGAAGGATGTTTGATTAACCACTCAGGAGAATGAAATATTTTATGTTGGTGCGGCATTTTTATTTTATTTTAGGTTGGTGCAGCACAGCTAGTGAAAATTCAGGTTTTACTATGCGATCGTGATACACCGTTTTAATTTAAACTCTAAATGTGAAGTTTTTATTGCATTGGCAGGCTTGTGATGAACTGATAATACTAAAACTAAGTTGATATAGGCCTGAAAATCACATCAGGTAAGAAGGGGATAGAAAGTAAGCACATTCCCTTTGTAAGGAAGTGTATGTTTGTTTGTTCATGATATGAGGGGTTGCTCCTGTTCTCTTGTATGAGGTATTGATGTACTGTGTGCAAAGGTTACTAAAGATAAAACCTTCTGAGTATTAACTTTTAATATTTTTTTAAATATTTGTTTAGAATTTTATATAAGATAGCAAGAAACTTTAATTCCCAACATGTGGGTGAAGCTAATTATATGGACACGCACATATATAAATATAAATTAATGTTTTCATTTCAGGTAATCAAAGTGTATAATGAGGATAACACGAGTCGAGCATTAGAAGTACCCAGTGATTTTACTGCTCGGGACATATGCCAGTTGTTCATTCTAAAGAACCATTGCGTCGATGACCATAGTTGGACACTCTTTGAGCACATCTCCCACTTAGGCATAGGTAAGACTTTGTTAATTAATTGCATTCTGGGTCTCTTTGTCTAATTATTAACATGCTTCTTTGTATGCAAAAATGATTGTCATCATAAGGTTTTATAACATTCGAATGTCCACAAGTTAGACATCACAGCAGCAGTCATGTCTACAGTAACTTGCCATCTTAGGCCCAATTAAAAAAAGTCTTCATTTTCACAAAAAGACATTTGATATACTGGTAAATATACTTCCCTTATAATTTTACTGTTTTTACCCAAGTGTAACTTGTAATTAAAACTAGTCAAATCCATATTATTCCTTTGTGTTATAATAAAGCAGTTCTTCTAAAAGGTTACCTTCATGTGTGCAAAACTGTGGTTTGCAACGCCTGAATTGTTTTAAAGTTTTATTAAAAATGTTAATGACTCAAATTGAAATGATGGATTACCTTTGTACTTAAATCTCCGGTCAGCACAGATTCTGTCAATCATATACGTTTACCAGCAGTTAGTTTTTCTAATATAAAATCTCCCTTAACATTAACATTATGTAAGCAGTATAAGAATTTACTCTAACACCAAAAGAAGCAACAGGCTTAAATCTTGTGCAGAAGAACACAAGGATATTCACTCATGTTCCTGGATCCCAAGGATGTTTTTCTGATATAACATCTCCCTTTAACATTATTCAAGCATTATATAAATGAACTCTGATACCAAAAGATGCAACAGGCTTAAATCTTGTTCAGAAGAACACAAGGATGTTTACTCATATCCTTTTCTTACAATGAAAGGGGTTTTGCGTGTCCGCAAGATCATTGTGAAAATAGGTCAATATGCAAATTGCAAAAATGAAATGAATCGCACATAAAATAAAATTTTATTTCCAAGGGAATTTTAAGAAATAAAACTGAACAAAGTTTACAGCTATCAATCATTACAATATCAGCTAATACAGACTGCAGCCAAATTGCCTATAATCCAGATATGCATTTCGACTGTTATTATGTACAGTATCACTGAACTGTGTATAATTGATGTATATTTTGCATATTGGTGCAATGGTGTTACAATTTTAATTATACTGTAAGTGACACTTTCTAAGTAAAAGCAGAAAAATATTTTATTTTGCTAACGTTGCATTACTGTATGGTTTAACTTTTTAAAAAATGCAAATGTTTGTGGTGGCGTTTTCCACATGATCAACGAGAGAAACATTTAGGTCTGTTGATCATATACTGTATCATATATGAACATACTTGTATATTGTATTGACATTTCTGTTCAGTCAACAGTCAATAGTAGTGCCATCACTACCTGTTTTCTTGGAATTAGTATAGAAGACGTGGAACAGGGCATTAACTGTAACATACACTGAAGAAATTATGAAAGAAGAAATTTCATAACTATCAAAAGTATTAAATTGTTTAGACTTTTCTGTTTGCAGCACTCTTTCTCCCATAACCTTGTATGGGAAAAGGAATTCGATTATTTTTTTTAACTTAAAACAATAATATATTCCTAAGCATGGAAAACATGCCTTATGAATAGGTTTTGTAATGGTACTTATGAAATTCTAATTTATGTGCATAGTGCACATACAAAAAATTGTTAGATCTTAAGCATCTAAAATAAATGTTTTTGCATACATGTGGGCAGTCACCAGTGGAGTATGGAAGTGCTACACTGCATTGGATGATGAGGCTAATAATGAAGGAACTCATTTTCTGGAGTGCAGCTTTACTGCATTGTAGCCTGATGTTGTCAGATCTCAGAAGCTTAGCAAGACCCGGTCAATACTGAGACAGGAGGCCTCTGAAGAAAACCAAAACCATGATGCATAAGTGGTGTTGGTAGACCAGTGTAGTTCAAAACCAATGCTCCAGTATGGTGACTGGGTGAACTGTGTTGTAGTGCCTTACACTGAGGTCTTAACTACCTGGTCATTATACTGTATATTCAAGCGCACCCTTTGTAAGTACAGGGTTGTTAACCCCTGTTTCCAGGCTTAATTCTACTCTTGGTTTATACAATGTGTCCTGGCTAATATTTTCTCTTATTTCAATTGGCAAAATACCATCTCAATTCTCCACCTGATCTTCTTTGTAGCAGTTCAGCTGGCATATAGAGTACTTCAGTAGTGAATGAAAGTGAATCCTGTCCTAGTTGTAAAACACTTTTGCCATACAGTACCATGTGAGGTAAAGCACTATGCTGTATGATTGTAATTATTAGATGATCATTACTTGAATTGGATGATATGTACAGTACAATGCAAAGTAGCAAAGCAGATGGTTTTTAGACCATCACTTAAGTTTTACGAGGCCTAGTATCTAAACTGTTGGGCTGAAAGATGAACTCTTTTCTATAAGTGCCTTTGAAAGTCAAGTAAATTAAATCACTTTTTCAGCCAATCTTGAAAATCAGCTTGCTTGGCTTTTCCTATATTCAGTGGTTTTTACTGAAAAAAATCTGAATTCTTTGTTGTCTGTGTTGTCCTTCGTTTCTTTTGACAATAAGATCATTTTTGGCAAATTAAAATTGTTGGGCTTCTCACTGTGCCTTCAGTACATAGCCAAGCTTGGAACAATAAATATTACTTATGGTTTGAGTTATTTTATGCTTTATTTAAGTAGATGTGCTTCCAATTTTCTCATTTTAAGTTATTATTTTTTGTAACAGGACTCCTCAGCTATCATTTTCAAGGCCCCTGGATATTATTCAGATTAGTTCACAATTGCTGAAACTTATAATTGAACTAATTACTTAATTAGACTTTTTGTGTTCTCTTAAATCATTGTCAAACAATGATGACAATGTGTAAATCACTAAACGTTTTTCTTCAATGTATGATTTAATTAAACAAGAATTTAATATAACCATAATTAAGCTATAATTAAATTATGAGCTCTGTTAATGGTTTAATTATGTACAGTATTGGAGAATGCAGCTAAATGTAAAAAAGACCCATGATTGGAAAGCCTAAAGGTACCAACAGTGTTTCTTAATGTTTATTGAGAGATTGTTTTTAAAGGTACCCTTATTTAACATAATAGGAAATTATTAATGAACTGTCTCTGGTGCTTTTACATACAGTATACAATACATATACTGTATACTGTATGTTAAATGCATGCTATGTACAGTGTGTACATCCAGCCTTTGTATCGCAGATTCGGGTATACTGTATCTACAGTAGGCAAGGGAAGTGACTGCATAGTTTGTTAGCTACTGTAATTCTCTATGTGTCTCCTTACCTTATTATGAACAACGAGAGATTGAAGCAGCGTACAGTATATGGTGTTTAACTGGAATTATTGGGTGATTACATATTGCTTTATCAACATGCAAAAAATAAAGTGTCACTAGAAAAAGAAACCTGGATGCTATTATCTACAGGCGAAACAGGAAGATGCTTCGCGATTTTATAAGTTGGCAAGTAAACCGGGGACGAAAACAAATCAGAGTACAGTACAGTATGTGTTCTTTAAAGCTGACAGTAAATACATTTTTCTATTTACGAAATCCAATACAAAACTACTGTCCCGTGACATTTTTGCGCTGCCTGTGACAAAATAAACTTTAAACTGTTTTTTTTTGTACATTGGAAAGCAAGTCCTGGCACACCAAGCTATTTTAAATAGTCGGTGTCCACAACAAAAAGGACAGTGTCACTCCAAAAAAGTGTATCCGTGACGAAAAAATGCTTATCCTTTGATGAGTACGACAGCAACCAATAAATTGGTGATGGTAAAATATTTCGATATCCAAAGTTTTCAATAAGTTTGGAGAAAGTAGTATGGTTTCGTTTTGGTTTTAAAACTCTACGTTTTACATATTGTATGTTATTGCACGTCTTGTACACGATTTCCATCTTAGCGCAGTTCTCATATTTATACGTATTGTTTAAAAATGTTCAGTACAGTAACTACGTTTTGCACTTCTACGCATGTGCTGTGAAGGTAGCGCTAACTGGAAAAGTATTATTGCTAGAAAATAAACTGTGCGCTGCTCGCATTTACCCCCCACTTAACAGTGACTGCCACGCGAAAAACCTTAATACTTTTCGTGATTTTTAAGAACTGTGAAAGTGACGCTGTCGGCCCTGATGTACAGTCCTGTAACTGGTAAAGCACATGCATTGTACTGTTGTACCCAGTGGATAATTGTGCCTTTAGCTGTACATTCACAATGAATGAAGTTGAAGTTGCTCTGCAACTGAAGGCAATAACGTGTTTAAACTGAAAATCACAACGACGCATCTTGCTAACAATCACTAAAAACCAAAACAAGCAATCATAATCAGCATCACTATTTATATTTGTTTTCCATTGATCTTGACATCCCATGCTTTTTACATTTCTTATTCCTTAATAACATCGCCCGAGACTGATCGGATCTGTAACAGCTGATCATTTAGAATTTGATCCGCTGGGTGAGTGCAGATTAGCGCTAAGAATTAGTATTCAGCGGATAATAAAAAGGTAACGTTTAAATGTTTGCGACTGTAACTTAAAATACGCGGTTTAGTAATTTAATTTTGTCAAATTGAAAATGTCATGATTACACTTTATTAAAAGATAAACATTTCCAAATCTCAGTGTACTTGATTACTTTCCGCTCTTTGCCAACTTGTTCTGACACAAGGTGTCCGGTTTTTCTGGAGCCTGATCATCGCCCAGGACACGACATACAGGATAGTAGTTTTCTTTCTTTTATAAACACGATTGAAATGTATTTAAATGATTGTTATTATTTTAGTCTTTTGGAAGTGAGAATCGGATTGCTTTTGTTCGTTGTGTTGGTTAAATTGTATGATTTGCTTGCTGTTCAAGGACATTATGTAGCTTGATCGGAAAAAGTCTTACTATTCTACTCACGAAATACTCTGCCTAGTTATTAGTAATATAATTCTTAGTCTCCTTAGGTACTGTATATTTCATCCTTGGTAACTACTGTGTGTACTGTAGCAGATTTAGTTTTGGATCTAGACAGCCGTGACTGCCTGCTACTACAACTGTATCATGTCACTATCCTCGATATACAGTATACTGTATAAGGACTGGACTCCAATATCCGCAATATAGGGGTGGTATGTCTGTGTACATGCATAATCTGTACATCCCACAAACAACATCTCTTAGGTATATGGAATGTTTAAGAGCTTGCAGTAGTTATAAATTATGGAAATTACTTTTTGATCATTAAAAATATTTGAGTTAATCTCTTGTTGTTTCATAATTTTTGATGACTTACAGTATTTTGTATGTACGTAGGCTGTGTGTGTACAGTGTATACAACATATGCTTGTGGACAGCAAAGACATTGGTTGGAATGGGAATATGGAGCGATTCATGGAAGGTCTCTTCATCATTTAAACTGTAAAAGAAAAATCAGAGAACTGTGACTGGTCATGTTCTTGGATATACTGCAATCTATGGAGGACATCTGTTATGCTCTGCCCTGCTCTAAGTCCCTGTTATCAGAAGTGACCATTTGCTCTTTTTTTCAAAATGCTTAAATTAACCAAGAGGAATTTGTTAAGATGACCAACTACCCTTAACTATGAACATATATTGCGAATTAATTACTTTAACTTCAAGAAACTGTGCAGAGTTCCACATGATAGGTTTCCATAAAATCATAAAATATTAATTTTTAGTTCTAAGAACTGAATAAACTTTAATAATGATGTGAAGGAAAACCAGCATAACTAGCCGTCATTCCAATTATAAAATCAAATTTATTGTTTTTAAGGTTATTCATTTACTAAGAATAATTAAAAACAATGTTAATAATTAATCAGTGCAGCATAATGTGCTGTAGGGCACCAGTGCTGTTATGCTTGAAACACAACCAGGCATAAAATCATATACTAAATGGCTTGTGCAATAAAAATGGGCCATTTATTTGTAACATTCAAATATCATTGCTCAGTCTGCAAGTTTGTCAAGATCACCTGCATTTTCATTTATCATGAAATATTGGTCTTACAGTCTTAATATTTTCTGTCTCTGCGGCTTACAGACTTTTGACTCAGTTCATTTACAGCTGGATTAAGCCAACATTTGCACACTCTTCAATGTCCTGAATGCAAAATGTTTTAGTTCTCATTGCAATTATTACCACTTGGGAAATGTATGTTTGTAGACTTTATATAATGCATCTATGAGCTCTTTCTGTCTCATTTTACTTTTTTTCCTCATAGCATTTGTTTTTTCTGTATGTTTTATATACTGTATAGGTAATCTTGTGTAGTGTCTTGCCCTACAGTACTCTGCTTTTAAAACCCAGTATTTTCTGTGTGCTGTATTCCATAATGTGGACAACAGTATGTTTCAGCTTAGGAGTGTGAGCTCTAGATGCCCCACTTTCATCTGAAACTAGACCTGGTCACTTAAACCCACATTAATCAAAATTACTTGACCATAATGCCATCAGCAGGGTAAAAATCCCTTAATGTGAAAGAAGTGAAAAATCATTGAAGAGAACTTTGACTGAATGTGCTGAGATAGTAATTCCGCTGACATATAAGAAACTGTTGCTTACAGTACAGTATGTAGATCATTATAGCCCCATACAGGAAAATTGTAGGTTATGTTTCTAAAAAGATTTTAAAGTGAATTCAAAATGCATAAACAGTCTCTAAATGAAACTGCAAAGGTCAGATTTTAAAGACTACACAAACACGGCGTGTTAGTGGCCTTTGCAATATTATTTCAAATGTTTAGTGTAAGTACAAATCTTAAAATTACACATAACTTTAAATCTAAATTTATTTTTGTATTGCACTTGCATGTCTCTACAAACGTTTATACTGTATGTTTGTGCAGATATACAGTATAGATAGGTATGCATACACAGCCATGCAACCGAATTTGACTTAAACATTGGATTGTAGATTCAAAAAAAATATTAGATTAAATATCGTCAGCTAAGTACATTTTTTTGTTATCAGGTTATCCTGTTTGTTATTTTTACTTTGTTGTACAGAAAGAACCATAGAAGACCATGAATCAGTTATTGAAGTGCAATCAAGCTGGGGAATGGAAGGAGACAGCCGTCTGTACTTCAGGAAAAATTATGCCAAATACGAATTCTTCAAAAAACCATTGGTAAGTGTTGCATGTCTGCTTTAAAGATAAACTGAGTAAAATGTAAACCCTAACTGAGATTTGTCAATTTGTTATTGGTGCATAACTTGGGAAATACACTCCAGTTTTAGAATCCAGCTTAGAATACATGTAAGTAGGATGTAATGTACATTATATTAGCAATTACCAACAAGTGTATTTTTTATAATAATAAAAACACATTTTTTTTACTTGAGTTCCTTCCTGTTTTAGTCTTCTGCTTATTAAACAACATATATACAGTAGTATGAACAGTTACAATACCTTCTCAGGTCAAAACTGCACATTTACTTCACTTGACTCAAGGATATTGTATGCAGGTTTTTCATTTATACTGTGATCCTGTACACACAGAAAGTATTTGAGTTCATTTTAAATACAGTGTGAAAACTGGACTGATATTTACTCAGTGAGAAAAGTGTGCAATGAATGAAACAAAACATCTGTTGCTTTGCTGTGTTACTACATACAAAATAATGAAAGGAACAGCGAGCTGATTCTGTCTTCATTAACCAACATTTATCTTCATTCAGGTGTGTAGAAATACTGTAAATATGTAAGCTTTATAACCCAATAAGTGCAAAACCCTGGATGCAAAAATGAATATCTGAGATACAGTGTCTGCAAAATCCCATATTAAAAAGTTGTCATAAATTAAAACCACAACATGGAATGTTGTATGTTCCAGAATGTCTCGGGCAGTTCTTAAAAAAAAACAGCTATAGTTTTTCTCAATCGGAGGTTTTTCTTTGCTGTTGCCAAGTACAGTACTGTGATTTGGGATCATGTTTTTTTAATACAGTATTTGTCAGTTGCAGTTAAGCACATAAAAAGCAGTACAGTATGTAGCTAAGGAAGCTCAACACAACATTTGGCATTTTATTCCTAAAATAATATTATTAATGTACTTTTCTGGTTAATTTCAGGATTTTTTTCCAGAACATATGGTGTCTATTTCAGGTGAAACAAATGGGATTATGAACCATTCACAGCTTTTACAGGTAATAAAAGTACATTTTGACAGCATTTACCTTCTGAGAAATTGAACATTTAACAACACAGAGAGGAGTGATGATTTAGTTAACCATTTGAAAACTTCCCTAGCATAATTAAGTGTATTCTTCATTCATTCCATTAATAAAGCTAGCATACTCCTCACACAAGGGGAGGAGGATGTTTTCTTAAGATTTAGCTGTCTAGTACAAGATTCTGACTGCAGATGGCTGCAGAATGTAAGCTAGTTGTCAAAATTTTAAGAGCATACTGCAAGCTACTGTCTTTTTCAAGAGAAGTAATTGGTAAATTCCTGGTTGCTGGGAGACAAGTTGGCTCAGTGCTTTTCTGTGCTGTGCTGTTACCAAATAGTTTTTATGTTACTTACATTCATATATAAATTAGATTCGTTTACACAATAATGTATGTTTTCATTCGAATTTGTAATGCTTTGTATTGAATTGATTTTATTTTTCATTGAATAATTAGTAATAATGTAACATTGTTGATTCTTCTTATATAATCTGTCCATCATATCAGTATAATGTTTGATTGATACTGTAAATGCCATGTTTTATAAAGTGAATCACAATAATTGCTCCCGTTTTTAAGATATATTTATTTGGTAAATTGTGTCATATTTCGATATGTTATTGTCTTCCACAGACATTTCTCAGCTCAAGTACTTGTCCTGAGATTCATGGCTATTTGCACGCTAAGGAGCAGGGAAAAAAGTCGTGGAAAAAGTTTTACTTTGTTTTGAGAAGGTCTGGACTGTACTTTTCAAACAAGGGAACATCAAAGGTCTGTAAATATTATTTTATATCTGGTGATTCTATAAACAGTATAGGACCTATAAGTGAGTTAATGAGCCATTTGTAGTTTCACTGTACGGGCCATATGTATGACTTACGGAGCTTGTGTGATGCATACCTTAATCTTTGAGACCAGCATACTCTTGTGACAGGATCAACATAAACGTACTGTATATGCATCAGAAACACTGAAACTCTTTGTCATAAATTGACTTCACTGTATTAGGTGGGGAGTGCACAGTGCCTTGCAAAAGTATTCAGACCATTAGTATGGTGTTCCATTATAAGAATTTACAAAACATACACATTTTTACACATAATATTTTATTTAAAACCGGAGTGCTCAAACTGAGCACGTCTTGGATAGGTTACATTAAATGTTTGCAAAACCTAAAGTGAAAGAAACACAAAAATGTGGATTGCATAAGTATTAAGACCCTTAAACTCAATATTTTGTTGGAAATATTTTTGGCAGTAATTACAGCTGCAAGGCCTTTTGGGTCACTTTCTACCAGCTAACATACTGGCGTGGTACAGTTCTTGCTCATTGTTCTTGGCAGATTTGCTCAAGCTCTCTCAAGTTGCTTGCGTTACTTTTGCACAGCAGTTTTCAGGTCTTTCCATAAATGGTCAGTAGGAGTCCTGTCTGGGCCACTACAGGGCATTTAAAAAAAAAAAATCTTAAGCCACTCCAATGTAACCTTAACTTTGCGCTTTGTATCTTTTCCCTGCTGGAAGATGAATTTTTCTAGGTCTGTAGCAGGTTAGCTTCTAAGATTTACCAGTACTTACCACCAGTACCAGTACTTTGCTCTTTCAGTGTTCCCACCAGACTTCACAAGTATCTCAATCCATGTTGAAGAGAAACAGAACTACTGTAAAACATAATTCAGCCACCACCATCCTTGACAGTAAGGATGGTTTTGACTGAGTATTACACTATGTTGAGTCTGCATCACATGTAACCAAACCCCAAAAGATTCAATTTTGTCTTGTCTGACCACAAAGCCTTCCTCCACATGTTTGCAGTATGACTTAAATGCTTTGTTGAAAGCCCAAGGCGGAATTTGATTTTTCTTTTCAAATTCTATTCAAGCTCCCTTTGTGGAGTGACTGAATGTCGCTGACTCATGGACATTTTCTCCCATCTCAGCCACTGAAATCTGTAACTCATTTTAAAGTTGCTGCTGGCCTCATGGTGGCGTCCATAACCAGTTCTCCCCTTGCCTGGCGGATTAGTCGAATGTAGGTATATTAAGAATGCCTTTCACCTTCCACTTCTTAATTTAATCAACTGCACCATGCTCACAGACATATCTAGAGTCTTCAAAATGTTCACGACTACAATAATTCACTACCTGATTGAGGGATCTTACAGAGATACTGTAGGTGTGTTTATTCTGATGTCATATTACCATTATTGTATACAGGCCCCTCAGCTAATTGAGAGATTTCTTAAGGTAATTATGTGTACCAGTTAGGTTTACCAAAGCAAAGGGTTTGAACACTTGTGCAATAATGACTTTTTCAGTTTTCTTTCATAGTAATTATTTATTCCTTTTTGTTTGATGCTTTGAATGTGTGGTGTAGGTGGTGTGTATAACATATTAATTGCTACTTCAAAGTGTCATGGTGGCACGCATTAAAGCAACAAAATATGAATATGTGAATAATAATAGTACATGTGAATAAATATGCGTATTTTTGTAAGGCGTTTTACAAGGATTAATGACTATTGAATACATCTTTAAGGAAAAATAAGTCTCATAGTTCAACTAAGATCACCAGTGCTTCTCATAAATCAGGTTTTGTGTTTTTGATATTCTGGGGGTTGTGGTGCTTCCCCTTTTATAATGAGGTCAGCAACAAAGAGATATACTCCATACTGAGCATCAAAAGAAAATGATCACCCATGACTTGCTGCAAATTCACAAAGTTATTTGGATAATGACAGTCTTTTTGAAGGTGTACTGACGACTCATTGAACAGACATGATATGTAAATTCAACACAGTTGACACGATAGAGAATCCACTGTTTAAGATAAAGACTTGTAGGTTGTGTGGCCACTACTGAAAACAATGGAAGTTGTGTTTCTGTGACACCTGCTTTACGCCAGTTCACAAATGCTCACTGGTGGGATTCTGTCCATATAAGGTAGACCTTGGACAAGCATGTACTTGTTCACTGATGTCTGAGCCAGAGATGCCACACATCATTGCAACTCATCCCACAAATGTGCAGTTAGGCTCAGTTCTGGCATGATGGAAATCCACAGCATACCTGTCAGATTGTCAGCTTGCAATAAAGTCATTTTTACATGATTAGAATAAGGATGTGTGCCGATGGTATAGCCAGGATTTTATATTTGGCATGGCAGAGGGGTGGCTGGGACATCTACTTTATGGGGATGTCATTTTTAAAAGATATTATTTGGACTATAAATAGGATGTACTGTACTAAAAAAGGTGTATTACTATTCTCTGCGCCAATTACAATGGTAACCTCTATTTTAGACCATGGAATTGGCATGCAAGCAGAGTGAATTTGTGCAGAAAACCACTTATTTCCCGTTAAATCAGACTAAAACATCACAACTACAATGATCGAAATTAAGTGCCTTAATATCAGTTCATATTTATCAATATCTATTCATTCCTGATTTTAAACACCTTCTTCATGTCTCTTAAGAAACTGAGCTGATATGAGCTGCCTTGGCTCGATCTGAGATGCCATCACATCCCCCAGCCAAAATCTCACCTTATCTTTCACTTATCTACATGGAAATAATCGACAATGATCTGACGCATACTTTACTTGCTGACACCAATCATTTACAATATAGGCTACATGTGTACTCTTAAAAACATTTAAAACACATTGTACTGTAATTGTTTCCTATGATGAAATTTTCTTTTGTTGGTAAATTAACAACAATATGGGATTTTAGGTAATGCCTTAAATGGGTTGGCAGCTGGGGTGGCAAAGACGTATTTAAGGATGGCAAGAGCCACTCCATGCCACCCCTCTGGCTATGCCAGTAACATTGCTATCCAGCTGGAATGTGGTCTGGATAAGCCTGCAGAAAGGGTAGCAAGTGAGGTCCCAGGACATGATCAATGTAATGCAGTGTAATCAGGTTGTCATCAATCACTAAGAGCAGAGTTGTGTATTGACTAGATGCTCTTGTCCAGACCATTACAAATGCCCTCCTCATTGATTGCTGTGTTAGCATATCATTATCCACTCCTGAATCACACTTACTGACATCCATCATAGTAGTCAACATTAAACCTTGATTCATTGCTAAAAACGACTTGGTAGTGGTGCCGGCATGTTCTCTGGTGTTTCTCCACTGTAACAATGGCACAAAAGTGTTATTCTGTTGATAGGTGGGTCATTTCTGTATTTCATTTTTGTGTTTTCCCATCTTGATTTTCACCATGTTTAATATTCAAAAGGTTTAGTTGCATCATTACCTTTGCTCTGTCAACTCTTTCATTACTGAGGTTATTTAGTGCTTTTGTAACAATCAAAGCCATTCAAGAGTCATGACCAGGCACAAATTATCAATTAATCTAAATGATTCCAAAGCATTTAATCAATATCCAAAATCTGTAGGCTTCAATTGTTTCTTAAAACATACAGTATGTGCATAAATAGTGCAAATACTTTACAAAATTGTTGTGAAAAACATGGTTTATATTTTTAAAAATATCCTTTAATTGAAAGCTAATGTTAATTTGATTAAAGCTAAAAATTAGTTTTAAATGCTGTAGCCTTGTTTCCCTTCTTTTGTTTCAACTGTCTTTGCCAGAAAGGATCCATCAATGTGTAGTTAACATGCTAAGCTTAATAAAAAAATGATGAGAATAATGTGTTTAATATGGTAAAGCTTAATAAATACATGGATGTGTAGTGTAATGTGTTTTTTCAGCAACAAAAATGACAGGTGAATAAACAAAACAAAGGTCTCCAAACTGGCAGTCTTTGGTTCCAAGAGGTAGCATTCACTTTGCGTCACTTTGTGTTTTTATGTGTTCTGATAGTATCAAGGTGTACTGTTCATTGATAGAGGCACATGAATAATACCAATAAAAAAGATCGTAAAAGATACTTCAGTAATTAGCTATTTCTTGCTAATTATTATTATAAATAAATACAGTATAAGGAAAGCTCTGAAAACCCCTTTTGCAGTACACCTACAAGGTGTATACTGTACAGTGTTGCTGGAAAGTACAGTATGTACAGTAACTACTGTACTTGGTGCCCATTATTAACTTGTAAATGTTTAATCTTGTAAAGACTTGTCAAGCTTGTTTATTCTTCTGGTTCATTGATATGGTTTAGAAGATATTTTATTCTTTTGTTATTCTTCAAATGCCAGTTCTGTCACAGAGCTTCAGTCACTCTAAAGGTAAAGACCAACATTGTGAACGTTAGAAGAAGCCCCTGTATGCTATACAGTAGAAGCAATTTTATAGCTCTTTTTTTCTGACTAGTGCATTCAGGTCTTTAGGAACTGTAAAATGCTACAGTACATGAACTTTGTTTTTCCAGTGGTATCAGCTCTAGCCTGAAAGTTATTTTTTATTTCTGTATTTTAGTATGATCAACATGAGATTTTATCAGTGCAACACAGTACAGTAGAGTAAGGTATTTCCTATGACTGCCTTTTTTAGTCAGACTCGTTTTGTTCTATTTGTTAAATGATTGTGCTCAGATTTATGTGGTACAGAAGGCAGATTTATACAGTATATATGCTATCGCCTTCTCTAATTTTATGTTCTGTTAATTTCAAGATCAATAATAAATATGCTTTTAATGTGAAAGGAGGGTCTAGATTGCTTTTGTCTATATATACCGTATAACTCTGTAAAGTTCTATCAGATTCATTTTAAGTTTCTGCTGTTGAATATTCAGTAACCTCCTACTCAATTACCACACTACCTAAATTTGGTCACATTTCTTAGTCATGTTCCAATCATGGTACAGATGTTCACCTGTGCATAAAGTATACATATTTGAGAAAAGAGTATACTCTGCTTTGGTTAGTAATGTATGGGGTGAAATCAAAGGTCTGACCTTGAAGTGCACTGTAATGGAGTTGTTTTTCTTATTAATTTGGCGTTAATAATAATCTTATAATAAATGTAATACTGAATATACAGTAGTATATCATATTATTACATGTGTCTGTCAGTATAACATTTTAATAATTTGTATAACCAATCATAGATACTGTACAGATATGTAGGGTTGTGGGAGACAACATTGGAAAAAAATACTTTTGTTATTGTTTCTGAATGAACTATAACCAATATGTAGAGCCCTGTTCTAAATTGATGTTAAATGATGGAAGTCATTTTGCTTAGTCAACACAATTCTTCCTTCTTTCTCAGCAATAAAGACCCTTTCTGTTCAGCTACTTTTAAATCCCAATCTACTTTTGCGATTTTCACTAACATCAATGAGTCCTTTCATGTCCTCCAGTGTATGGCTCAACTGATCCCAAGCACTTATAACCAATAAAGGCATTATGCCATATGTTAACATTCCTACAAAAGCTCAGTGTATAGTTTAGTGTCTATTAACAGGTGTTCACCTAGAGGTTTCTTTCAGGACAAGATGTGGTCATGATGTGGTCCATGCATGGAAAAGGAAGATGTAATAACCACAAGGTGGACAATATTAAGACTTTTTATCGAATCTCTTTACTGAAGTTTTACATGGGGAACAATAAGTCAAGATAAACAACTGAACCAACTTTCCAAGTTAATCCCCAAAGAAATATAAAAAAGATAATAAAAGTACAAGTAATCAACCGAAAACAAGGATAAAGCAGTAACAGAGATAAAAACTGAAGGAACTAAACTAAAATTAAATAAGAATAGGAAAGTATAATGAAAAATAAAAAAGGCAACAGCAAAACACTCGTTTGCTTATGACTGTGAGGGTACATCCTCAGAGGCTCCAAAACAACATTATGGAAAACAAGCTATGAAATTATCAGTTGAAACCAACAAACACAAAATTGCTATTTTCATTTTCTAGGAGCCAAGGCATCTTCAATTCATTGCTGAATTCAGCGATAATGATGTGTATTCATTGCTGTCAGCCAGAAAGATGTATGGCGCTCCAACAGACTATGGATTCTGTATTAAGGTATTTTTATAATAGTTTATTTCCTATCAAGAAAGATAGACACGGAATATGAGTATGAGCATGCACTGTACATTACGAGTATGCTACATAGTTTGACATAATTTTATATTAAGCTACACTTAATACAGTAAATGTGGGAGACACAAACTTTTTCTGGGCATTTTCCAGTTATCTGTTATACTGTACATGTATGTTTAATGTACTGTAGATCATAGATTGCTGAGAACAAAGCAATCTGTCTGGTACTTACAGTACAGGACTTTACTCAGCTCTGTTGTTTTGAAGTTAAAAGTAGATTTGTCTTGTAAAAGAGAAGAGAAACCCAAACCCAAATTACATTTTCAGGTAATTAATGAGGGGTTAAATAAATTTAGGGGTGGCATGGTGGTGCAGTGACTAGCATCACTCCAGGGTGTATCCTGCCTTGTGCCTGTTGCTCACAATGGTTAGGCTATGGCTCCCCCTTGATCCAGTATTGGATAAAGCAGGTAGGAAATGCATAGAGGCAAACTGTATTAATAATTTTAATTTAAGGACCACAACTTCTGTTTTATTTCCTGCAGAAATACTGCATGCTAATCATTCTACAAATATTTGCATCTTTTACCTTGGTAATAAGAGCAAAAACAAATATTTGTATAAAAAGGAATGTGACATAAAACCTATCCATTAGTTACGAGTAAGACAATGTTAGAGGCTTTTATTCCTACAGATTTTGTCTTCAAGAAAGCCTTAAATACTAATCCTAAACAATATACTGTGGCTTTCTAGCCTACCAAATCTGGAGCAGCCAGAGACCTGAAACTGCTGTGTGCAGATGAGGAGCAGATTAAGACATGCTGGGTGACGGCCATTCGTCTCTTCAAAGTAAGTTCTTCAAATTTCAGGCTCCTTGTAATTTTAGAGTGATTAGTATTATAGATTTGGATTATAGGAGCTCTTGAAATGAAAAGTCTGTTTTCGTTTTGTATTAGTACAACAAATTAAATTCATATGCAGTTTTGTTCAACACAAAAGACTGAAGATGAATGAAGATGTTTTGCCTTTTATTTTTCTCTGATGTCTTTTTTTCTTCTTTTTACTATTTTGCTGAAGTGTATGTAGATGAATTATACTGTTGTTTTGTATTTTTAGTATGGGATGCAGCTGTACCAAAATTTCATTCAGCCACATCAAAAGCAGAAAGCATCACCAATGGTATGTGCCTTATTTGCAGTTTTTTTCTTATCCATTCAAGAATAATAAAAAAAAAACATTAAAGGGAAAAACGAAATTTTGGGCTATTCTCAAATTTAATGCAACTACTTACTCAGCATTTGTTATTGTATTGCAAAGTAAGCTTTAGAAATAGGGTTACGAGTAAGAGGAGGCCATCTTACACATTTTTTAATTCTCGCTCTTGAATCACTGAGAAAATGGTGGTACTATTTAGAACATGTTAACAATGCTACTGCTTTGCTGATGATCTCTTTCCCCGAAAAAGAAGAAAAACCAAACCATACTCCCCCTCTAACACTTTTAACATTTAGCACTCTTATCTTTTCCATCTTTTATAAATGCCTCATACTCTGCAGAAACATCTAACATCTAAAATCTAACATTTTTGTAGGACATTATAGACTACCACGTTATTGTAAGCTATCACCTAATTTTAGTAGTCATTATTATAATATTAGGGAAAACAGTACATGAATCATTAAGAATGACCTTTTAACAAATAGCATAATGTACGCATTGATAATATAGTCGTGGGACAATAAACACATTTACTATTGTTTTGGTAATCTAGTGTGAATAATTTGCTCCAAGTGCTTGGTTCTGTCCCTGAAAACATGAAACCAGACAATTAGAATTCTAAATACGTGAACTGCTGTTCCATTCCAGTAACTATAACTGGGTAGATGAGTGCTGTAGTCTCCCAAAAATAGATTCTCGATCAGCTGCTCTTAGATTAAGCAACTCATCACCTCTACTTCTGTATGAGAAAAATGCACAGTGTTTCCAGTGTGTCGTTTGGTTAGCTGTTCTAATGCTTTAGATATAGTCTTGTTGAGGAAGTAGGGGAAAGCTTTAAAACTATCCTTGTCTCAATCTCATTGTCATCGCTGTGCCATTAACCTTGTAATAAAAGCTGGTGCTTTGTTAGAGTGGTATAAGATACTATTAATAATTTGTAGAAAAAATGATTCATTAAAATGAAACAGCCCTAGTTTTTATTATTGGTGTAATAAGAATGTACTGAAAATAGTTAGCAGACAAAACACACATTACTGAGCTGATGAGCTTGCTCATTAACTCTAATAAATGAGGAGTTTCTAAGCACATGTGGGGGAGCCTTGGGGAAGTTAGAAACTGTGACAACTTAATTCAAAGCTTCACACTTGCCTTTTCTGCTTTTGACAAATAGCTTTAAACCACTGCATTTTATTTGCAAAATGCTGTGTTTTTGCAGTTCTTCCAGGATATGTAAAATTAAAGTGAAAAAAGAAAAGTGTAATTAGGGTGAAGCTGTTGGCTTTTGAGGGCTGCATTTTTCTGAGCTTCATTTAATTGTGTGCGCCACTAGATGGCACTAAAGTATCGCGATACAAAGGCTTTCTTGTATTCGTTTTTGCAGTTTGTCCAGCTTGTGTTAATAGAGGTAGCTGGGCCTCTGAGATGTTTCAACATGTTATTTTCACATTTCTCTCCAGAGAAGCATTTCTGAAAACTCCCTTGTGGCAATGGATTTCTCAGGGCACAAGAGCAGGGTGATAGAGAACCCTACAGAAGCGCTGTCTGTTGCAGTTGAGGAAGGTCTGTCTTGGCGGGTATGTCTTCTCTTGCTGTTGACAGAGTTGTTTTCAAATTAGTGCTTTTAGGATCTTCCCATTGTTTTTTTATTGATTGTGCTCCTTTTCTTTTTTTCCCCCAAAATCACTCTGTTTAAGGATCTACACTATATGCTATTTCCCAGAGAATATTTTAAACATATTAATAATGTTTCACTACCACTACCTTACTAGATTTTAGATTCTACAGTATATCTGTGTGTGCTTTTTCCAATTCTAAAACTCTGAAAAGTTGTGCATTTATAAATTTGTAGATGTGCTTCTTTATTTAATACTTCCTTGCTGCTTACAATACTGTCCCTGCTGTAACTCCAGCATGTTTGCTAATTTAGCAGGTAATTGGAAGCTATAAATAACTCTTCTTTTTTGAAAACTGCATCAACTAAAAAAATCAGTTGCTGAGTTTGGGGTATTGTTATTTCTTTAAACAAGATACTGTCCCTGAATGTATAGTATGCTTGGATAAATGACTTGAAGATGATGGGTTTCAGTCCAGACAAACATGTGTTTTCAAAAAATAAAACAATAAAAAACAACAGTACACAGAGAAGTGTATTCATCATTGTATACAATATTGTATTGTAATGAAGAACAGTGTTATCTATTATCTATAACAAGGCTTCAGCATGCATGAAGTACACAAAATAGAATCTTAAACATTATGTGCTTTAAAGATACTTAAATGTTTCATGGAGTGGTAGTGTAGTATTGAGTCATGTAAGTACATCAAGAAAACAAGTCTCTTAGATTCAGTTTTTTCCTTTCATGGCATAAAGGCTGTTTTCTCATTTTTCACTCAAATTAGACACATTTCTAATTCACTTGACATACAGTAAGAAACCTTTCTTCGTAGTAGATCCAACAGAGGTCTAGTGAGAATTAGACTCATTTGAGAGTACGTTCTTGACTGCATGTCTTGTGATTTTTTACGTAGAGAAAAAGCTGCCATCGTTTGAGCTCACATGGAAGCCCATCTACTTCTCAGAGCCCAACTTCAAACTTAGGTGAGTGGGGATAGTCCCTACTTTGTAACTCCTTATCTTGGAACCTCAAAATCTAGACTAGTCTTTACCAAAAACTGAAAGAAGATATCAAGGAATTCATTTTCTCTTAACTCTATGACCATTATGTTTTTTTTATATTATCTGCACATAGACCTACTTGTTATAGTTAATGAAAAATTGTTGACATTTTTAAATGAATAATAAGATCTGCATTCAGAATCTTGAATGTGTTTTTAACATACAGTATTTACTTGTTGTCTATCCAAATTTGGCACTTCTATTTTGAAATAGCATGGTGCCTTTTTACTAGACAATACATTTCTCACTGTAACATCACAGACGTATTTAATAGAAATCAGGCTCTTTTCCATATCAGTATATTTTTTTCAACCTTTAATGCAGACTCTTCCTCTTAGTGAAAAATTGAATGATTATTCAATATTTGATACTTGTACAAGTTGCTCTTGCTTACATTTATTAATGTATTTATTCTTAATAGCTATCCACAAGTGTCAGCCTTGGTTTCACTGCAAAATATCACGAGATGAAGCTCAGCGCTTAATTACACAGCAAGGTCTTATTGATGGGTAAGAACACATTGGCATTTTTATTAAATGGGTACATGTGCACCATTATCAATTGAATTACTGGCATGGTAAGAAACAGTTTCATTTTGAAAATCGTGATCCTTATGTTTATTACAAGTTCCGACAATGGAGGAATATTATTCTAATGAATGTCATTCTTTTTAATTTTTAATGTAGGATTTTAGATATTAAAAATAATGGCAAAACTGAATCTACACCAATATGTTTTAACTGCAGGGTTTTTCTGTTACGGGACAGCCAAAGCAATCCCAAGACATATGTCTTGTCATTGTGTCACGCCCAGAAAATAAAACACTTTCAGATTGTACCAGTAAGTATACATTTAAGTTTTGAACATTTTCATAAAATAATTTCCATCTGTTCCTTGTTTTTCTTCTGTATGTGTTGTTGTAAAGCCCCGTGTTTCATTATTGTTTTATTTTGGTATTTACAGTATAATGGCTTCAGTAAGTGCTTGTAAACCTGGTTTACAAATGATTTCAGTTTCCATTGGATTGCAGGACAGCACTAGGGAGGCTGGAAGCCATTGAAAGAGCTGTTGCTAGGCAAATATCCGTGAGGATCTATGTTTCCCATGTCTTCTTTCTCTGTATATTCTCCTACTTCATATTATACCTTTAGTGCATGTTTCAGGAAAATGTACTTAAAGTCAATTAAATATATAAACAAGACCACTATAAAAAGGTTTGAAGTAATTCACAATTTATGGTGTTTCACAGCATCAGTGGACGTTTTCTTAGTTATACAGTGTTATACATGTAAAAATATGCAAGGTACAACTGCAGACATATACTGTAGTAAGCATTATTACTTTACATCCTAAAATAGCAAAGGTAATGTGTATTTAGTAAATGTACTGTAGAAGACAATTATGAAACTATATATATATATTACTCTCAAGAAATCAGTGAACCAGTCTCAGATACATGGCACAAATGTGCTTGTCTGCAGTATGTGGGGTTTGTATAAGTTCAGCAAATCTCTACTTAACTCTTTAAGGAGAAATGTGAGGTGTACTCTAGCTTAGATTTTCTGTTGATGGTTGCTTTATTTATACATTGAAAGAAAATGACAATGTGTCCTTATTGTGGTTCCTCTTTGTGACTTGCACAGCTTGAGGAAGAGGGGGAGCTGTTTTTTAGCCTGGATGATGGTCACACAAGATTCACTGATCTGATCCAGCTTGTGGAGTTCTACCAGCTTAATAAGGGAGTGTTGCCCTGCAAGCTAAAACATCACTGTGCTCGAATTGCTCTTTAATCGGGGCATGCCATTTCTTACATTCATCAGATGTTCTGAAAGGAAGAGTCACAAAAAGCAAAAGGCATTGCGTGCTGAGTGCAGAACGCACCTTAATTGGATGGCTTTGAAGATAATTTCAAGCTACACGTGTGAATGCATATCGTGCCTTGGACAAGAAAAGCACTAATATTAATGTAGCCAAATTAGCCTGAAGCTATCGATTCAGCCAACCTGATTCATTTTCATGGAAACTTTGTGATTTATTTTTAATCTTTCTGGTAAGACAATTAAAACAAAAACAGTAAATCATAATTTAAATGAATAAACTGCTTCTAAAACACAAAGTAGTATATTTAGTAACCCAGTGCAGGTTAAGACCATGTACTAGGGTTTTGCCTTCTAATCTTGCGTATTTTTATGGTGAACTGGGTTGGCCTGGTTTGTAGGAAGTAGAATGAATTGCAAAACCATGAGCATGGATTTGATTCATGAGGTGGTACTGATAAAGATGAGCTTTTGAGAATTTACTGTATATAATGTACAGTGTAAGCTATATACTTGTACAGTATATCAGCTCATGTGTGACAAAATAATCTTCATGTGCTTTTCAAAGAAGAAATTATTATGGAGGGCAATTATCATCAATCGTTTTAGTAACTTTCATTTTTGTTCTTGTTGTGCTTACTCATAGAATCTTAAACTGAAGGTGTTGTTATTCTGGTTATCATCTAAGTACAGGGCTGATACACTAAATACTACTGTAGGACCTGATCAAACTTCATGGCACAGATAAGTGTAGTTAAGGCAAACTCTTTTCTTCAGAGGCTCACCAGATTTAAAGCGTTAATTGATTAATTTAATGGGAAGGTATCTTAGTTTGAACAATGTAACTTATCTCTCCTTGCTTTGCAGAACTGTTAAATTTGGATATTTCAATATTTTGCACACACTTCAGTAAATATTGAGTATAATAGACCTCCAGGACTAATTGTGAAAGTAAGGCTTGGCTTATTATTTTGTGTTCCTTTTCTTTGTATTCAGGTATTTTCTACAAGTAATTGTTTTCAGTATAAATGATACCAGAATTTGGAACAAAATGGAAAAATGGAAGAAGGTGATCATGAATTCAAATTAACTACCATTACTGTGTATGATCATGATGAAGAATGTAGTGAAAAGATAACTTAAATTAAATAAAAACCAAACCAAATACTTTCTTTTTCTGGTTTTGGATAATGTGTTTTTTTTATTCATTTGTTATTCTTTCAAAATGAAACATCTTGGAATAGTAATGCACATCAAAGTGAGTGTAATATCTTTATTTTCCCTGAATTATTGTTAATTTTACAATTGTGTGATTTGTAGGCCTTGACCAATATTCAACTAATGCCTTGTGCAACACTTGATGCTATTGAGTAATGTCAGCAAGTAAATTGAGAGGATTTCAAATGAATAAAACTAAATTGAAACCATTTTTTTGGAAGTAAGTTACTTTTGAATAGGTTGGTTTGTGGGTTTTGTTGAATCATACTGCCTAATCTGATTCTGGATAGTGTAAAAAAATAATACTTCAGGACAGGCCAACCCAAATAAAGGAAAACCAAATCTTTTAAAACCTAGTCTTTTAAAAGAAATTAACTGACTTGCACTTCTAAAAAATCTTGAAAGTGAAATGCACTTTTTAAAAAAAAAATCAGGATGGTTATATGTTTTAGTTAACAAAGACCAGTGCATTAAAAAACATTAAATATCAAGGACTGCAATGTATTTTGTATAAATCAATGTCAATTTCCACTGTGTGGGTTCGGTTTAGTAATTTGTGTGTATTCAGAATTGAGCAGTCACAAAGGTTTATAAGATGTTTTACATTCATTGAAAGGGTTGCTTTTAAATCTTTCTAGATGACAATATTAATTGCACTGTAGTTGGAACACTGGCAACAATTATTTCTAATGCTAACTATTAATATTGACTATAAGGACTGTTGAAATACGTTAAGATGTTAAATGCTTGCATTTTTCATTCTTGTATGTGTGGTCAGTTATGCTTTTGCTTAATTTTTATATGGACCTAAATAGTCTAAAGTGTATGTAAATGACCATCTAGTATGTGAAATGTATATATAATTTAATGTCTTCATAAAAGCTTTTTACTCACATTTTTATTTCTGTCTGCATCCATCATTATCATGTTTACTGCCTTCTGTTATTTCAAAGTCAGTACAGTTTTTAGGCGTGTTGTTTTCTTCTAGATATTAATCCATCCATGTTGATTGGTCAAGATCACAAGTGGCCCAGATTGAAATATTTTATCACTTCAGCTACAGTGACCATTTTCTAGCAGCATGTTTTTAGCGCTGCACATGAAATGTTTACAGGATTGTGAAGAATTCCCAGAAAAAAAAAATAATTCTAATGAAAATGTTTACTTTTTGAAGTAAGAAAATTAGCAATATTGTGTTATAATATTCTTAAGTACTTTTCATCCTGTGTGTACCAAAATACTTAGGAATCTGCTGCATAGCCACTTGTATTAGGCATTTCATTATTCCAGTTTTCTTTAGAGGCTATTATTATACTGATATTAGTATTATGTGAAGTAAACTTGAAATAAAAAGAGAGAATATCCAATAAACTATTTTTTCCATCAATCAATGTTTCTTTCTCCTTTACAAAAAATTAACTTATTGTCACTATTTACAGAAAGGTAATGCACTGTACCAGGTACATTATTACTTTCCTTTTTAAAATAGCATGTAAAGACAGGCAAAAGGAAAACTGATACATTAACAAACTATGGTGACTCCAAAATCACGACTTTAAAGCATTGTTATATCTATGTTCTTTTGTTTTTTTCTACAACTCATAAGATCACAGAAATGATTATTTCCTTAAAATATGTTTATTTTGTCTCAGGTTCATTCTGGTAACAGTTTAGATGCTTTTAGTCCATTTGATCCACTGTTTACAACCATACATGGGGGTCACTTCTCTCAAATGTGTGAGAGTTGGAAGAACTTGGAGAGGAATTTGAATTAGGTTTATTGTCTGTTAATTCTCAATGCAGAATTCTAATGCATTTTCCCTTCACAATGCAGCAGGATGAGACAGTAAATCAAGACTGTACTGTATATTTAGTAGCTCTGCAAAAGGAATTGTTGATTCTTAGTTCACCCTTTGGACTTAAATAAGAGGAAATAATCATTTATATTTTTGAATTAACTTGAATAATGAAAATTGTGCACACTGAATATGAATGTCTAACAGGTAAATGGTGTCACATTTGTTTCTCTCTTACTGTATACTGTGTATGTGATTGATGCAGCCACTACGCAGCTAGTCAAGCTCTTCTCAAAAGATTTTATCTCAAAATTCAGCAAATTAAAGGCATTCCAAAAGTGTCTCAGCAAAACCACTAAGCTTGTAAAAAAAAATGCCGAAAACCGGAAACCTTTTTGATTGCATTAAACAATTAAATTATAATAATCTTCTGTGTTTAGTTCTTTCAAGGCAATCCAATGCTTGCTTTGCAATTTTAAGAAGTCTCATTTCATCGGTTAATCAAATACGGGTTTGCGTCAGGAAGTTTCTTAAACCCATGAAATACAGGTCAAGAACACTTCAAATGATATTCTAGATGTATTTGGGTTCAGCTTACTGTAAGCATTACTACATTTTCAGCTGAGTAAGCAGAAAAGTAAGGGAGGCAGGATTCCTAAGCTACTGTGTAGAATGTGTTGTCCTACTCTTCACTAGCCTGCTCCTAATGTCTTCTTTGGAAGTACGAGTGTCATTTACAGAGTAATCACTTCTCTCTGACTCTCTCTTCTCTCTCAGACATCAGCAGGGTATTTCAAGGGCATTATATTTGTTTTGCGTTAGAGAATTATAATACTCGGTGCAACAATAACGTAATTGAAATTTAAGAATTGTGATTATGCCCAACCAAATTTGAGGGGCCTTTACAATTTAAATCATTATTAACAATATAAAACCTAACTCCATCTGCCAAAGTCAGACATTCTTTTCAGCATTGCAGGAAAAAAAACATTCTGAGCAACCCTTTAAATAATTTTGGATACCAAACTGACTACCTCTTGCATAGTGGAAATATTTTACATTTTAAAAAGTAATTGGAATAAAAGGACAATGATCATTTGGAGTGGGTTGTTTGTGCAGGTAAATTAGGCAATTCAGATGCAAATGTTTCACATTTACTGTCCTAGAGATAATCTGAGACCTGGACAATTGTGTCTATGCTTTTACACAGTAGTGTGCATTAAAATTACAGTTATTAACAATCCTTTTCTAATGAAGGTTAAGCCATTAATTCTATGTATACACTATAATGTCCTTCTATTATTTACTGTAGTTCTTATTTGAACTAATGTATTTTTCAGAAGTCATTACCAGAACATATATTCTAATTTTTATACGATATTTATTCCTAACTTTAGTTGGTTACTAACAAGTTGCTTACTGTATCTCACTTAGTTAATTCTCACAGTCTTAGTCTTGGAGAATATCAACATGTATGGATGTTATCACATGAAAACCTATAACTACTGAATGCTGTCTTATGTTTTCAAGTTAAATATACTGTATATACTATTGTCACAATGGAGATGGCTTTGAGAAGGTACTGTAAGTAGGATTTCTAACTAGTTTTTGGTCAAAAGTTACAGCATCCTTAAAAGTCTGTAGAAACATAATCTCCAAAATCATATCAAGTGTTTAAAATACAGATTACGTGGATTTTGATCTTTACATCAGTTTTGCTTGAAAACCTCACAATGGTCGCATTTTTGCTAGGTTTTACCTATAAAGCCCCTTGATTTGGACTGTTTACTTCTTCTTTTGCCAGTGTCAAAATATTTTTAGATTTTTCAGTTCTATATTCATGTGAGACTCGCCTCACAATGCCTTTAAAATTAGGTGCCATTAATCGCTTGCCTACAGCATCCTGAGTTTAAACTTTTTATAGTTCATTGAATTTCACTTAATATTGTACATTGACACTAATTTTAACGTTTACAGATTTTAATAGGTACCTGGGTATATTCTTAATCCTCCTTTTATTGGCAAGCTTTTGAATTTAATTTGAATCTACCATTTAGAGTACAATCCATATTGGAGCTCATTAAGGTGGCATGAAGGATATAAAGGCATTAAACAAATTTGCATTAGTTATGAAATAAATATTGGAGCTGCAGTTTTAGTTTAAAGCACTGTGTGGCAGCATTTGGTTATTAACCAAAAACCTAACTCTGTGTGCTTATCTTCTTTTTTAGACATCTTCCAACTATAATATGTGTTGACTTTTAGTCTCTCTACACATTCTGAACAAACACCACTGTTTTCACATGCATAAATAATTCACAGGTACTGTACCAATTAGTTGTGTGAATTGCTGGGTTTGTTATTATTAAGCAGCAAGAAAAGACCCTGAACTTGATAAGTGATTAAAATTTTATCAGCATAAATCATTAAGAATGTAAATCAATATTTTAAACTTGAAACACAAAAGTTCTCACTTGTTAAATACTATTACAGTTTAGAATTTCCCCCAAAAAATCAAGTTCAGAAGGTATGAACTCTAAAGGGAGGAAGAATTGCAAGAACAAATAAGACCTCTTTGGAATATACTGTATGTATTTGATTATAATTTATATTATAGTTCAAGGAAGAATCAAATTTTCAGATTCAATTTAGTTCATTTGATACTTAAATATAAAATTATATTTATTCATTTTCTATTCATAAAGAAGGGTGTCTCTTTTATTTATTTTGCTACATTTTCAATGTAAAATACATTTTCTTCCAATAAAACATTCAATTCAACAGATATATATATATATTATTGTGTAAGCTATATGTAATATTTTTATGAAAGTTGTAAGTAATAGCTGGAGTTTTATAATATATATAATATACTGTAAAGTATGTGTTAAATGTCCGTGTTAGAATCTGGGGTTCTAAATATATGTTTGTATAATACATGTATGACCCCTTTTCAAGAATCTTTAGAGAAAATAGTCCACACATAATACAGAAGCATAAGAAAACAGAAGCAAAATGAAAACACATTAAACTGTCAGTAAAACCAAGAGTAAAACAGATGAAGAATTCAGGTATACTCATGCAATAAGTCCTTAAGATAATGTGGATAATACCTTGAACAACAGAAACCTAATGTCCACTCTATCATTAACTCAGATTAATTTACAAAGGTTGGAAATTACAGTCTGTACTGATAGGGAGTATTTTTTGTTAGCACATTATAATTCTTGACATTCTGAAGTATATTTAATACACTGGAAGATGCACTACTAAATAGGTAATTACTTTACTGTTATCCTAAATAACTTGTGTTTGGGATATTTAGGCAAATGATAGGCAAAGCCTTAGTGATTTACACAGTAATGTTTTCTTGTACTACTAAACGTCTAGTGGTTATTATATAAGGTAAATTAGGGTGAGAATAATCCAATCTTGTCATTTAGCAATCTTTAATTCACATTGTACTCTTGTCATGAACATTTTTTGTTCTTCTGTACATGTTCATAATGCTAAAATACCTCATATCATATATAACTATATCATACTACAAATCACAGGTCTATCAAAATTAACTTGTAACATAAAACAGCAGAAGTTTCAGTTAAAAAGATCACTGTAAAATTATTTCTGTATTAAAAAGAAAAAACATTGAAAGGAATAGAACAATGCAAAATGCTAAGATGTTTTTACATACAGTAAGTACATGTACATATAGTATGCTATTAATTATTGTTATATCAATAGTAGAATGAGGAAAAAAATGAGTTGAGCTGGATTTTGTACTTTGCTAATTTTTCAGCATCTGACATCTGTAGTACTAGGGCATTTTACTACCTGCCAGGCAATGAAACCTGAAGTGTTCACTTCTAATATCTATAAAGATCAGACAAAATCAGCTCGCAGTCTGGGGAAATGTAAAGAATGAAATATCTAAATGTGTTTATGGTTTGAGGTTATGTTGTTAAATACTCTCTCCGTTGTATTTTAGCCATTGATCCACCTTTGGCTGGAGGGAGGATGACTGCCGTGTGAGAGCTCCGTTAATTAATTCATTCAGCCAGACGGTGCTAAACAGCCTGTGGATACTCTTCCATTCCTCCTTGTTAGTCTGAGATGGTAGTTGTCTGGTCCTCCGCTGGCTTTCTCACAGCCAATGTTGGTCGAATAAAGCTCAGTTTGGGGCTTCAGAGAGGACAGTGGTCACTGATTATTTGCAAGCGTCTCATAGTGTGGGGTATATTCAGAAGCTGGCAGAAGGGACTGTGTAATGTTATTTCTTTCGCTAGTAAGGTCCTAGTGACCCTTGTGTATTCCTGCAGGGACTCTTCCTGAGAGTTCAGGTTGGGTCGTGGGGTAAGATGGCAGATGTCACTGTCACATTAAATGTCACTATAGCCCCTAAGGTAAATGAATTGGAAGGAGGAACACAGTGCGGGAAAAAAAACAATACACACAAAAGAAAGGGCTCGTACCTGTTTTAAGCGGTGAAGTGTATTAAGATTGACAACTGATGGCCCATCGCTCCACCTCTTCAAGAACGCCTTAAGGATGTGGTTGTTGTGCTAAAGTAGGAAAAACAGATAATGAAGAGTTGGGTGGAATTATGCCAAGAAAATGAAGGTGAAGTATAGCTGTTTGCTACCATCTAAAATCATGCCATTTACACTTAAGAAAGGAGAGTCATTTTGTACTATTTCATTTTCATTTTTCAACAATACCTAGGTCCTGAAGTTCGATGTAAGAACTTTCTTATAGAATCTTTTATATAAAGAATACCAGAACAAATGAAGAGGCCATTCAACCTGCCTAGCTTGTTTTGGAGTATGGTAGCTAACTGATCCAAGAATCTCAAGCAGCCATTTCTTGAAAGAAGCCGAGGTACTGTATCAGCTTCCACAACAGGGCAGCTTGTAACAGACTCCCACAACCCCTATGGGTGAAGAAGTGTTCTTGTTTTTAAAAGCTCTTCCACAAGGATCTAGAGAGGGACATCAAAATGCAAATTGTCAAAGGAACCAGCAGAGAAAAGTGAAAAAAAAGAAGAAAAACAAGATTTAGGCAATGGAGTCTTCTTCAGATGTGACACATTCAAAACGTAATGTTAGGTTATATACAGTATACTGTATATGTAATTGTATGTGAGCAACATTGGGTATTAATAAAAGTATTGTACTAGTCGTTTTAATACAATATTTGGGATAAAACACTTAAATTCAAACATTTACCTATAGATTTTCAATCTAGGGAAATTCAGGCCTATAACAATTTAAACAATTACATAAAAATGTTTAAGAAGCAAGATTAATATTTTTAACAGCCTGTTTAAAATGTAACAAAGTTCTATTTTTTTGTCAAAGTATATATTGCAAAGAAAAACTTTACACATTAAGTGAAGGTTTTATGGGTATAATCAGTTGTGATGATAAGTAGAAGCACAGAACACAAACAGCATGAACTATAGCAGTTGTAATCTATTAAAAGGCAAAGCTTTGTAGGAGGGCTCATTAAAGCAGAAAGTTATTATAAAGTAATATATGCGTTTGGACATCCATACACATTAATTCTAACATTTAAGCTGCATAAAACACTAAAGGCATTTTAGTTCATACAGGGGTGTATAGAATTAGCTTTAAAAGCAATAATCCACATGATTGATGTGAGCTGTGAAGTATTGTAAAACAAATCTGGTTTGTCTACAAGAAATGGGGACATTTTTGGATGGAAAAATGTACGGTAACTAAAACAGATGAGATTCTGCACTATTCCTCATTTACATTTATTTTTTTTTCTGTTTTATTTTTACCAGTATAAAACCTCAATACTGTACAAGTACACTATATTACATTTGTTTATCCATTTTCACATTTTCAGTGATCTACAATAATTCTGAAGTACAGTCTGAAATATTATAGTTTACAATACAAAGAAAAACATTGGGATTAATGATTACATTTCAAAAGATCAGATTACGTTTTCTTTTTTATGTTTCAGGACATGACAAAAATAAAGCATGACAAAAATAAATATTGTAACAATTCTGTTGTTAACAAGCAGTTGGATTTTAAATGCTTATAATAAATAGCAAAGAAGAAATCTAGGAGCAAAAAACATTAACTATGGTACATTATTACATCATGTATCAAGACGATCACAAGTTCATTTTCTCTGCAGTCGCATCAAACAAACTGTTTTAACTACAGTAAGTACAGCAGGATACAAATCTTAGACTGATCTTGCAGACTTGTGGAGCATTATGTATTACATGTTAACCTCCTGAAAATTGCTAACTGCTAATGCAATGTAAAGATTCCAAAATATTTCTCTTTATGCAGTGGTTACAAATCTGATATCTTAATCAGATGTGTTAGTTGATAATTGTCCTAAAACTGCTACTATAATCTGAAATGATTCTTACTGCTCTCTGTTAGCTCAGAGAAGTCTGTGTATGGTCATGTCTTTGAGGCCTCTTCTTCGACAATTTTTAATTAATTTTTCTTATAATACTTGGACAGGATTGCGCTGTACTACTGCTGCAATTTCCCCCCATTTCACTGTTTTACTCTTTTATGTTCAATTACATTTTATAATGTTAATAATATTATTAAATAGTATTCAATAAAATTGTATAAGTCCTTTGTTTTTAAAAAGACGTTATGTGCTGATGTACTGTGCTATATTACTGCATTTTTAAATTGTAATGTTTTATTCTTATGAACTGAATTAAGCTGTCTTCAAAAAGTTATTTCCCATGAAAGAACCTTATTACATACAGTAGAAGTATATGTATGCACTGTTTAGTCCTTTACAAATGTTAGTCTGAATATAATACATTTAATTTCTGATTAACTTTGCTTATGCAGAATAGTAAATAGCAGAAATCATTGTAATATAGCAAGTATCATATAAAACTTTCATTTTAAAAAGTGTATTTGTTAATGGAGATTATGATAACAAGTATTAAGTTTTAAGTGCTTTGTTATATGTTTTATATGTACTATAAATATTTATGTACTGTATGTTATATATTGTTATACATTTTCTCTTTATATTGATATTCTATTATTTTTATTTATGTTTTAGTTTTTTAATTTGTCCGGTCTTCTTAACATGATTTTTACTGTTTCAAATTATCTACTTCATCTTGTCAGAAAGACTGAAGAATGAATACATCTGTATGTCCTTAAAACATACTGTACTTTTAAATTGTTATGGTTTGTACATAACATATTGCCCTATTGCTAGTAAATTTGAGATGGATTTATTTTCAAATTGTTCTTTATATATTGTATTTAATCTTACTGCCCTGTTTCATCATAACATTTTTCATCTGCTCACTAAACGATTTGCTAAATGTGGCTTTAAGGTTTCTAGTCATTACAAATACTAGAGGACAGCAAGTCCCTAGCTTTGTTAATTACAAGGATAACATATTCACTCATCTAATAATGGATATGGTTTGCAATTTCAAGTTTTAATAATCAATTACTGGAAGTAATTCTCCATTAAATCACAAGAGAGTCATTAAGTCTCAAAAGACGAAACATGCGAAATGCAAAAGTGTCAAAAGCTCTATTTTTAACAACCATGAGGGAACTGATTCTGTTTCATTTCTATGCATTTTTTGCCACTTTATTCTTATGCAAACTATCTCATTTAGACCAGGAATATTAAAAGTGAGATTATTAAAAAAAGACCTACAGCTTCTTTAATGAATGTGGCAAGGCCTCAACTGTCACATAACCACGTGACCATATATCATTACAAAGGTGAGAACTAAGACATTTAATTTCTTTTGAAACAGCTAAACTGGAGTATAACAGCCACCCTTACACTGTATATAATTTTTTACCTCTGTGAGTAACCCTTGCCACATAGTGATGCCATATTGCACTAAAGAACATTTCTAAAGGGAATACATTTTATTTTGTTAACTAACTGTGACTGGAATTCCCCAAGTGGGGATGCCCTGTCAAGCGCTGGGTGGACTTGAGTTATCCAAAGTACCCTCAGTCTGCTGCACAACAGTGCCTCCAACAGTGCCAGTTTGCGCTACAGCAGGAGCAAAACCATGTCACGGGAGCCGGTTCTGACTCCCGTGAAATGCGTAGTTAAAGACCCTATGTGAGATGGTATAATCCGGAAGACATCAAGGAAGACACGGCAGGATCGGGTCGGGCAGAAACACGGGGTGGTGACGGCAGTGATCTGGTGCAAGAGGGGAGCGCAGGCGAACGAGTCCTAAAGGAAGTCCATTAGGGGAAATCAGGGTGCAGTCCAAGGTCCAGGTGCTGGGAGATCCATCCAAGACGAACACAGGGAATAGGGAATTAGGAATACAGATACTTAAAACCTTGACGGGACAAGGCACTCCGAGCCCCGTACTCAGTAGGTCAGGATACTGTGATAATGCCTGTGTCGTCAGGCCACTCCTGTGCCCAGTGGTAGGTGGGCTTCCGGTATCTGTCTTCCAGAACTACAGAGACGCTGGCCTTAAATGGGGAAAAGGGCTGGGACAAATAAAACTGGGAACACCAAGAAAAAGGTAGGAGCGCCCTCTAGAGGAGGGATGACACACCACTTCTCTAGTTATGCTGATAACTATTTGTTCAGGCTCTGTAGAACATCCAGTGTGATGCAGCCGACTCTAACAAGAGTGTGGTTCAGAGGAAAGTGGCCACCGTCTTCAACTCTTATGAGCACACCCATGAGCTGAGTCAAGTAGCCGTTGAGCAGGTAGTTCCTGCTTGAGGCGGGTGTTCCTGTAAATTAAAATGACAAGCTTTTCCATTCTTTTTATTTATTGAGGTTAAATGCCAATTTAGTTTTATGTATGTTAAAACAATTATGATAACCATATGTGTTCTTATGTTTGAAGGTGAAGATTAAAGACTTAAAGAGTACAATTGCCTGTAGTCAAAGCAAACCTGTCAGGTGAATACCATAATTCCCCATCTGAAACCTTCACATGTTAGACAAGCCACACTAATGCAATTGCTCTAAACAACATTTGCATTACTAATACATAATACAAATTATTACTTAATATTATGGGACAATTTTGACCATTTTAGAATTATGTCTAAATTGTGCATTACAAAGCGTTCTTTAAAAAACATCATTTTGTTTTTAATTGACAGCAAGAATGCTTCCATAATCTTTTCAGTGCAGCTTCAAAACACTTTGCAAGCTTTGTGGAGAAATGAAAATGGCTTAATAGATTTCTGACTCAGTATTGGGGATACCTGATGGGGATTAAATTCATCTGTCACTTCCTGTTGAAGATACAGAATTCTTTCTATTAATTGCTTATCAGCATTAGAAACAAGAAATACCTATATACTGTAAATAATTACAATTATTAGAAATTATTTATTGCATTTGCCCAAAGAGCTTGATATTATTTGCACAGTTAAATATGAAGGCTAAATATATGTTATTCTCTTGTTCTTCATTAATTTTTATTCTTCATTCTGTATTTCCTAATGGACTATTTTGTTTATTTCAGTAGGGGATAATAAATCCCAAGCATCTTTACAGAACTTATTACACCATATAACTCATACACCTGTGAATAATGATGCATCATTGCCTTATATTTTTAGAAAAACCACTTAATAAAGCAATAATGAAAAGCCACCTGCAAATTAACCTACAGTAAGTACAGATTGTCCTGACTCTGTCCCTGTCCCTGTTTCTACTGTATTGTGTAATTCATTCATCACAGATTACCTTAAGAGCAACAGTAGACAATGGAAAGTGAAGTTGTCGCATTATGAACATTGACGTTGAAACGAATATGTGCTCTTTTAAATTGAGGGGACAATTCCTTCAGATTAGCCCCATAAAAGTGACTTTAAGTACAGCTAGACTTTCTGTTCACCCTCCCTCAGGAGATGGACTGTTTATTGATCCTAGCCCTTTCTACAAATCATGCACAGGTTTTTGTTGAGTAAATGGTAACAGTAACTATGTGTTATATTTACCAGACAGTCTTAACTTCTCAAATGAAGTAAGCCATCCGAAACTCACTTAGACTCACTTAGAGTTAAGAAATGAACAAATAACTGCAGAATACTTTTGTGGGGTTTAGTACAAGGTAATGTAAGGAGTTTATCAGCTACAGCTGCAGAAACAATCTCTTTTCCATTAATACAATAAAAGAGACACTTAGGTTTGTGAGTCAGGAGAATTATGTTTTATTGATTGCCCGTGTCTGTAAAATTCAAAGATAACCAGAATAGAAATCTAAAAATGATCTGCAATACACATCATGTGTATCAGCTGAAAAACCAAGGGACCAGCTTCAAGAACACTGAGCACTTGTCCTCATACCTGCCTGCCTCTGAGGAGTGAGGATTTGGAAGAGTAGAAACCCCCAGATTAAAAAAAAACAGACTCTAATTAACAGTTTCAGACTAAGATGTCTATATTACTGCTCTGTTTAATATGGTTAACTGGGACATTCAGATATTGTTTCTTTCAATTGGAAATGAGGTTATTTTGAAAGGGGCTTATCCATAGTCATTAGAATATTGCTCTGAATATATTTTTTTAATGGGACTGCCAATAAACAGCACAAAATGTGAGATGAAAGTTAGCATTATTTAAAGTTATGATGTCAACATGAAATCAAAGGAATTTCTAATTCCTTAGGATGAATGTATTTCAATGTGTTGCAAAAGGATTTTCACCTACTATACATTTATACACTCAGAGATTGAACTCTTAATCACTTTATCATAATTTTCATACCTACAGCTGTTTCATACAAAAAACTACTAGCTATGCTGCAATGAATGAGCAGGGATATTTCTTAAAAAGTAAATAAATTTTTTTATGCAATTTCATGTAAATGTCCAAATAAAAATTCCCAATAACAATAACTTAGAGCAAATATTATGCTTTATACAGTAATTAGATGATATCTAAGAATCTAATATTTCGTAAATGATATTTTACCCAAATGAGTATAAACGTGAAATGCAACCTGACCTTGAGATATTTTTATGATTATTTCTTGCAAACTGTACTGTATTGTAAGCAGAACTCTGTTTAATTTGTAAATGTGAAAAAGAGAATCTAATGTGTGTAAATGTTTTTTTTTAAATAAAGTAGCATTGTCATCTATCTATCACAGGGCAGTTCAAGTTCAGATATGTTAAACAAGGTAGCAGTGAGCACTGCTTGTAAATCCAATGGAGGACAGACACTTGGATACAGTACACAGAGATCATGGTTTGAATTAATTGATGCAAGTAAGGCAAATACATAAATAAACACAGTAAATTGCAGCTGTTCTTAAGGCCTGCAGCCCCTTTCATTTGACCTACAGTAGCACCTTTGTTAACTTCATGTGATATACATGAATGCATGAATTCAAAAATGTTTACTTCATACACTAATGCAGAATATATCTTTTTCTCGAGGAAAGCGTGAGACACTGGCACATGAAGTAGGAAGGAAATTTCTCGGAAAAGGTAAAGAAGTGGAACAATCCTATAACCAGAACTCAGAAGAACTGGTGCACCGTATGTTCCCATTTAAATACTCAATCGATGAATAACCTAGAGCTGTATTTCTCTGGACTCGATATCAGAATATTGTGGTGCACAGGGATGATGAGACATACCCACAGTGAGAAGCAGTGGTCAAAAATATTTGCAATGCCAGAAGGTATTGTGAAAATAGTCGAGAAATCCGATACAGCTTTGACCTTTCGCTGGGCATACAATACCATTCACATTTGGTGTCTTACGGTTCCTTACAGCATGGAGAATCATAAAATCTTCCCCAGTTAACTGTTAGTGTGGTCGAAAATCCATACATTTTAAAATTTGGAGCCTTCCATTAATTAGCTAAACTGTCAAGTTTGTCAGCTAACCTTATCCGTTACTTAAAAGTTACAGCTTTCAATATTTTATATACACCGTACAACGTAATATCTAATATATACAGAAAGTAATAATAGATCATAAAGAGCTTGATTTAATAGAGTTAAATATTATGAAGTTTTAATTACTTACAGTTTAAAAGTTTGGGAAGAACAAATAACATGTCTGAGGTAACTGTAATATAGATCAAATATTTTGTGATCGCATATCTTGCTAAATAAACCTTTCCAGTTTTAGGAATTATTGTGAATATGCATTAGTTCATTATTAAATGATCAATGAGAAGTTTAAGACAGTAATCACACTGCATTATTAAATGCATTTTGGAAGAAAATTGAAATTGTACTGTGGATTCTGCACAAAATGTGGCTTGTGTGATTTCCATTTTATAGCATTCAGTGTTTATACTGTAACTTGAAAAATCATTCAATCAATTTTCAATACATATCAATACCAATCTAGATGTAACAGAGGGATTTGTGTGAATTGAGCTATGGCATAGATTTTGCTTTCTTGAGTATTGAATTGAGAGCAATATTTGGACAGATCATTCCAATATTCATTTTTAAACAGATATTTGTATTCTAAGCCAAAGTGGATCATATTGAAGACCTTTGTCCTGTTCCTTATGAAATGCTCCATAAATGTGACATTATTTCAGAACCAGACATTTCACACGTGCATGTGCTGTATCCATAGGTTATTTTTCATGGCATTTGAAGGTATGTATTTGGAACATGCATGACCTACAGTAGTTGTGAAAAATATTTTTTACCTTTACACTGCTGCTTCATGAATTTAATAAAAAAAGATCACATGAAACCATATGTATGTTCCAGTTTTATAAAAGTCATTTTAAACAGGAGCTGGCACAGAACAGTCTCACTGGGAAAGTTATATATTTGTAATGGTGGTAATATGCTTACTGCCATAAATGTTCCTTTAGAAATAAACATATATTTTGATTGGTGACCAAATCTGTCACTGTGGAACAGAGTATTCGGATAACCAGTTTTCTTTCCTCATTTTTCATCATTCTGGTTTTTCAATCTCTGAAACTGCATTTGTAACAAGCAGCATACATCAGTGTTATGCATTGTACTTGATATTTGTATGCACACAATTTATTCTATTGCACAAATACTTGCCATTTAAGTATTTAATGTCAAATGCATTTAGCTTTTCAGTATTAGATTACCAGCAAAATCTTATTTTTATGCTAAAATATGTAAAAATAAAACATTTTTCCATAAGAACATGTAACATTGCAATATCATATTATGTTTTTCTGTACCTAGAAGAAAGGTCAAAATATCTGTTTATAATTAATGAATAATTCTTTAGAAGAGCTGAAAATCAAATACTTAATGTTTCCTAAATCAGTCCTATAACCACTAGAGGGCACTACAAGCACTGCAACAGAGATTCCAATAAGGGCGGAAAACACTTTTATCTGGATTTAATAATTCGATATTAATAAATAATAAAAACCTTGACATTGTTAACACAACAAATAACTTTCTGTATTCACAGGTTAATATATAAAATTAGAACATGATCGTTATTGGGAATGCATGGTGGTGTGGGGATTATAAATCTTGAAATCTCATCAGTCTGAATTTGATTCCAGCCTTGAGATCCATCTGTGTGGAGCTTGCATGTCTTCTCCATGTGAACATGCTTGGAGTCTCTAAATTGTGCTTCTTGTGTGTGTGCGTCTTGTAGTGGATTAGCATCCGTATCCAGAGTGTTGATCTACCTTGTGCCCCCTGATTCCTGAATAACCAGCTTATTCTCGCTCAACACTAAAACGAGTGTTTATTTGACAATAAAGTAATTAACCTAATTATTAGTTCAATGGTTTAAAAAAAAGTTTAGTAATATGGGAAGATTTATGCGCTATCTGCAAACACATCACATTATCCCAGAGTCTGTAAATTTAACAGTTTAAAGTTTGAATCTACTTCTCACAATAAACATTTTAGCTGTTTATTCAACATACCAGAGAACATAGAACATTTCTAATTAAGAATTCTGAAATACCATTAAAAGTACAGTTGTTTCAATTTGTGTCTCGGCTGTACAGTATGCTTGCCATTATCAGTTTAGGAAGAAAGCTGATGTGTGCATCAAACAGTTGTGATATCATCTGCTGGATAATACTGATCAATCTAAAGGTGACAGGGGACAATATGTTGTAGGCGGTGCTATCCTTTGGATAAGAAGCACAACTGAGTTATAGCTACGTGATCATTGTTTTAGGATCCAGTCTTGTACAATCAGGTTTTCCTAAACTTCACCCTTGATTCAACAAGTGAGTTAGTTGCTTACTTTTCTACCTCATCTGTGTTATACTGCATTGGGGCTCCTGGACATTATGATGCTTGCACATCTCCTAGGTGGAAGCTGCACTTCAGTGATCGATGAAGTCAGTCCCCTTCTAAATGTAAAGCCATGTTCTGGAAGGAATTGTTTTAATATGCATGGGGGCCAAACGGCTGATCTGTACTGCCCACCTTGTACTGTAAGTCCTTCCCAAGACTCTAAGAGAAACAAACTTTTCCTAACCAGAACAGAAGTCTTTAATTCCAGAATAGGATTCAATATTTCTCCATTTGGGTCATGCCAGCAGGAGTACAATATTTTTTTTTATAATTTGTTTATCTACAAATGTACACAACCCTCTGGTTATGCTAGGAAAAAGAACAGTGCACCCTTCAGTGTTGGTATTATAAAGGAAACCTTAAAGAAAATATATTGTATGTAAAGTGAACATGACAGTCACCTCCTTTAAATAAGGTGGAACCAGGGAGCTGAAAACATAACCGCCCTCAAGGGAACAGTTCATGAGGCATAATTTTAGAGATCTTGCCAGTTATCCAACTGTAGTACAGTTGTAGTGGTTGTACAGTAATACTCCACCACAACCTCCTCGTGACTGGTATCAAATACCAACCATCACTAAAACTGTGAAATACTTCAATATACCCAAGTATTCCACTAAATAACCCCATGTAAGAATGCTGAATTAACTCTCACCAATAATCTAATTAAAAGCAATCATCCATTATAACTATTTACGAATATAAAAGCCGTTGCGTGGACTCCAGTGGCAGGTTAACTGGTATTACAATTCCCTTCAAAGACCAACCTGCCACATTCAGAAAACCAGCAACTTGCACAGTAAATGCTATGAAATGTGTATGCTGACCATACTCACCAAGGCTTCTTATAGGATCATTTGAGGTCTTGTTGTAATAGACCAGTTCCAATTGGAATTCAGGTAATCGAAAACCTGACCATATTGTTTTGATTTTGGATTAAAGAAATCACTGCTGTGCTATATAAGCTTTTACCATCTCTCTGAAAATGGCAGTTACAGTAGTTCACAATGTTATTCACAAATATTTATCCTTAAAAAATGTTCAGGGTATATTGGAGGTATCAGACATCAGCCCTTATGTTCACTGTTTACACAGGGAATGGTGAACATGTGGAACACCTACTGGGTATACTTGTAACTTTATCACTGAGTTAACCACAGGATTCAGAGTGGGAGAGACACCTGAGATTAGCAGAATACCTACATGAAAATTGGTGGGAAATTATAAAAATGAGATTAAGAAGAAAAATACCTGGGTACCTCCCAAAGGAGAAAAAAAAACTAAATATGGCAGGGAACTGAGGCTGTTTTAACTTAATGCTGTGTTAGTCTGATCCCTCAGCATGCTTAACCCCAACAGGAAACTGAGCTACATGGCTATAGTTCCCAGGATCCCAAGGTCACACAGACCTTTCTACCATGATAATGTCGAAATTCATAGTGAAGTACTGAAGTAGTTAAACAGGAAAATAGTTGCACTTAAGCAAGACAATTGTAAACAGAAGTTACACAAGTAAGAACAACACATTATAACTGAATGTAACTGAATTGTTGCACAGTGATAACATTAGTACAAGATCTACACAGAAAGTTCAGGGAACACTGAACACAGATGAAAACATGAGGTGTTTTGTGAGTATTAAAACAATAAGACATACTGTACCTTGTATGACATATAAATTATGAAACTTCAAAAGCAAAACTGTAAATAGGTGAAGGAAGTTTGAAATTAACTGTTACAGTAAAGGGAAATAAGATGCTGCCAAATAAAAAACTATGTAAAAAAGTACAAAAAATTATTGTCTGTACAAAACTGTTGACTAGATCAAAGCTCAAAGTTTGGAAATACATGCAAAGCAATATCCATTTCAATGCAGCCTCTGGTGTCCTGATATTTAATTTATATTTCTTCTTCTCTGCAGATAACACCACCTTGTTTCAAGTTCTCCGTGATGATTGTATCCCCCATTAAAGCTAACACTACAGTTTGTTCTCGAAAGGCACGGCTGACAGTGCTCAGCCTGCGCTGAATGATCACTCTCAATAGCAATCGATTTCATGAGTAGTGAATACAAACCCCCAGGCAATTGAGGAAAATGGGATGATGAAGGGCTGCAAACTAATACATTACACTTCTTCATTGATTAACTATTATTTTTCTTAAATGACGAAAAGCTTGTGCAACAGTAACTGAGGCCTATGATTTATTTACTTACCGCTGAGATATAAGATTGTTGCAGGTGACTTGATTCTGGATGAAAAGTAAACTGAAGAGCACTAAATAAAATTTTGTACATTTGTCAGTTTAATAAAAAATGGCTATTACATGCTTCACAGAAAGCTTTAAATATTTTATTGGTTTGTATTATGCTCTGCATTGTATTTTTGAAGCAATAGCTTAACCACAGCAAACTCACTTCCCTTATTTCACACATATAATGTAGATCTTGTCTTGACTGTACACAAATTGTCCAGGATTGACAATTGACCACAATGAATTAAATATTTCCTGATCAAACTGTAATATGTATTTTTTAAATCAGTTTGAGAATTTATATCTTCATTTAGGCAAAAGTCATAGTCAAAGTCTAGTCAAGATTTGATTCAGATTTGTGGCTCAAGAAAGGCCCTTGTTCATTGTACAGGTTGAACACTATAGTCGGCTGTTACGTACAGTTGTTTTTTTTTACTCCCCTCCTCTACAGGGTCCAGTTTTGGAGGTGGGTGTGTACCTAAATTGGCTCTCTCTGTGGATTGGTTGAAGAGAGCGGTCCGGTTTTAAAATGCCGATACAAGATGTCCGGAGAGAGAGGTAGAAGAGTGGTGTGGAATAAACTACGGCAAATATTTGTGAGACTGATGTCCGTTTGTGTTTTTGGTAAACACGAGATCTATCTGGTTTGTTTATTTGGCTGTGGTGGGGATTGGGATTGTTGTGGCTCTTGTATTTTTTTGTTTCCCGTTACAGCTTAGTTTCGTGCAATAAGTTCTCGGGAGACAGGTTTAGAGGGTATTGGGTTGTAGGAGAGTGTAGTGTTTTTTGTTTTTGTTTGTATATTTCCGTCCGTTTAATCCCTGGCTCATATGTTAGTCCCCATTCGCCCCTAGATTGAGCATAATTGGGGACATAACATCTGGCTAGTTGGATCCTAGCCAGATGGGGATTCTCCCACTTTCTCTGATGGGGATAACAAAACCACACAATTGGCCAAATGTTACCTGGGGTGAAATGAGTTTGAGTTGGCAACTCAACAGTGACTCCTGGGTCCTGCTGGGAATCTGAGGGCTTGAAGCGTTTTCACTAAGAACTGCTGTTGTTCTTGCAATTCACATTTGGGGGTTACAACGTATTAAACGAAAAACTGGCTCAGGCAGTGAGCAGGTTGGAGAAGCATGTGCCCTCATTTTGCAATGTGGAGGTAGCGACAGTAAGAAAAGCTAATTGGTGATTTCAACAGCTAATTAACAGTGATTTCACGTTTTTTGGGAATACAATACTGTAAATAGAATCTACCATTTGTCACTGGTGATTCTGTCAGTACCGTTAAGACTGGCAAAATGGAACATACTGTACTCAAGAACTTACTCAGAAAGGTTATGTTCAGCAATGGCTAAACTTTAAAGTTTGAGTTTTATTTTCACAATAATATTATTTTCTAAAAAATAATAAGACATTGAATTTAATATGAATAGATTGAATTTAATAATAATACATTGAATTTCAACATTGAACAGAGAATTCCAATGTGTTCCACATAAAAGAAACAGCTAATAGAGTAGTCAATTAACAATTAGGATGGAAATTAGACAATTTATAGTACTGGAAGTTGATAGGCTTTCTGGTAGAAAAGGGCTTTAAGAGCTCCTTTAATGGTCTTATTTGAAACTGCTTGTCTGAGATGATCAGGGAGGCTATTCCAGAAGCAAGAAACATAGATGGAGAAGTTACAGTCACCCATGGTATGTACAGTAGCTTGGTTCTGGAGACCTGAAACACATTAAATTAACCAGATCTGGGTGAAGTTTGGAAAAGAAGGATGTCAGTGAGGTAGACTGGACCTTTGCTATTTAGAGCTTTAACAAAACAGGAGCAATACTTTAGAATCCATTCTCTGGTTTACAGGGAACCAGTGGAGCATTGCTAGAATAGGGGTAGTATGTACTGACTTCCCGGCTATGGTGAGTACCCTGGAAGAAACCTTTGGCAAAAATCCTGACAGTTTCAGGGATAGATGGCAATGCAGACATTCTCCAACATTAGAGTAAATGTGATTCTAGAACTTTTCTGAGGTAGTCACTAAAACAAGAAACAAGTCACCTGTCATCATAGTCAGTAATCCCATTTCTTTGTTTAGAACATTTTTCTCATTTCCAGTACTAATCAGTTTTCCATTCAAATCCATCTGTCAAGAGCTTTCATATTTATATTTACATAACAAATACAATTGTCATTATAGACAAAACAAAAAATCAAACATTATATAGACACTGTTACTAAATTATCCAATTATTAAAATCACTAAATTAAACAACACAACATTCTCTAAATTGTGAAAAAATACCTTAATTATTTTCTTCCTGGATTAAAACACTCCCAGTTATGCAGTAATGCAGAATACTAAATTATGAGTGGTAAAGAAGAGGAAGTCTTTATGATATTTAGAGCCCATACACTACCAGATTTTATATGAACAAGTCACTTTTGTTTCACAATATTCTGCTTGTCCTTTTTAGAAAATGTGTTGTTATGGAATTCTGTTTCAGGAGATACTTGACAAAGCAAATTATTCAATTAATATTAATATGCCAGAGGGGATAGTTAAAAATATCTGTGACTGATATTAAGAATGACATTTTAAATTGTGAGTAGTGTTGTGATGAAAACTTGTAAATTGTTTTCCTAGTACAATTTTGTTTCTAGTTACACAGCACTCTTAGTGTAACACACATACAATATACTGTATAGTTAATTGACAATTTAACTATACAAGATTTTTTAATTGAGTGTATTCTCCAAACCTCCTGTCATCCATGCTAGGCTATTTATAAAAAAAACAACTTCTACATACAGAACAATATATACTGAGTATCCAAAGAAATGTGGTATGAGGGGGTGAGAGCTGACTTTGTGTGAGCCAACTTTTAATGGAATAAACCTGTGGAATGAGGCACACCTGGTCTGACCGAGCAATTAGCATTCAGAGGGAGCGAAATTCCACATGAGGGAAAAGAGGTGATAGGATAACCTCTGCTTGGAAAAAGCCTTTGGGCTAATTAAGGGGCTTATAAGAACAGCTAGGATAAAAGGAACTTTATACTATGTTCTGGTCATAAGCTATAAGAAGAGGGTGAATGACTGTTACTATGTTGTGGTATGTCTCAGTAGTAAGGACTTGAGCTGGCCAATGAGGAAGAAGTGTGGGTTAGTTGAACCAGGGCTAATGGGAATCATTAAAACCTGATGGTGTTGGGCATCACTTGTCAGCACAGTAGATGTGAGTCTAGATGACCTAGATTATTCAGAATTCAACCTGCTGTCAGGGGCACAAGTTCTGTTTATAAAGCAGTGTCCCTGGCCAAACAGGATCAGCTGGATATGTTAGTAGTTGCTAGTGAAGATATGGTGCTTGGTGAATAAGACTTCATGGGGTATTGAATGTTAAAACGGGAAAACTAGATCCCTGTGATCCTGACTTAAGGGCCTAAAGAATTGAGTTGAATACAATGTCTCCTGTTAAAGTGAAGATTTTTTAAACTTAAGGGTTTAATGTCAGCCTGTGTCTCCTTGAGTTAAAGGTTTTTAGGGAATGTTAAAGATGGGAGACATGGAATTGATTGCATTGAATTCTTGTAACAGTTGTAAATTGCAGGCCAGACAAATACTTGGTGGTCTGTATGCTCACCAATGTTCATTAACACAAAAAAAGCATTAGATGGTGTAAGCAACACTTTAGGTGAACTTAATAGTTGAAAAGTAAAGTCCTCTTTAGTGATGAATCAAAGCTTTGTGTAGACTAAACAATTGATTGTAGTATTATACTGTCCAGTTGCTAAAGAGGTCCAAGCATGAGCAGCTGGATACGAGTCTAGGTACTACAGACTGCAAAGCACTGCTTTAATAAAGGCCTGGTACCTCACTTGCAGCTCTCCTGGCAGATTCATTCTGACTTTGTCCTGTTGGAATGTTACCAAGCATGTCTTTTTGCTAAATGTGCAACAGTGGCTTTCTGATGTGATGTGGATGTGAAGCACCTGCTTATCCAGGTTTTGTGTGAGAATCCTGCAAGGCAGTATCTGCAACTGGATACAAAACATGCATGACAGATGGAGCTTTTAGTTCCTTTAGCAAAGGTACATACTACAAGGTTGTTGTTCAATGTTGACCCTCTCTTGATCAATCTGAAAATTAATCTGCTTAATTGCCATTTGTCATGTTTGTTAAATACAATTTCAGTGCACAAAAAGACTCATTTTTCTGATAACTTTGTGAAATAGCTCCTTGCTCAGTTTCAGTCTTAAGGCCAAGATGGGTCACTGAACGTTACAACAATTAAAATGCATTTGAATTTGAGAGGATTACTACAGTCTGTAATATTCTTGCAGTTCTCTGCTTGATCTCCATTCCTCTGCCAGAGTACTCAACACTGGATCTGAATTTTGTAGATGCTAATCAATTTCCTCCAGAGGAAAACTTTGTATTTTCAGGTGAAATAAGAGTTTATATTGTCAGGAATAGAGAGGACCAATAAATTACTCAATATATTTGCTTTCACCTGGATTTACTTGATTTATGTTGTGATAAAAGACTGTAGAACAAGCTACATGGGCATTCTTTGTTTAAAAAATGCAACACTTGCAAAGGTATTTTAACAAGGGGTTAAGATGAATAATTGATGCACATACTTTGACAGCATTTCATGTAATAGCAGAGCCACACCAAAATTTAATGTGGACAAGTGCAAAGTAGCAAAAGCATAAACTATAAATATAGAATGTAAAGTGCATGCTGAGCTTGAAGAAGACTTAGGTGTTTACTGTATGTGGACACAGCATTTTCTTGTGGATGTTGTGGGGGAAGTAACAAAAAGACAGAAAATTTGGGATACAAAACAGAATTTTAATTATGGGATGTTAAAATTGTACAGTGTATTAATATTGCATTGTTTAGGACATTATAAACAATTTTGGTTAGTAAGAAAAAATATTACTATTCTAGAATCAATCCAGAGAAGAGCAGTCAGGTACAGTACATTCCTGGACTTGATTGACGGTTACTGCTCTAACCAAAAAGTAGAAATTACAAATGGAAACAGAAGGCACTACTTTATGCAAGGTGGTATGGGAATCTAGAACAAGCCACCCAGTTACTGTACAGTATGTTGCCAAAGCCGATACTATAGATTCTTTCAAGAATGGCTGGATGAAATTGCCAGATCATTAAGGGACCTAAAAACCAAATTAATATTGTGGTCTGGATCGCTTCCTCCTGATTACAAGCTGTCTTATGTTCTTAAATATTAAACACTTGGAGAAGCGCCCAATTACACAGAAAAGACTGGAGTGCAATAGGAATTCAAAACATCAATCAAAGTGAAGAATGACAGGTCCCAGATTGTATCTGACACTGTTTTATTTTGTAACAAGCAAATGGAAATTGATTTAAGGTGCTACAATCTATTCAAAAACACAAAAGCATCTTGATTAATGTACAGGTAGAATAAGTCCAGAAGAGAATCAGAGAATGCTAAAAGTGATGTCTCCTTAAATGATGTTTTGTAGTGCCTTATAAATGAGAAAAGAACCAAGGCTGTATGCGTATCTATATAACCAAATCCATTATATTTCACTGTTGGCTATTGACACTGCTCCTTTAGCCTTTATCCTCTCCATCTTTTAATAATTCTTTCCTTTTAGATTTTCTTCTGTATCAAGCCCACTGATTCCACGCGGAGGTTTGGCCTTCATACTGAAGATTTACTGCATAATGCACTGACTTATTCAATTCATGACAGAAGCACAAAACATGTCCATCTTTGTAGTGATCTGACAGTTTGTTGCTTCTTTGAAAGACGTAATTAATCACACTTGTTCTAGGGAAAAGTGGCACATAATGGATGCTTGTAAAGGAGTTTCCCTTTCCTTTCTTTCTAATTATATGCATCCTTTGTTCTTAAAAACATTATTTCCTGAAGAGAGTAAATGTCATTTTGTGAATTTTTCTGATACCTTTGACTGAATTAACACTAAAGCTGTACACGACGGTATCCACATTTCATCCTGTATAGCCTACGTCTTCACAGCTCCCTTGTTATTAGATGAGTGAATTGAAACGGCGTTCATTCTGTCTTATGAGATGCTTTATGGGAAGGAAGTATAAAGGGATGGTACAAGTGTTACAGTAAAAATGTTTTATTTGTATTGCAGATTAAGCTTCCTCTGGTCAGGAGGTTAGAATATTGGCATATCCAGCTTTGTAAATACTTTAATTTCACCTCTGGATAATGTTCCTATCATCTTCCTTTCAAAAGATCACACATTGACCTATTCATATATTAATCTATTGACACTGCTGAGGAAAGTCTCCATCTAATCCATTATCAGATTTTTCTTTGGCTCCTGTAGCCTTGGTGGAGTGTGTTCTAAGAATGTTTGTCATTCTGTGGTGTGTGCTCTAGGTGAAATGTCCATGACCTTAAAGTGACAACACCTTTTAGGAAAAAGCTAAGATTTTTTTTATTCTACAAAGTGGAAACTTTTGTGTATAAAGAAAATTGAAAATGCTTACGTCCTAAATAAAGACCACCTTTGTCTTCATTTTGAAATGCAATTTTTTTATAAAACGTTTGGAACTTTATTTCAAGAATGAAACATTTCTTTAGTATACACATATATTAGATGTTACAGATGTTTGGGGAGAGATACAGTACCTTTTAGCAAAAGAATAAGCCTTTCAAAACTGTAGCCAAGAAGCAGTTTAGAAGTTACATGTATCTATCATGGTGCTTTTTGCTCTATAGTATTATTTTCTTATAATGCAATCTTTTCTTCTTTTTCATTCAGTCAACTTTATAATACTTATTTTAGAAAGTGTATTGACTTTTAAAAAATTGCTTAAGATTCATGAGTCTTTCAACTCGATTACTGTAAAAATATAATGTTATATGGTTCCTCTGTATACAGTATGTAGTTAATTTATATATTTGTAAATTGCCTTTCCATTCTTAATGTCCTGACACTATTTTTATAGTAACATGTAACATTTGAATACTGTCTCTTGCTGTTCCCAAAAAATATTCTATCAAGCATGTTTTGGCAGAACAGGTGAGCCCTGCTACTCTGATGTGCCCTTTTTACCCCTTCAAGAACAATTTTAAAAAGTGCAAGTAGTGCTTTGGCTTTCTTTTCCCTGTGACACTGCAAGACATTATTGCTTTGTCACCAGGTCAGGGATACAGGCTTTTACAACAAAAGTACAGTACATGCACGGGCTTTTCTAACTATTTTTTTCTGGATGAGGTCCTGTGGCACACATCATGCCCCCTCTATCTAAATCGGAGAGTATGAGAAGAAATGTCCTGTAAAGAGGTAGAAATTAACCCAACTTTAAAATAAAAAGACCATGGTTAGTGTGTCAATTCAGATGAAGAAAAAATACAATCAAATTGTCTGTAGCACCACATTAAAAAAATCTTATTTACCAAATTTAACTGTTTTCTATTTGTAAATTGAGCACTGAGAAATGTTCAGGACTTTGTCATTGTGGAAGTTGTTGTTGTTCGTACGGAGTCATGTTATTGAATTTGTATTATAAGTGTTGTCAGAAAGCACTCAAATGTATATACTTTCCTGTGTGAGGGGAGTTTATTTTCTCACATTCTAATTAAAACACAATCGTCTCCAGATGGGATAAGTCTCCTTATGGAAAATAAATAGTGGAAGATAAGACCTATATTGTATACTGTATGCTTCACATGCATTAAGTTGACAGCATCTTGTTGTGACACTGGTCAGAAGACTTAAGCTAAAATAGAAATTTCATTGGGATTGGTGTACGCTGACGACAAACTCAAAGTTCTGTTGCAAACCATAGGTTACTACTGCAAAGTACTTACCTCTCCTAGATTTCTTCAGACGTCTGAGGGTCAAGAGTTTGGCAGAAGGCATTAAGGATAACAAGATTGTCTCTAATAATATTGCCTTTTGCCTGCTCTGTTTTTGAAGATTTCTCTCTATGTCCCCCAGCAGTCAGATGTTAAGAATACTATCAGGACTGTATAAAGAACAAGCTAAATAGGAAGGGAGAGCCTTTAAACTTCTTTCTAGACCAGCATATTTGAAATCATGAAAATCATGGATGATGATCATTTTCAGAATTTGCTAGTATTTCAACCAATGTGTTTTTTAAGGAATTTCAAGAATGTTTTTAATTGTCAGTTCTAGTCTTATAGCAGTTTTATATCAGCAGTGTTAATAGATAAAATGACATAGCTAATCTTACTTTGATTTTTAAAAATAATCAGTTAGCAAAACCAACCGGTTTATGTTAAGCTTGACATTGCTAGCAGATTGTAAATGGCAGCAATAGAATTATGACTGTTTTTTCCATCCCCTTTTTTTTTCCTTTTTACGTATTTTGAGTAAATTACAATCTGCCCATTTCCTGTTTTCTGTGTGTAATGTTACCATATCATATTTATACTGTAAACGCACAATACTCTTTTCTTTAAATTTACTTAATGTTAACAGTAAAGAACAAAGATTCACAATGAATTATGAAGGCAAAGTTGAAAAAAGGTGTAATGAATCAGAATTTCCCTATTATAAAATAGTGAAAATTAAACGCAAAGTAGTTATTCTATCTTTATCTGGATTTAATCAAAACAAGGATTCTGTCAGTTATAACCTTTAGGCTGCTTTGTATATCTTCTTCACCATCATAAGCTTTTTCACATTTTTCACTCCTGTTTTTATGGGGTTTTTTTCCCTGAAAATTACCTTCATTGCACCAAAGTAATCTATGATGTGGTTTCTGGACAATGAATGACCCATAGCTTCTGAGGCAAAAGGTTATACTGCAAGTCTATTTAACATCTGGTCTGAATTAGACTTTTTAAAATGGTGTTACTATAACCATGACTGAATCAAAATTTACCTTCATCAATGCTGTCTTTTAACACAATTTTTTTTTAGGTGCACATCAGATTTTGGGCAGAATTTTTCAATTTGAAATGAAAAGCTGGGTGTCTCTAGGCTCTGGAAAAACAACAAAATAGTGTTAACTATCAAAAGAAACAGAGTAATGTATGAAGAGCTATTCAAGAAATCCTCATGTGTTGCCATAGAAAATATTCTTTAAGAAATGTTTTAACTTAAATGTTAAAACTTAATATGGATTCTCAATCATCGGATCTCATCATCAACTGCAAAAAGAAAAGCGTACAATTAGTTAGCACACATTTCTTTGAGCATTAAATATCTGTATATACAGTATCTGTATAATAAAAATGACTGAATTTAAGAATATTAAAACTCATTTAGCATCTTATTCAGGTAAGTAGGTCTTTTGATAAGAAACACCTCACTTTATAATTAACCCAGCTCATATAATTTTTAAACATAACTTGAAACCTATCCATGAACCTTCATATGAATTACCTAGGGCACGTTTCTGCTAATCTCATTTCAGTCTCTGGAGTCCTCCATCTCCAACAGACTGCTCTAGAAGATTTACCATAAATGCCATTTTTCAAAATCATCCTTTTTTCTGATGGTTCTGTATTAGATATCTTGGCCTTAATTTTTAACTTGAAACCACATCCTTAGTAACATAAGCTGGAAGCCTTCACACCAATGTCGTGAGGCAGCTATTAAAACTAACAGTGCTACCAATTACACTGTATTTCAGCATTAGTCCTTATTTTTCCTGTGCAAGCTGCCCACTCCATAGCAAATTTGTTTTTGTAGAAAGACAATTGATCACCAGGGAAAATCAGGCCTATTAAAACATAAAAATCAGGCCTCATCTCACAGCACTTTATATTGTCTATCTTAGCTTCAGATTGTTTGTTCATGCTAATTTTCCCCCCAAAAGTACACATTATTCAGAATCTCAGAATTCAAATATGATGGAAATGTAAATTCTATACTATCTAAATCCATCTTTAAATATTTCAAAATATTACTTTTGTTCAAAAAGTGTTTTACATTAAATTGGCTTATTCCTAGAGACAGATGAGAAGTTTCATAATGAGTACCAAACTTAATGCATTTTCCGGTCTGCAAAAGCCAAGATGATTTTATTGACCAATCTTTGATCCAAGAGATTAAAGAAAGTACTGTGTTAGCTGTGGAATGGATAACGCTCTGGGGGTCAATAGGCTTACTGCTACTAGGGAATGAAAGTGAGTCATTCCACTGGGAGAAACACAGGCCTGACATTCTTATTGGGATCTCCATGCCTATAGTTTTATTCTGTTGTCGAAGGAAAAAGAAAATAGGCCAGCCTTACAGTGGTTTTATACTGCTTACCTTATTCCATCTCTAATAAGACCATTTGAAGCATACAGGATATAATTATTAAGAATGATAATTTATTATAAAAAGAACAAGACTAACACACTTTTATTAGCATTCCTAAGTGTGTCCTCATCTGAAAAACATGCACTGTTTTTGCATTTGATTGCTTTAAATCTTGTAGTCACTATGCTTTGAAGCAGCAATTAATATGAATTATACACACAACCTACTCTACCAGTCCAAAGCAAAAAAAAACAAAAAAAAAATCTTGGCAGCATTTAAACCCTTTGCTTTGGGAAACGTAAATTAATTTATGTGCGCAAAATAATAAGTCACACGATTAGTTGAGTGGCCTTTGTCTGTGTGTAATAAAAATAGTTCACATAATTTCAGAATAAATATCTCTGTAAGAAGAAGAAGTGAATTTTAAGGAGCTTTAAAAAAAAAGATGAAGTTGAATGAAGGTTTAGATCGGGAGAAGGGTATATAGACATTTCAAAGACCCTTAATATCTCTTGGAATGTGGTAAAGTTAATTATTAAGAAGTAGAAGGCACCCAGACACTTCCTAGATCAGGCTGTCCTTTCAAACTGAGTAATTGGGCAAAAAGGAGACTGGTAAGTAATTCCACTGTGAGACCAACAGTGACTTTGAAACAGTTACTAAGTTCAGTGAGTACTGAGTTGAGAAGGGAGAAAATGTTCATGGGTCAACGATATTTGGGCCACCCCACAAAGGGGGCTTGTATGTTACCCAAAAGAAATATGTCAAATCCCACATGGGGTTTCCAATTACACTTTTAAGTGATACTACAAACATGCAGCAGAAGGTTTTGTGGTCAGACAAGACCAAATTAAAATGTTTTGGTCTCAATGCAAATCATTGCATCTGATCCAAACCCAAAACAGCATCTCTCGGTCAGCACTGTCTCTGCTGTCAATGATGGTGATGGCAGCATTATGTAGAAAAACAAAGGGGGTAAATGCACTCATGTAATATTATAGATTTCAGAGGGCCACGCTTACAGTGTGACCAGTCATTGACTGACTGTGACCAGGATCTGCCAAAAGACCACACACCACTGGCCAAGTGCAGCTGCTTAAGGCCATGCTCGAAGCAACCAGGTAATACTTAGTTATGCTGGTTTACCAACCAGCACCACTCCCTGTAACTGTCATCTTGCAGCATTGACATTAAAAGCTGTATCACTCCTTCATCCCATCTCCCATTGTAGACACTGTAGGATACATACATTGAATTATCCCTGATATTTGAATGTTTCAGGTACAAGCATGGATGGATCCCATCTCTCCAAAGTAGTGCACCTTCGTTATAGTTATCAAGATAAGTTGGTTCTTAATTTCCATTTGGAGTGTAGCAAGTGAAAATCTGTTTTTTTTTTAATGAAATGCATGCATTTGCATTCAGTAATTCTTTATAACTTTTAGTTAGCTTTAAGTTTTGCAACACATTTTTCCTGTTTTTTTTTTCCACTGAACATTCTTTTTGACCCATGTTTTTAAATACTGTGGAGAGCCTTATTATTAGGAATGAAATTATAAAACATTAATATCAGCTCTGCAGAATTTGCCACTCCTCTGAGATGTGAAGCACTACTCCAGATAAGGATAGCATTTCAATGTTATTGACAGAAAACCATTAACTCTCCAAGTACATATGCACACTTCATTTGTCAATGACATTCTATATTTAACTGGCAAATTGATTCATAGCACTTCAGTAGCTTTTTACTTTGCTGATTTGTTTAAAGATTATTCATCATTTTACAGTGTTTAGAGAGGCTGATAATATTAGACAAAGACAGTGTTCCAGTGCTCAAACATAATATAAAAACTCTAAAGAGGTATTCAAAGACAACCTCAAGATTGAACTTGAAATGCTATGAAATATAGATGTTTTGTGTTCATGACTAATTTTCTTTATCTTTGCTCATCCAAGGTTTTTTCTCCCTTCAGATTTAATAATACTGTCTCTTATTACAGCTATTGCTTTGTACCTTATAAAAAACTTTTATGTTTGATAAAGCCGTTCAGAAAGGTGTCCTGTAAAGCAATTAATATATGGAGGTATTTTACCATATGTGCGCATACTGTAGAACTGCATTAACTAAAATAGACATTGTATATTCATTTTAATTATTTTTTTCTGTATTGGCTAACCTAAACAAATTGAGTTTACAATGTTTACATCTTATATTTTGAAGACTACTTATTTTATTTTAAAAAACATTGAAATTATGTTTTGTATTTCCTGTTTGCATTCATTAGCAGTTCATTATTTTCACTTTTTAAGACAGTGAAATAGATGGAATGATATCATATTTCAAACCTGCTGTCCTTTTTGTGTCTTTTCCATCATTTGTTTTCTGAAAGAATTCCTGCTCTATACAGCTATCAATATTATTGTTCCTGTTCTGATTTGCAATGATTTACAGTTTGTCCACAGACCTTGCTGGTGTGATCTACAGTAATTTGCTAGTTGTTAAAACTGATTGCTTTTTGATTTGAGAGAGATGGGTATTGCTAAATATGATCATGCAAGGACAGTTTCTTAGGTTTTTGAATATGCTAAATTGTAATTGATTAACCGTATCTGAGACTAATGCTGTCAGTTTTAAACATCCAAAAATTCAGATTGTTAGTTTATTTATATGAAATACTTTTTATAATTTCAAACTGAATTCTTATCATTTTATATGATAAGTTTTAAACAGGTGATTTGCCAAGGAGTTCTCTTGGGTTTGTTGTGTGCCTCTGAATAGATACTGGGTGTGATCTCATGTACTGTAAATATGCTAATTTGGGCCAAAATACATTACAAGGCCAGTATACCTTGTAATGAGCTGTGCCACTGGACTGTGGTTAAGGCGTCATAGATTATTTGCAATGCAGTTCTGTATAAGAAAAATAGTGTTTTGTCATTTCTAAATAATGTTTAATGTTGCCATCTTTAAGAGAAGCCACATAGAAGAGGAATACAGCATACTCACAGAGCTTGTATTTGTACTTTGCATGCCCTAGTGACCCTCTTTCAGACAGATTCAATTCCATTTTAAAATTAACTGGTTAGGGAGTTCAGGAGTAGAGGCAAATAAAAAGCTAATTTGAGGTAATCCAGCATATCCACATAAACTTAAAAATACAGTCCAGATTGACTGAATCTATAGAATACAGTATTTCCCCCTGACTACCAGATTTTTAAAATTTCATTTAGAGATAACTGTATAAATCTCTGACACCAATCTTGTACACCAGTGTTATATATGTCTGGTGTTTTGCAGCATGCTGAATTCTGAATTAAACTTGGAATTGTTATTACACTATACAACATATACTACAGTACACTCATTGACTTTACAGGACCTAAAAACAAGGAAGGAAAACCTGGTGTGTGGACCAGATTTTAATTCAGTGCCACATCTGTAAGTGAATACTAACAATACTACTACTACTAGTACTACTACTAGTACTACTTCTAATAATAATAATATTTTTTTAGATCTGGTAAAACTTGGAATTCTTCCTTCATTAATTTTAATGTTACTCCCTGGGACTAGATAATGTACTTTAATAGTCTGTGGGGTTTCAGCCTAATCTGTAAAGCTAACATAGTTATTTCAGCTTTTTCGTGAAAATCTGTTTAAGGATAAGAAAAAGGCTTTGAAAGTGTACCGTTTCTGCCAATAGGGACTCAAATTCCACAACGTAATGGTGTCTACAAGACCTCAATAAGCAACTGCTCTTACCGCTTTTCTAAATTAAAGAAGTTCTGCATAATAAGCTCACACATTATCTCTTATGATAATGTGGGAGCTTATTATACAACAAAATACATAGAACTGTTTCTTCTACATGTCTGCCTTAACCACAGCAGAATTCATAAAGCCACTGAGACAGAGGCTGTGAGTTTCTTAGATCCATATCCTGCTTGATTCTTATGTTTGTTCATGTAGTATTCCACAAAGAGTTTTTGTCATGTCTTCTAGTTTAAACTGATTCTGTCTCCAAGCTCATAAGAAACTTTTAAGACTTTAAAATCAGTGTTAGTTTACAGAGATTAAATTGATGATTTCGAAACTGTTCTGAGCACTTGATTAAACATCACAAATACATTTCCCAATACTGAGTTCCAGACACACCTGGGAATAAGAAGAAAATCCTCCAATACTTCATACTTCTTTCCTCAATCTTTTTACACTCTATTAAAATCTAAAACAAATCCACAGCAACAAAATGTGTTAGTTATATAATTCAACACACAGTTCCTATTATCATTTATTTTTATCAGACAGGTAACAAACTGATTTCCAGATTTGCCATGAATTTTCCAAATTTGGCAAATGTTACAGAAACTTTGGAACAAAACCAAGAAATTAATCTTGACATTCTTAGTGCTGCAGATACTCTACTGTATATGTGTAAACAGTGCACATTTTTTCTGAAATATTTTTTTGTTGTCTGTTGAGTTAAATTACCATCCTAATATAATTGTTTTAATGTTTTCTAAGTACTGTTTTGATTCAAAACTATTTTAAATGAACCTGAGAAAAAACAAAGTAATTAAATTTGGAAAAGAAAGGACATTTTAGTGCACACTGTTACTATTTGGTGTTTTTGTCTGATTAAGTACTTTACAGAGAACAGTACAACTTAAATCAAATGCATATTGTATTTTTTCAGTACATTTTATATAGTGGCATTTTTATAAACTGTTAGTTTTTGCCTTTTTGTTACAAATTAATGTAAAATAGTCTTTGCATAATTTTTGGACAACCATTTTGCTATTTAGAATTATTTAAGGGCACATACCATTATAACTATAGTAATCTCATAATCAATTAAATAGTAAAATAAACCTACATATCTGTAGACACTTTACACCTTCTGCAAGACTACATTTTATACAAAATAAAAGTACTGATGTGACCTTCTGCTTTTGTCTATTTTATTTTGTCTGAGCAGATGAGTTATATTTCTTTAAAAAAAAATATCTTGGCTGATAAGAGTCTTACATAGGATAATAAATTTCTTCTTGATATTTAAGAAATACTGTCTTGATCTGCCTTGAAGAGGAATATAAGCTGTAAAACAAGAGCTGATACATTTTCCTTATCGGTTTTCTGTGGACAGTGCAGCTTATCCAAGCAATGCTGTATCTTAATAAAAGTGACTCTTCTGAATGGATAACAAACTTTAGGTATTAAAATAGAACCATATTTAAAAAACATAGACCAGAAAGGAAACAAAGAAAAGATGTAGGAACCTGGTGGATATTTATATTGAATAACACATCATCTCTAATCCCAAAGATTCAATCACTTTTTTATTGATAACTGTAGTTGCAATAAATGGTGGTATACTTTGTATACTCAGAGGAGAAAACCTATTGGTTTTTCATGTCCTTTAGATAGTGGGCTGTTCTCCAGATGGCAAGTTCCTGACTGATCAACTGTACCACCCGCTACTAAAGCTTTCCAATATTATTCTGTGGAATGGTTTCATTCTCATCTCACACCTCAGAGCTCTTGAGCTCAACCTTGAGCATCCCTTGTGTGTTTAAATCAGCTTAGCAGCTCATAGAGTGTGCTGATTTCCTTGTAGGCCTCTGCTTTCTCAAAAAGTGATCACCTTTTGCCAATGCCCTCAGGATTAAACAGGGCAGCTTGGTTTTCCCTCTCTGCATTGCCTATACCTTTGTAGTCAATAAAAGACTAACTAGAAAAGAATCAGGCGATGAGAGAATCAATCTGCTGGAAGCCTCCCTACAGTTTTCTCATCATTTTTTTGTGTCGTGTGTCATCTCGGATTGTAAAATGAAAACCAAAACTCAGTATGTGGGCAGGTTTTTAGCGCTCTATGTTAAGAAAAACAAGAAAGGGAAGGGGTTTTGATCCTGTAAGAGAATGGATAAATAGTAATTTAGAAGGTATGCACCCCAACTGAGTTTTTCTCGATTTCTCTATGTGTAGAAGTGTATCATTTTCCAAAAGTAGTCTTAAATAATTTAAAAACTTTTTCTTATTGTTGCTGCTATGATTTAGGCTTTTATATTCTTTCCAGAGTAGACTATATATTTTTTTCCTAAATGAAGGAGTAAAGATGTTTTCAAAAAATTATATGGTATAAAGAAGAGCTACATTATTTGCACAGCTTGTATTTTTGTATTATTGTTGAGATTACCATAGAGGGGTGTTCAATAAATGTCAAGCCTGACAGAGAAGGTATGTCATTCAGGTTATTTTTGCCTCGGCTTTACTTAGTTATTATGTGTCTGTACTCAATATCAGTCAGTTGATGTTTGTTCTAATGTTCTAATGTGATGTTCCTTTTTTGCTGCACAAAAGTTCTCTAAAACACGAAAGCACTGGAGATTGGAATTACAGATGTTTGTACTCTCTCAGCTTGGTACCTCTGGAGTTAGATTTTTTATCTGTGAAAGTATTGTAAATTGTCAGACATTGGCGAGTAAAAAATCCTAATGGCTTTTTAAATCTCATGTATAAAGCCAAAGTGAGTTGACAACCATGTTGTAGAATTCACAGAAATTTACCCAAAAGTATTAAGCAACCAATAGAATTCTGTATTCAAATGAAAGTCTCTAGGATGGACTATAGAGGTGATGTTAAATTGAGCTACTGTATGGTGATGTGCTTATGAAATTCAAGCGAATCTGACTGAAAGCCAATGAAAGCCAACATCCTTCAGTTAAGAAATAATTATTATAAGTAAAGACATAATGTATTATGCCCAATGTCTGTAAAGGAGAAAAAAACATGTTTGACATAATGAATGCTGATATACAGTATAGCGTAATGTAGTCACAAACAAAGTCATTTTCATGTTTTAAAAATGTGAGTGAAATTGGTTTTAATACAGAGGCTCAATAATGATGCTATTTTCCTGTAGAAACATTTAAGAAATTATTTACACATTATGCTTATGGCATGCAAAAGTAAAAAAAAAACACACCACACTTAGCAGTACATTACAGTAATGCAGTGGTACTACCTAATCCTGTTTGTTTCATAATACAGAAGCAGAGATGCTTTTCAGCATTGTCATTATGCAGAAAAAATAAATTTTTGACCCTCCAACTTAAATTTCTGTTGTTTCATGGAAAAAAATAAGTAAATTATCTTTGAATATTCAATGTTTCAGAAGGCCATTCATCCCATGCATCTGGTTTGGTTCCTAGTAGGTAATTGATGTGGGAATCTCTTCTAGCAGTTTCTTTGGAAGAAGCTGTATCAGCATCCATAGCCTGGCTGGGTAGGGAGTTCACTCAACACATGATTTAAGAAAGCACAACAAAATGTCTGAATACAAATGGAGATTTAAATGCAAGACCATACTTTTTTTTCAGTTCCATTAAAACGTTGGAAAGCTTTAACCAATAAGAGCAACACAAACTACAGTTGCAGCTGTTGTGTAGAGAAAGTCTAGGCAGGGTTATTCAATCAAGTTAGGGTTTACTCATTCACCTTGGGGATCACTTCTGCAACTGAAATGGAAGCAACAGTAAAAGCAGGGCACGGAAATGAGTAACAGATCATCAAAATAACAGTATTCTCATGTTATAATATAGGTTATAGTACTAAACGGATCAATATCATGGAATGGGGGCAAATATATTGATCTCCAAATCTATAATAGATGGATAGACTGTTAAGGCAAATACTATCATTGATAACAAAGGAAGTGTATATTTGAACGTTGACAGCAGACTTGACCCAGGACGTACATGCGCACTTACTGCAATGATCTAACATTTGAAAATGTGGGGCTCACTCAGGTCAGGCTCTGCTCTCTGTTTCTCTGTCCATCTTTTCATGTCAAAGATTTCAAGTTGTTCTGTCTGTTGAGCTGAAACCTGTCTTGTGTCGTGATCAAAAACTAAGATCTGATCCATTTGTAGTTTAAAGTTTGTATAGTTGAACGGTTTGATAAACACCCTTTCCCCTGACAACTATCTTACTGTAGTTACTTTGGCATGTACTATATTTATGTTAATGTTGGAAGTTAAAATTAGATTTCACTACAAAGTTTTGTTGACACAACAACATATATATGTGATTAAAAAATGTAAAGAACCAGCTCATTACTCACTCAAAAATTGAATTAAATAACATTAAAATGTTCCCATTGACGAATCGATGTTTCAACTGCCAGTAATTAAACAGTTGGTATTTCCCATGCTGGTAAAGATCATTTACCATAATCATTTTTTTAAATGATTCTCAGTACATGCAAATGAGGAAAAAGAGCATTTTTATGTTATTAACCTCAATCATAATAATGCAACGACAATGTCAGTAAACCCAGTCTTTACCACCATGGTAAAATACTGTAGAAGGTTTAATACCTTTATACAAAAAGATGTACTGTACCACTTGGCAAAAAGCGTCAGCCCATTCTGGATTCATGAGCAATGGGAGAAGTCTTTTGAATAGCCTGTGAATACACAGAGACTTAAAATGAGTTTGATATTAACTTTAAAAGAAATTATTACCTTATATACACTTTCATTGAAAACACAGATCCTTAATGTACCTTATAGTGTTATTGAAGGAGTTCATACTGGTTTATCAGTCTTACTTAAATCAAATTGGTTATGTAATGTTTACAAATTGATTCTTAAATGTGTAACATTTTATAATACTTAAGTACAGTGTACATGGTTGATGGTTGATTCTATTTTAGTCTTGTCTTCTTCCAAGTCTTTAACACTTTTTCCATACTTAGTACAGTGCTCTGTTGGAAAGATAGGGAAATTATGCATAGTCTCCTTTATCTTTTCTGTCCATCTAGAAACAAACTAATATCACCTCATCCTGAGTGAAGAAGTCATCACTCAAACAAACACAGCCCTGATGTTATGTTTATATTTCTTCCTTTCATTTCTTTGCAAATAGTTTGGCCTAGTGAATATTATTTATTGTTTGCTCTATTACTATTACTAATGCTCTCCTGCTTTCAGTTCTGAACAAGTAACACCTTCTGAAGAAGAATAAATAACCCCTGACATGCAAGGATTGGGTCTTATATAAAAAACAATTTCTCAAGCTACAAAATACATATTGCGACAAGTAATGTTTTTTTTTTAACAGCACCCAAATTAACAAGGCAAAATTCCAGGTTAAGCTATTTTCACTTACTAATAGGATTCACCTATTTTCAAGACGTTTGGAAAAATGTTAGCCCCTTTAAAAAAATCTATGCCCTTTCTTAAAATTTAGAATGTATCACAGCAGGTTACACATTTTTGTCTTTGATTTGCTTCATTTGGAATCTGCTGATGGCAACAGAGAACTGTAGGACCCGAATACTCAGCATTATTGTATTGTAATCAATAATTACATTTAGTGCTGACACACATCTAGTTTCTGTAGTGATCTTCAACAGTTACATTGTACAAAATTAATCCCTTTCAATTTGTCTCATAGGATATGGGGACAATACAAGAATACTGTTGAGAACCAAGTGCAACCCATTTATTTTTTTATAACACATTGTTTGGGCTGTAAGATCTCAACGGTAAATGTACTGCATAAATAAACTAAAAAATACTTTTTTATAAGAATAAACAGGCATTTAATCTTATTATTGCTCACTTTTCTGTAAAGCATCGTTTATGTACAGTAGGTAGCAAGGAGTATGTATTGCTGCAGATAATGGTTAATGCTTGATCCTGTCAGATCTCAGAAGGTAAGCAAGGCTAGACCCGGCTGTAAGTGTGTTCATGGACTTTTCTCTTTAATCCAGAATTTCCTAACCAATGCTCCTGGGTAGTGATAAAGGATTCTGTGCTATAGGGGATGCTATACTTTGGTTGAGACATAAAACCAAGAACCTGACTAATCGATTATTAAAGTTCTCTGCTCATGAGAATCCTAGTTAACTTCCACTTTGGATTTTTATAGTCCAACCTGCCTAAATATATCCCTATTTAATTGATGAAGTAATTTCTCACTTCCCTCTGCCTCCTACAGTATATTGCACAGTGTGGCTATGGACATACAGTACTGTATAGCGGCTTCTGTGTGCTTTTTAAGTGGGTGATGTACAGTATTTCAGAGATAGTTGTAGTACAGTAGGTCTTTTCCTACTGTATAATTAGTCTATACTGGGTTCCACCTGGGATGAAAGGTTCTATAAAAATTATTATTAAGGGATTCATTGATTTTAATATGACACCTGTCCATGAATGTACAAGGTCTGTTGTTTGTAAAGAACAAAATTATTGAACTACAGTTGGAAAGTTGTCATCCTTCCCCAGCTCTCCAACAGATTTGCTGTATGTCGTCAAATACAGAATTTTTCAGTTCTGTGAATCCAACTTATAATATTGCTTTTATTTCCAAGACAAAATCGAAAACAAATAGGGTCATTTGGCAGTTGTAGCATTGAGATTTGGTCTAATTGGAGTGGAAATCCAATGGAAAGGGCCTTTGCTTGTACACACAATTTGTTAAATACACTTTGAAGAAAGGCATGAGACACACTCTTTCTTTCTGAGTAACAAAGGTGGGAGAGAAAGGGTGTGTGTAATTTAGAAACCATAAAATCTGATAATGAGATGAAGGTTCTTCACTATTAAAGGCAATATTAAAAAAAACATGTCTAAATTCTAAACTAAACACCAATGTGACTGAAATACAGTAGGTATAGTGTCATGAATAAATCAGATTTGTATTAGAAATCATTTCATAGTTGACCTGATTTTCTGCATTGTCAAAAAATATAAAGAAAAACTTTAAGGGAATTACTATGTATGTTTTCCAAATTACGTCTTTAAATATGTTGCAAAAGCGTACTACTCCATTAGGGTAGCATATACCTGATATACTGTACCACATAAATTCAGATTTGGGTACCTTTTGTATCTAAACAGCAAGCTGCTCATTTTCAAAAATGAATGAGTGTGTTTGTTTTAAGTTTGAATAAAACACATAAAGGATGACAAAGCTACATTTTCACACACATTCCTCTTTCAATCAACCAATCAGACGCTGTGATCTAATAAAAAAGTTAGAACTCTTGCAGACATTTATACAATATTAACTTTTTAAAATAACAATTGGAAAATGTAAATAGATTACTGTATATAAATGAGCTACTGAACACTCCATTTATAATTATATCTACTGTATATGCTCACATTTTTAAATATCCCTAATTTTCTGTTATATTGAAGCATCAATATCTGAATTCTGTGAAGACGTCTGCATTGTCCTTGGTGTTCCAGCTCTGCTTAAGAGCTCTCTTTTCATATCTCATCTACAAGTGTGTTTAATTATTCATACTCTTCTATATATCCTTGTGTTTTCATAACACTTGCATACTGACAAGGTTTGGCTTTTCATATCTTCGTAATTTATTGTAAATATTGAAAGCCTGTCTAGACAAAAAAAGTTTATATTCAGTGCAAATTCATCCTTTTGCTGTGTTCTCAAGCAAGGTCTTAAATTTGAAAGAACATGCCTAGAACTTTGATGTTTAGTTGATTTATCTCCTAAAACTTCGATTATCTGAGAAAACACAGGGATGTATACTGTACAGTCTATGTATGCATGACTAACTCACTGAATGGCTTTGATCTTTGAAAGCTAAGTGTATATCAGTGTTCAGAAGCCTTAATATCTAGGTTGAAATGTATACTGGCCTGTGAATGTAGTCAGATAGTACATACAGTATTTCATTTATCTGGATGAGAGAGAAGCAGAAGATATCAGGATGATTTCTTTGTAGCTTTTCATTAAAAATGTCAGCATCAGCCAGACATGTATCAAAGAATAGCTCAAAACTTTTTTTCTAGGTTTTTGCTCGCCCTGTGCTTTTCATTATATTAATTCCATTAAACCATTAAATATGGACAAGAAAAATGTACTTAATTCCTTTATTGTCCCAGATGGGAAATCGAATTTGCAGACAGGTAAATGACATAGCACGCTACAAAGTACACAATACATTTAACACGACATGAATCCATTAACAAGTAACAAAGATAGGTGTATGATGAAAAAATAAACATATAAATAATAGGTACAATTTAAGCTTAATTATTAACAAGATTCAAATTAAAATTAACGTATTTTTTTCTGTTTCTTTTCATTTGTGTTAATCATGTACTGTATGTACTCTGTTTCCAGCCTTGTCCATCCATGTCCATAAATAATTATGACAACAGATAGTGGGATTAAGAATAAAGGATGAATTAGTACATTTAGATGTAATTTTATACAGTAAGTACTGACGTCAAGGTGTAAATTAAATGTTGGCACTTTTTATCGTGTACTTTAGTATGAACCTTTGTTTGCCAATAGAGGATAACATATTTAAATAATACTACTGGACTTTTAACAGAATGGATAGGGCTTGTACCTAACTATGGGTATAACATATGGGTATAATAAAAAAAAGATTTTTTTACATTTAAAAAACAAACCTATCACTATAGTATGAAACAATAACCACATATGAAAATAGTTTTATGAAGTTTTATATTTCACATTTTAGTTTCACAACTCATAATGTATCAGCCTTTAATAAATCATACAATGAACAGGAAATCAGTACATTCAAACAAATGCTTGTAATTGTCATCTAATCTTTGAAACAAGAAAAGTAATACAGAAAATAGATGTAAAAATAGTTTTTGATTTTGAAGAGCCAATCGATGGATAAATATCCTGTAAGCTCCAGTGGATTTAAGTCCCTTATTGAACTCCCTTGGGCTTTGGAAAAGAAACAAGGAATAACAAAGTTTTAAATGAAATAACTGAAGCTGGCATTTTGCAGTGTGAAATGAAATCGCACTAATAGAATTTGTATGTTAAAAAAGATTCCTTTGAAGTATCTGTTCAAAATGTTTCAGCGAGCAAATGTATTTGTCAGGCAAATGTGTTGCATGAAAAGATGAAAGTTTGCAGTCTGGTCATTCATCTAAAAAGGTTCCATACACTGAAAGAGATTTCTGCTCCTTGCACTGTATCATGCATTCAGTATTCAAGAACTTTAAATGGAAAAAAAATGAAATCACTGCCTTCAGTTTTTTTTTTTTTAATTTTACTCCTAATAACTTAATATGAAGACGAATGAATGAATAAAAACTTATTTGAGGCACTGGTAGAATTAAAGTACTTTTATTCTGTTTTGACTGCTTGAGCACTATTGTAATGAAGCTCTTCTAGTTGGTTTTTTTAATGTATAACTATTTTATATCAGGGGATGAAGCTGTCTGTTCTAGTGATTGACATGAGCCCACATTACGATGTGGTTTTGGAAATTAGTCCACTGAGACTTCTCTGAGGAGCAACTGAGAACGAGAGCTGGTCTCCAAGAGGAGCAGAGCCTTTTTAACCCCACTCATTGGTATTCCAATCTAGAAGTGTAGAGCAGCTTTTTAAATGGCTCAGGCATCCAGACTGCTACCCCCTCGACACATTACTTAGCAAAAGGATTCCATTGAGAATCTGAGAATATGCAGCACAGAATACAGAAATTAAAATAGGACCAATTAATAATCACATAGTTAGTTCATATTTTATACAGTATGCAGTATTGAACTTTGCATTACAAAGTTGCAGAAAAGATACTTTCTTTTCCTATTATGCTACTGCCTACCCTTAACATTTTGAACCTCGTTTTTGCATGTTTGAGTTCAGCTCACATTAATGATGTGCTAGGCCTTTTCTCTTTCTTAATCTAGACAGATTTTTAAAAAATACATAAAAAGTGCCCACCGAGGGAGAGCAGTCTTACATTCATAAGATTTTAATTATTCCTTTCTATTAAAATACAGCATAAACCATTGTCAAAGGAAAAGCTGAACATGAAAATTATTAATGTGTAAAAGAGTTTTTGTTCTTATTATGTGAAAGGCAGGAAACCGCTATTCAGGCATGTTTATTGTAGTATATATATATTTAAAAATGGATGACATTGAAGTAAACAAAAGGAAAGTCTCAGATTTACATAGACCATTTTTACCAACCCTTTTAAAGCAGCGGCGTGTTTCAAAACATATTATGTTAAAACTTAAAACCAAGAGTTATACAGCTTGTTATAACTACCTTGAAAGAAAAATAGTTTTGAATATATACTTCTAGTTGCTATGAAATATACACTTCATGGTTATCACAAGGTTTTTCTGTTTTTCACAAACGTGTTTTTTCACCTAATATAGGGATGATATAAGCTGATATAAGTTGTCTGTTAAGTGAACATGATATCACATACAATGTTTATACTTATAATTTCATCATTAAAATATGTAGCTTGTGTGGGAAAATATAACAATTTTCAGAATGGGTATCTTGTCTATGTATACCTTACAGAAACTGGACTTAACAAACATTAATTTAAAAATTAAGGGATAGTGGGGTACAGCATTTTTAGTTCACTTTCCATCCACTACATGATGTCTTTCACAATTGTTAAATGAACTATACATCTTTATTTTTTTATATTATATAAATATTATTTTCATTTTACTCGTGGCTGTAAAAAATCCATTTAAATACCCTTTCAAATTCCTTTGTTGTTTTGCACATTTAAAATATAGAAAATTACATGAGAATAAAGGCTAATCTATTTATATCTTGCAATCAGAAGTCGCATTAATAGTAAAGGAGAACAATTAAGTTCATACATGAACTGCTTATGTTACATACTGTATATAGTTGATTAATAGGCTTTTAATGTATTCAGTCTGCCTGCTTTGATATATTGTTTTTGCAAATTATTAACATCCTTAAAATTATAATAGTTTTTCTTGTTTAAATTGTACATTTAAATAATGCTGATTTTGACATGTTTATCGGAGGTTGTTAATCAGATGTAAATATGCGAAGCATGTTCTCATGGACTCTCTTTGAAATGCAAATAAGGGGCAGAAACAAAGGTTGGATGGATATATAATCTGATATAGATCCATCACTGAAGTGTTAAGCATTTCATACAATATATCTGAAGGAATCTGAAAAGACAGTTTTTTCCCCCAGTTGTGACTGTAAAAAAAGTTGTTACATGACAGGTAGATGTTGATATTGCAAATATTGCCAAATCCCATTCTCTTATTATCTTGCAAACAAATCACACTGTGGCTTACAGCAATATTCTATAAATATTCTAATTGTTTTTAGAATAAAAAACTAAGTCTTGTATAGTCCCAGGATGTTTTAAGACAAAAAATCAAAAATTTACATTATACATTGTAAACTTAGAATCTTATTTTTCTTATAATAAGAAAAATCCATTCCTTTGAGCAGGGTCCCGAGTGGATTTTAGAAAGTGTTACCTTAGGTGATATTACTTAAGCAGACAACAGATTTACATACGAGCAAAGAAGCTTTATTTTACCCGAGGCCAAATGTCCCCTAAAGCAACACAAGCTCTGAAGCAACTTATAAGAGATAACATCAACTCAGGCATCTAGAAGCCAAAATTCCATATTTATGTCAAAACTGCAATATTGAGTCAGAGAACAGTGTCTTAAATCTATACAAGTGGAAGTTAGTAACTGAAGTTTGGGTGGAATAACGACAACAAGGCAATCTCACTCAGCTGCTCAAGTAGATCTATAATCCAAATACCTTTCACATTTGTCAAAAAAAAAATCCCTCATCCACCTTGCAGCTACGCTGGTTAACAACTCTTTCTGCGGTTCAAACCTCCTCGTTCTATGGCCAGGCGGCTGTCCTTAAACAAAAGTAGGTTTAACCAAACCCATCCTACCTGTAATACTCAGACATTCACAAAGCATCTGATTCCTGGAAATCATTGTTCCTTATGAATTGGTAGCAACAACACATATAACACCTTTAAATTAAAATGAGATTCCTGTCTACCGTTTTGTTCATCCTTTTGTGTATTCATGTGTTTTGGGCTCATATTACTAGTTTCTGATTATTATATCAACAGAAAGCACAGAAAATGTACATTTTAAAAATGCAAACATGACCCTCGCTCAGTAACCTTAAGTTAAGATAAGTTAGGATAGTTATTACTACAGTATTTAGGAGAATTGTTTTTCCCTTGGGGAAAAAAAATGGAACAAATCGTACATTAATGGGATGCTATAGGGAGAAATAACTCATTGTGACATATTAGATTTAGTGGAAAGTTCAAGGACACAAAAAAAGTCTGCTTCAAATTAAACAATTCTAACCCTGTACGGCTATCAAGACATCAAACTGAAATTGTCATACTATTATACAGGCTTGCACTACATGTGTTTGTGTAACTTATCAGGGAAAGTCTGCATCTGTCATTTTTATATGTCCTGCTCTTATTATTTATAAGGGGAATTAGAAGAGTTTGAATGAGAAGCTCGTAAATTTAAGCACATAGTAAAAGCTTTTTAGATTAAATAAGCTTAAAAGGTCAATCACTTCAAATGACAAAAAGATGGAAAGAACATGAAGGAAATATGGTCAGAAACATTAAAATTGATATAAATCTAACAGGAGGTCTCATTTTGAAAGATCTCTTCTTCTTCTTAATGATCTATAGTATTTTCTAAGCCCAGTGGGCAATGAAAATAGGGTGCTGTTTTTTCAGACCAGTTTTGCGGTTACTGTACTGTACATATGTAAAAACATCTGATTCCATACAAACTGAATATGCTAATGATGCACACAGAATAATCAGAAAAAAATACTAATGATAATATAATATTGTTCTCTTATTAAAATAGATTTGGGTGTAAATTAGAAATTTATAATACATGATACATTTTCATTATTAAAACAAGCTATTAAACCTTATAACTGGATAATGTTGTACTTAATCAGTCACTTTTGTGTGAATTCAGAATAGGTCATTTTATTTGACTGTCTAAGTGGTACAGTAGATGGTGAATGTGCAGCAAAGGATTCTATAAAATTAGAACAATAAAAACATACAGGCTTTTCAGGCAGTGACTTGTTAATAATTTCTGGTTAAAAAAAAAATGTTTTGACTTAAATGTTTGCCAGTGTTCAATGTTCAGCTCTATGGGCTGGCCTTAATTATGACTTAATTTTAAATGGTCTTCCCTTCTATTATTAATTAAAAGAGGAGCGGAAGTGGGCAAAATCAGAATGTAGACTTTTGTTATAAACTCCATTTTGTCCAGGAAATGATTCTTTAATGATAGTGTTGAGAACTTTGTTCACACTTTTTCTGCTGAAGCTCTAATATTTTATAAGACGGACATACCAAACTGGTTTGAACTGGATTGGAAGAATGCTGGACACAAAGACTACTATGTACTATAATTCTATACTGTGTTATACAGGAATGTGTGCTATGAAACTAATAACCAATTGTGTTAAAAGACGTTATCTTTGGTGGAGAAGAGGATGATGTACATGATTTTGGAACAATCTAATAAGCACAGGAAAGAGTGATAGATAAAAGAAAAGTATTTAAAGATTGTTCTAGTTTAATTATTATTTTGAGAAAAATACACAGAGCATCTCTGTGTGTTTCACTCCCATGTGCATGAAAAGAAAACTGCTTTTAACTTCTGAGACGGACGTCTGACTGTCTTTTAAGGGGAAGTGGGAAAAAGTTCTCCAACAATAGACAGTGCTTTGGGATATTGGCAGCAATGTAATATTCCAAGCTTTAACTTCTTTTATCCTGCTGTTCTTGTATCCGAATATCAAAACCATGATGCTGCTGTGGCCTCCTCCATAGTGAGCTTGGTACCTTCCCATGTACACACACCATGTCCCATCTAAGTCGTAGAATAATTCTTGTACCATGTAGCTTGCTGTGAGGCTCGAGTCTATGATGAGCATGCCTTGCTCCCATTGCCTGGCCAATTAGATCAGCTGACTGGGAGGAGCCTTTAGCTTCCATAAAAGCTTGAGAGAAAAGCTTGTGTATTAGTGCTTGGCGAGTTCTTGCGACGCTGGAGAGTGCGTTGACGCTGTGTGGTATGTTGAACATTTGGCAAGTTCTGTATTGTTTAGAGCCACTGTTCTTTCATTTTCCAATCCTGAACCTTAGGAGACCAGAACAACCTTGATTGTTGTATTTAAAATAAATATATTTCTGGCTGTGAGCCCCTTCTTTCACCTCTGGGCCTGCACCCTCACCATATGGGAAAATAATCCATGAGTCCCAACACACACACGTCCATGTCTGAGGTCTTTTTGTTTGCTACAGTGGCTAAAATCACTTGTGCAAAAAAAAAAACAATCTTTAATTTAATAAGATGAATGCGTTAATAAACGTTACTGAAATAACATTAAACATACATTTTATATAACACTAGTTCTACATTTCTTTTAAACTTTTCAGTTCTTGTTAAAACTCAGGGTGTCCTTTCCTTACTTATGTTCAGAATAAAAATAGTGTGCCTATCATAAAAATATTACACAGCTGAGAATTAGTTGGATCGTTAAAGCTAGTTCTTCTGTTTAGTCTCAAACCTTTACAAGGATACAGTAATATTCATTGAAGCCTGCTATTCTTTTTACTGACTTCTGCATTCTTAGGACAGCATTTTAGCTGAAGGAGGCTCCAAGGGCTTCTGTAATGAGGTATTAAAATGTGTAAAATAATTATGTCCATGTTCATTTGATGCACTCTTTTAATATGGCTATAGTAGACTGTTTTGGCTTGCACATAATTAAAAATATGGTTTCATGCAGACAGTTGTAATTTAAACCTGAGATTAAGAAAGAAAACATTTATTCCTCCACAGTACATTGAGAAATAAAATTGTGCTGTTCTCCACTTCAATATTGTTTGTATTACATTTCTTTGATGTGGTGAATTGATTATCACACTGTGATGGCTTTATACTTCTCAGTATGTGTCCTCTTATTGCATCTGTCAGTTTTTACAATTTAACCAACCTTGAAAGATTAATAACATTAATATATTCAAAATAGTATTATTGAAGACACTATAGATCTAAAATCATTAGCCCTTTATTAAAAGTTAAAGCCTTTCAAAAGGAATAATTTTCAGAACAGCAAAAGTGTAAAAAAAAAAAGTTCCAGATCAATTTTGATTTAGATTGGATTCACCAGTAATTAACAAATAGCATTTGTTTAAGAAATACCAACTGTGTGGTAGTGCGTTGTTTTTAACACCAGAGCATGCTAATGATATCACACAAAAAACAACCACTCCAGTCCTCAACCTTTGCAGTAACATGATTAGGGGAGTCATGTTTGAGGTTGAGAACACTTAGGGAATTATATGTTAATCAATGCAACTGTTAATGAATATCCATTTTTTTTATTCTCACTGTGATCATCTTTATACTTGTAGCGATTGTCCAAACCATGTTTTCTTTGTTTCCTTTCCTTTTCCTTTTCAAACATAACTCCAGAAAATATATGAAAGTGAGGTGAGTGCACCCCTCAGATTAAAAAGAAATGGCTGCAATGAACATATTATGAAAAAACAATATATTGGTGTTCCTGCTTAGACCACAAAGACCACTTGACTGCCCTTATTTTCATTAGATTCAAGCTATCTTGGGAACCACTCCATCAATTGACTTGAACTATAACTGGTTTTACAGTTTCACACCGATATCTTCTTCAGAATTATACCGTAACTCACAGGTTAAAACAATAATTTATATGCCTCAACCGGGTCCTCACCTGCTTGGTGAAACACATTCTGAAACTCCATCTGCTGTTTTTCAAAATCATTTTGGCCAATTAACTCCAAACCTGCTGGGTATCATTCCAATAACAATATGATTAGCAACTGTCGAAATGGAGCTTAAATCAGTCTAGCTGCCTGATACTCGTTTTTGATTACTGATTTGACATCTGATTACTGCTTTCTTAGGAGCCACTACACTGATTGACACAAAACTTTTCAGGTGTTTCACATTAACTGTTTCAATGTGGGTTTTCAAGATGGACCACAATTCTTAAAAAGGCTTATGATCCATTGTGGTTATAAAAACTATTGTTGTTAGCAGCAAATCTGAAAAATTGGGGGTTTTGATTAAACTTGTCAAGTTTCAATTCAGATAGTGTTTCATACGAAGAAGAGGTGAAATGGGTTTTTGAATATTTAAGTCAGGCTGTCAGCTTGGGAGCTAGATCCCAAATTTTGTCACAATTTTAATATTTTATCTATCCAAGTATACCTGCCTAGTATGAAGTTCCTCTGTAGTCCTTAAACATGAGCAGTTTCATTGGGAATTAAAATAAAAGCTTAAGAAAACTATAGGCTTCTGCTTCTTGGAAGCCTAGATGCAATTAGCAATTAAGCAACAATGAGCTCTCCATTTACGTACACAGGAGCTGGGTTATGGAATGCAGTAGTTAAAACAGTGTGCACTTGCAGTGGTCTTAAATCCCACTGGAGTAATGTTTCAGCTCTGTGTATGTACCTCCGCTTAACCAGATACAGGGACATGAGCCCTTTCTTGACTTTACTGTCAATCCACATGCGACATCCACTGTACTCCCTATTAAAATTTTACAGGTCAAAAATCTAAAAGCCAGTTAATAAAAAATGTTCTTTTTCATTGTAAGTGACAAAAGAGAATAGGTCAATCTATGGTATAATGGCACAGTAATTAGAACCTTTGTACTTGATAAAGTGTGACTGTTAATCAATGTTTGGCTAATTAATCAATATTTTAATCATTAGACCTTTTAATGAGCATTTCATTTAATTCCCTTAGATCCCACTGCTATGTCTGCTTCTACTATTACCATTAGCTAGTAAAGTTAGATTTTACCACAGTCATTCTATTGATGAAATCCAGTTGAGTCTAAAACTTGGTGTGACGTTTGTGCCAAAATATTGAGGTGTATTCAGCAAGTCCTCTAATAATAAGCAGACTTTGGGTGGCTTTAATTAATAGGTTTTTTATTTTGATTAAATTAAATTAACAACAGGTGAATTTTATTCAAAAACAAACATTTTTCTTTTATTCGCATCACTGAAATTGTGAGAAAGAGAGTTGAAGAACAACAATGTGTGTGCATAATTTTTGAAATTAAAAATGTTCTGGTGCAAGTCAAAGGAAGTTAATGTGTTTTAAAATATTTGAGATTAATATCTTACCTATTTGAAAACATTGAAAAAGAACAATAAAGTTACAGCAAATCCACAGTAGCATTTATTTGGTAATGTGTTACCTACATGCAAAGTACCACAGCTGTGCATTACTCCCACATAATTGCACACCTGGGTGTTGTAAGACCCAGGGTTACTGGCCAAAGAACACTTTGCCTGTGGTGTCTAATTATATGTGTAGTGCACAACCTCCAAATTTTTAAATGTGTACATTTGAACACTACCGCTTATAAGGATGTATCAAAAATTTTAAAAACAAAAACCTTTTTTTTCTTTGAGTATTTCAATCACTGAATTAATTCATAAGAAAAGCCATGCAGTATAACTAATAGAAATCTTTTCACAAGCACATATTCAAGAGAAAGCTATTGCTAATGAAAATGTGGGAAAAAAATAGAAAAACTATCACAACAAACAAGTAAGGTGCAGGTGTAAAGTATCTTTCTTCATGAAATCTTCCAAGCATCGATTAAATCAACGTACAGATCTGAAGAGTCAGTGTGAGTTGTGAGAACCAAAATGACTATCAGGTGGTTGTCTTCAATTCTGCAAAACTTGCATCAGGTTTTAATTGTATACTAATCACTGTGGTGCTGACTAAATCTAGAATTAATAAGCAAAATGCTTTTTTAATAGGAGGGCTTTGTGTTATGTACCATTTAATGACACGGGAAGAAAATAAATATTTTGGTTTATGCAAGAATCTGCTTTCATGAGTGGCATGGTGGTGCAGTTGTTAGCGTTGTTCCTTCGCAGTGCTGGGTTTCTAGGTTCAATTCTGGATCCTTGGGTGCTCTTTTTGTGGGGTTTCTATGTTCTGCCCAAGATTTTGGTGGTTTCCTCTGTGGTTTCCTCTGTGTTCTCCGGTTGCCTCCCACAGTCCAAAGACTGTGGTAGGTTTATTTGGCTTCTGGAAATTTGCCTGTTGTGTCTAATTACTATATATGTGTAGTGTACAACCTTTGTCCAAACAATACATTTGAACAGTACCATTTACTGTATAAGGATGGTCAATTTTTTAAAAAATCTTTGTATCTTGTCATGTAAGTGATCCATATAAGAGATGCATTTACAAAGTCACTAAAACACCACTTTAAGGAGGTGTTAGGTATTTTTTATACCCTGGCCAACACTGAAAACATTGTGGCACAGCTGCAATTTCTTCTGCTTAAACCGCTATTTTGTGGTTTTGTTTAAGAAATGTTTAGAAATAATGTTATAATAATTCTAATTATTTTATAATAATTTTAATTGACATTATCACAATAAAGAGGGGTGCAATTGAAGCAATGTTTGAGTGTTGGCCTAAAGTTCAGAATTGGAAGTACAATACATTGATTCATCATTCAGTGCTAGTAATATATTTAACACTGTAAACTGAACATGGCATCTGTTACAGAAGCTTGCAAATAGAAGGACTAGGAAGACAGTATTTTTAATAATATAGTTAAATAATTCTCAATTCTTTTTATCAGTGTGTAGAAAGATATTGTTGCCCTGGAATCCATTCAGAGACGAGCAACCTGAGACATAAAGCTTATTAGAACCTCCTACACTATCAGGCTGAAGGAACAGAAGCTTTTTAGTCTTGAACACAAGGGGATCTCATACAATGCTCAAAATCCTTAAAAAGCACTGAGGCTTCAAACGTCAACTGAGTTGATATCTTTAGATATCTTAGTTGATATCTTTGGAATCAACAGTGAAATTCAAACAGGAGGGCACCAATAAAAACTACCCAAAAGGTCATGGGAGTATAGAGCAAGCCATTCAGCCATGTTGTTGAAACCAATATTATAATAAACCAGCAAACAGGCTAGAATGGTTGCCCCTCTTGTTTGTAACCTTTCTTATGTTCTCAGTAGAATAATCCTAGTCCAGAAAACTTTGATACACAAGAAACTGCCCAAGAGAAAGAAGACCAACAGAGAAGGATTGGAGACTAGATTGATAACTTTGTAAAATTAAATGCTGAGGTGTCAGATAAAGGCAACTGCATACAGCTTTTGATAATGAGTTTGATAGATTGTGATTTTCAGATGGGAATTCAGTACCAGGAAAGTAGGGTTATATCCCTCCCTTCATAGACTGAAAATGTCATGTAGTTATGATGGTATGCATGAAACAAATCTAGTGCTTGTCTCTGTAGCTTATGCTGTTTGCGTGAGTTAAGCTTCATAAGTCAAAACTTTCTTCATTCCTTTCTACATTCATATGATCTACAGAGAATGACTGACAAGGAAGGAGAGTTTTCTCTGCTGTGGGTCTAGGTGCTGGATGGTTTATTAGAAGGCGGTGTTACAGCAGGATAACTACTCATTACGTTGCACACTTGGCTTACACATTCACTCAGAACTAATGTGCGTCACTTTCTCTCATTATGCGCATTCCGTTATTTAACAAACACAAAAGGCTTAAGATTTCAACTTGCTGTGCAGCTCTGTACACACTTCAACCTGATTTTTTTTGCACTAATGACACACAAAAATAATTAGTCTTTGACATTTTCTGACTTACTCTGAATAGAATATGGTCATTTAACTTTCAGATTTGAGCATTTTTTTAAATATATGTACCAATGTTTTAAAATTATTAAGACACAACACATTTTTCTGTTTATGTTGTTCAAAGACTGCAATCCAAAATCGAAATCTTTTAAAGGCATCAAACAATAGGAAAACAGACGGGGAACCTGAGGGATCAAATGTGATTTTGTCTGAAGGTCACCAATAGCTTTTAAGTTTTCTCAAGAATACATCAAACACTGGTACAAAAATTGCAATATCTTCTCATTAATATGAATGAGTCAAATATTATAGGCTATCAAACCTGTTTGTTCTAGGTTTTGTAGATGAATTCTGATGCTATATAATAATTGATTATGCCTTATATTCAAGTGTTTAATATATGAACGTGTCAAAAATACAGATGAAAATCATTCTTTATGGAAAAGCAAAAACAATTCAGACAAAAGTGGATGCACTCATTAGCTATGATTGTCTGCTAAAATTCTTTCAATGACACAAGACATTTTTATGGCAAACTCGTTTTCTTGGAGGTGGATTCAGAAGTAAAATCAAATATCGCAGAGGAAGTTAATATTGTTGAGCATCTGGTAAACTGTCATATCAGCTGTCAGCAGATGACAAAATGAGAAATAGCTATAGGAACATGTGAACAGGTAGTTCCCGCTTTCTTTTTAAATTTCAGCTGCTCTTTTAGAAAAGGTTTAGAAATATACAGTATTTATACTGAAAACATCTGACAGGTGTAAATTTGCTTTCATTTAAAACAGAAACTGAAAAGCAAGCATATGAGTGTTATTAGATTTTTTGATATCTTGGAATTTTCAAAGCATAAGCTCATTAAACAATAATGATTTATATTATGAAACATCAACAAAGAGCAGAACTGAGCATCTCATTTGTTAATAAACCGCTTTTTGGAAAAATTATATCTATTTTATTTGAAACCCAAAGTTTTTCTTTAAAACTATATGCAGGATGGAGGCCACATAAATCAAATGAAAGTGTCTTGAGAGATGTATATGACTTACATGATAGCTGAATTGAAGAAGTTAGTAATACTCTTTGAAGAAAAAAAGGATGTCCCCTGTGAGACTTGGGCTCAGCTTTCAAAATGCTAATGGTTTTTACTGTCTCAGTAAAGCTGCCTTTTTGAACTGCATAAAAGCTCCGAAACACCAAAGATGCTTATTACTATCATACGAGAGTCTTAGAATCGCCATTCATTTACTTTGGTATAACATACCATCAGAACTCGGTTTTTTTTCTGTGAATACAAAATGCAGAGGAACACCAGAAGCTCAAAATTTATGCATTTTCTAACTCTCTCTCGAGAATAAATAAACTTTGTAAAGCTGGAGGGAAAAAAAGGATTTTAGTCAATGGCTTTATATGGTTATGCTGACTGACTTAAATGAGAAAAGACAATCTGAAAGAGGTTAATTATAATGAAAGCACCCCAGTGTAGCAAAACTGTTACTATAGTAACAATCTGACGAGTTAATCAAATGCAAAGAAAGATCTGGAAATTTGCAAAGGATAAAACATTTTTGGCAGACGTTGACAATGACCAACTCTTCAGAAACCATACTTTTAAGAAGGTATTAAGAATAATGATGTGTTATTTGGAAAAAAGGTATCTCAAAAGTATTAAATGCGTAAAATGGGTGGAAATGTGCATATCAGATATAGTGTTAAAATAAAACTGCTTGTCAGATACTGTATTAAAAAATAAAAGCATTAAGAAAAAAGAAGCAATTAATATAAAAAGATTTCAAATTATTTAAAATGCCTTAAAATATTTGAGAATTCTTTCATAAAATATCCATAACAAATCATTTATTATACTGTATGTAGGTGAAATCATTAAAACTAAAAAAATTCTGTCAATATAATAAAGTGTTGTCTCTGAGAACAGGTGTAATTACTTAAAGAAAATCAACGTGGGACTGTTTTATCCCTAAAAATGGAAAAAGAGACATTATTGACCAGGAAAAATGTCAAGTACAGTTCTTGCTTAAAAGCAACAATATCTAAAATTTCTGAAGCTCAAACATTGGCAAGATAATCTGACCAAATCAACAAAATAATTTATCGTAACCTTTTAGTACAGGCACTAGTTTTTAAATATTTAAATTTATTTAAAATGAATTGACAAAAAAAAATGTTCTGAAATTGATCGAGAGAAAAAAAATAATGTTTTCCTTATTTATCAATTGTTCCATTGCTTGTAAGTTATAATGTTCACACTACAGTAAATACAAGTGTAAAAAACATGTATGCTCGTTGGGTTATGCAGAATGATTTTTAAATTGCCCCAATGGGAAGTAGCACTTAAACTGTGCAATACCACCTGCTGCATTTTTCCATTTCCAAGTTTACAGAGCTATCCACTGTGTCAGTTTGCCAACAGAGATCCAGGCAGACAGGTTTTCTCAAAGATTTACGGGTGAAGTTATTCCACAGCAATGAGTGAGGTCGGGCCCCCTAGTGGCATAATCTCTGAATTCTGAAAATGTTAATGCACAAATCTAGCAATGTGTGTGTGCACTCTTCACTCTGCTAATACTAAGCTGTGGTTTTGAGAATTCAGACCAAGAGGGTGTGTGAAAGAACTTATCTTGAATAGCCAATAGGCTAGAAACATATTTTTGACCAAATTCTCGATTTTCCAAATCTCCTGAAAGGAACTTTGGGGCTTTATTTATTAATGAAGCATGGGAGAACAGGCGAGGTTAGTGAAAGATAAAGGTAATGTTCGGACAAAGTTCAGAGGATTGGATGTTACAAAAGAGGTGAAGTACTGTCTTTTCATACCTGTTAGTGCTGTAGTTCTGAAATACAATGCACTTTTTAAAGGATTAAAAGAGTGAATGCAGTATAGCTAGTAGGAAGTATTTGTTTTCTAAATAGGTGACAAATAGTACCTACTGTATTTAATATTTCTTCGTAAAGCACTTAGAATGGGGATTGCTTGTGTAACAAAGAATTAAGGCCACTATTTAAAAAAAAGGAAAAGGTTACCTCCCAGCATTTGCTTAACACATAACAATATTGAGGCATAATGACAGAGGATTGTGTCAAGGTCTTTTTGGAAGGTGCAGGCAAATCATGTTTGACTGATGACATAATTAACAGTATGAAAGTATGAAAATAAAATTATTTTACAAACAGATTTCATTCATTAATGTGGCATAGATCTGCCTATAATACAGAACAGTATATGCAGTTTTTTAAAAAACAACGTTATGCTTAACAGAATGTTACACGTCTCATTTAACATTAGTTTGATTATTGTTGATCGAAATTCCTAAAACACTGTTGTTTTCCATCTTGGCTTTTATGATGTGATTATAAGCCACATCACAGGGCAGCTGGTATGTCAAACTGCATCTTAACCACGACTGACTAAACTGTTTGCAGCTCATCTCCACTGAAGCAGAACTAAAATCTGGAAGTAATCAGCTAGCAGGGAACATCAGAAATTCTCCAGAAAACACTTTAACGCTGCTGGAGCCCACTGGTTCTCAAGATCGGATTCAGGTACCTAATCCCACACGGCAGTCTCCCTTCCCCCTCTCCCTTCCTTTCATATAGCAGCAGAAAAGCCCCAGGGTGTCAGTGGTTGCAAAGGAACTGCAGCGTCTGACACCTGCTGGGAGGTATAAATATAAAACTGTAGCTGCCATTGTTAGTTTGTGCCTTTCACACAGACTGCTGTGTTTCATTCTTACTGTACCCAACAGTAAAATCACTAGTGTTATAATATTCAATAAAGAGTGCATTTAATGAAATTGTAAGCTTCTGGATCACACAAAAATGATGATGATGATATCCTGATTACAATTTTAAAAAAATTCCAGAAATTAAAATGGGATAAAAAAGTTGTCAGACGTGAAATTTGGAAGGTGGCCTTGACACCAGACCCTTCCTGCCTGTTGGCATTTGTATTTCTTTCATATGCAATTGCTATCAACACATTCACAGGCAGTGTAAGGGCATTTCTGTTGGACAAGGCAATTTTAAAAATAATACTGATGTAAACCTTCACCTTCATTGACACATATAAACAATTGTTATAATAATAGCTATAATATAATAATAGTTATTTATTGAAAGCAATAACATATGTTAAGGGTATATAATGCCTTGTTTCTGAACCGACTATTTTCATAGCTTCAAAAATGCTCACTAGTTAACTGCATAGCACATAAAGCATACCTGAACTTACAGTATGCATAACAACAAGTATTGAAATGGCTCACTGAAAAAAGCAAAATAGACCGATCAGTTTTTAATCCACAGTTGCTTTTACTAATATTTATCATCTTTATAGATTTGAAATTTCAATTTGATAGTAAGAACTAAAATATCTAAAACATTTTGTTATAATAATGTTTGTTAACGACTTTTGAAAGTAAGGGTTTTAGGAAAGGATATTGCTTTGTTAGAAAACTAAACTGGAATTCAGAAGAACTCATTGGAATTGGGTGGTGAGGTCAGGGTCCTGTCATTTTGGTGCAACAGTTTTTTCAAACAAATTCAGGGTGTTAATCTTTATTCTTTGGCAATCTGACCAGGTCACATTCCTTAAGGTAATTAGATTTTCCCCATATGTTCCAATAAATGAAAAGGGTATCCTGGAAAAACTCAATATCCCAGCAGGAGCTGTTAAATTCCCACATTTCATCAGAGAATGTTAAAAAATGAAATACATATTTCAAGACTCTTGTATATGTTCATAAATATTGAAAAAAATAAAAATTCACATTGCAGGATCATGTGTCATAAAGATGACAAAAATAAAATTATCAAAAGATAAAATATACAAAGTAATGCTAATTATTTTTAGAATGTTGATTTGTTATTTACAGTAAAGCCTGTTTCCTGCACTTGAATTGAGGGACTGTGAAATAACATTTTATTATTTATGGGTTTTTTTCTACAGAACAGTTTGTGATAAAATAAATGTTTATAATCAAATCTGTGAAGATATATATGTCACTTTCAGTATGAAATTATATTTTCTTTGCTTCAGATTTTTTTTTTCATTCTGGATAGTAGCATGGTCTGATTGTTTCACTGTTGGTGTACTTGTTCTTTACAGATGATCTGCTCTGTATTTCCAATTTGTGGAACTATGACTGTGGCAGGCTGTAACATTGCTCTACCAGGGCATCTGAGCTGAAATGCACCCTCCACACTCAACAGCGTGACACTTCCATTCCCCAATCATGTCATTCTGTAGTAGAAAAAGAGGATTACTGTCAGTCTGGGAAGGCTTCACAATGCATACTGCTTCAGAACCAAAGTGGTATTTCTTCTCTCTCTCTGCTTTCAAATCTGCAGACTCTCAAAGCAGGCTATTCTGATTTGATGTCTGTTCAGGGAGTCTTGCTAGACTGGAGTCTTGAACACTAGGAATCAAACTAGGACTTCCTAAGACGTTTCTTAATCGCATGTAACCGGCATTAGACATACTCTGTTGCTTCGTGTTTGTAGATTTGACATTTGTGGTGTTTCTTCTTCTCCCTCCTCTGAAATTTCCCCACTAGGTGCCCTGCTGCAAAAAGGACACTGGAGCAGGAGATATCTACGGCACTGACATTAGACTTGCTCTTACTTGTTTCTACAGAGCAACACTTTCAATACAAAAGAAGTACGGAACATTTATTTTGCTGTACATGAACATAACCTTGCTAAAATAAATTATGTCACACTATTCAAAGGGAACCTGGCATGCGCCTCTTTTCACAAGACTAAAATGGTTAAATAATTTGACCTGAGTTTCCTGGTGGGCCAAGAATAAAGTACAATTTAATTTTGTCACTTAATATAAATACGTTGACTAGGCAATGTCATGACAGGTGCAAGACCACTGTTAAACTTCAGTTTGGCTAAAATCTTTTCTGTGACAATTCTAAAGAACACTGACAAACACGGAGTGAAATATGTGAAGAAGAAAAGCTAAGCCCTCGATTTATAAATAGTTTCTGTGATACTGCTGTAGTAAAAACACAGTGGAATATGATACAAACACGGTAAAGCATAAAAGTGTATAGAAACATGACAACCTACAGTACAAGAAAAAAATAGCACAAACATGAAAGAAATAGAAGGAAATGTATAAAATACTGTGCATATTTACAGTGCTGAAAATGAAGTCTCTCCAGGAAATGTTTGTACTTAACAGTGACATTTAAATTAAATATCTAGCATTTCCAGACTGGAAGCAGAGGAGATAGCTTTTACAGACAACAACAGCAAATATGCAAGATTAGAGTAATTTATGAACATTTTCAGTCTGCAGTTTACAATAGTAAAATTAAAACAATTGAAAATTAAAACAATTTTTATAACAATAATCTTGGCATGGAAATTGTCAGTTCACACTATAAAATAACTAATATTTTTTGTGGTAAAGGCAGATTTTTCATAATCGTATTTGTATTTTTAGGACAATGAAACCTAAAAAAGCCCTATTGATCCAACAGAAAAATATTTAGTGTAGTTTTTACAATGTTTTTCACCTTTAAGTCTAATGCAGCTCTGTACCCAGTCTTTGACTTACTACAGTACAGGCTTGAAATGACTGCCTGATAGTAACAAGCATGAAGTGACATAAGGATTACTGAAATGTTCATTTCTAAAGAAAAATTAAAACATTAATAATGAATGTTAAACTTGTGCTGCATGTGTAAATTGTTCATTGAAATTCAGAGGAGGCTCTCCAACTTAAGTAATTAAGGCTTCACTGCAGTAGCTGATTTTTTCTAATTCAGATGAAAAAAGGAAGATGTATTTTACTCTAACCATGGCCTGCCTAATGTCAGTGGCAGTCAAAACACTCAAGTCATCATGTGTCTGCTCCTTTTTTAGTTTTAGCATATAAATTTCACACCACCTCCCTGAATGCAGGAAATGTGACATGATTTAATACTATAAAGAATGTGTATTTTGAATATAATACAATTGTGTATACTAAATGGCATCATTTCACTTAAAGCTGAATAGACTGTGCAATTAAATAGTTGGTCAAATAAAAGGTAGTTTAAACCACATTGCATGAAATTTTACAGTATAAAAGGTGTATATACAGGAAGTGTAACATGGAAAATCATATATATTATATAATCAAATTACAAAGAGATTCTTGTATCTCAAGACAACAATGTTTTTTAAACCACAAAATGATCTCTCAATTCTTGAGCTGTTAATCCTCAGTGGAAATGATTTCTGGTATTTTGAAGTAGCCTGAAATACACACAATTTTGTGTGGTTAACCAGTATTTTGAAACAGAGTTCCTTCATTGTGTGGTGTAATTGGCATCTTATGTGAAACTTCTCATGACTGACACTGGAAGCAGGCCAAGCCTCATTCAAAAACACGGTGTCAAAGCTAAATTTATTATCCTTGGTTATTAGCGTAAGAAGGCAGGTTTTGTTTACTCAGCCTAATTTGTTTCTAATTGCAACCACTATAAAATAATTACAATCCATGGGATAACAACAGCAGCCAGGGTGACTTACAAAGGATCAGTAGGGGTTGGAAAATGGGGTATGTTTCTGTGTCATCCAAAACAGCTTGCCGTGCAGCCGACAACAAATTAAATATTTGAGCACTGAATTGCAATGAAGAAAAATTATAGGAATGGAATAATTAAAGCAATATAAAATTTAGCTGTATTTCATTCTATGCAGATGTACAGTACCTTAGAGTAAAATATTTGATCATATTGGACATTTTAACAAATATATAAAACATTTCTGTGGATATAAAAATTTCCATTTAATGCCCTGGTCCACAGACAACTAGACTGGTGCTGAACTATGCCAATAAATACATATTAGGCTTTAAAACGTAGTTCTCCTGTGGGTCATATGTGCACTTGTTTTCAGACACTCTCCTTGACAGCTTACTACATAAGGCAGGACTATTTATAGTTGATACTGTAGCCCTAGCCAAATCAGCCACAGCTGTGTAAAGATCAGGATTAATCTGTCATTTATATGGCACCCATTCAATGAATGAAGTAGCTAGAAACAGCTGGGTTAAAGTAATATTTGTGCATTTGCATGACCAGGTTAAGTTCTGAGAAGCTGGAAGTTTTTAAGAAGGTTAATATCCTACAGATTCACAAGTTTTGATTGGGGATACTTTATAAGTGATAGAAAAAAATACTCAATTAAATTCTCTCTTTAAATGTCATATTGCTTATTCATGTGTCACTATATACTATACTGTATATATATATATGTTACAACTGTTTGTTTATTCAGTATGTCCATATATCCATATAACAGTGTAAGTAAAAATGTTATTTTACAATATTAATAGCAGTGCTACACATCGAATTACTCATCACGCTAAAATATCATATATGCCGTTACATATAGTGTTATTACTAGATATAATAATGCTTTGTAAAACCAATTGTAAGTATAAAATTCATTAGAACAATACAAATTGTGGGCAGAGAATGTAATTTATATCATGAGAATTTTAGATTTTATATTTACATTTTAAAAGCAAATTCAGAGGACGAAACATGAAATAGTAACTGCCACCCAGACCATGACAGACATGATTGAGACAGGCACATCAATTTTGAGTTATTTAGAATTTATGCAACGTACATATATTTCCAAATTATATTAATCCAATAAGCTCTCCTTGTTGTGCACATTACAATAGAAACCTTTGTATTGTTCTCAAAATAGTGGCATAAACATTAATAAAGTAAAATATCCTCTGCAGATGCCAAGTACTCTATTTCATATCTCTACCTAAACGGAGATCAGTATTCTAGAGTTCAGGTATATTTTAACACAGCATTGACAATTGCGGTTTGTAAATGTATGTGATTGGACTCCATCCCTCCCCCTCTCCTTACAAAGTGAAGTGCCCTCATTTCTCTGACACAGGGTCATGACATGCACCCTCTCACACTTCTCCTGGTCATTAATATGAGTAGGCTTTTCTATAAATAACATCTTTATAATGATAATAAATGTTAACTGAATTGCTCAGATACAATTAATTAGTTTTCCATGCTTATTGGATTTCATGGGCTCTTCATAGGAGGAGCATTGAAAAACACCAAGATCAAATACCCTCTGTAGATTCTGTCTGATTTTTATTATAATCAAGAATGGGGGGGGGGGGGGGGAATCAGTAAAGGAACTAGTTGTGACAGTTCAAGGGAGTGTTATCTGTTAACTTATTCAAAATCGTCCAAAGCAAGGGCAATTTTCCAATCCTTCTTCACTTTCGTGAAGCACAGCAGATGAAGACAGTGCATAGTTAACCTGGGACTGGGAGGGAAGACAATACAATGCAATGAATTGTCTGGACCCTCTAAGGCATTATTCCTTGGGAAAGTGGCAAAAGGACTCCAGAAAAATAAATCAGAGGATAGGGACCATCCGAATCAAGCTAGACTCCTTATAAGCAGGCAGGCTAAAACTATGCTCATTTGCAGTTTAATACACATTCTTATATACATTGAAGGCTAATATTGGCTTTGCTATCTTGGAGACTATACATTGCTGATTGACCTGCACTCTTGAATCAGCCCCTTCGCTGTTACCACACCTGGGGCCTCGGCTGTGGTGTAGCTGTCACTACCAGTAGCTGTGGTGCGGGATTGATGACAGTCATTCACTGATGAAGCTGTATACATCATTTCTGTCCAGGCTGCACTGGCCAGATGGACCCTGACCATCCATCGCCTGTCAGGGACACATCTGTTCCTGTCGCTGCTTGGAGTACTAACAAGTCATTCTCTCTCCAAAAGGATGGTGTCAGCTGTACAGGGGACATCAATGCATGCTTTCTGTTAAAGACATAGTATCTTTTTATAGGCAATCTGGTTATTACATCCCTTCATAAACTCACAGAAATCTTTACAACGCATGATTGTGCCGTTTTATGTGGTAGATATTTAATGGTGGTGTTTATTTCTTTCCTTCAAGAACCAAGGTCTAGAGTCCGTTGTTTAGTCTGTTTTGGTTTTTTACTTGTTTTTAAAAATTATTTGGTCATAGTTGGGGTTTTGTCAGGAAATGCTTCCTTTGTATCTGACAAAAATAATACTGAGAGGTTAAAAAACACAAATGCCTTTCCTGTCTGACAACTACCACACAAAGAGCCTGAAAAGGAAAATAAAGATTTATTAATAGTAGTACATTCAGTATTATTATTATTATTATTATTATTATTATTATTATTATTATTATTATTATTATTATTATTATTATTATTTGTTGTTGTTGTTGTTGTTGTTGATGATGTTATAGCCCTAGAGCCTTTTTTTTAAATGAAGATGATGAAAAAATGAAAACATTGAGTTATTTAAACAAGCCGTTCATGTGTCTGTGTCCTTCGAATGAAATATGTGGCTATTCGATCACATTGAGTAAAACAGATGAATATTTAGTCTTTCCCCATAAGAAGAAAAGGAGAACTCTATATTTTCTTCAGCTGGATAACATGATGAATACAAATTGTACCGTAGGCTGTAGTCTCACTTGAGATTTTAAGAGGATATGAGCAGGGTACCCACTGTTGGAAAATTACTGGTAGTTGAAACTGAAGTAGTCAGTTAAGTACAATTATTAAAAAAATAAGATAAGTTGAATCTGTAAATTGCGAATTATTGATTCAATCTGAAGTGTAAAGCCACGGGAATGGAATAAAATCCTCACCCTACAATGTGAGACTACTTAAAACTAATTATGATTTATACAATTGAACATATCTGTTTACCATTTCTTTTAATATGCAATAAAATATGGATAGAATAAAAGTTGGTGTTATTAACTTTTTATGTCAAGCTTTTCTTTTTGTGTTTTATTGATAATGATTTCATAAGACAGCTCATTTAATAGTGTTTAATACAGTTTATACTAGGTTGACAGTGACTAATACATACAGTAGCTTTTGTGACAACACAATATTGCAATATGTTAGCACATTGTATACAGTTTTCAAAGAAGAAGAAATTGTGTTATACTGTATCATGAAAGTATCGCCACTGTACGCAAAGAAAACAGCTGTTGTGTTTTTTTTAAAAAAAACGTCTATTCAATTGGCTTTTTAAATGTTGCTTCCTCTTAACATACCCTCATGATAGAAAAAAAAAACCTTCTATTGAGTGGAAGCCTTGAGCCCCTGCTGTTAGTTATTAATCATCTTGTGTTGTATAATGAAAGGTTATACAACAGCAATTCTCAATTTCTGTGCAGGTGAAACACTAATGTTTAAAGCTACCATCGCAGCAAGACCGCAGTTTTTGTCCCCTTGTTTCAGAGGCAGTTAGTTGAGCTGAGTTCATTAGACTCCCTGCGAGGTGCAGAAGAGGGAAAGGAAGCTGTGTGAAGTTATTCATTGTCTTACGACTCAATTCTAATCACCTCACTCAGCATGACTGACAGAGAGGCGCTTTCCGCTGTGATTGAGAGTATTGATTTCTCAGCCCCTTTTCTGGGCACGTTGAAGAGACACAATCAGAGCCTTCACTTTCAAAAAACCTCTTCATCTGCCTTAATCATCTGATCAATAATTAGCGTCAGGATAGTGGATCTTTGACAAAGCTATCTCCGACAGCTTTTTTTTTTTCTCCTTTTTTTTTCCCTCCACTCCTCACTTCTCCTCTGGGTAGTGAATCTGCTGAGTCAAGGTGATCTATTAGACCAAAGGAGTTAGCAGTTCACAGCAGAGGGTGGCAGCCCCTAAGCGGTGAATGCCAGCCGCAGTAGCTCCTCCTCATTGCTCTGACTCAACCCTTCTTTTACAGCTCCCTTCCCCCACTCTTTCATGCAAGAATGGTTCCCTAGCTATCGCCATCATAAACTGCCAAAAAACTCCACAAGCCCTTGGTATCAATTCTCACAATCCTCACAGCCTTTCATCTTCGAGTGCCTTTTATGAACAGCCCATAACTATGTCAATCAGTCATCAAATAAAAAGACATATAAAAATGGCTTTTCCCCATATAAGAAAAACATAAATGATTACTCTAGGATTATAATTATTGTCTTATGTTATGTATTGCATTGTAAATGATCATAGCACAGACTGTCCTGCCATGAGGAGTAACACTTTTGTCAATAATTGAAAACACATTTGGTAGTTTACTAGTGTACGTCTTTCACAAGCTAATCTTTTCCTTTCTCAAATAGAGTGGTAGTTAGAATTGGAGTCCCAGTGCTGTATAAATGCATTCTTATTCACGGTATTTGAAAAGAAGTGCTCCTTTATTCTCAAATCAAAGGTTACTCGGTCCAAAATACTGCATCATAGCCCTAGAGCAATAATATTGCAGTACACTTCAGTAAGGCTTGTTTTATGTTTTGCCACCTGCCCATGATGCCGTGGGCTCTCTGTGACGAGCACGGCAGGGGCCCAAGATAATAAAATTCTCCACAATTTCTGCTTCTGCTTGCAGCAGCTGGACACCTCTGGAATTGCCCGGGCTGTTAGCAAACTGTCCTCCCCTCACGCAACCATCAACACTACCTAAAATACATATAAAACTTAACAAACAATAGAGTGTGGCCACACAGCACTCCAATTCATAATGTGAACATAGCGCTAGTTTCCCACAGCACCTCTTTATTTAAATTACAGAGCACATTTATCATGCCTCTGTTCCACTGACTGAGAAATACCACAGTACAGTAGCTTTGTTTTGACCCCATTCTCCAAAGCCTTCCCTGAAAGTGTGACTAATCTAGTGCTAGATGACAGCTAACTTCAGCATCAGCCGACAGAGAAATTGAAGTCACTTTTTATCTACTTGCCAGTCTGTGAGCCATCTGAATAAGCCTCGTCAACTTCATTACAAACTCATAATCTCTTGTGCAGATAATGATAGCCTAGGCTGGTGGGGAGCTCGGCTTCTTGTTGTTTTACTGACTCTCACTGCCTTTAGGCCAAGCATCTGTGGGGATAATGAATAGAGTAATTCTTTTGGAGGAAAACAAAAGGCTCTTGGGGTGGAGGCGAGAAACACATGGCGTCAGTCTAGAACTTGCTCTCACAAGCTAAAATGGTTCATTATGAATAAAGTTCACAGAACAAAAACAGCAATAAAAGAAGGAAAAAAAACAGTGGTACTTTGTCATTTGTTTTGGAAAAATGGTTCCACTATGAATGTGAAACTATTTCAAAACAGCTCTTCTGTTCTGCAGCAAGCTTTTGTGAAACTTTCCTTGCTTTGAGCAGAAAGCAATACAACAACAAAAAAAAGACAAAAAATTCAGCCATTGTTTAAATGACGGAAGTGATTTCTCTTCATTGTTGATTTTTTTAAATGGGGATTTTATTTACCAGACCCTCTAGGTTTAAACCATTTAGAAAAAAAAACTATCATAGAAGGACTACGATTTTATGATATTTAATTTTTTTATTCGACAGTAAGTGAAATCATAGTGAGTCGTTTATTGTGTAATTACCCTTTTGAAGGTGTATTTCTCTCCTGTCTTTAGTACCTTCTCTCAATATACCATTTCCATTGAAACATCCTCCCCCACAGTGCAAACCTTAGATTCTATATCTCTTTCACATGATATAGCCAAGACACTTCTTGCTGTTCCGTGTCACCTAGTGTCATGGAAAAGGTAAACACCTTTTAAGATAAACTATTGGTCCTCTTCTCTGAAGCCACAAAGTATTTTCAATGATTACACCACTAAACATCTCTGCTCAACAACTAGTTGGCATTTGTACATATACAAGTCATGGCATTAGAACTGTGTCAAACAATTATTTGTATTGCTAACAGTGAATAGCAATAGCAATGCGAAGTAGGTTTCTACTCCAATAATAAGTAAACTGTATGAGTGGAACTATGGAGAGATGATGTAAAATAAAAAAATAAACTTGAATGATGAAACAAAAAGGTTGAAAAGACTGATACTGTTACAAAATCGAGCCCTTTGCAGTGCCTTGTGAAGCCTCCTTTAGCTCAACAAAAGCAGAGAAAAGCAGAAAAGTGAAGAAACTGGAAACAAAACATGCAGAATTTTCCAGATGAAACTCAATTTCTGAACTGTATAATTTGGAAAAGAACGGACAGAATGTGGTGTTTTTCTGCATGAGATCTGATAGTAATATCCCCTGTATCGATTTATTGGCAGGAATATCTGTAAAACGTCCATTGCTGTATAATATCAAAGACAGCAAGTGTCTCTACTGAGACTGACTCTACTGCCATTAAAATAATAATTCTACCTAGAACGAGGTATGAAAAATGTCACATAATGTCTAGGGGGTGAATTTAAATATGTGCTATTTAAGGTTTATTTACAATGAAGTAGCCTCAGAAAAGAAAACTTTTTGAGCATGGTCTAGAAAAAACAACTTGATTTCCTGAAGAAATGAAGAACCAGTCTCCGTTCCACCCAACATATCTGCTGCACTAGGAATCCAGGACTCCACATGCTATTAGGATTTGACACCACTGCCACACCACTATAATAAAAATCATTTTGCATATATACAATAATCAAAGAATAAAAGCCAGTTCAGATTTGCTGATATTTCACCTGGACAATTCAAGACCACACAGTTTCCAATAATTACAATGGTACTGTAGGCCATTATATATGTCAAAATAAGGCAGTGGTCAGTTTTATCTCCTTAAATATTCCTGAGATCACTTAGCCAATGATTTCACCAGGTCTGTGCTTCTATGTTGTCACAATTGTGTCCATGCCGTGGAAGGTCTTACCCAATATTTTGTAATGTTTTAATTTTAACAGTATGTCGTGTCTCATAATGAGACTTAATCACAATTCTTTGATCTATATTTTGTACACATTTTCTACAATTGCATTTGATATCTATGTTTAAAATATATCACACCTGAGTGTCAGTATATTAAGAAGAAAGATTTACAAGATTCATTTTTATTCCCACTCTGGTCGTTAGAATTAAGTGCCAGTGTGGGGATACATCTGTATTTACTTATTATAAATCCCTTTTCTATACATATGGTTGTGGGAGGTAAAAAAAGATACAGAAAGCTTGGGAATAATAAATCATTCAACCTCTAAAATAAAATAATAAAGGAAATTAACTTCATGAGCACAAGCACATTTTCCAGCTGCTACCTACTGTGTTCTTTATGTGAGACAAAATAACATTTTATTCATTTAGTAGTTTACAACATAGGTGCAAACAGGACTCTAAAATAAAATATAAAGTGTTTTTGTTCAGCAAATATCTCGTTTCCTTTTTGTACGGCTTAAATGCATTTGAAACAGAATGTGTTCAAGTGGTTTTGTTAAATGACATATTAAATCCTGTTACAAACAACAGGATTTAATTGAGTGTGATTTTGAAGTGAATGTAAAATACCTCAAAAACAGAAACAGAAAAACAAAATGCAAAGCTCTTCAAGTGATCTCCTACTGTTTTTCCCTAGAATCACAAATAGTTTTTCGTTAATTTTTTACAGTTTTCCAGTTGAGAACACACAAGAAACCACATATGCTTTATTTCATCAATCATATTTTGCTTACCTACCTATCTTATCCTACTTCAGCTCTCAAAGAACACGGACTACTGTATTTCTACAAACAACAGATATCCCATATAAAGCAATGATTACACTACTGTACATATTTCCACACCTTTCTTATATCCAGAAACGCTGGCAAATGTATAATTTATATTCAGCTTGTGGACTTTAGCATCAGCTCCATGGGTGCTGGGTGGGCTCAAGCGCCTCCAATATTTTTGATCTTATTATTGTTAAAACTCAAGTGAATTCATTTTAACTTCATTGTGTTTGGTACATTACCATAGCATTGTACATTCACAATGGTAAATAACTTATCTGACTGTTAGTTCAGTATGATTTAGTTAAGTTATTAATGATCCACAGTGAATCATAAGTGATCATAAGTAATAGGCAGGCCACTGCCAACTGACAAAATTCATCTGGCATTAAATATTTCAGGAATGAATAAATTTGCAATCTGAAGCACCAGACCTACAAAAAACCAGTCCAGTATCAACCTTTAATGTGACTTAATTTAGAAACACAGAGTGATCTTCCAATGAGCTTAATGATGGCAAGTAAGCCAGCATCTAAATCAGAGCAAACTTTTAGAAAGATCAGAAAATATCAGGAAAACAGCAGCATTCATATGGCTCATCTTCAGTGATGAAATGGTAAAACCAAAATGACCCAAGACACACATGTTAGTCCACATCCAATATCTTGGAGAAAGGTGAAAAAGACACCTTACAAAGACAGTTGTTTCGCAAAGCTTACGAAAGTGCTTAACATCATAAATCTACTTTTGCTTTTGAGCATAGAAGTGGCTGTCAGGAATTGAAAGGGATTGATATGGCATGGATTTTGCATTCCAATGTTTCATGCTCCAACAATAAAACATTTTCTCAAAAATGAAGAGAACCATTTTTAGGAAAACAATACAAGCTCCTAAAATCTGGCTGATGTTCATCTAGCATTTTCTTTTTACTTTGCTCAACCCAAACATAGGTTTAAATTATAATTTATTAAAATAATAAAAAATGATGAGCATTTTATTATTAAAGTAATAAATTTGTGTTAATATTGTTACCCATGGGCTATATGCTGTATAGTAGAGAGATCACAGTATGATTAGAGGTTTTCATTGTTATTATAGTTGTAAATGTCATATAATTTTATATATATTTAATCATGATTGAACAAACTTGATTTGTTTTAAATAAGTTATAGAAGAGTTTGGTTCACTTCAGAATACTGGTCACATACTATTGTCTTAGACTATTGACTTGTGAAAATGATAAGCATTAGAGGGTATTATTGTAAATGTAATTATAAAACTCCCCAAAAAGTTATAGCAAGGTGACAGGAAAAGAACAGATGAATGCATATCTCAATCACCAATAAAACCCTAACTTGTTGGTTATGAATTTATAAACTGAGATTACATGTATCACACTCTGTTAGTGATGCAAATTTTATAATTATTATAACCGATTAAGCCAACTTTGTTTAAATTTATGTGCTTAAAAAATGTTCATATGGATATTTCCCCCCTTGGGATAGCCATATTCTTTTCTTCTTAAAGATATCTCGGATCAATTTATTCTAGCCTCCTTTATCATTAATGTGGATACACTCCATAAAAAATGGTGTCAGCCTTCACTCTCATTATATTTAATTTATATTTATATTTATTTAATTTTTTTTTGGAAATAATTTGTTAGTAACTGGGAAATCATGGGTAACCATACATCTTTGATTTTCTTAGTTACTTAAAACATTTGTTAAATTATCAATATTCATTTTGCAACATTATGGATCAAGTAAGGATTTTCTCTTAGTTACAGTATATTACTGAACTGATATATTTTCAGTATTCTGGATTCTTGGTTATTGTAAGTGATTATTTATTTCTTATATATATATATTTCTTGTTTCTGGATTAACAATTCCATAGCAGTTAAAAAAGTATGGTAAGACACGACATTGTTATATATATCATTGTCATTCCCCTCTTTTGGGGACTAAAATCCTATTTACTGTAGAAGTGTTGAAATGAAATATAATGGATAAAACATTTTAATGACATTTCTAAAATTTGAACTAAAACCCCACGATTACAGTGTCTTATACAATTACAGTGCATAAACAAGGGCATCAGGTAAGAATTTAATATCTTAGGTAAGATAAGAAGTTTCAGAAAGATCTACAACTAATCTGATGTTATTCTTAGTGTCTGAGTGGACTCTTACAATGTATCAAAGAAGAGATTGGGATATCATGTTATGATCTGGCAGTCTTTCTTTACCCACAATTTCTTTTACATTTTGATTTACTTAGGAAGCTTGAAAGAATTTACAGTACCTTATAACTAGAAATTAATTAAATCAATTAATGTTATATATTTTGGACTTTTATTTTTTTTCTTTGAAAGCGCATAAAGAATATAAAGGAAAAAAAAATGGACATTTTCCAATGAAGTCACTTGTTTTCTCATTTTCCGTTAAGAGAAGACGAGCACATGATTGCAGACACTCTCCATATACATGGAGCCTACCAATGGAGGTTTAAAAGTGGCAATTTTCAAATACTTTAAATTAGAAATACTAATATCAACTCCTGCCTTAAAGAGTGATGAACTTGCACCCCCCATATGTACTCAATACAACATCTCTATTCAGTAAGTGCCTGTTGGAGTAAAAAAAAAAATCCACAATTGATTATATAACACTAGAGTAAATCAAGTAGCCCTTCCTTTACTGTTTCCATCCACACTCTTTGTCTGTTTATAATTGTATTGGACCCGTTTCTGATTTTTTAAAAAATATTTTATTGTTGCCAATTTGTTTTTGAAAAAAAAAATGATAAAACTTTATATTTCCATAATCACTCAGCAAAGAAATGATATGTTTTTTATATATAAAAAGTAATTTAGAAAATAAAACAAAAAGTGATATTTATTAGTAACTAATTGCTCTGCGTATCTCATTGAGCCATTATTTTATAAAAGCCACAGTATTTGCTGAAATAACATAGACGGGTAGGTTGTTACATACCTCAAACTCTACACTCTATAAAGTATTTCAGATTTTTATCTTCCCATAATGGTGTCAGTTCTGGATAGGCACTTTGTTTGGAACATTGGTACTTAAATTATAATTATTGAGTAACAACATCACACAATAATGACATAGGAATGTGACTCGTGTATGAACAACTTTAGCTTAACCTGCTTAGCTGAGTGCCAGCTTCCTAGTTGTAAAATAAGAGAAATGGAACCCCTCATAGAGAAAGAGGACTTAACAAAGGGGCTAAAAGAAAAAAGATGAATGCAAGCAAAAGAGAGAGGTTTATTATGGTATTTATAGTTTTTTTCTGGAAGTGACACGATAAAGAAATACAAGTTAGTGTTACAGAGGTGAGAGAGAATCTGGTTGGTGTCATCTCTCTCGAATATTTGTTAAAAACTAATCCTTTTCCAAACAGTGTTTGTTTTAGCAATTGCAGAATTTGTTTCATTCAGCAACATATTTTTTAAAGTATGCACCTTTCCTTCTAAGAAACAGTGAGCTGCATATTGAACGATAATGTCTTTATTTACAGTCTTTCACATTTTGTACCCAATAACAATAGTTACTTTCTGTGAAACAGGGCTTTTTTTTCTTTTGACTGAGGACTCTCAAACGGGAGTTACATTGTCCTACATCACAATCAGCGGCACAGTCACTAGACATCACGGTGGCCATTTCAACTCTAGAATATCTAAATAGTGGATTCAGAATGAAGGTGTCAGGATCTATCATACACATTGGCTTGTTGATTAATTAAGCAACTCTTCCTGACTGGGAATGAAGACATTCCAACTGAAACTGGGCAAATAGTAATTAGTGTAATTTAGAGATATTCAGTGATAATTCTTGGTTTAATCTGGGTTCAATCCAGCACAGCAACAAATAATGTACTACAGACGTTTCAGTGATGGAGGTGTGATGGTAGGGGCAATACACAATGGTCACCATTAGTTTTTATTGATGGCACATTGGCTGTGCAATGCCATAGACAATATTTTTGCTTCACACACTGCCTCAAAATATTTTCTTTGTGCAAAGTTATATAGTTCACAGAGATGGGGCACCTTTTTCACCTGACATGAATCCAGTAAAGCACCTCAGGGAATCACTGGATTGGTGTGTGTGTATAGTTAGGATCCATGGCCATGTACACCTGATGACTTGGATGCAGCACTTCTTGAGAAGTGGAATATGAATTCCTAGAGAAAATATAAGCACTTTGTTAATGCCAATGTCAAGTTGGCTACGAGCATTGCTAGTAGCAAATGGAGGATACATGTTGTACTGAACTTGTTCACTGAAAAAAAGCCCCCCCTTGGTATTTAACCTCCTTTGATTTAATAATGGGTTTGAACATTAATGTGTCATAAGTGTCCCAGCTTTATCTATAGTCCATTTTTTGCCTTAAGCATAATCTATCTGTATTTTGTTCTTGTTCAGTAAAAGTTGATGTTAAACTCATTTCATGCCTCTTAGTATATATCTATATAGATAAAATAAGCGCTTTCAATTCTAGAGAATTTCTTCCAAAGGACCCCAAAACATTTTTAGGAGGGTTCCCATTTCATCCACTACAGAAGTGCCCAACTACAAATACAGCAGATGAAATGGAGAAGTGAGCAATTAATGCACCTGTTGAACTGAGGGAAATTTAAGTAAGTCATATTGCAAGCTCACAGTGGAATTTAGCAAGGACACTGGGATAAACACTCCTACTCTTCCAAATCTTGCCATGGGGTTTTTAATGACCAATCAGTCAGGACCTTGGTTAATGTCTCTTCCAAAGGTTGGTAGTTGGTATCACAAGCGTGATACTGTACTGTAGCCTAGCTTGGAATTCTGTTCCAGAGAAAAGAAAATAACCTACTGGTGTGCGAATACCAGTGACTTTTGCCTACATTCTTGGGACACCTCAATAGCCACTTCAAAAAACCTAAGCAATACATATTTCAGAAGATAAGACACACTGAGCTAGTCAATACTGCAATGGAAACAAAAACGTCCTAGGAATTTAGGCAAAATAGTCAAACATCTAGCTAGTGTCAACATTTGTAGTTCTCAGGAGCTTCAAAGCAAGAAAGGAACTGAACTGTTTACTTGAGTCTGAGACACTGATCAAAGGAATCATCTGATTTACCTTAGTTAATTACGTTCTGGGTAAATGATTAAGAGTCTTCAACAATTGAGAAATAGAGGATAAACCAGGTACTGTACTGTAGGTATAGAGAGAGACGAGAAAATAAGGAAAAGAGAGAGGGAAGAACACGAGAGGGAAGAAGAGACAGTGGAGGCAGAAAGTCCTTGTTCCGATCGGCCTTTAAGACTAGATTTGAGTTAATTATTTGAACCCTGTTAAGAGAGCTTGTCCTTTGGTTGTTTTTAGGAAACTGTGATTTCCTGTATAGAGAACTTCTTGGTTAAAAATGTCCTGTCCTGGTTAGAGGATACATGTTTAGAATATGGAGATAGGTTCCCATTCACTTTGTATTATCTGGATTTATAGAGAAGGCGATTTAATTCTAGGTTTTATTTGTTTTTATTGTTTATTTGTTGTCTGTTTGGTGCAGAAGGCAGATTTATTGTATTTCAGGGTGTGTTGGGTATTATATAGGATTCTTGGAAATACTTGGTAGCAGTCTGGGGTCTTCTGTTTCATCAGAACATAATGTAGGCCTTCGAGATGCCTTGTTTGTAAATACAGTAACTTGTATGTTGTACCCAGTGTGTCTGACTTATTACTCTTTTCACCAATGCTAAGCCAGAGCAAAAAAAAAACTCAGGTGCCTCTTATTATACCAACTGCCCAGACATATTTTATGTTTTACTTTTGTTTATGTGTTTTATAATTAGGGTGTAATGATTTTTTTAATTGTTGATTATCCAGCTTGCTCTATTTCTTGTATTCTCTGTTTTCGTAACCTCCTGTTTGTAACTTTATATATTATACAGTACATCTATACCTCTCAGAACATCATGTATTTCAATAGCTGGTATTGGTGATAGCAGGACCAAACTGCACTGATTTTTGGGCAGCCAGGTAAGATAAGGAGCTGTCTCAAAGACTACTTCAGCATTCAGAATACTGTCAGCATTCCACCATATACTACACTAGCCATGTGAGCTGATGTCTGCAGTGAAGCTTGTTGACATACTGTAGTTCTGTGCTATCGACACCATACATTGGAAAACAACAAATATAACTTGTTACATTCATTACACATGCACACAAATATATAGATGATGTCTTGGTGAATAAAACATTTATCATTCACTCACGCATGAACACAGAGTTCAACAGTATCCAACATAAGAAGGCTACACTGGCCTCTGCAAATAATACCTATAGGTTTATTTTAACATGTTTTTATTTTTCCTTGTTGTTTGAAAGATACCTCTGATCAAATAATTAACGAAAAATGAAGAACTCTTAGATTAGTAAACTGACAAACTGTTGTAGAGGACCTAAGCAGATTAATGTAATGTTTTTCTACCTTTAACCTCCCAGCCTTGAGTCCCTTGATTCTGTGTCACCAAACACAGCAGTGTAATGGAGCTGTGGACTAGCTAATAGTGTATGCTATTCTGACTGTCATGCTCTATCACTGTAACTTACTGCATGTGGTCTCCTTGCAAACACAGAAACCAGGGCAAAAGGGATTCAAATAGAGCATATAATAACCTATTCAGTATATCGCAATCATCCTTTATATGTAATTACACTATATGGGGTTACAATTAAATAGAGAGATCAACAATGGACAAGATAAAGATGTTGAGCAGAAAGTAGCATATACCTTTTATTTGTTTTGTTTATTTCTTTATTTTTGCTGATGCCTTTTTTTTCCTCTTTGAAAACAGCTTACAAAAAAAAGAACCTCACAGCTACAATGGAAAAGGGCATTCAAGCCCTACAGGAGGAAATAGAATGTTTTGTGTGAGTTAACTTCTCTTTTTAAATTGCCTTTGGTAAAAGCACATATGAGGTTCAGCAAACTCTTAAACATTCAGTGTCAATGCTTCTTTTCCACATGGTCAGAATAACATGAATTATCCTGGTCTTTAATGCCAATGGGTGGCACAATGAAATATTCTTTAAAATAAGACACAGTGAGGTAATGTGATACTCGTCTAGTACACAGACAAAAAAGACAGGAAAAGTATAGTGACAATACATTTAAAAAAAGACATCTGTCGGTGGACATTGTCAATTTAAGTTAATGTTGACTTTTTTGTTACTTAAGCAGGAAGAAAAGTAAAATATTAAGAAACATAACAACAATAAAAAAAGAAATTTTACTTGTTCTGCAAGAAAGCAGGTGTGTTGAATTCCTGAAACGGGTGCCATGTGTTACGACCCCAAGTGTCTAGGGGTAAAGGGGTGTAACATTTAGGATACTTTTTGGATGTAAGGTGGGTCCTGGTGAGGGACTAGGAAGCGTGATAACAAGGGTCGGTGCAAAAGTGATGAATTTAAGTTGAATAAGTGACTGGTATGAAATAAGACACAATAACACACAGGGTAAGGGAACTAGAGTGGTGCCAAAGAAAAGAAAATAACAAACAAAATGGAGCTACTGTAGCTAAGAAAGTGAGGAAAAGCTAACTTAACTGCAAAAGAAAACCTGAAACACACGGTCTTCGGCGTCTTCAACACCCTAGCTAACCTCCACTGACTACGCAAAACCATACAAGACAAACGGCATTCACCATACTAAGCTAGTGTGAATAATACGAGAATCAACTACGTGTGTGCAAAATGTACCCAACAACCTGAACTAACTCTATACACAAAAGTTCACACAAATACACAAGTGAACTACGAATACAAATGAGAGTAGACAAGTAACAGGGTAGAAAAGAACACAAAGGTTGATACAATAACAAGTTTGGGCAAGGTTATGGCAAAATAAGGATAACACAAACAAACAAAAGTACAAAAAGATGAACAGAAACCAACAAAATAACAAAGCCAAAGCAAAAGCGAAGCGAAGCCGAGCGGGACCAAAGTCAAACGAAAGGCCCCTTCCTCCTGAAAACCTCCATGTTTTATACTGAATAAGATGAGTTGTGATTGGTCGAGAAGCTAATTGAAGATGATGTCATATGGAAACAGTGTGTAATGGTGGGCCAATGGGAGGTAGAGAAAAATCAAAGTCAGAAGTGCGGAACACAACAACAAAAACACACACAGACCACACACTGGGACGTAACACATGGGTTGCCCTTTACTATGATGTTCCAATTTCAGGTAAATGAATTCCAAGCTGTCAATAAGCATAGCTTACAGTTTGTCACCTGTCAATATCCTCCAAATCCCAAACTAAAGATAACCAACTAAAAAAAAACAGCCATCATATGCATTCAAGTCCCCTGAACCCCTATATGTGATGGAAGAGGTGAAATAACATGTCAGATCAGCATTTCAGGATATGTTTATTGTCATGAATGTTAATATTTTACCCCATAAAGGTGTCATTGTCATTTATTTTGTAACAACAGGCTGTTGGATGCATCAGGACAAATATATATATATATCTTAAAAAAAAAACTTATATTTTTATATAGTGTGTTATGGTCTACTTTCCACCTTTGTTCCAAGTAAGACACATAGATGATGTAATTTTCCTCTTGGAACTGTTTAGCTGGGCATTTCTTTGTTTTTCAATGGCTTAATTATGGATCTTCAGACAGCAATGCTGTTTTCCCCCAGAGTAAAGCCCTACTGGAGAGATGCCAGATTTTCCTGACTTGATTTAATCTATAAATCATTTATAACTATTTTTTTTCTTAACCTGCTAAAGAGGAAATAAGAAAACAGAATATTGTAACTAGATCTTGCAGTATAGTTATGACATGGGTGTTTTTCAAAATGGTAGTTCCATAATTAATTTAAAAAAGCTTCTTAAAAGTACAGATGTGGAAAATGTAGAAAATGACAAAAATGTTATTAGCTTATAGTAACTGAAATAGTTGACTGTGGGCATAAATTACATTTAAATACAAAACTGAATGCATGTAGACAGTTGTTAAAAGTGTTACTCTTACAATGATTCATTATTTACTCTATTTAAAAACTGTTTTATGTTCTCCATTCCTCTTTTGTACTGTAATCCGCAATCTGTAATTCTGACCATTGACATCAGGTAGCAACAGCCTTCTGCTGTTCCAGTGGTCTTTTCTTTCGGCAAAGGTGTGAGTATGTAAAATTTAGAAAATGCCTTTTTGTTCTACATTTGGTTTTATGTCCCAAAATAGTATTTTACTTTTTTTATCTTAACACTAATCATATTAAAATGCTGAATTTCCTTCATGCAGAGGACATTTCCTCCTTCGAAGCATAAATATTAACATTGATAATCATAATTATCAAGCTCTGTAGGACATGCTTAAAAACTGGACTAAAATCAAGAATGTTTAGCAAAGTGATTATTTTTTAATTGAAGTCTTAGTCAGTCATCCTTCTTAAACAATTTTTATTTAATGTGTTAACTAGAGCCATTAAACATTCTCATAGAAATTGCACACAGAATAAAATTTAATGAAACATAATCTCAATCAAAGAAGTTTTGAACATTTAGCACCATAGATGGACTATGGCATGTTGGCTTGCAGTATATTGGACATATCAGCTCTCACTAGGCTTTGAAAAACTAGGCTTTTCATAGCTACTGTACCAAGGAAGACCCTTGGGTAAGCAAATATATTGATTATCTAATGTGACCTTTGGTTCGATTTGGTGTGAGTCGATAGTCTTGGAACCAAAATTTTGAGCAGTTATTAATTGTACAATTAAGAATCTGAAAGGGCTACAGAGTTACAGTATACCATCTAAAATAAAGACCAGACATCCTGACAGGCAGAGGATTACTTCATTTGGAAAAGGTCAGGGGGATAAGAGTGTTGGTGAAGGACATGCATTACTACTTATGCTACTCTACTTATGCAGCTCTGAGCTCTCATATGGTGGGTTCTAAGTTTTAATCTTCTATGGGATGTACCCTTAAGCAAACTCCTTCACTTAAATTGCTGCAGTAAAGGCCCTGCTGTACTAATGGATATCTACATTGCCATTGTAAATTAAATTAAAAAAGGTTCCATATTAGGCTAACTAGAAAATGAAATTTTCGAGTTCAAGCACAGAATTCTTTTTTGCTTTACAACAGCTCTTAACTACCAAGCTGAGAGCAATTCTTAGCTTGTGCAAAAAAAAAAATATAAGTGCAAGAGCCTCAAAACTATGTTTGAAAATGCAATTCATTTAGTAACAGAAGGGGGTAGAGTTGGTAGGGAGGTTGAGTTGGGCAGGTCGTAGAGGGTTGACTTCATTTTCTAATTCTAGAGGAGCTAGGGTAGCATTTAAAAGCCGTTGAATGGCACAGTGCTGTTTGATGACTGAAATTAGAGTGTCAAGCCCACAGCAGATCAGCTGCCAAAGAGATGAATCCATTGGACACATGGGCAAAGCCTACACATATGGAAATGGATACCTCTTGAACAGCAGAACAAGCAAAAGAAAAAAAAAATATTATGATTGCTACAGTACAATACAGAACGTGAAGAATGGGTAAATTCTGCAATTCTACACCAGAAAACAATTTTAGTCTTGTTTTATCTCAAGGAGTATTTTAAGCCCGATATGCACAAACTGCAATGGTTTCATTCTGTATTTATTTCCTTTTCATATACACACTTGGATTCACCAGTTGCTGTGACATTCCATATAATGTCAGAGATTTAAGAGAATTGGAAACTGGCACGCTTGTAGGAGACACGTGGAAAGGTCTGTCTCTTTTTCTCAAATGTGCCACTTTGTGTCAATGTGCCATATCTTATGTTCACTGGTAAAACACTATTAGGAGTGATAGGAAAGCACAGAAGGTCCTAACTCATTCCTACACCCACACCAAAATAATCTTCTTTGGGAAGAATCTGCACCAGCACTAATTATCTTCTAAGAGAGATTGTCCAGGGGAAAAAGACAGCAAATAATATTTATGTCTTCATAGCGCTTGCTATTTCCCACATTTTCTAAGTATTTCCCCCATTTATTACAGACAAACGGGCCATCTCATTACTTTTACATTCAGCAAGAAACACGGTGTTTGAAAGTAATGCCTTTAGCCCTCCCGCAGGCTTAAGAATTTCAGAGCAGGTATGTGCGTGTTATTGCCTTATGGCAAGCAACTGCTGTCTTGCATCAGTTAGTCAGGATTCTCTTATTTCCAGCATGCTCAAGACAGCAGTTGACTGTGACTCACACGTACATTTATGTTAGTAAGTGTTCTTTTTCTCGTAACTAGGACTGGATTTGCTAATAGCATTAAATTATTTTCACTGTGTCTCAGGACGCTCATAAAATTGAAAGGAGTCATAAGCAGGGTTCTAATATTTTGCTAAAATCAGAAGACTTATTTCATGAATGATTTTGGGCATTTAACACCACTGTGTTCTCTTCTAGCAAAGACTAAAGAGCCTATGGTATGCTCATTAAACTAATGAATGGCATTTCATAATTTTAGAAACACAATTTATTTTAGCTTGGACCATGATTATAATGCATATTATTTGTAAATTGGTTAATACTGAATATGTGCAGTTATAGCTATAAGGGAAATATCAAGAAAATTTTGTATTTATAAAACTTTACTATAATATACTTTACTATAGTAATAGTATACAGTATACTTTTTATACTGTATACTATTATACTGTAATTATACTTATGTTTTTTAAAAGACCATAAACCTCCAAATCACTACTACCTACATAAAAACTATTTTCCTACACATCAAATTCTTTGGCCATAAGAGAAGTTCAGAATTATTTTACATAGAGGCATTCCAGAACTAGAACTTATACTAAAGGATGTGTGGAAGCTAAGCTAATATTGCAACTATCATGACTGTTTTGATCAAAGAAACTCAAAATTCAGACCACCGTTCATTGCTTTAAGAGTAACCATCAACTTATACTGAAATGTTCTTTCTCAGCTAACATGAATCCAACCGGTTTACCCAGAGAAGAAAAACTTTAATTGTTTATAGTGTGCTTATAGTGTTCAGCCTACTCATCAACAGACCCTATTGGGAACAGCTTGGTAGAGTTCAAGCTCTGACCCTTTCTTAGTGAGGGTAGCTGGTGCATGTATTGACTGAGTACTGCACTAATGTGCCTTAGTACAGCATACACTCAGATTAACAACAACAAACAAAATTGTGATGTCATGTTTTGTAGATGCAGACAGAATCCTCCCAAAGGTCTACAAAGATTTCTTTGGCTTGCTCTGTAATCAGTGTGCTGCTGGGTTCACAAACAAAGAAATATAGAGAACTCACTTCTCACTTCAGATTCCAGATTCCCTGATTTAATGTATTTTAAAAACAAATTCGTTTTTGTAGGTTCGCAGCCATGTACTTATAAAATGGTGAAATGAACTGGGGCACATAAGCTTTATTGTTACTGTGCCTTCACATAAATAAGCAATTTTTGACTCTGTACACCAGCTTAAAAAATTAATTGAAAACCATTATTCTCCGCTGTGTTGTGATAGGTTGTGGAATACTACAAATCAATATTCCATGTTAATTCACATAAATTCACAAGAATTAGTGACACTGCTGTAGTAATGTATCTTTTACCAACGTGTTCATTGGGGCCCTTTAAAGTAAAAGCATCCTTCATCAATGATTTACCTTTGCATTTGTCCAACATTGAGTACAGACTGAAATACTGCTGAAAGTAATGCTGTTCAAAGAATGAGTTTATTACTCAATTCAGACATCAGCTGCACTTTTTGTACAATAATAAATGCTTCTGTCTCTTATTTGTAAGTCCTGTCTGTCAAGAAAGCACACCTCATGAAACCTAGACCTGGACATCTGGCTGACAGCTTTCTATTGGTAGTTATGGCATCACCGTCACTGCAGACTGCACTCATGCAGAAAGACATGGAAATAAGTTCATATTCAATCTTTTGCAGCCATACAAGAAAAAATCACCCTTACGGTCAAACGGCTTGCAATGTATTGAAAACATTAAATAGTATGCCCATACATTATAAGCATAAATATTGAAAAGACTGTACAGTATGATCCAACATAATTGTAACCTTATTTTATGCACATAAAGACACTTTTGTTGTTTTTAATATTCTTAGTACAACTACCTGCATGAAAATTCTAATAGAATTAATTTTTACTGCCTTCAAAAGTGCTGTGCTGGAGAGGCTACATTATTGGTGCCTGATATTCTCTCTCATCCAAGTATTTTAGCTCATGTTCAATCATCCAAAAGCTAATAGAAGCACCCCACTACTGAGCAATAAACAAACACACGCTGGCAAATAGTACATAATAAAATGGAGTGGTATAGGTAGGACAATACATATTTAGTTCATTTACAGCACTTTCCCAAGGGACTTTGAAGAGCCCGTGAGTCCTGCTCAATCCACACAAACACTATCTGTAAGCAGCTGAACCCCGGTTGGGAATTTGTAAAGTACACTGAAAAATAGCCTTGGAATCGAGCATCAGAGAATTCCATTTCTTGTCTAACGTCTTCTTGTGAGAGAGCGTTTGGTTTAGACTCAGTAAACAGCAGACTCCATCACTCACAATGAGGTATTTGTGAAGTTAGGATTACCTCAAATGAGGAGCTTCAGGAATAATTGCAAACTAAAATAAGGACGGGCAAATCTGGGATGGTGTAGTAAACTCATCATGGAAAAAAAAGTTATTTTAATTTTCCTGGCTGTTTTTGGTCCAGCTAGGGCATGCTTATTTTTGTGTTTATTTTTCAGCTGCCTGCATCCCCTTTAAATATTAATTAATAAATATGAAGTTATCACTGGATCTCACTGAAAATAATTTATTACCTGCAGGATTTAGGAGGATTTACCTAAATATCATAAGGTTTTAATCGCAGCATCTGTAATTACTGTATACTCCATATGTATTGTAACGATATTGTAATGCATCTATTGTAATATATAATGTAGATGATGTCTCCATTGTAATACATATAGTCATATATATTTTAATATGAAAACATAACATACAAAATCAAACTTTACACAGAAACTAGTAATTAAATGTGAATTTAACAGGTTCAAAGACGACAAATCAACATTAACTGTATAACCTGTTTGAAGTCTAAATGGAACAAAACAATTTGCATTTCAGTAAAGATATTAAGCAATGAACCATCATGCTTGGTACTCAACAGCTTTATGTTGTTTTTAATTTACAAACTTAATCTACACTTAAGTTTAAAAAGTAGTAATATGGCCAAAAGTAAACCAGGTACAATTCAGTTTATTAAGAGCATTCAGTAAAAAGTAATTAATTTTGGGCACATTAACTCAGGGTATGTTTTTTTTTTAATTACCCCACAATGGAATTTTATTTTCTTATTTGTAAGTCAGTGTACAGGCCCATATTTTTTAAATGAAAGAATTAAAAAAAATAATGCAATTGCATTGATCATAACATGTTGTTGTATTAGCTCTGTGGAACAGTTTCATCTATAAATATCTGCCTCACAGCTAAGCAACCAAAAAATTCAGTATGTCAGCAACTGATCTTGCAGCTGAACTGAATTTTCCTGTATATCCTCAGCACTTATCAACAGGGTTTTCCCCAAGAATGAAGTGATGTGCACTGCATATAACATAACTTGCATATAGCATACTCTCTACTCTGTCATTGCAGTATACATATTTACATAAACCTGATACATGAGGTTTGTAGAAAAATGCTATTAAATACTGCAAGAAACTACATATCATACTATACACTTCTTTGGATTTCTGTTCTCAGTAAATTTAGAATACTGATTTCACTGCAATGCTAAACCATCACTTTTTTCATTTCTGTGAATCAAGAAGATAATGAAAAAAATAAGGCATATAAATAAATAATCAACAAAAGTGACTGCGCTTTAAGCTCAAAATATCTATACTTTAACAATAAACTAAGTTAATTAAAACTATTTTTTGAAATTCTGCATTGTTATGATTATTATTGGAAATAAAAGTGGTATGGTAATGCAATATGTAGATGATTGCATTATTTTTATTTGAAATGTCCCAATTATTGTGGAATCTCTGCTCTAATCCACTTTACCACTTAATGTTGCAATTTAAATGTTCTAGGAGAAGCAAAGCCTTCAAGTATGAAGCATGAATATTACCACGAGGGGTTGTAAAGTGGAGTCTATTAGAATATATCATCAATGTATCAAGGGACCATTTTGCACGTTGGTCTAAATACATCATTTAATTACAATAGAGACATTACTTCATGTTTCTAGTGATGTAAGTATTATTACAATTCATGAAATTCTTAGACTATTGTGGGCCATTACTTTGGGGCATAAGCTATTCCACAAGATTTAGTACTGGAGAATTGCAAGGATATTTCAGCATTAATGGATTCCATGGAAACAGGCTTACCAGTACATCTAAGATCCCAAAGCAAGGACTTGTTGACTTATTATCTTCGTGGAACATTCTTTAAATCTTATTAAATTCAAAAGGTTAAAGAATTGTAAATCTTTATTTTGGAAGCACCCACATGGAGCTGTAACAATAATAATACAACTCTCACACGACATTGTTATTTTTCCCTAATCCAGATCTCTAAATTTTTTATTACAATAGCCCTTGGAGTTGTACTACATTGTTTACAGATAATCCCTGGATACATCAGCTCACATACAAGATAAGGCTGGTATATACATGAAGTGCAGGATGTGGTTGCACAGGAAAACACAAAAACACAGTGGATTATGGTAGTGCTGCAAGTTGCTCACGTTGAACTAATAATGACAGCAACATTAAAGAACAAACTGTCAGAATTCAATAGCTGGTGGTCAGTCTTTCTCCTTCACCGCTCCAGAAATCCACTTATCATAATTATCTGCTTCCAATGGCATTTTCTGTGCTTAACCTTTTATTTCTTGCTCTGTGCCAGGATTTGTATTTGTAGGTAATTAAAAAAGAATAAAAAAACTCATCTCTTTGTATTGTAAGAGAACTTGAATTATCTTGTGAATGTCAGTAGCAATATTTCCAGGAGTAGGTATAGAGTGAATTTCACGAATTCTTTTGGTTTAGGTTTTCTCTGTAAAATGTACAATTATTTTAAAAAAGTAAACTAGATAAATGTATCTATAATAATCTTACTTTTAAGATATCAGTGTTCTTTTTAAATAGTTTGTAAAGAATGTTAACAATTATCTTACTGTTTTCTTTAAAATTCATTTTTTGGGGCATATTTCAATCCATCCATCCATTTCAAAATGACAATAATCCCTGGATAGCATGTTGACAAATAGAAGTTTATTCTACAAGCATGGAGCTTTAAATGGGACTAAACACTGGTCAAAATGGGTCCCTATACACAGTTCAGAGACACTACTTAACCTAGAACGTTTTTGGAAGAAAATCAGATCACTAGGAGAAAACATATGTAGACACAAAGAGAACATGTAGACTCTACACAGACTTAAATAGAACACAAGCTATTTACAAGCTATGGGTTCTAGTGGTACAAACTATTATGCCAGCTTGCCACCTCTTTGCATAGATAGTGTCATAAAATAAAGCCAAAAAAGTCTAAAAGCAAACATTGTTCTTGTACGTTAGGCTCTTTGTATGAATATAGTGCTTAGATGGGATGGATAGGTTAGTGAATGACAAAGAGTACTGAAGTTGAAAAGAGTTATAAAAATGAATGAATTGTATAACCTTAGCATCAACTGTTCAAATGAGGATAAGTTCCACTTAACTATCAAAAGGGATACAGTTGAAAAATATTTTAATATCTATAAAAAAACAACTTTGACAAGTCCCACTAAACAATGACCATTGCAGTACTGAATGGAATTAAATTGTTAGCTGTATTGACCTTCTAAATGATTCTATTGAGCTTAAAATAAGTATAGCTGTCTCAGTAGTTACAAACCAATTACAATGCATTCCACAAGGTGTGTCTGTAACATAAATTGCCTCATAATTAAGGCACTGTGAAATTCATGGGTGAATTTGAACAACTAGCCAACATTGCTTTCAAATGTCAATCAAGCCACTCCATTGAAACTGATCTAAAGAATAATTAAGTAATCAACCCATCAGCTACTCACTAATTATAAAAATAACCCCTGGAAATGAGGGAAAGTATTGTCCATTCTGCAGTTGATGGGTTTAAAGGTAAAGCTTGACTGCATCAGAGCAATATATAATCTCATAACAGCACAAAACAAAATGAAGTACTTTTATATTCTACTGTATTTGTCTGCAGTGACATTTTCCTGAAATAAAATGCAAATAATACAAAGCTGTATGAATTCTTCAGAGGTACAGTTCATTGAGTGAGCATCTGTGCTGTAAAAATCTTGTGCCATTGCTAGGAATGCATTTATTAATTCAGCAACCGTATAACTTTCTAATGAACTTTAACATTATGGCTCTGTCAGGTTTGCAACTCCCTTAGAGTGCATAGCATTACAATCAGGCAGAAGTGAGATTTTAACTATACATTCTTCATCAAACAGAAAGGGCTAATAAGTGGGGGGTGAAGAATTTACTTGGAAATTTAAAACATGTAGCTGATTTGAATTACCATACACATACTTCATGCAATTATTAAAATACGGCTCAAAAACACTTCTTTTAATCTCTTATAATTTACTGAAGGTATACAAGCCTATTATATAGGTGTTGCCTGTTTCTTTTGCAAAATAGAAGATATTTTCACATTCAAACGGACACAATCAAGCCTCCTTTCTTTCCTCACGCATCATTGTTCATTCGCTTTTTCTAAGAAGCATATTTTTGTCATATCAGATGTTAGCACATTGCAGTTCATCTACTGTATATAAATGTATTGGCTGTAAAATAACATTCATTGTTTCTCATTAGTAGAGGATGTTTGCACTTATGAAATTTGCAGGGCCTTAGTCATTAGTCATAATGCTTGCAAAAAGCTCTCATTATAAGGAGAACATTTGCTGGCAGTTTGTCCATAGCACAGTTTTAATAGTTTTCTATTCTATCAAAGTATAGCCACTACCATTGAGCCCAGTTCCCATCTCTCACCAGATTCTACAGGTGCATCAGTTTCCCAAAATATATGCTTTTTAAATTAATTCAATAGTATCAGAACTGAATATTCTGTTTTATACAGCAAAATATTTCATAGCTAAATCAAATAGATAATAAGCCATCATAAATAACTAACATGTTTTGGTCACATTGCCATAATTACCACAGGTTCCCATTCAGAGCTTTTTACAGGTTAGTGTAAAATGAATTTCTTGATGATAATGTTTGCTCAAATAAATTAATGTGGATATCCGATTCTCTATATACACGTACACATTTCATTGGTATTCAGTCATTGGTCAAAATGTGCACAAAATATTCCCAGACAACTTTTATTCTCCAAGGCCTTTCAAATGAAAAGTGGAAGCTTTATTACAAATGAATGACTGTATCTCAATAAGTAAAAATGCTTTCTTTCAGAGGAAAAATGCTTTCTAAGTCAAGGCCATTTTATTTTTCTCTCTCCATTTAAAACTTGGAAAATCAAGTACCCTCTTGGTTTTACTTCACACATCTGAGTACAAATCCTATTTGCTGGAGACGGAGGGATGATATTGTTTCAATTGGCTGAAATGAATAAATGTTCCTTTTATTGGTCTGAACAGGTTTGTATTGATATTGAATAAACATCACTTTGGCAAATTGGTTTCAGTATTTAAAGAATAGGACCAATTGCTATCAAATCCCTTTGGGTAACTGGTCACTATTTCATTCGTTCTTAAATTGGTCAATTTGATTCTCTACCATTGTAAAAGAGACACAAATAGAACTATATTATTTATTCCTGTAAGGTGTTTTAGGCTAGATGAAAAGTGACTATTAACCTGAAGGGGAGAATATATAAGGGACACTTTTTTTGCTAAAAAATAAAATATTTTAAAAAACAGAAAATGCTAGGAATCATAAACCCAAATATTTATTTTATTCGCGCCATTGATTATATACATTTTCTATATTAAATATGAAATACATGTTAATTATTATTGTTGTTGTCATTGTTGTTATCACTGAATAGAAACCTTTTGGTGCAATGTTTTCTTCATAAAGCATATAATAAATACTTTATAAAATATTATTAAAATAAGCATGATAACAAGTGAGGTAGAACAAATGTTTATCACCCAAAAATGAAATATATCTTTAAACATCTTTATTGATATGACAAGATTCAAAGGGTATATAATTCTCAGACATTTGAATGCAAAACAATTCAGTCTGTCCAATGAACCATATCTGTAGTCTTGTCAATTCTAAATTCATTTTTTTCTTGTTTTCTTTTTGCCATGCTGCTGTATACCTGAATAAATATAAATAAAAAATGAGTTCATGGCAAATCTATAAAACATTCTTCTATATAACTTGATACTTTGTAAGAGATGCAAAAATTAAAAATGAAACTGACAAAAACCAAGACAAACTGTATCATAAATGACTCAAATTATTATTACTATGAAATTCTGAAATGCAGAGCACACATTTCTTTATGCTAAATTTTTTTTTTTGACATTTTACACAGGAATATATTTGGAAGACAAACACAGGTAGAAAGAAAGAGTATTTGAATGACAGGAAGCACAACCTCACAAGCAGCAGAGATGCAGGTAGGTTATACATCATCTCTGTCTCCTCTGAATGTTTTTTCCCTGTCATATATTTTATCCCCTAAGAAAAGTTAATTCTGGTGCGATGTGAATTTGAATGTGCTGTTTTGAGGTTAATAAAATATTTGATGCCTATACTGTATATATATATCATACATTTCTACATTTATTTAATATACATGGAAATCTCAATTTAATGCATTCAGTATATCCAGTTGTAGATACATGTGTACGAGCATTGTGAGACACATTTATTTGTAATTACATCTAAAATACACCTATATCTGGACAAAAATATATTGATGTTATTTCAGTCTTCTGGTGTTACAAATGTAAGTCTCTTGATATGGTACTCATGATGGTTGACTAAATTAGAGACCCTCGGTATCATTACACATTTAGATTTAACAGAAAGCTTGGTGAAGTGGCATGGTGGTGCAGTGCTTAACTTTGCTACCAGGGTGCTGGTGCCCTGAATCTAATTCCTGGGATGTTAACTGCATGGAATTTATATGTTCACCATGTGTTCAGATTGGTTTCCTCTGGGTGCTCCAGTTTCCTCCCACAGTCCGAAGACATTCCTGTAAGTTTATTGGCTCGTGTAAAATTGAACCTGGTTTGAATTTGAGCGTGTGTGTTTGTGTCTGTGTCAGCCCTGCAATCGAATGGTATATAATGTCTTGTGCCAATTGCAGGTATAGGCTCTGGCTCCCCTGTAACAATATACAGGATAAAGCGGTTAGAAAATGGCTGGATAGATGAAGCTTGGTTTGGTGTATTACTGATATTATCAATGTTGGTGGCAGTAGTAGCATAGGCCTTACTAGATATAGTAGCAGCTGTTGTAGTCATAAGGACAAAAAAATCTAGATTGTCATCATCAAATATATTTTAAAATATGAATGCAGATACGTAATGTAGAGCATGTGGTTGCTCTCAGTCTGTGACTATACAATGGCTATTTTTAAATATATGATTATGAACAAAGACGTGTAGGAATAATTGCAAATTGCTCTGCCTGATTGATTGATGTCACTTAAGTATTAGCTGTCAGAACATGTGTTTAGTCACTGCTTGTACTCAAACAATGGAAAGCTATTCCAGTTTGCTAATCTGATATTAGCAGCCCATTTTACAATTAATGAGACATTATTCAGTTCTATCTAATCAACCTGATCTTCACCTTTTTCGAAATTCGTTACATTTCAGGGAGACTGTGTTTTATCTAAGCAAATATCATAAAAGATTTCTTGTTTCAGCGTAGACATTTAGTGAGCATCAGTCCACACCAAATGTCCACTCAACAACAGGGCACAGTTTCACCTGCTGCTGACCCACAACTAAGAAGCAAGGAATTCAGAACAAGAGCTAAGATAAGCTTTAAGGGATATGAAAAGAACGCTCTTGTTACAATTACTGGCACCATGCACAACTAAAGTCAGAGTAATTGTCCTTCACCTTTGGCATATGCTCACATTTATTTTGAAATTGTAATATTCATAGACGGTTTTCTTTCTTTGGTGCTAGAAAAAAGACAGCCTTTGTGGATGCTCTTGACAGAAGAAAATAAAAAAAAGAAAGGGGCTGTATTTTATAATATTGAAAAAAATAACCAAGAAAAATCACTTCCAATGTATTGATGTATCTATTGTCTAATTATTTTAAAATGTATCTTGAGAAACAATTCGTGGACATTTGTATGGTCAGATCCTGAGGAGACTCAAATCAACTTCCAGCAATATGTTACAGAGGAAGTTTTATTTCTTTAACTCCTCACACTCTTGTTCATCTCTCAGCTTTCTTGATAACTTGTTAAATCCTACAGTGGAACTATTGCTTTTCATAGTTTTCCATCCACAAGTGTTTTGAAACTGCCAATATTCTCTAACCTGAACAGATGGAGCAAGTCTGGTACAGAAGCTATGCAAATCATCGGATACACTAGTGGGACTTACTTCCGATTCATTTGCCAAGAGGCAGTCTTATTTGATTATTAATTGAAACTTGAAATGTGACAAACCTAGTCATGGGAAATTCGTATCTTTATTACCGTTCTTTTGACTTGTCATCCTTTTAATGATGTACAGTACATATGAAATGGACTCATGGCTGCCTTGGTCAGTTTTGGGCAACTTGTAAAAATCAAAGGTCCACAGAAACATGTTTTTAATAATAGATATTTTGTATTTATTTTCTGAAATAAGTATCTACAATCTAAGCTATGGGTACTCACAGCATTCTTATAAATACATATAAATAAAAAGACAGCACATTAATCTAGAATTCATAATATTTTATATTAGTCTTCCTGCGATGAGCTGTACAATGACAGCAAGCGAAAAAATACAAACAACACACATTTGTAAATGGATTTCATATTTCCAGTCTTTTTGGTTTTACAATAAGAAATACGTTTCATTTTCTTCTATCCCACAATATTTGAGTTTGATGATTGTTTTCCCCCATTTCTTAAGATCAATGTATAAAACAAATCAACAGACCATTTCTCATGTCAACAGTCAATAGTCAAACTCAGTTTTAATAGTGACATATGATTGGTCAATAGTCTCATGGAAGCAGGCAATAATCTCACATAAGTGGGCTACAGTCTCACATTAGTAGTCATTTGTCACACGTAGCCTGATGTTACAAGTTCAAACTGAAATTCGAAATGGCTGATTGCTCCTCAACAGGCAGCTCCTCTCATCTCTAAGGAGGATTTTTTTTTATCTTCAGCAGGGGTATTCAAGTAGAAATTGCTTTTAAGCCAAAATCTCCTGGTCATTTGTGCAACTACTCCAATTTCAGAAAGGTCTTTGTTATTTTTTCAACTTCTATTATTTCTTCAGCTCCAAAACAAGCACAGTATATGGATGGAGAAAGAACAAAATTTAAAATAATAATAAAACATAAACCTTCATTATTGGGACGTCAGCAACTTGTATTCTCATTTACTTGAGAAACACAATATATGTTGTTCATATGTTTACATTCTGTAAAGTCTGCTTGAGGTAATAGATAAAAGCCTGCCAGTAAATAATACACTGGCAGATGGCAGACTGGTAAATGATCAACTGCAAAATAGCCCACAATTTAACAGGGAACAAACCCCATATTCCCCATAGACAAATGGGTTAGAGCTACTTTATTAAAAGAGGTGCTTAATTGACAATATATTAAATTATATTGTGGGGGGCATTTCACCTTGTGCTCCTTACTCTGGTAAACTATCATACTCTCAGTGTGTTTGCATACTTCCAATTCATTTGCCAAGTGTTGGTCTTGAGGTAAATGTAAAATCCTAATTACCTAGTAAAATATGCATCGTTACTATAATTCTTCTGTTACTTGTCACTTTTATCTGTCGCATGTGTGAAACACACGAATGAGTGGCTTGATATGTTTTTGGCAACCAACATATGTGTGTGACCTGTTTTCTTTAAAAAAACTAAACACAAGTATCTGTGTTGATTTTAACTTCTTTACAAACTCTACTGGACAAACTATAAAGAGTCATAGCCATGTGTTTATTCCTTAATTTTCTGATGTCACCTCACCAAGATATTCACAGAATTTGCTAGAATAAAAGTATAAGTGTGAGAAGCATCTTTTTGGTGGACAGATCACAGATGATGGATAGATATGAGGGGGTGTTCCAAAAGCTTTTCAACTGAGAGCACTAGACACATGAAGACAAGCAATTCTCAACTTTTTTTCCCAATGTAAGAATCATCCTAGTCTCCATACTTAGCCAATTTCTCTATCATCACTGGTGGACTTGAAAGAATCATCATCTTGAAACCATATCTCACTCAACATAGAACAAATGTTTATCACTGTAACCTGTACTGTTAAGTCAGGACTGTAGGATGAATTATTCAACTGCACAAACCCACAATAGTGAACATGGCCTACACAACTTTGGCTTTGTGAACTGCTACATTATCTTGCATCAGCAGAACAAGACATCCACCATCATGTTCTTCTGATGGTTTTATTCTAGACTAGGACGGCATGTAATTAATTAACAGAAACAGTCACAGTAAGTCTTCTGAATGCTAAAGGATGCTACCTATAATCTTGCCATCTGAGACAATGAGGCTTTGAGGGGGAAAATGCCTGGTGTTTCCACTGCATTGGCCCCTGTGGTGAGCACATGTTTCATCACCAGTAACCAGACAAGGACAATCCCCACTGCATCGATGTTGAAAAGCACCAGCAAACTAACTTTTTATTGGATTCTATTCCCAAATTGCAAATTTGGGAACTGTGATTTAAGACCCTGGCAGAAACTTGTGACATACTAGGATGTTCCTGAATAATAGTTTCAATGCTTTCAACAGAAAGGCCAAACTTGAAAAATCCTTATGCAAGAAATTGTATATTCCTAATAAGGTGATCTTAACCAAGAATTTCAACCATGATTTGGCTATCAGATGCTGTTCATTGTTTCCACAGTAGAGATTGCTCAGCATTGCTCACATCACCAGCCTGGGCTCATTCGTGATCAATTTTCTGTTGTGTCTAAGGTCATTCAGACATTACATCAGAGTATAATAATGAAGGGCAGCGTCACCTAACAGAGCAACTATGCATCCATGGATTTCCTTTGTGGTGAATCCTACCCTGCACAAGAATTGATGATCAAACATCACTCAAGTTTTGAAAAGTCTTTCACTCCACAACCCTGAAAAGAACATAACATCATTCATCAAGGAATGGCAATATAAACATGAAATAGACAAGATTTATAAGCTTATATGCTGTTTTCAATAATGCATATGGACTCTACATTGACATCCAAGAAATAAGTCCTGAAGGATGTCATTAATGCTACAGTACATAGTTTCTTTTGGCCTTTTTCATACTAATCATTGCATTTACAGTATTTAAAGTATTAGGGCAGCATACCATCTATTTACAGTAAATGTACATGTGTTTATGAGGCTTGTCCAGGTTACTTTAATCTGAATGATTGAACAACAGTTTATTGAGGTGGTCTGGACAGCTAAAACTTGTCTTTTTTCTTCTGGTTATTTCCAGCTTTTTATGATATGCATGAAAATAATGCCTGAGGGGAAATACCACAGAGAGAATAAGAGTGAACTGGAACTATGGAGATTGAATGAGAATGTTTAGTGCAGGCATTCTGCTGAAAATGCAGTAAAATATAAAATTAATCTTACAGTATATGTGCGTTTTTTTAAATAAATATACTAAATATAAATATTTGCATAAGCAACTTTGAACTAGATTTCACCATTATGGTATATCCTGGTTAAATACATTACTGTGATAAAAGTGATATTTTACAATGCTTTAAAATTATTTGTTGGCATCATAAGGGTCCTTTAAATTATACTGTAGGTTTTATTTTTTCCTTCCTTTTTAGATTGTATGTTTTTTTACTTTTGCTTTCTAGGGTATTTTCAGTACAAAAATCAATTGAACTGACAATATACATGCCTTTTATGTAAATTGCTGATGTGCCTTTTGAATTTTTTGTAAAAACTATTTAGATTCTGTATGCTACATTGAATTTGAATTCAGAATGTTTATATTTTCGATTTGAATCAGTGTTTTCCTCCTTTACCATATATTATCAGTTAGATTATTTAGTGCCATAATGTGTTTGCTTTACAGGATCTCTGTTTATGTAATGTGCTCTTCACTGGCTGCATGAGTATTATACATGCTTTCGGGAAATGATAAAGGAAGAAATTCTGCATTATAAACTGAGTGTCGAAATAGATTAATTCAGCAACTGAGAACAACAGTAATTGTGATCTGCATAGTATCCTTCATTTTCCTCTGATTTTCTCTCTCCCCAACATGTTAAGTCACTTGTTTAAACCTGATACGAATACTACAGTTGTAAGCCTGTTAATCCAAAATTTGGCCTGAGTCAACAATCCACTCATATTCTTTGACTTAACGGCAGCTTTTCTGATTGTGGGTAAATTGGAGAGACCGGTAGTTCAGGTGTGTTTAGTCGGACATTCAGATCACGCAAAGCAAAAAGCTATATGAAGTGTTTAAGATGAAGTTCCTTTTTTTATTTACGGACAGAACAGTGAACTTTGCGTCCACAAAATGACACATGGATGGCATGGTGACAGTGGTTAGCATTACTTTCTTGCAGTGTTGGGGCCCTCAGTTCAATTCCTGGGGTGCTATCTGCATGGAGATTGTATGTTCTTGTGTTTGCATGGGTTTTTTCTGGGTGCTTCAGTTTCCAGTCCAAAAACATACTGGTAGGTAAACTGGCTTGTGGCAAAATTGGCCCCAGTGTGAGTGTGTGTGTTTCTGTCTTCGGACAATGGTGTATCCTGTCTCGTTATTTGCTGGGATAGTTTGCCTCCCCCACAACACCGTATTGGATAAAGAAATAAGAAAATGGGTGGATGAAAATCACATCCAGAATTGTAATGAACAAAGAAAAATCCCCAAAGAAAAAAAAAACAATTAGAGAATGGGTTTAACAGTAAAACAGAGAAGGCCTCTGTAAGAACTAATCAGAAAATTCAAAACTCAAGACAACTGTAGAATGTCCAGAACAGCAAAAACCCTTGTCATTCATAAATTGATACGTTAATGTACTACAAGCTATTGGCTATTCTGGAACTTGTCTTTGATTCATTGCTATTCAGAGGAGCTGTTTTTGTCCTCCAACTTTCTGACTAAGCAAGCTAAACATTATAAAACAGATCTAATTAACTTAATGATTGCTGTGATTGCTACTGCTTTCCATCCCAAAAAAGAAGTTGTTGATTTAGTTTGTAGTAACAACATTAAATATGTTTTTACTCAGTGTCTCTGCTGATCACTGCAAATCTAATAAAAATGAACAATGCTTCAGACAAATTATGTTTCTAAACTTTGTTAGTTCTGTGATGCAGGTTGGAGAGATTGGGTGAAGTTGTGTTTTGCAGTTTGTAGATTTCTTCTAAGTTCCTGGTGATTTGAAAGAAATATGTTTGTTTTAAAACAAACAAATATTCTTCTGTAGTGAGGTGTTGTTCCCATTGAATAGACTCTTCTGTGAATATACATTTTTATGAATGGAAGCGCTTGGCTATATCCCAATATATATCCTTGAGGAACTGATGGTAGGCTCATATTCAGTGCTCACCTGTTGTGTCTGACAGAGTAGTTTTTGAGAAAAGTATTGATATTATCTCTACCCTTTGTATAACATTCATCTGGTATACCTGAACATTACTCATGAACAGAATGTTTATTTTATGCAATGATTCTTAGCATAACTGAAACTACAGATGTTCAGCACATACATGCAAATGTATTAAGAGTTTGTAAAATTCGGCAGCAACTGCAAAATCACAGCTGATGTCAAGAAAGGAATGAAAAGGGAATATTTTAGTTGGAATTTTCTAAATAAATCAATAAAAAAGATTCAGACTAAAAACTATTAAATATTTTTGAAAGGAAATCAATACTGTTTCTTCTACAAGTATTTTAAGTATCTATAATTATTATTATACGTTTTCAAGATGTACATTCCACCTTACAGCAAGAAAAAGCCCTATGTGTAGAGTGTCCTATGTTTTCCGTTGAACTGCATACTTCACTGAGCTTATACATTTGATTGAGCCCATCCAACTGGAGAGCTATTGAATCTAGAAACTAAACCACAGGGATTTTGTCTAGCCAAGTAATATTCCCCTCAGTCTTAAGATGGGTACCTAGCCAACTCCAGTATGGTCATTGTACATTTATAAGTGTACCAAGCCAACCATAGCTGAGGTCACACTTATAGCCCTCAGATCAAAAAGGCTCATGTTAGAATCTTTGGGTTACTGTTGAGATTTTTTTTTTAAAAAAAAGATAATTCAAAGCATGTTAAGGTATGCACTACTTAAATCTTTGCAGTAAGAGCAAAGGTGTTGTTTACCTTTGGGTTGAATATACTGTATATAGTGCTTTTAAGCAAATGAAAAATTTTAGACACCTAAAATGACTGAGTTTTTTGTCAGTTCATTCTGCATAAATTAACACACATGTGTATTTACAGGAATACAATGCCAAATGGTATTTTTTAAATGGTAATCTTTAAATTATTCTCTTGGTGCTTTGACAAAGAAAATGACTTTCATTTGACATTAAATCTGGAAAATTAGCTTAAATAAAAAAATATTTAAGTAATTTTGTCAATAAACCAGGCACATTCATTGATTGGGAGTTACAAATCAATAACATCTTACCTAGTTTCCAACCCTGTTTTCCAATTCAATTTTTAATCCTTCTGATTACCTACATTTAAATTAAAGTTACTGAAAAACCTTGCTTCATTTTCACAAGGGATTTTTATTAAGTAAAATGGAGCATTAACCTTATTAACTATATCTTCATCTATAAGGCATGATTTATAAACCTGATTTTGTCAGTATTAATCTATATTTATAACTTGATATAATAAAATCTGAAAAACATGGCAGTTTACCGGGCAATCTAAATATACTTCATATATAGCTAAACACATACTGTATATACAGTAGGTAATATCTGAGACTTCCAGCTTTATTCCAATGTGTTAAATGTTCTTAGTCTATTGTGCATAACAGACTCTCTTGAAAAATGTAAATTAGTTAAAATATAGATCTGATTTGATCACATAATTCTCAAAAACACCTTAAATCAGCTTTAGCCTTCTGACTTGTCGAATACACTTACAAAAATGTGTATAATCTTTAGAAAAGGAATTTTCAGTCACCTTGCTCTTGTATTGATTCAAGTTCTAAATGCAAAAGGCCACTGCTAAAATAGTAGAGTGGTCAATGACACGGCCCAGTTTCCCATTTTCAATTACTAGGAACAAGTATGCATGTTTCAAGTAGTTAATTAGATGGATCCCACTGTTCAGTGAAATAGTTGTTGCAAACAAATGTGCTGTATTTAACATTCACGTACGATGCAGAATAAGTGACAATTGCTTATCTCCATGGAGATCAATAATGGGATTGAGATCATTGTGTAAAGTGTCTGCAGGTTTAATGCAGATAGGATGTCATTATTATTTTTCTCCTAATGATGGTCATTATGCACGAACACTGATTGAATTCCATTTGTTACCTGCATTTGAGCTGAGTGGAATAATTACCATTTAAGTGTCTCCATTAAAATTCATACAAGAATTTTAATGCCCAGACCTCTTGCTTAAAAATAACTAAAATATTCTTTGAATTTGAAATGAATTGCATTATTACAAAGCTTTGTTTTAAATACTTGATTAAAGAAGTGTCTACCTGTACAAAATCTGGGTTCAATGAGCAAAGCCTTTTCTGTGTATGCAGTGTTATTTTAATAGGTCCAAATCACAGGAACATCTTAAACCCATACCACCCTGTATTCTTCTGTTACATTTAATTAAAATGAATTCTCTGATGAATCATAATCAATATTTTACTCACTTTTAAAATTGCCTTTTGTTCCTTCTTTAGCACATTAAAAATAATTATTGGAAGCACTTTATGGGTATGCATGATTTAGATAATTCTATATTAATAGTCAATACATTATTTATACATTTATTTTTGGTGTTTAAGTCTATTTAAAGAAATCCTCATATAGATTACTTGAACATATCCTGTAGGTTTGTAATGTATTAATTATTTATCTGTATGATTCATGAAAATTAAATGAAGTGTTGCATCTGAACACATTTATGATATCAAATATAATCTACAAACAGTGCTTGAAAATGTTAAGTGACCTGGGAATGACAGTATGGATTAAAGGGTGGATTTATTTTGTCTTTGTATAAAAGAGATTTGTCTCCAAAAGATACAGTTTTTTTTAATGAGCTAATTTAAAATCCTTCATTTAGTCCTTCAAAATGGTCCAGCATGAGAAGGACCTGAAAGAAGGAAGATTATATTATAAACATACAGTATTCCTAATGGACTGGCACATATTTATCATGCCAATAGACGAACAGACTTTATACAAATAAATCCCAGTTATGACATGGTGAATATACTGTACATCTCTTTTGTTTCCTTCAGGTCTGTCAGTACTTAGATATGTCAATTCTTTCTCTTTTCTTTTATTACAGGCAATACTTGCACCCATGCACCCAAGTGGAATTAACAGCCTTAATGTTTCAGGTAAATACAGCATACACTAATATAGCTATTCTGTTGTAAATTCACAGCTGTGCAGAGCAGAGAGCTGAAAACGGAGCGGACTAGGGATTTGGTAAGGCCTAATCAATCACTGACAGATTACTGCTAAAGCCACTTCCATACCCATTAAAGCAGGACAAATGCAGAATTGCAACTGAACAACTTCTAGTTTTAAGCCAACAGTGGGACTTCCTAGTTATTTATCAAAGTCATTGCTGGTAAGCAGCATGCTTCAGCGCGCGATTGTAGTTCACAGCAGATAGAGCTGAGTGAAGGCCAGGCATTGAAAGAAGTGTTTATGCCCTCAGCTGTGGTGCTGTCAGCCCTCTGGAATTTACTGTAAATCACATTGCTTTTATTGCAAGATTTAGTAGCTTATCCTCTGTGGGCTCTATTCACTTCAAGCTTGTCCCCATTAGGATGTTAGCCTCAGTCCATAAAGGGACTTGGCTACACATCATCAAACAATGCAGAAAACCCAACGTTTCATTTTTCAATTTTTGAAAACCCCATACTTCTCAACAGTCATTGAGTTTCATTGTAGGAGCAGAAATCTACTTTATTTTATTATACTCTTCAGTTTTCCCAGTGGAGTTATACACTTATAATGTTACTTTTATTTCCATTCGGGGTCCTGGTAATTTGTTCGGATTTTATTTGTGTGTAACATTCAGAAGGTTACACTACAGGTGAGTATCTATATTAGTGCAAAATAGACTTTGGCATCTCTTACACAAAGCAGCACACCTTTAAGAGTTCAGACATCAGTTATAGTAATAATTAATATTTTCAGCAAATGTTACAATATTTAATACAAATAAACTGCACAAAGTATGGAATTAAGGCAAAACCATTTGTCTATGATTCTCAACAGCAAATAATTAGCTTTGTCTGTATTCAGTTTGACTCTTAAATATCAAGTCACATTACATAGGCCTTTTAAAACTCCATCTGTATTCTTTAAATTTAACATAATTAACAGTGTATTTGAGAATAATAGTCAACAGTTTCTTTTCATATACATATATATGATGCTTTAGAAATGGCCATTATGTTACTGCCAAAATCCTTGTGTCTTGCAGAAAACTGTCATAGCATCCCACACTTGAACTGATTCGAGGTGACAACACAGGCTACAGGCAAAAGGTTAAAATGCAGCCAGTCACATGACTCAATAAACCCCTAACCTCAATCCTAAAGGGATAAACAATTTCGCCGCTGGGAAAGCCTCTCAAACAAACATTATCACAGCAACAAATTTCTATTAAATTAGGAGCTAATGCTCGTTACATTTAGGCCCAGATCATTACTTCTGAAATGGTTAGTGAGTTAAAATCTATTTAGATTAATGTAGCAGTTAAATCAAGGCAACACTCGCTAAAATGGTGAACAAAACGCACTCCCACCACAGAATTTCAACAAAGTACCCATCAACACAAATCAAATTGTGCATGGCTAAAAATTAAAAATGACAATGGATCAAAATAATTGAATAATTTGTGGTCTAAAACAAAATTAAGAGTGAAATCAGTGTGATACAATTGAAGTGAACATGGCTACACTAAGTAACTAACTTAGTAACTTCTGACTTCCAAACGTTTGCTTAAAGAAATGGTTTGATTGAGTTGCCTTTGATTTGGAATCAATAACCAATCAACAACTCAGGTCATTGCTACTACACTTGAGTCAGGACATGTGCAACTATTGTAAGCCATGAATTTCTTATTCATACAATGTGATGTGATACATCACACAAACAGAGTAATGCACCCCTTGCTTACAACACTGTCACCTCACAGGTGCTTGTCAAGTGAGAGGGGTCACTATTGTCTGGCAATGTGGGGATAACATAGCCGATTCAGATTACCCATTCTCCAGCCACACTGGTACCCAGTCCCTTGTGGAACTGTGGTCAAAGTCTGCTGATGACGTAGCCCAGACCTTAACTATCAATGCTGAGACTGTGCACTCTGCACATGCACTGGTTAAACCAATGGGAAAGTTCATGAAACTAGTCCATGGAATTCTTAGGTTTTCTTGAAATGTAGAAATTAATTTAATACATAAATATTTTAAAATCACAGTAACTATTGAAACATATTTTAATTGGCTGCTTCATATACATGCATGGTCAGTTACTCTTTAATTTACATCTGTTCAGTGTGTGATTAATTAATTACATCAGAAATTACGTAAACCAAGTTCAGATCAAGACACAAGCCCTGGGGGAAAAAGAGAAAAAAAGAGTAAATAAATTTTGTTCATATCCCATAACTCATTTTGTCACCAATGCCATTACATTTTATTGTTTAAAAGAGGTCTGATATTTTTTCAAAATTAATATTTGTAGTTTTGAGAAGTATATATTTTGTAAACCAGTGAGACAGAATAAAAACAATAACCTAAGGCATTCTATCCATAGCAACAATGCGCATCCCTTCACTCTGCCACACTCAATCAAAGCAGACAAAACCATAAAATATTTATAGCTAAAAATGAATTGTAGGCATAACTCGTTATGAAGTTATGCAACCATAATAAGATGCTGCCTGAAATATAAAGCTATGTAAGTTCCAAAAATCATATGCTCCTTGTGTCTGAGGTATAGCTGTAGATCTCTGTTTTCTTTTTATACTTTTGGCATTGTGATAATATCAAAATAGTGCAATAGTGGAAAACGCACTTGAAATGGATCAGCTACTAGTTTCAATGAATGAAGGCACCATCATTAACACATTACGTGATTCACTTAATATTTTTCACATCTTTGGATTCTGAACAATACTTACAATTTTGATTTGGGGTATCTCTGAAAGGTACTCCTTTTAAAATGAGATGAAAAAGCACAACACAAGAAGTGCACCCCAGAGGTATTGCTTCGGTAAAGAATCAAAGGACATGTTAGAATCAGAAAACTCAAAGAACAAAATAATTCATTATTAATAATTTCAAACCTATATAAAGTCTTATCATTATTTGCTGAACTTGACAAACTCTTTAAGAAAATTTTATTCTAGTATGTTGTCCAAAATGACTTCATTGAGAAAAATACGAACTGGCACAAGAATCCTAGAATTGTTTTTCTACTCTGCATTATTTGCAATACACAGAAAGTAATATGAAGACATTTATGAGTTATTCATTTGTTTCCTTTGAGATGATGCATACAGTACAATAGTAATTTCACCAGTTGATATTTGTGATACTATTTTTATTACCTTGGACTGTACAACCTTGGATTTTTTTTCATTCCGAAAATAATTTATTGGATTAACAGAGTAACTCTTTGGTTGGACTTTGGTTAAGAATTCTCCAAAGAATGGCAGTGTTGCAGCAAACGGTGCTATTGTGTCTTTAGGGAGCAGTCTGGGCAGTATCAATACATCATACCAAGGTCCTAACACATGCATTCAACAAGTCATTCTGAGACCAAGGCTGCCAACTTTCAGATCACACATCAAATTGAGGTCCTGTCTGCTGTCCCTGTGGACATTAAAGATGTCATGGCATGAGCAAACAGAGAATAGAAGAGGTTTGTTTTCCATATCTAAATGATCACCTTTTCATGTTTTTAAAACGTAATTTTAGGGATCTCTGGGGAAATAAACAGAAATGGATTCATTACAACATATTCTAAATATGTATATAAAAAAGGGAAAGACTGGTTGAGTGGTTCAAGGTAAAAAAAAGATTGCTTTTTAAAATAAAATTATATAAACGTTATCACACAGCTTACGTGTAAAACACATGATTTTTATTTAAAACACTGAATGCCATTTGATAGTCTTATCAACCTTGATGTTTTCAACTCATCTTCCACACTGATCCTCTAACAATGTGCTATCTAGGACATTCAGGCACTAATTAGGAATGAAATTAGTAATTCCATGGCTGTTCTATAATTATCATTGGGGAAATACGGAGCAGGATGAGCTGGTGTGTGGGTGTGTAAATGATGAATGTATACAGTGTACTGTATGTGTACACAGATAGAGATACGTGTACAATACTGTATATACTCACAAATACTTGTAGACAGTATACAGTATACTTCTATAACATTTTGTTGGAAGATACTATATTTTATTGAATGTTTGTTTTTTCACTTTTTGGAATGTGATATTTATTCATGTGATATGTTTATATATGGCCAGTTATGGACATAAAGTGACAAACAATGATTCCTATGGATGTATATGTGGCAGCAATATTTCGCTTGTGATTAATTAATTTCTATTATTCAGTAAAATCATTTCTCTCTCTCTTTCTTTCTTTCTTTCTTTCTTTCTTTCTTTTTTACTTTGTATTGTTAAGTCCATTTTGATCTTTGCTCTGTTTTTCCTCCATGCTAAGATGAACTGAACGTTTGTTTTGGAATCCATAGAAACAACAAAGCCAATATTATTAAAATTAAAATATTGTACCACTTCAATACTAGGAAAAGCATGTTATTTTACACCCAGTGCACACAAATGTAGGTTTGCTATATACATCATGTTTTTAAAAATGAAGACTGAAGTATTTACTGCAATAGGTGTCAAGCAATGAAAAGCACAAAATATTGTCAAATGCAAAAACTATTGTCTGTTCAAGTACATTTCTTAACAGTGCCTAATTTTTGGTGATGTTTTCCTGAGAGATTAATGTGATACAACAGTACACACTATACAGTATGTGAACTTTGGTAATTTCCTTTCTTTTTACAATTGTATGCTTATATACTCCCAAGCTGAGCACAACGAGGATAGTTTCAGAGGATGTACCAAGCTGATTTGTCAAATAATGTTACTCAACAATGTTATTCAAAGCTCTATCCCAAAGTACATACAAATAAAACAACAAAAAAGAAATCCAGCATTAACCTACCGAGGGATTATAATAACCATTTTTTTAACAATTGATATAAAGTGCTGCAATTCTCCCTGGTGCAGTTTTTCAGCACATTAGAAGTCAGATTGCTATCAGTACATTCTGGTAATTACCAACCAGAGTGTTTTCATTGGAAAGCAGCCTTGTTCACCAACACAACAAAAGCCATGAGCAGAAATGTCAGTAGAAGAGGCAGTATTTGAAGTCTACTTTAATGTGAAGTAGAATCTTAAGGGCTCATCTTTCTTTTTGGCTTTTGGTATCACATCTTGTAGTATACTTTTGTATGATGCAGACTGCAATACATACAAGGAATGACTGAACTACCTGACAAGCTCTGACATGTGTACAGAGAACATTTATCTTCAGGGACCAAATGATTGTCAACACTGGCTTCCTTCTTGACTACTTCATGCTGCAGCAGAAAGACGGCAGCCAGAAATTATTTTTCTGTAATTTGTTCTATTTTAAATTTGCTCATCATCATTTGTATCATCATTTATGAAATATACAGTACAATATAATCATCGTATACACATAGTGCACTATTTCTGCAAGTGTCTGATGTTTGAAGAAGAACACTTGAGCTACAAATATTTTGCTTATTTGTTTTAATGGGTTAGCTTGCTGTAATATCTTACTAGCCGGAGTTCCTAGCTAACTCTGCCTAGGCTACTTCAAAACACACATAATTAGACATTTTCTTATTGGACCCACCTCCTACCACATTACAAATTAAACTAATAAAACATTCCTGCATGATATTCATTTCTCAATTAATATATCCTATAATTTGTGCACTCTGTGCCTGGGATGACATAAAAAGCCACAATGATATGTGAAGCTACACCTGATAAAACACGTATGTCCCCAAAACCATCTTCAGTTTTTGTCTCTACGGAGCTGATAGCTTGTGACTGCACATACAGTATATATAAAGAGAGAGGCAGCTTATAAACATACAGTAGTTGGACTATTCAAGGTTCTGTATCTTTAAAACTGTGTATGGCACAGCATTGAACTTTGGTGCCCAAGGAAATGGAATTGTTCAGACAATGAAGGTACATGCCTATAAGGTAATATATTGAGTGTATAGAGCAATCTTGTCTTGATGTGATCACCAGTTTTGTCCATAGCTTGCATATGTGTAAGGATGGTACAGTATCTAGATGTACTGTATAAGGCTGTTCAGTGGCTTTAGTCATTGTCAATGGAAATATGTTTATTCCACTGTTAGGTTATCATTTTTTTGTGCACAAAATTGCATTGCTCCATTATGCAATTTTAATCTAGCTTTATCGTTTGATGAGTACTCAGCTTTAAAACAACATTTATTGTCTTAATTTCCCTTGGATAGCAGAAGAATCTACATCAGTAAATGAACTGTCACACTGTGTAAGACAGAAGAAGTACAGAGCAGTGCAGTGCTGAATACTTGTATAGCAACTGCTGTCACGATATTAGTTCCCCCTCCTTAAGGGTGCTCCAGCCCTATCACTCAAGACTTTATTCCATGCACCTGCGTCCTATTCCCTGCCCACCTTAAAAGCCAGGCGCTGACGCTCTTCCGGGCTCTGCATCTGATTTCCATATCGTGCGAGTCCGGGACCAGGAAGCGCCTGGTCCCGTTAAGGTTTTAACCTCGGTTCCTGTTCCTGTTCCCCGTCCGCCGGTTCCGACCCGGCCTTCGTGGTTTTTAATTCCTTCCTCTGATGGATCTCCTGGTTTTGGACTTACCCTTGCGTTTTGGATTTTCCCTAAGGATTACTCTCGGATTGTTCGCCTCGGCCACACCTCCCCCGTGCACCAGCGCACCTTGGACACGCCCCCCTGTCTTCAGCCCCGTTTTCCTGCATGACGTTTCCCTAGTGTTTCCCCACTCCGTCGGACTGTGTCGTCCGCATAGGGTCCGGAAAGAACTGTTCGTTACAACTGCACAGTTTAGGATCTACTATGTTGTCTGAACAGTTGAGTTTTGTTGAGGTGTTTGAACCATTGAGTGACAGTGTAGTCCCGATGTTCACTGATAGCATATTCCAATAAAGAAGACAAAGAAAGACAAGGAGAAGACATTAGTTTGGAAACCAAGGGGAAGGAATGAATAGTCAGGCAGCAGAGGATATATATATATATCTTTATATCTATTGGTGAAATATGACACAAATACAAGGTATTTGTGAAGGGAAAAAACACCATTCCATTCTTCAATGTCATCTAATAACCTCAGAAAAGTGACTTCTGGTTAAAGGCTTTTCTTTTATTATGACCCTAAACGCACAGCTAGACTGAACCTGAATTACTACAATCAGAAAGAACAGGTTACAAAATGCATGGACTGGTCATGCCAGTTCCAAAGCCTGAAATCCATTTCAATGTTGAGATGAGCTTTATAAAGGACTAGGAATAATGTAACTAGAATAAATATACTCTGGCATATATTAACACCAATAGCACAGAAATAAAAAAATATTACACTAAAGTCATGCAATTTCCCTCACGGGATCAATAAAGTATCTATCATGTCAAGAATGCCTGGATAATTGTTTAATTATAACAGTTTACAAGGAGGATAAAAGTCAAAGAAATGACTGTTGTTAATTCAGTTCTATCTTGACTTTGTATCTGTTGCATTTTTGTTTGAAAAAGCTAATAAGCTGTCATCTTCTGTGTGATTCTTAGTTGTACTTCAGTATGCTTACCCCAGTATATCCATAATATCTCCAGGCAAATCACTCCATTTTCATTGACAGATATACAACACACACTGGTACACTGCACTGTGCATACAGTATGAACATATAAGATACTTATTACTCATCATCATTATGCCACTGCTACTCAGTTTTGTTGTCCAACATGTTGGAAATGTCAGTGCCAAACCATGACTGTCAAATTGAACAATAAGCACAGTAAGACTTCACATCTAACTGGGACACTACTTTGGTATAGTATAGAATAAAGCATATAAAAACAGGTAATGTATAGTACCATACAGGCAGAAATGGTGCATGACTGGTCAAATTTATCAGAGTATGGCATTTTTGGCACAGAATTGCCAACATGAGGAAATAAATTATTAATAAATTAAATTGGGTTCTGGGAAAATACTGGACACATTCTAGAAATGTTGTGATTTTTTCTTACTTGAAATGTTTATATTTGGAAATTGACAAAAATAATTAAAATATAATAAATCAGAACCTTTTACACAGGAACATAAGAATAGTTACAAAGTAGAGGACAGACCATCCAGCCATCTCTAGCTTATTTAGTTTCTGGCAGCTAATTGATCTGGTGATCTCATGATTTCCAGCAATTTTTTTTATAAGAAGCCATAGCACCAGCATCAATAACATGGATGGATATCTTGTTACACACTCACACAACGCTTTGTGTAAAAATGTGCCATGTGTCTTCAGTTTTAAATGCACTTTGTCATAGTTTGCACGTGTGTACTGCACTGGCTTTTACTGTCCATTTACAATTGCTGATGTAATATTTTTATATGTATCTTCTTCAAGTGTTTCCCATTCCATATTTGCTACTTGCTGACTTATATCTGCCTTGGTACATCTTCTGTTGTTTAGCCCTCCTTCTTCGGTAGAATCCACAAACATGACTAATGTCTTATTATTCCAGTAACTATATAATTGACGCACATTCTGAAGAGCTCCTAATACTGATCTCTGTGGTGCTCCACTTATTACAACACACCACAGGAACATTCAGTCCTTATCTGAAGTCTACTCTATGATTTGTATCCATTAACCCGTTCTTAATCTAGGTACACAGATAATTTTGAGGGCCTAATTGTGACAAATTAAGATTTATTAGGAATTTCATCAAAGTTCAACGAATTCTAACAAGTTACTTTAACCAAACATTTTTTTTTAAATAAAGGCATAATACATTAGCAATTTTGCAGCCAATGATTATTGCCCTTGTCTCACATGATTGCTGGTAGAGCTTTACAGGTCTATAAATAACATCTCTTGTTTCCATAAGCACAACTGAAAGATGCAAAACATCTACATAATACATACTAATATTATATAATATGGAACTTTATCTTTCCTTAGCCTGTAGAGATGTTCTTGATTCCTTGCATGATAAACATCTGAGTGAAACAAGCATTTAATACATCTGCCATTTCCATTTTATTGCCTAGAGTTCCCATTATTATCTCTGAGACACTTTCTTTCAAAATCTTTTACTATTGTCAGAACAGTTCTTACCTAAAATATCAAGCAATGCCAAAGTAGGTACACTCCTAATGTTGCGTATTATTTTAAAAAATAAACTTAGTTTACTGAGGCAGTGGTTTTATCAATTGCAGAAATATAGCTGCTTTTTTCATCCTTCTTCTTTTCACTCCAAAGGAACTCAATTGAACAGAACGGAGTTTTATGCTGCTGTTTGTCTAATTTGCTTGTTTTTGGGAGGAGGCAAAAATGAAACCAGAAGTGTAACGGGGGCTGTCTGCTAATTTTTCCGTGCTTATAACTACGACATGAGGTTAGGTTCGGTCTATGCATATAGCAGAGCGAATTAATCCCTGGTTGAGAGTGAAAGGATTTGAATTTGGCTCCTCAACCTAGACGCATGCGTACTGAAGTCGCATGCTGGCTTCTCCAGAGCAGCTGTTTTGGGTTTGAAATTCCAACATGGCAGAGGCTGTAGTCCGTCTTCCCTTCAGAAACTTGGAATGATTTCAAATCGCAGGCATCCTCGCTTAACCCTAGCACCCATTCATCAGCAAACATATCGGATCGATGTTACTCTAACCTCCGAGGCTGCTCTGCCACACATACAGGTAAGAGTTTACATGGGTATCTTTGAGATCTGTGCAATTTTTTAATAAAAAAAAAATACGGGAGCTATGCCACGGAAGAGCGATTGCTTTATGTTTTAAAACACCCCTTAAATGTTCATCTGCATCTCCCAGAATTTCTGCTCTTTTAATTCAAACGGAGCAAAGTGAAATTGAACTAAAAAGCTGCGATTCCACTTGGCTTATGATTGCAAAGTATTTTAAAGCGTTTGGACTCTGCTGTGGTTAAAATAAGGTCCACACACGTATTTCCTTTAGGTTTCCAGTGTTTGCTATTTAATAAGAAAGTGAGAGTGGGGTGGGGTTTGGATTGTTTCAAACTAACTTTTACGGTGATGGGAAGTTGATGTAACTAACATTGAAAAAAAGTTGCGGCGATCACTGCAGACTTATAGCTGTAAATAAATACAATGTCACTAGTCTCTCGTTGTGGGGGCAACTGCAGGCGCATAATCTATTTTTAAAGTAGAGGGGGACAGCGTGGTGGGTGTAACGTTTCCTCAGAAAGCCAGAGAAAATGTGTATTTTTAATGGCATCTCTAGTCCTCTGATCCTGTTCCTGCCCTCCCCGAAGCTCTTGGTAGTTTCAACGGGAGCGAGTGAAATTGACATGGACTTGCATTCTTGGTCATGTGCTCGCTTTTTCCCCCTTCTTCTTTCTTTCTTCACTTGTTATCCAAGAGAGCTTTTGTTGATGTTGCTTTCCCCTTAATTATATGCATGTAGGTTAAATGAATACCTGACGAAAAGGGCCCACGTTTCAAGGCAGTGAAATCTGATAGCTGAGAGGAAAAGTGGCTTTAATGAAAAGCAACCTTTGGAATTCCTGCTTGTGAAAATTCCGATTCAGCTTTTTTTTTTTTGTTATTGCAGCAAGAAATGATCAGTAGCACCAGTGTTTATGGTATGTCAGTTTTGGGATCTACTTTATTTATAAGGAATTTGAAAAATACACATCTTAATATGTCATTAGGATTGCTATTGATTTGCATGCTTTTAAAGCACGACGTACTGTATTTATGTGTATGTGTTTTGTGTTATTTTATTTTAGGCGCTTTAAATTCCTGTTTAACGTTAAGTTTATTTTCTTCTTAATTTAGAGGTAGAATTTGTAAGCAAACTTACGGAAACCATTAACTGTAAATTATACATGTATGTAGATGTGTATCTATACTTTAAGAACTTATTGCATATTTTAAAATGTTAATTTCAAGATGTTCTATGCAAAGCTTGTATTTGCATATGACAAAGCTCAAGTTTTTTAAGTTCTGAAGGGTTCGTATTGCTCTGTTTGTATTTTTATTAGGCGATTTTATCCGTGGGTGCTTTTTCGTTGCAGTGTGGTTTTGGCTTGGTGTCGTTGATGCGCATTAAAGCACGATAGTGTTTTTTTTTGTTTGCATCTAAAATAGTTGTAGGTTATAAGAAAACAATCATGTTGCGGTAGTATTTTCTAATATAGCTGCAGAACCACTTTTCCATCTTGCATAACAAATAATAAATACCTGATTTGATGGAATTTTTGCATTTGAATCCGCTGAAGTCAAAAGGACCTCTGGTGTAGATGTTTGTTTTAGATGCACATAATTTGAGGGAAGAAAATGTTTTAGGAATGAGAGCAGAGCCCTTCTCCCCGAGCTGTTCTGCGGAATGTGATTACCAGATGGGAGATTTCTCCGTTCTCGTGTTAAAGCTCTAATATATATTCAGAGCAGATTGGGCTGCTTGCTTCTGATGAGCAGGATATCGCATTTATAAATTTTAAATCGGGGGCAGGAAGGAGTGTTAAGATCTAGACATTTGATGGAGAAAATGTTTTTCTCTGATTGATGCTCATTAATAGTGTGATTTGAGGAAATGAAGATGATGTGATTAAATCAACGTCTATAGTTCGATAGTAAAATGTATGTGGGTGTGTGTATAATGTATGTATGTGTTCACGAATGTGATTTCATGCTCATGAATGTGTTTATTCGTATTTATTCGATGTTCTTACATTGAGTGCGAATTTACACAAACCGTCCACGAAAACAACGCAGCAAAATAATATTTTTATGCACATTTAAATAAATGTTGTTATTTTGGGGATTGGAGTAGTTCCAGTAGTTAGATTTTTTCCACAGGTTTGTAAAAAAAAAAAGTGAATAGCATTATCTTGTCAATATTGAAGTGTGTATTAATTGGCGTCCGTTATTAAGTGCGAGGTACCGGTATAATCCATGTGCAGTGTTTTTTTTCTTCCGTTTAACTTGCATGTTTTGATGTTCTAGTAACATAACTAACCATACGCGCTTAATTTTGAGATGCTCTGGTGTAATTAATAGTCTTGCTCCTTAAAATAGTCTCACTAATCACCGTTTTCCTACTGTTTTAGAATTAGCTTTTCGTCTGTTTTTAAATTTGTGTTGCAATATTAAGCCCTTAAAGTGTTTTTCATTGTTTTTACACATATTCATCAATGTTGGCCACGTTGCTAGTGTAAAATGTAGAATATGTCGCGAAACACTGTTAATGCCCTTTAATAGCCTTCTATGCAAAGTTTTAATGTTATGTTGAATTGGATAAAAGTGCTGGTTTATTTTTATTTATCTATAGTCAAACTGATGTTGTCAGTTCATTTCGGCAGACGTCTGATTTCCACACTATATTCCTATACCTAAAAAAGTACTAAAAGGATAACATTTTAAGCCGCAGTTTTGAACTGGAATCACACTTGATTAAAACTATCTATAAACTACATTGACGAAAAAATATTTGGATTTCTCTATGAAACAAATCATAAAAATGAGAAAGTTAAACACTTCTTGGCTACCAAATAACAGCGTTTGTATAGCTTTTGTTTACTCTCACACCCACAACTACTGTACCTTCCAATCTGGCTAACAAAACCTAAGTACAATGTAAACTGCCAAAGTCATAAGTATTCAATTGGTACACAACATAGATGGCTCAGAACATGAGCCAGCACAATGTTACATAACATGCTGTTAATTCATATGATAAGATTTATAGTTTTTTTTTAATTTTAAGTCTAGTGGGATGTTATTCGCTATATGTGAAGTACTACAGAGATTAAACATCATATTGTCTTTTTTCTTAAACGGGTTCATTTTGATTCCAATAATCCAGTCTTCTCTTAAAACCCTTTGTTCTTCAAAACATTCTTGTGTTCTAAGTGTATTTTCCTGTTATTTAGCAAAAACATAAACAGTTCTAGCTCAAGTATGTTTACGTAGCTCTTCAGCAATGATAAAACTAAAGATGCATTATCCGGTGTAAACCAGTCCTGTACATTGTGAAAAGCCGATGTTAAACATTTCATTTTTATCCTTGCTTTTGATTACTATGCTGGTCATTTGTATGTGACAAGGCAATCAGTGTCTTCTGATTTCATTGGCAGTATTGTGGGTAAATAATACAAGCAACAATTGGTAGTTTGCATAAAATATAACAAAGTTTACTAGAAATTAAACAACTCTTTTTCCAAAAAAAGCATATTGGGGACAAAAATCACTGTTAAAATATGGGTGTTATATACTAAGTGAATTTTGTTTTTGTGGTTGATTCTGGTCTGTGGTCCAAAGTTCATGATGTTTGTTATTTAACATCTATACAGCATGAACAATATAATGTGATGCACAGACTGTCCTGTGATGTGAAAAACAAGCTGTCACAATATCCTACGGGGAGTATAAGTGCTAAGTGTTTCAACAGACTATAACATTACTCAGTATTTTATGTTTTATAAATAGTTGCATAATAATCTTTCCTCTGACAACCTGGTGACATGGGTAACCTCTTCATAAAGATGAAGTCTGCCAAGTTTCCTAAATTTTCCTTGTTTTTGTATCTCTGATAATTGAGGTCATGAACAGTTTTATCATTTAAAAAAGGTTGTTAGAATAGATGTGATATGGGGAATACTAATGATTAGTGTAATTTTCAAGAACTAGTTTGCTTTAGATGTAAATTTACATTCCAGCTACTTAAAGCAGATTTTTTAAAACATACTCTTGAAATTTCCCATGTACAGAGATTATCAAGGATTTGAAAAAAAGTTAAAGTATTTTTTACTACAGAGATTATCCAGAGACCATTACTCACCTTTCAGATAAAAGCCTTCTTTTAGAGTAATAACAAATATTTTGTTTGGTTTATGCCACATATATATGCGGTGAAATAATAACCTCATAAAAGTCTAGCACTGCAATACAAGTAATAAAACTGTTAATGTATATATAAGGAACAAATGGTACATTTTCCATTCTGCACAAGGAAAAACAAATCTAGGTTTAGAAGTTTAATAGGAAGTAATTCCCGTATCTGCATGAAAAAGCCTGCAACCTAAAGTTAAGAGTTCCCACATTATGAGGAGAAATTCTGAGTTAGTCCTGGTTTAACCTAGTGCTTTCCCAATAAGCATGCAAAATGACATGACAGCTCAGTTTATTCGTGATTGTGTGGTACTTATGATAGCAATCTGAGCTTGAAGGTTGACATAAAGCCTTACAGTTGAGTTTTTGTGGTATGTGTGATGACAGTTGCTGACCCCACCCCCTTTCAGCACTCTCTTTCCTTGATGTCTCGGATGTTGACATGTGGAGTGAAACATTTACTTAGATAGCTAGATAAACAGAGCTTCAGAGTTGAAGTTATGTTCTATGTTGGAGCCATAGGAAGGTCCTGAAGGTTGTAATGCAATGGGAAGAGTGTGTAAATTAACTTACCTTTGCGCTTTGAATTTGCGGATGTATTTTGCAGTTGAATTCTGAACCTTTGCTTCTGTTAATTATGATATTTTTTTTGTCCCGTACTGAGAATGTCAAGGAAATCCCCAGGTCATTTGGTGTAAAATGTACACTTGATCTTTTGATTGGAAGGTAACAGATTGTGAGCGTGTAATTTTGTGTATCGCATAAATAAGGCTATTTTAATGTTGTGTTTCAGGAGGACAACTTATTCGGTGCCATTACAAAACATTGCTTTGATGTTTTGTTGAGAGTGGTAGCTGCATCTAATGAGCTTAAAGTAAAATTGAATGTGTAATGAAATATGTAATGATATGTTTTGATAATTTATTAGGAAATGCACTTTATTTAAAACAATTTTTGAACTCCCTTTAATACCTGTACCCAGTCTCTAAAAATAACGTCACATTAACAAAAAGATCATCACTGAAATCCTGACAATAATCTAAATAATTTCTGAAGCTGGAGGGGGGTGTGATTGATGTTTTATATACATATAGTTTTATTATGTTTTTGTAGAGACAAACCAACAAGATGAACAATTCTTCTTCCAGTCGTATTTTGTACCTATACGTGGATAACACTCGAAATAAAAAAGAACGGATCCGTGGAGAAGCCCCAGTAGGCTATGAATCAGTTTTGATTTCTGAGAAATATTGTGACATTTTTTTGTTTAAAAGGTAGCTGAGAGTGTGATACGGTTAAATAATGAATAAGATGGTAATCAGCCAAACAGTATGTATGTTTTGGAATGGTTTACTTGTCATCTTTATGTGATATATTTTCTTAACTGTCAATCTGTTCTCCGTTTCCATTTTATGTTGCTCTGCCTTAACTCTTTTAGTTTTCTGCCAGATATTTTCATATATTGACAAGTGTCAGTGATGAATAATTTAGCATTCAAACCATTGCAATTTTATTCCTGAATGTCTCTTTCTTGTGAGTTTTTCACCACCTAAGTGCAAATGAATGTTCTAGTTTAGTGTTTTAAGCCAGAAGTTTTTATTGCTGTGTTTTTTTAGATGTGATTTTGAGCTGAATATTAGTCTGTGATAAGCAAGACTGCAGTTTGATTGAGTAGTAGTGCTACTTTACAGTAGTAAGGAAGAGGAAAAAATCTTCAAAACTGTTTATTTTACTCAAGGCATTTTCACTATACTACTGTATACTGAATTGTTCTGTAAAATGTAAAGCATAAAAAAGCAGATATGTGTTCTGTAGGTTCTAGTAAGATTTGGCTATATACTGCACATTTTCTTTAAACTTTCTTTATGGAAGACCAATGTAATGTACATTCATCCAGATTTATGATTTAAGTCATGATAAAATTCAGATGTCTTTCTGATGTCAAAATAATACTCTGACTGCAAGAATAGCCAGTTCTTTATATAGTGTGTCATGTATGTTGACTTCCAAGACACTGACATAAAAGTGAGTGGTGAAGCGATTTGGTGGCCTCCAGTATGATGGAATTATAATTATGTAGTAAGATCTTATCACTGTCTGTGCTATATCTTCAACTTCTGAGAATTTTGTTTCCCTAATTGGCATTCCTGGTGATGTTATGCGTAATGTACATAATGTGTCATTTTTTTAATCCAGCTTCATGTTTTAATAGCTTCTGACAAAGGGATAATGAAGAGGATAATTATAATCATTGAAAACATTCTACATTATGGTTTTGGGTTGTGACACGTGTTTTGACAAACAGACACAGTAATTTGGTACTGCTTCTCCTATACTTATTTATTTATACCTCGTTTCCTCAGTGACACTAAAATGAATCTATATTCCAGGTTTGTGTAAAAGGGAGAACAACACAAATCCTGAGAGAATTATATAAATAAATTAAACTGACAGTATTTATCACATTTTAATGTTGTGCATTAAAGAAACCTTCCAACTAACTAAAGTTACTTATTGGATAACACCCCTGGGACAGTGGTGGAGCTGTTTAAGTAGATGAATCATTCAACTGTACAGATGGATACATTTGTCAGTCTCTGTTACAGATATTATTCATTCTCATATCTCCAGTCTTGACAAAGCTGGGCTCAAATGAAATCAACACAAGGTTGTCATCTTTAAGCAAATATGTTAAGTGTTGTCTTTTGTGCTTTCCATTTGAAAGCAAGGGAGACCCAAGGGAGCCAGACTCATGCAAATAGAACAAATCCCATTTCTTCTGTGAGTGCTGTTTTCCCCTCTCTCTCTTCCCTTATGGCAGCTGGCTATGTTATCTTTGTGTGTTTCTCTGTGCGTTGACAATTCTTTCAGTGATCTAAGTTAGGGCGCATTAGAAAGTGGAAGCAGCTGTCTGTTGCTATACTGAGAGACGTGTTTGCTCTACTGCAAAGATGAAGGACCATGAATCCTTGACATACTCCCCCCCCCCCCCACCTCCCCCCTTCCACCATCTCATTTAGACGCAGAGACTGTCTGCTTAGACAGTTTTTTTGTTCTGACTGACAGCATATGGCATAGACATTTTTTTTAAATGCATATATGTCCATTATCCATGCCTGTATAAGGCTCCTGTATACCCTTCATGTGTCTCTTTGCTTACTGTCCTGCTCTGTGATGTATGGCTTCAGTTTGAAGAAATCGGCCAGCATTTTTGTTTTCTGATACACTTAATGCAGAGAATTTATACCAGCGCTTAAAACCCATTGCATGGTAAATGAAAAATTACCTATATTATGATACATTTACACTCGGATCTATGCAAGCAATATAGACAATAAAAATAGATTTTACACAGTGTGTATATTACAACATTTACTATATATAGGTTTCTCTGTGGTGTATGATTGTGTGGACATTTGTATATATTGCCAAATCTTTGGGACATACCATTTCTATCTCAGAACAGGAGAAAGTTACATTAGAAAAGACAAGAGTGACATTACAGGCACGTTTTGATATTTATTTCTTCATGCGTCAATTTAAAAAGTGAGGCAGAGTATACACAGACACTATGCTACCTGTACTTTTTGAGTATTAAATTTCAGAATTCATGTTTTCTGTATCAGAGTGTTGGCAGTACAGAGTCCCATGAAACATAACACCAAATGGCAGCATGGCACAGATTCGAATAGGCACCATGGTATAAACAGTGTTCAACACATCATTTTGGTTTATTTTCATGTTTGTCAATCGGCATGATTACTAAACTGCTCCGTAGTGCTCTGGCTTTTTTCTCATTGCATAAAAAAACAGCATTAGTGTATTTGTTCCCATTTCAGTATAATATTAAGACTATTATTAGAGACACTGAACAATGACTATTTGACTTTCAGCCTAAATTTAAGAGGGGCAATTGTTCAAGTGAGGGGCATTGACTCTGCAGATTCTGGTTCATGAATTTAGAATGTGTTTAGATGTAATGTCCTAAATGTCCTTAGTGGGAAGATGTGCCTAGGCATAGGCTTCTGACATTGCCTGTGCTTAGTTACTTTTATCAGTGTTATTGCAGCGCAGGTGTGAACAGGTTTCTTTATGTTACTAATAATTAAACTTCTATCCAAGACATTTACATCAAAGGTAATTCTATTCTCATGTACTTTACAAGGGTTATTTTTTGCTATGGTATTTTCAGTTTGTTTTCTAAATTAGATGATTGTTGTTAAAATATTATTGGCTAGGTGCTTTATTCTTGTGTGGCTTGTGGGATACAGTATTGTAGATTTAGCATGCATTTAAAAATTTCCCTTGTAGAGGGAGGAGCAAAGTGGTTATGGCTTACGTGGTACTGTTGTGAACTGTATCCATATTGCGAATTAGCAGTGACTGAAACCCTGCACCTCTGTGTCTTCAAACCATTTTTACTAGATGAAAAAGTAGTAAAACAAAATAGCCAAAAGGTTCCTGTAATAACACTGAAACCAAAGACAATATTAGGAAACACATGAACACATTATTAGTGTGTGGAAAGCAGCTGTTTTAGGTAATGTTCACAATGTCAATACAGGGTTTAAAAACATAGAAAAATAATAATTGTATAGCTGTTCTGTGATTCATAATCTAGTTAAAAAAGCTTCATATGTGATTTGAAAAAAATTGCTTGTTTTTTGTACTTAATGCCATCAATTTCTTAATTAGTTCCAAATCCCCCCAAAAAACATGGAAGCAGTGTTATTTTAAATTACTGTTTTTTTAATTACTAGCCTTTAAAAAAAATAACAGATCAGCTGATAGCAGCAGTGGATTAGGGTTCCAATAATTATATATGATTGAATGTAACTGTTAGGGCTGTTAGCCACTGATTATTTTGTACCTGTGTTCCACCATGATAGAACGATTAAGATTAAGCATAATGATGAAAATATAAAATCCTTATCATAATTGTGTACTTAAAAACATCCAACCATATTATTTACTACAACAGGCTAATTTTAGATAAACAGAGAAAGTTTAAATGGCACACTTCAGTCTTTGAAAAGATACATCTTTATGAACTCTTTGCAATATTTATGAATTATTTTCATACAAATTCTAAAATGCCAAGATTTCTAGTTACTACAAATAAAGCTTGTGTGCATGGTCTGGGTAGGAGATTTCTCTGTATAGCACAACTATTAAATATTTTCAGTGCCAAGATATGGCACTTTCACAAGTATAAATCAAATATATAGTTGAAGACTTATTTATAAAACACTGTACATTAGTGTTTAGTCAGAATTCTATAAAAATCCACAATTTCTGTTTTGCAGGTTCTGTAACCTGCACTCATATGTTTGCTTTTAAATGACATATATACGGTTTGTATGTGACACTTTAAATTTCAGCCATGTACAGTACATGCAGTTGATTGAAATACATAGCTTCTGCTCCCAACCCTTTTTTTCCAGTTTCAAATAATATTTTTATGTCCTCTTGCCGTCTTCTTACTATTAAAAAGGAGAAACAGCTATAGGCCTACTGGGGATTGGTTAGAATAGACAATCCCCTCGTGTACAAAACTAGGTTTAGCAGTAATGCTTTTAATCTGGACTTGTAGAGGATTCATGAGCATTCATAGATTTGCTTCAGTAATTATCATACCCCAAGTGGCAATGAGAGAGACGTTTGCCTAAAAAACTGATGTCTTCATTACACTGTTTACATTTTAATTAGACGCTCTAAACTTTTGATTCTTAATGGCCATTATAATAGGATCTTTTCGCTTTAGTTCAAAGCAGACAAAGGGTAAATACTGTGTGTATAGTGAAACCCGGTCAGGCATAATATTTTATTTTTCTGACAACTGTGCCTTCTATTGAAGGACTCTTTTTTTTTTGTTGTTTTGTTTTTGTGTAAATTGTATGGAGATGATTATTCTTTTGGATGTTACCTGGAGACTCTTCATACAAAACTACCTGCTGCAATTCTTCCCTCAGGAGTGCTGTAATATATATGATTTCTACCTTTAGTCAGACAAAAGTCTGTGCACGGGCAGCACAATGATGTGGCTGTTAGCACTGTTGCCTCAATAGCATTTAGGTCTTGGGCTTTTAAGGTGGGGCACCTTCTATGTGGAGTTTGTAAGGTCCCCCCTTGTTTGCATACGTTTTCTTCAGATACTCAAATATCATTTGACCTCCCACTATTGTTAAGGCTTGACTGCGCATCTACTGGATATAAACGCTCAGACTGGAAAAGAAAAAATGGAGGTGCTTCATGCGGCCAACAAAACCTTTCAATTAAATTCTGACACTTTCACAGGTTGGAATTATTTAAGCGTTAGGTGCATCTTTCAATAACCTGTGGTCAGCATTTGTAAATATAGATGACTTATTACAATTTATGCGTTCAAGAAGCCTTATTGAGGAATAGTTTATACAACCACACAATGAAAACTCAACATCTTAAGTTTTTCATCACTAGCTCATTAGGAACGTGCCTATTTTTTTCCATTTTTAAATTAGGAGTTGACAGGTTTGTTAATTGAGTAATAGTACCCCATGGGATAACAAGATACTGAACACTATGATATTAAGATAGTAAGCCCTATGACCGCTGAGGTGTTTGCAGAGACAGTGGTGGAGAATTGTATTCATTGCTGAATGTCATTTCGCCCTAGACCGATCTGACGGAAGAGAATGTGTGGAGATGTCATGGTGAGTATTATGCTCTCTGTTGCATTCGAGCCAACCGGTGGGGAGGTGGAAGTGTGATGATGTGAGGAGTATCTTCTGTAACACAAGAACAGCTTTGGTACAGTCTGAAGGCAGACTTACTGCTGGGTGGTATGTTGTCAAAGTCTTTGGGCCAATAGTTTCTCCATTTCTACAAGCCGATCTCAAATTCGCTGATTTTCCAGCTGGGCAATGCAAGAACACACTGTTGACATGACTACAATGGCATGTTTTCAAGCAAACAGTGTCCAGAAACAGCCACCTTGCAGCCAGCTTTCGCTCGGAGAACAGTCCAGTTGACTATCTATGGGACCAACATGCCAGTCCCTCACTAGGAGATGGTGGAGACTGGACAGTCTTTGCCAGCTGGCTGCGGCTGTCGAGGAAAGTGGCACAGCATCCCAGCAGTCTGTCCAGAGGGACACCAAGTCTATGCATCAGTGCTGCCAAAGCAACATGTTTTGTTGGTGTTATATTTTGAATGAGTATATTGTATATACTGTATCTTGCTGCCTTTAGTAGACCTTCAGTTGCTACCTTATAAATAAAAATAAAAATGGCTTCAAGCTTTAGCATAATGAGTTTTCACATGCACTGTCAATAGCTGATATTGTATTATTCTAAGACAGCTTGGGAAGCTGGTGGTCTTTGTAGCATTAGGTCTACCCTTGGATCAAGCTGGTTATTGATCAGAAGCCGTACAGTACTGAAGAATACTTTTTCTGCTCTTAATTACAGGAGGGTTTTACCACACCCTTTTGGGGGTACCCTTTCCACTTTTCCCCTAAACACTGACTCTAGTCTTGCATAATCTTTTTAATTACTTTTGGAACATTAATCTTCCTTTCAAGGACTTTGAAACTTAAAAGTGTTTGAAGTTTTTTTTAAAGTACAGGTTCAGCTTTTTTAGTCAAATAAAAACTTCAATCGGTTTTTAATGATAATTTTTGAATTTTAAAGTGGGAGCACACATGTAACGAAAGCAGCTTTTTTTCTTCAGCTCCTCCTGAAATGATCTCATGATTTTTTTAGCTGCTGTATTATAAGATTTCCATAGCTGATGAGAGGGAACAGGTTAAATACACAGAAGACCTATTAAGATACACTTGTGCTGAGAATTTACCATCTCTTAAGATCACAGAAGAAGTTAATATGGCTTAACTTGTACATTATATTGGCAAGTAAGTCTTTACAATTTAGAATATTGAAATTACCATCTTAGGAAAATTGTGTTGATATGTGACACATCTCTCATTTGCTTAATTGCCTTGAAAACAAAAGCTAAAATCCTTTGGATGCGTTTCTTGAAATCCCTCCTGGAGCAAAGTAGAAATTGTTGCAATACATTCAACTGCAAATTGTGTTGAATTGATATTGTTTTGATGTACTACCAAGATCACATAAAAGAAGTTGGTTCTTAATTAGGACAATCATGAAAGATGTTTCAAATCTGTAAGTCCTTGCTAAATTCCAAACGTTTCATTCATCCTAGCCCGAGACAGTTGGTTAGAAAGATTGGCTGCCTGCCAGGGATTGACTCAAAGATCCTTGGCTACCTGAGAGCTTATCAGTCTGCGGTCTGTTAAAAAAAGGAAGAAAATGTGACGGAAAAATGTTGGTAAACTGCCATGGAGGTTTAAGGCTGCTAGAATAAGGGACTGTGTAATCAGATTGTAAGCTGGAGCTTGTGCAGTTCTGTATGGGAAACATCCGCCTGTTGGAGACACAGTGGGATGTGACTGTGTTGACGGCTGCATTAGCAATCAGCTGTTTTTTTATTATAGGAACTGAGGTGGATGGGAATAGTGGTATGTAAAAATTATCGCATTTTACGTTTGAGCAGGGCAGGCTTAACATTTTTTTTTTCTGCTAACTTCGTTAGACACTCTGTAGCAAGTTTTAAGGTAGCATTTCCATTTAAATGTATGCAGTTGCTTGGATGTTGTGAATCGGACACAGAAATACCCTTTAAAGGGAGTGCTTGTGGTGTTTTTTTCTAAAGATGAAATAACTGAAACCCAGTCACATAATGAGATTTAAAGTCTCTTGTGAGGAAAAAGGTGTTTTTCTAGGTAGAGAAGTGCTATTACAATTGTGGAAATGCAAATTACACAAATATCATCCTTTTTTCTGTGTTATTGAACCATATTGTGATACTAAATGTCTTTCATAGGTATTTTAATGAAATTTACTTTAACTCTTCATTTAAGCTTTTGGGCATTGATGCTTGAAGGCATTTGTGATATTACATGTTTGATGATATGCCTTTGAAGCAGATGTAAGATTTCCTATTCTTTTAGTTATATATGGAGAGTAGGTTTACGTGTCTAATCCAGTGTTGAGACAGAAAAAATATGCTTAGTAAAGTATGTGTGTTTAATTTCTTGTTAAATCAGTTATTAAATATCTTATGCCACACTATTGTTGTGGGAATTTCACCTAAGTTCTAGACATTTTAGACACTCAGAAAGTTGTATAAGCCCTTTTTACTACACCTTGTACTAACTTCTGCTACATGTGGGTTAAAGTAACTGACACTGTAACTGACAAGATATACTATGCTTATTTGCCTTTTTATGTGCATTTATGAATGTCTTTCATTTTATGTTCATTCATTGAATCCTTGTTATTTTTCTGGTGGACTTTGCTGGTCTGATTTTTGTTATCTGATGGTAAAACGTCTATTCTTTTCCCTTCATCCTTCGTATTTGTGAAATTTGAAACATTTCCCTTAATCTTGATTAAGTTAAGAATTGTTTTTTCAAATATCAGCAAATCATGTTACAAAATATTTTTTTTAAAAATGGATAACAGTTCTCATGTTTGTGACCCCATCTTCCATATGGTGCATCCCAAACAGAAAACAGACAGTAAACATTGCTTGAAAAAACAAGTAAATCACTTGAAGGTCATTTTCATTGATCCATCTGGAGCGTCCTGTCCAGTGTACTGGACAAAAAACATGAATTATTAATATATTGAGAGAAACATGCATTCTGATGAAAATGATAAATTTCAAAACCCAGTATTTCTATAAAAGAAACGAATAGAGTGAATTAAAATAGGAAGCTTCTGTCCTCTGTATGTGTACAAACCTTATGTATCCTCTACGATTTAAAAATAATGACTGTAATAATCACAGATAATCAGAAGAAAAACAGGAAATAAGCGTCTATATACAGTATATGGTATGTAGTGGTATTTGAGTGCTGAGTTTCTTTTCTAGAGAATAAGGGAATAGTTAATGGGTCATTTACTGTTTTTTTTATTTTGTAATATGTGTGTCATTAGAGCCAAAATATTTTTTATATTTCCTAAGGGATTTTTGACGTTTGGTTGTTTTCCTGCTGTGTCATTTATGGTTATATATTGTAAGTTAACTTATTTTTAATTTAGTGCAGCCATACCTTATTCTGTTGTTTCAGTCAATACATATAGTTTTTAAATGTTTCATTCCCAGAAATGTACATTTAAATAACATTGATATGTGCATAAAATGCACTATAGAACTAATAAGAATATTCAGAAATCCAAAGAAGGCAAAACTACAGTATTAATTTGAACTTTGGAAATTGAGGTGGCTGAATACCATCAGCAATTATGTAGCAAAGCCATCTGTGCCTAAAAGAGAAGCAGGATATCATAAACAGAATTAGTCTCTTGATATTTGATATTTACATAAAGTTTTTCAATGTGCATAGTTTCAAAATCTGTATTTAAAAAAATAAACATTGTGTTTTATTTCCGACTATGAAATCCACTGATAGTTACATGAACTTATATGGATAATGCAACTGCTATGTAAAAGAGAAAATTAATTAATTTTGTACTTTTTTAAAGTGAAGTCATTGTTATTGGCATTCAGGATTTGTGTATAATAGTAATACAGTAAAGGGGTCACAATCAATAGTTTGGTGTTATTTTTGGATATGAATAATGTTTTGATATTGGAGCTATTTTCTAATTGTTAAATATTGTTAAATTACCCTTATTATCTTGTAGCATACCTTAGCTTTTGACCAAACCCACTTCAAACTGAAGCAATGCTATCATGTTCTACGACAAATAAATGAAAAATTATTTTAATCTAGGCGAGTTTACAAAAAAACACATTCCTGGTGTAATGCAGTCTTCCAAATTGACGTTATACTTTTTGTTCTCTAACTCTCAAATTGCTTAGCTCTTCACCTATCTAGCAATTATATACATGAATAAGTGTATATAATACTTAAATTTAAGTAATTGTCATGGTACAGATAATACCCAAAAAATTGGAAAACAATGTGAAATTTCAATCAAATATGTAACCAAAGTTAAAAACTCTTAAATGTTCTGAATGTATAATATATTATTAGAATATTTGCAGTTATTGTTCGATTTCTTAGAGTAATTTATTTTACATAATCATGCAGATTTGTTCCAATGGCAGGTCATTGTTCATGACCACAGTTTTGTAAGAGTGTGGAGGTTGGTGGGGTGATGTTATCCTTTGTGAGATCTCACGTGGGCAGAAGAAGTTTATTTTCACATGAAATCTTGAATTCCCACTGGAAGGCATACGATGAAGTAGAAAGCAGTGCATTCACGTTCCGTTTTCTCACACTTTTGCACTCATGTGCTTGCGCCAACTTTTACACTTTTTTCCTTTGTCTTAGTTTTACAAGGGAGAACAAGCATGCACTTCTTTTAACATCTGTTCTGGGAGAGCCTAGATGTAGTTGAGTTTTACAAACGTGTTTATTTTTTTCCCAGCTCTGTCCACTGGCCTGGACAAGTTCTCTTACTAAATGTTCCTTGTAGTCCTGGCCTCTAACAGCAACAAATGCAGGACTGGGTGGCTGGTTTCACAACAGCTAAAAAGCCGTTGGTGCTGCAGTGGGACCCTGCACACTCCCTCTCCTGGCATCATTGGATGATGGCTTACCTTGATATAATTTATATGGAACTTTCAACAGCGAGGATCCATGGTGCTGGGAAGGGTGAGAGTGGGGGCTTAGAGCAGTGCTGCTCTGGAGGTCATGTCCTTAGTAGGAGCTGCTCCTTCTGTTGTAGAGTAGAAAAGAAGAGGAAGCAGGGGGTGGTGAAACATTTTTATATTTTACATTTGTGTTGGAGAATTTAAAATAAAACTTTGTAAGTATGAGAGCAAGCAAGGGAAAAAAAACAGCCTTCCACTTATTCATTTGTTTTTCTGTTGATAATGTGAGTACCCCAGTGCTTTTTGTTTTCCTAGGATACTTGGAAAGCAGGATGTTATCTGGTGTTCTAATGGTATTAGAAATAACAAAGCATGTCACCAGCTCAGAGAATGTGTATGTTTAGGGGAAAAATGTACGAGGTTATAATGGGATTTAATAATAATTTACAATGTGATTTGAAGTAATTTTATAAATTTGTCTTGTGTTGTTTCGTCCTGCCTTCTCTCATATTTGGTTAATTAATGTGCAATTTAAAATTGTCTAATGTTTCAAAATGGAAAAAAAAACACAATTTCTGTGTAGTAAAGGACACTGACAGTTCCCCCACCCTTAGATATTCTGGGGGAAACTGCCAAGAAAGTCATGTTGAATATTGTTATCAATATGAAAAAAGTATGTGGGCAATAGGAGTCATTCAGATCATTCTGAATGGAGTATTCACATGAAAGAAGAATTAGTGAGATGGCATATTGTTGCTTAAACAATGATAAATGCATTTAAACAAAGGAGGGATTGTTCAAGGCTGTATTTTGCAAGTTACGCGATGTGGCATTTTTGTGTTCTAATAATGAAGTTTAGAACTCAAAATGGAGTTACATTTATTTTTGTGAGATAAAATATTTAGTATGCTAAATACTTGTATTTACCTTTTATAACTCTTGCATAGATTGTGGAAATAAGATAAATGTATAATTGAAGATGTAAAGGTTTTGTGCATTTATGGTTCATCTGTGACACAGTTATTTGTACAGAAAGACTCTGTTTTTTCATAAAACAGCAGTGTTATTCTGTTGCTGGATAAATATCTTCTGCTTTTGGAAGTTTGCAGTCTATAAAATAAAAAAATGATGCTAATTAAAATTCCCCTCAGGCTTTTACTTTTAGGGGTCTTAAGTCGAATCTCTGTTTTCCCTCCAGAAAATAACATTCAAAGTTGACCCTATTTTATCCAAGGTATGTAGAAGATATTTGGTAAAAATGAGCCTGGAGGTGCCACTTAATGAGATTTTTTTTAGAATTTTTTATTTAGGAGATGGCGTGAGTACATTACTTTTTTGTTATTTGTTTTGAGCAAGACACTACCCCTGTTAAGAAAATATAACAGTATGTTTTGTTTTGATCCAAGGATGATGATAATTTCTAATGCAGTGAATAATAAATTGGGAAATTACTGATTGTTTTGCTTGAGATACACCATGAATGTATACCACATTCTTCTTTAATGTGCTCTCTTCAACGAAAGTTTAGAGTTCTGTATCCATTTCAGAAGAAAGTCAAATGCCTACAGTATTTGGGGAAAAAAATAGAACTGCCTCACCAAACTATAGCAATGACTTTGATATTGTTGCCTCACCTGTAGTTTGTGGATCTTTAAATTAATGGCGCATGTTCCTTTCAGTGATTTTTTTTTTTATGAATTGGGTCATCCAAATTCTATTACCATTAAGAAGATTGATATTTAATAAAAGCTGTGCTGTTTTTCTAAAACTGACTCAGTGTTTACAATTAAAACCTAGACTGAGAAAATTGATTGGATCATGTGTTTGTGTTTTGTATGTGTGGGCGCATTGATGGGTCTGCTGGGTGACAACACAGAATTAAATTAATTTCTAAGTCTTGTTTGAAAGTGGAAAAAAAATCTTGTCCTTATTGAGAGTTCAGCTGCATTTCTGTAGATTTCAAGGCCATATGGGAGTTGACACTTTGCTTCTGTGCACGCCATCATCATAAATTCACATCAGGAATTAATCTTACCGTAACATGTTCTAAAATAGCTGGTAGATCAATGTTCCTTGTAGCCCATAAATGTTTGGGTGGTTTGTATTTAGAATGGAATAAATCAAAATCTTGAATATTCTATCAAGGATTTTTTTTTTAAAAATCAGTCAGGCCAGCCTTGTAGGACACTGATGACAATAAGGAGAAATGATAGACTTCAAAGAACACAAATAAGAAGATTTAAAGTTCTGCTTTCCGTGTTTGAAATGAGTTCAACCTAAGGTTAAATTGTTATTGTATTGCTGGCTGCTATATTCCTTCTTTCTTTCTTTTTTTGCCTTGTGCTACTACACAATGACATCTTGATTTTTATTTAATACATACTTGGGGTATTAATCACTACAGTATTTCCTTTGGAAAGACTTTTATCAAATTTATTGTTTTGCTGCTTGGGACAATAATGGGTGTTTAATTACTCAATAAAAGCGGTTTATAGATTCCATTTCTCCTGTGTGTTGGACAAATGGTATTGATTTTGTACTTTACTGCAACATGAAACTGAGTAAAGCAGAATTAGAATTCTGTGGCTGCTGGAGTGAAGAAGCTATACCAAGATTTTCTTTTTATCTAAAGAAGTTTTCACTAGGTACTTAGAATTGAAAGACCGTTGAATATGAATTTCATAATGCATACTTAATTTATGATTCATTAGGGTAGTATTCAATCTCTTTGAGAACTTATAAAGCTTTTTTTTCTCTAAATGACAGCTAGCCAATTTATTTTGGAAATTAGAATGTATATTTAATGAAAATTGTTTTAATTGTGCTTGTGAAAAGGGGCCTTTTTGATTTCTGTCCTTTATTTTAATCCGTTAACATTATGAATACTTTCGTGGAAGCTAAGAATACGTTTTCCAGAACTCAAGGTGAACAGAACTTTCAAAGGAAGTTTTAAAACAGCTGATAAGATTGTAGAGTATCTGGGATTTCTGTGTGTGACTGAATGAGCTACATTGCACAGCTGCATGTCTGTGATGCTATCAGGTCTGTAAATTTTGCAGATTAATTGCTTTAGATGTCATTTTCACGAACACCAGCACTCTGAGTGCTCCCATACCCTGTAGGAGAAGACTGTATAACTTACTGCCTGCTTTGTATTTTTTAAGTTTTAACAGAATAATTTAATATGACGGAAAAAAATGTAAAACAAAAACCTCAGAGACCTGAGCAGTCATCCCATGGATACCTCTTTTAGATGTCTGAAAAAGTTATCTATTCTGAATGGATGTTCCTTTTCAATTGGAATTATAGAACACATTTTAATTAAAGTTAAAATACTCTGTAATTCATGCTGTGTGATGTTTAAGTTTCTTTAAAAAAAGCCTATCTTCCAGGTTATTATCACACTGTTTATAAAGTAGTCCTTTAAGGCTCTTTTTTTATTTAATTTCACAATACATGTGCTCAGATTTAAAAAAAAATGGTTTATTAATTGAAGAGGAAAAATCATCTAATTCCTCAATGAAATGGGAGGTAGAAGGATAGTGGTGGTGGTGGGGGTTGTAAAGATGGTTTGTGCCAATTTACAATGCATCAATGACTGGTGTTCCCTATGATTTCATTTACCTCTGGGAGAAATGTGGTGGATTGTATTTCAAAAGGGTGTGTGAGCCATGATAGTAGGGCAGCAGTGAGCTGCATGTTGGGGAGGATGAGTGTGACTGTCAGTCTGTCAGTGGAATTCCTAAAGTTCTTCCCTGGGGGTACCTGGGGGATACCCAGTGTTTCCCCAGTGGATTTCAGCCGTCTTCATAGTGACAACATGTTGCCATGAAGAAGAAGGGTGTCATTGTATATATGTAAACCAGTGACAGATGACTGGACACCGGCACACCATGGAAACAACTGCTTAAGCAAAGCTGTTTTTTTTAATTTAGAGCTCACCAACTACCTGTGAAATAAAATGGCCAAATAGCCTTCGGGTCTGGTGGTAAATTCATGCTTCAGTTCCATTTAATGCAGTTCTGACCAGGATGAATTTTTTGTTTGTGGGGGGAACAGATTTCTGTGTATAATTTGTTAAAAATGTAGTAATATGAATTTGGACACAGCTGCTACATCGCAGATCCAGTTGTGTCCCTTTTTTATTCTTTCAGTCTTAAGAACCTTTATAGCCTACAATCTTCATAACTTTTGTTTAAATGACAATCGAGCATTCTCCCATTAAGAGAAGTATTAAGTTAAATAATGAGATTTTGTTTTTAAAGAACTGAAAAATATTTAGCAGAATCAAAAAGCACCATGGAGTTATTAATCAGTAATCATTTTTTATGTATGATATCTTGAGTGGACCGGTACAGAGATTTCAAGTTTAACCTGGCAGCACTGATCTCACTGGGTGAGTGAAGAAATCCAGAAGGATTTCCCTTGTTTATAAGGTTTGACCACCTCTGGTACAGGTTCAAAGTTCTTTTAATCTTTCGGTGTTTCTAAGAAAAGAAGGTGATCGTGTTCTATATTCGCATCTGAACTACAGAGAAAAACAGTAATTGCCAACTAATGTTTCTGGATATTGACAATTCAGAGCTGATTATAATTTGAGAATGTCAATTTTAAATTCGATTTTATTTTTTAAGTTATAAGGCGTTCTCATCTGTCAGTCGACAGGGCTCTCTCTTTGAGGTTTCGTAGATATTTGTAATGTGGATGGTAGTTGGTTAATTTTTTTTTTTTTTATGTTTCCTCTAATACAGTATTACATGACTACTAAATATGTTAATTTTAGTTATATACCACACCAGTTCTCACACTTTTCATGGTTTACTATTTCAAACTTAATAGCATAGGTCTTGCTGGACTGTGCACAGTATGACTTAATACAAGTCTTTCGTGTTTTAGTGATTTTTAACTGGAAGGTAGAATTAATTTAAATTGTGCACCTTTGATTTACATTCCTGATTGCAGGCTCTTAATAGAATTGTAGAAGGATTGATATTCTCTTTCACTGTCACTCTTGACAGTATACCAGAAAAAGCAAAAAATAAAGAATTGTGATTGTGGATGTGGGGTGGAAATTTGCATAAAAATGAAATTTGCTACGTTTGTATTAAGTTATGTTTGTGATGGATGTCCACATAGTTAAAAACCAATTGTAAACTGATATTAAAAATCGTCAAATACAAACAAAACATCATCCTTTTTTTGATTGTGCAGTACAAATTAATTTAGGATAGATATTAAAATTAATTTTAATAAGCCCACAATAAATATGATTGTCATTGTAAAGGTGTTAGTGTCATATTATTGCCCACTATCTTAGCTGTAATTCAGTAAAAATAAATTTATACCCCTGTAGAAGTGGTAAAACATTTGTTTTTACTTTGATATATTCTGGTCCTTAGTGTTCCCCAAGATTAATGAAAGAAACTATTAAGTAATTTGTGCTGTCTCTTCTTGGCACAGAATGCCTGCTGTTAAAAATGCTATAATGATAAACACTCAAGAATAGGCAATAATTCTTTAATACTGAGTGTTAATGCCAACTTTGCTATAATGAAATGTATGTATTGTAGTTAGTTGCTGTATTCACTAATGAAAGGGGGAGTTTGTTGTTAATGAAGGCCAAGCTAATGGAATAAAGGTTTCAAAATGAAAGCTTTTTACATTTGTAGAATTCCTGCCTACAAACTACATCAGACAAACAGGAGTGTTTATGTTTTCTTCTCTGTGTAAGGCTGTAACACGGTGTCGGCATGCAAAAGAAAATTTAACAGACCTCAAAATGAAAATAGCACAATACGTGTATGAAATGCAATTCCTTTACAGATAAAGGGATTTTCATGGGGATGTGCATCACAGCAGTGGGTGAAATTTGTCTTGACCCTGAATAATGCAATCCTATTCATTGGTCTTACAATCAGGACTTTCAACCTTTTTTTGGTATTGTTTTGATTTTAATGCACTGACATTAGTAAAATACAGGAGGTTAGTTTCTGTTAGACTAAATGACAGTCTTTGAATCAAGTGCAACACGGCTCCTTTAGATACAGTTACAATTCCATAAGGCCAAAATCAGTGAACCATGATTATTTTTAAGTTTAAACACATTTTAAGTAAACAACATACAGTAGTAGAAGTTATGTAACTTTTTTTGAAAACATATAATCTTGTTGAATTCCTACCTGTTGCATTCAATTACCATCACGAAAGCCAACTTTATATACTGTATTAGTACTTTAAGAAGTTGCTGTCCTTTTGCAACAATTGCTTTGATTTAATTGTAAAATTATATGAAAAAAAATCAAAAAGGCAGCAGGAGTTTTCAACTCTTTCAGAACTGTTACATTTTCTTGCACGAGTACATTTCTGCATTTACTGTGAACTATTGTCAGAATTCGTTATATTGGCAATGTGGAGCTATTGTCCTGTTGTGCTTGCTCTCTTCTTCAGGCTTCTTCCACTTTGATGTGTAGTTTTCCCATTCATTGATTCATATACAGTATTTAATGCTTTCTGGGGTTTGGGTAGGTTATGTGTTTAAGTTGTAATAGTTTTACATTGTGTGCAAGTGCACACAATGTATTGTCTGAGCTCTCATCTGAATGGGATGGAGTCCTTTGAGGGTTAATTCCTGTTCAAAGCAATTGTATAGTGCTTAACAACAATTAAAATGGTGATTTTATTTATGTGGCTAGTGTCAACTAGCAAGATCAAAAGAGTAAGATCTTCTTCTAGTAAATCTTTTTAATTTCCTCCCAAGTTTTCCCAGAGGTGAGAAGTTAAGACCTATCTACTGTTCCTTTTGTCTGCCCTAGGATAATACCTATCAATTATTGTTGATCTATTTTGCCACCTGAGAACATAATAGCACTATGTGGTATATTTAAATCGCTAATACTACTACTTTGCTTTTTAAGGTTTGCATGATGTTAAAAGCCAATTCACACTTGAGCAATGAATGACCTAAGGTTGTGTATATTGATGAGTGGGATTTGTTTCTTAATAGAATTGTATCTAATTAATTAGCTTTTAATTGGGCAAAAGTAGAACATGCAAATGCAGCACATTCACATTTAATCATTATTGTACTGCATAAATAATTATATATACATGCTTACTTAATGGAATGTGGCTGTTTTACTTTAAAATCTTTTCCATTAGATTGTATGTTGCTGTGGATTGAGAAATGGGATTTGAGTCTTATTCAAATCTTAAAGACTTGTTGGTCTTCTGTGTTACAAAAGAAGAAAAAATCTGTTATAAATAGGAACATAACTTGAGTAAAAGAAAGCAAAGATTTCACTGTCCACACTATGATAAATTAGTGCAATATTCTTTTAGCTGAAAATTGTTTTTCTGTTTTTCTGTTTGTAGGAAATTATTGTATTTCATCTTATTTAGTGTAGGTAAAGGAAAAGGTTCATTTTATGTCTTTGCGTGGAAAGAAACAACAAAATTGGACATGAAGCTTTAAAGATTCATCTATTTAATAAATAAATATTTTGTTCAGAATAAGGAAAAAATAATTGTTGCATGGGAATAATGTGACCCTTTTGCTAGTGTAGTTACTCTAAAAAAAGTACTAATTTTTAAGGCTTTTTCATTTTCGCATAGCTCAACCAACTTGTATATCTCATTTGTTCTGTAAAACCTTTCTCTGCATGTTTCTTAATCAGAAAGAAATGCAGAATTTAATTTAATTTAAGTTAAATTGCTGATCAGTTCTTCAAAAATGTTTTTTTTTGCCCAGGAAGTATTATGATATGCAGCATGTTTTTAAGTTTTATAGTGAAACATAAGCTCTAGACCAGCCTATGTTAATACTCCATGCTATATTCATTGACTGTGTGGTTCTTTTTATTCTACCAAGAATGCTTGTTCTTTGAATTTAGAACAAGCATTACTTCAGTGCTTCTATGAAATCCTGTTTCTCTGCTTCTGAATTAGGTTTCTTTCCAGTCATTTCACAATGTGTGAAGGATTTTTCTGGAATATTTTCATTTCACTGACCTTTTTGCCTCATTTCCTTCAAATCTTTGACCACTTAAAAGGCTTCTCAGTCCTGGTTGTGATTGTTTTCTCCTGAATTTCAGGGCCTTGCTTTGCTTTTCTGATATTAGATCCATCGGGATGCTCCATCAGGACTTCTTTGCAAATAGAATAGTTTCTATTATTGTTTACGGAGTTACCCAAGAACCAAAAATTTGTCCCAAGCTATTATTAATTTGCAATGTGTTTGTCTCTATCTTAATTTGACCAAACAGTGGTAGGTTCTGTGCAGATATGCTGGGTTTCTGAATAAACCACAGCCTTGTATTTTAAGTTTATTTTGGATATTAACATATTAATAATCATTAACTTACAAAGACAGGTAATTGTATCCTTTTAAGAATGTGTTGCTATGCTATTCTAAACCAGTAAGCTTCCTCAAAAAAATTACCTTTACGAAATTTATGGAAAGAAAAATGTAAAAATATCTTTTGTCAAAATTCAGGAAACAATGATAGATCAGACAGGAATAATCTTACATAAATATCCAGCTTCTTAGATCCAGTCTTGGCCTGCCAGCTCGGTTTCATACCAATAAATTGTGATCCTAATTTCCTGTGAATAATTACTAACACTTTCTTTGCATTGCTTAAATGACAGAAAAAATGTAGTTCAAATGAAACACATTAATATTTATTAACACTGATGTTTTGATGTAGACATCTGAAAGCATTTTCCTCTGTAGCTTTTGTATGGCCATTCACTTGGTTAATAACTAGTGTTGATTGACTGTAGACCTGGCTCAGAGGTATTAATGCTGACAAGCATTGAAGGCATGTGTAGCCTTGAAGTAACTATTCTCAGTCTGTAGAAATTGTCTAATGCAGTTTTCATTGATCTCCTTAGGTTTGGAAAAAAAGATCTCACATGCCTAAACATACTGTGATTATATTTCTTCATTTCTCAGCTTTACACACATTTGTCAGGTTTATGTTTTTTTTTGCTTTTTTTTACCTCCTGAACATTTGACTTTGCAATTGTATTAATGCTGAGTTGATATATCTTTTGTCTCTTGCCAAATCGATACTTGTTTGACAGATAAACCCAAGCAATGAGAAATCTTTAGCTTTGTAAAACAGATCCATCTATGTCAGGCGGGAGGATGCTACAGTTTTTAAAAACATTGGGCAACCTGAATCATAACCATACATGTCTGCTAGTACTTTTTATTTTCTGCAGTAATTCTGGCTTAAGTAGCATAAATAATTACAAACCCTGTTGATTGACAAATTGTGTGAAAGGGATATACAGGTATACCCCGCAATACATTGATTCTTTATCCTTTAAAATGGAACTGCAGTCCCAACTCAGTCCAGTTATTAAATCTCAGTAACAAAATAAATTAACTGAAGATTTTAGAAAAATAGAAATTTCGAAAATTATCAAACAATTTCACAAATTGTGAATTAAGCACAAAATCGTGAACTTTGTGAAAGTACTGTATAGTTGCTATGTCGTAAATCCTTGGTTTCGCCACAGGCGAGAGCGAGGGTTTGCGGGAATTGCGACCTAAACTGGCCCTCCCAGCCGACTAGTCACTATAACAACTGATACTGTGTGATTAATGAGCGAAAAAGTAGAGGTTGGGCAGTACGCATTATATCGCAGAAATGTTCCAATGTGATCGGCATGCAGAGTTAACAAGTTGTGTTTGTCGGCAAAATCGTCTTGAAGTCAAGAACAATATTTCTATTGAATTAAAAGAGATGTATCTCACAAGCCTGCTAATTTACAATATAATATCTACACTTACCTCATCGGAAATTTTGTTGCCTTGTTCTGAATCTCAGAATACCTGGAAGTAAGCTGTGCATACCTAGGAAATTTTGCCTAGTTTGTGATGCAAATTTGAGTTTTACATGTTACTTTTTACATTGTGATTTGAAGTGCATTCACTGATGCCGATTCTTTCTAACCCTGAAATATAAAAATGATGTTGTAGTTCCCCCTTAATTCACCAATCCATTGCGGCAATGGTAGTACCAAGATTTGGCTTCTGTTGCCCAATGCCCCACATATAATTCCCAAATATACAGTTATAAAGCAGCATTAGCTGTATATTACAGACTTATGGATTACTTTACATTGTGGTGTAAATGCAGCATTTTGCCTGTATTTTAAGGTTCTAAAGCAGTATGTATATTGCCATCCTTTATTCAGAAGTGTGGAAAATACAATACGTAAGCAGTATGTAAACAGTTATTTATAGTGAAATGCATTTAATACTGCATTAAATATTCTAGATGGACCAATAGTCTGCAGAACCCCTCCCCATAAAATATAAATATTTGCAGTAGAGCTCAGTATAGGTAAGATTAAATTATAGTCTGTATGTTAGACTACTATTATATTATAATATATATTAGTTTTTATTCTTCTATTATTTCCCCATAAATTTCCATTGTTTGCTAATACTGTATTTTTTAATTTTGTGTAGTTATGTTCTGTAGTATTCATAAAAACTGATGAATACTGTGCCACGGTACTTCTTAAATGAGTTTGTACACTTTGTGTAGAGTCCTAGAAAGTAACCCCTTTTCCATTTATCTTTATGGAGAAAATTGATTCATTTTCCATTGCTTCAGTATACAGAGCACTTTTCTAGAATGCATCCCGTACATATACCAGGGTAAGACTAGATGAGAATTGCCTAAAAGAGGTCATAGTCCATTAACTTAGTGTATCATCTTTAAGTAGTTTAATGTTTGTTTTGCAGAGTGTTCAAATACAGCCATGACTGCACATAATGTAAGATTATTCTCCACCTCTGAACACTGGCATTCTAAAAGAAAATTTCCTTCAGTAACCATGTATGTCAAGTGGTTTTAATAGCATTACTGCTACAAAACCAAGCCATGTAAAACAAATTAAGAAAATCACTTTCTCAGGATAAAGATTTTCACATGGTACCAAATAAGGTCTAAATGATATCTTACATGGCTTTCAGCTATGTTAGAGGTCTGTATAAAATAAGAGCATTTATTTAAAATACATCTTAGGGGCCCTGCAGGCTGGTGGCAGTGTCATGAAGGGAGATGGCTCTCCAGTAGTCATTGCAGAGTTCGTACCGTGTCAAAAGGAGGAACAGCTCAAAGGTTGAGCAGTCTGGAGGAGTCTGTCTGCACTTCCTCGTTCTTTATCTCTGGGTACAGTCATTGATGCAAGCCAAAATATATATTTATAAATGTTTAGTGATTCCATATTTGTTTGGTACATAATTAAAAATGGCAATAATAAAATTAAAAAGATCAGTATGTGCCTCTGCTTACACAACTTATAGCCTTGTTATGACTTATTGCTACACTCACCTATTTAAACGTCAAAAGAATGGATAATGTCCTTCCTAAAATTACTTTTTGTTACTTTGTTGCATATCTTTCAATCTGAGTACTCAGAGTACTTAAGTGAAATTCACTAAAAACTTTGTGAAATTAATGATGTAACTTAAGAACGTACTAAATTATGGTAACTTGTCAAAGGCTCAGGCATTAGTATCGAGATATTTTAGCACTCAGAAAAGCCAGATATAATCTTTATCATCACCATAGTGCCAAGCCAAATGTTTTTTGAAATGTCCATTTTAAGGGAAATGCATAATCAGTCTTGCAAATCAGCCTGTATAGATTTCTCTTGTTTGACAAAATCCATATCCTTTCTAACACTTCTTACCTCTGAAGCAGTATAATTTTCAACAAATTTTAGTGCCCAGTATAATTATGTTCAATGTTATTAATATTTTGATATTCGGATGATAAGGATGAGGAAGATTTTCTGATATGTTAGTTATTGTATATGATTAGTGCAAAAGAACATAAGAATGTTCAGAAATTAGAATGCAATTTACCTAATCTGGCTTTTGCTTTTAGGAATTAACTGATCCAAGACATTTCTTGAAAATAAGCCATTAGTTTCAACAACATGGCAGATATCCAGAATCCGTTTACATGACTAAACATTCCGTAAGATATGTTTAAGCAAATGGGTATTTACCAACAAAGAAATGCAAATACAGTTTTCTATCCTGTTTTATATATTTTTTTAAAAAACTGTGCGATAACAGCGTCTGTACTGGTAAAGCATAGTAAAAATAATACTGAGACAATGCATTGTAACACTGCACCAGTATGTGCAGAGTACAGAGTGGTGCTGAAGCATATTTTGCTAGATGAATTAAGGTGCATCCACACTGCACAGAGTGACATGAGTGAAGTATCCACATGTCAGTCCACTCCAGAAAACAATCCAAAATGCTGCAAATAAGCACATAGTCATAGACACCAGTGTGGAGTAGTAGTTAGGGCTCTGGACTTGGAATTGGAAGGCTGTCATTTGAAATCCCAGGTGGGGAGACTGCTGTTGTATTCTTGAGAAAGATACTTCACTCCAATTGCTTTGGTGAGATACAGTACCTAGCTGTAGAAATAGGTACAAAAGCAAGCTGTTTTGATTATAAGCATCAGCTCAAAAATTTACTTTTAAAATTAATGCCTATAGACACATAATCTCTATATATTATTCTATGGCTTATTGGATTTTTGGAGTCAATATTGATATATTACAGAAGCCAGTGTTTAAGCTGTGTTATTATAATAACACACAGTCCAAAAATGTAATTGTAATTTAATTTTGGATTTCAGACATCCCATCTTGATACATTGCTAATAGTAGTAATACAAATAGTTTCTCTTTTGAAGTGCTTTAAATGAAAGGAAAGCTCCTGTCAGTTGTTGCACAATTACGAAAAACGTGGGTGTGTGCTTCATTTTACAATGCGTCAAATGGGTGTAACCTTACTTTTGAATGCTCAAAAGTATCCTTTGAGTCACAAAGTGGGAAAACGTGGGTTCAACTTTAGCAAAGTAAATGTTGCTTACAGTGACATCGCTTGTCTCACTGACCGCGGGTGTGGATACTCCCATTGAGCTACTGACACTCCTGATTTATTCTCTTCCATTACATGTCCAAGGCAGATGCTGTCCTTGCAAATCTTTACACTAAACGCTCAAAGACTCTCACCGTAGAGCACGCAATATGAAATACAACAAATAAAAAAAATTATAGGCGAAAAGAAACCAGAAGATTCAGATGTAAATTATAATTTTCACGTAATGTAATATGCATTGTACTGCACTCAACAGCAGGCTGCAAGGGGAATATGCCTCCGTGGGCGAACCAATTTTCAAGACAGCATTCTTCTTGTAAAAGTTCCTTTTATAGTTATGGCACTTCAGTTCAGTAACTTTATTACAGTATGGCTCAGAGATTTCTATTTCTTATTGACCAAAGATTGCTTCAGTTGCCTAGTTTCACCTTTGTCCATACTATGCTTGAAAAGTGACCTTATTCTTGAACAGTAGTCAATAGTAAATCGCTGCATCCTGAAGGCCTGAAGGAGAATGTTATTTGCAGCCACAGACAGTCCCTTTATTTAATGGCTGTTACATCCACTTAATTTTTTAATTAATCTTTAAAGCAACGACTCTTAATTACTATTTAATACGAGGTAATTAAAAAGTATGGTCAGGGCCGATTTTGTATAAAAGGCATCAATTTGAACCTGCCTTTTGATTAATAGCCCTGCTGTTGTATAAAGTTTACCACAAAAGCATGTAACACTGGGGTCACTGGCTTAATAGCTGTATAAAGTGCATTTTAGCTTTAATTCTCTTTAACAATTGGACTGAAATAATAATGTGTGCAATCTCCATTCTTACCATTGTGAAAAGGCTTTAATTTAATGAAATCAATTGATATGTTATGTAGATTTTAGTTTTATTCACATCTGAATACCCAACTTTATAAATTGCTGTTTACTCCTTTACCAAAAAATTAAAAGTGCTGAGATTCATGGAGGTAAGAGATGTCTATCTCCATACTGTTTATTATAGCTTTAATCTCATTAACATTAGTATGAGAGTTTTTATTGTTTTGTATCTTAGCCACAATGTTTAAATCTGCTGCAATGATTTTTAAATCGATGCTAACGTCAAATATATTCTAAAACTACAAAACACTAGGGTATTTTTGTTCTTAGAGAGGAAAGTATGTCTCTTTTCTAAAGGAAAGGGAAGAAAAAGTCCTTTTGTTATACAGGTTCAGGATATGGAAAGGCAGATTGCAGAGGAAACAAAGGTGTCTCCTTGTGTTGGTGGGTGTATTGTGAACAAACGTTACAGTCTATCTGTAAATACATCTGTGTCTACAAATCCCCTAACGGTGGAATTATCCAAAGACTGGCAAACATGGTGAAAGAAAAATACAGAAAGAAAAAGCTGAAAAAAAGTGAGAGAGGAAACAAATATAAACTTTCTTTTTATGGCTTTGCAGATCTATTTACTTGAGTAGGTTTTGAAATACATTCTATATTTTTATTCAGTTTAATTTCAGAAATCTAAAAGTTAATAAGAAAAAGACATGCTGCATCCATTTGCACTGTGAAGCATGAGTGATTTATTTGCTGTTTAGTGAAGGAAATTGAGGAACATTTTATATTAAGGTTTTGTCAAATTTTCTAACAACTCAAATCTTTTCTTTACAAATTTACTCGTGTTGAATGTAAAAAATAGTCACGCAGTGCTAGTTCCTTATCAATTTTAAGTATATATATATAAAAAAATAATTTTCACCATGTTTAAACACATTTTTTACAGATGTGATCAGGCAGTTGCTCAAGAATAAACAGGAAAGTGAACGTTTCCGATGGTGTGCAGTATTTAGTTGAAGTATGTGGTATTTGGTAGTCAGCATAAACAACAAGATCAAAGAATGATTGCTAGAAAGAAACCGTTCATCACTCTTTGTCAAAAAAATCATGAAGAAGCTATAGGTTTTCATCAACAAAGTAATTTGTTCATGTGTGTCCAAATACATTTTTGAGAGTGATGTTCTGCTCTGTAATTTAAAAAAGATAGTCTGCAACACACCATAAACACAGAGCAGGCCACATTAAAGTATTGAAGGAGGAAGCTATGTGATAGCTTTAGGTGTGTGGAGAAAATGGACACATTTGTAGTGTCGTGGTATATAGCAGATAGATATGAATATTCTCATGTTCCAGGATTGAATTTACGTATTTTGTGTCAAATGTTTTGAAAATGTATGTAAAATTGATTTGATTTGTTTTACCAACTATAAGTCAAAACAATAAATTTGTACATATGGTATTTCTGCACATATACAAGACTTCTCAATGGCATATACAAATATAGGAAAAAAATAATTGTGCTGATATAGGCCTTCTAGAACAATATTATCATAGTATATATATAAAATATTATATAATATCACTTTTATAATAAGTGTACTTTTTACAGTATATACTGTTATATTTAGCTTGTCTTAAAGTTAAAGGTATGTGCTGATTTCACAAACCAGTGGCATTCACAAATTGAAAACTGAGAATTTTAATGAGATGTTTAGATTTTAACAAGAATGGCAGTTGTGATCTGAAAAGGACGATGTCATGGAGGAATGACGGGGAAGGCTGTTTATATTTTTGCACGTACCTTTTTTTATTTTAACATCTTTAAAAGGGGGATTTACATTCTGCAAATAAACTGCCTAAAACTACAGATTACAGATAAATCTCCAACACCTTTTCAGATAATACTAATATATTCTTAACTGCATTTTAACAAAAGAAATTTTGAGTTTGTTGCTTGTGTTTCTTTCTGTGGTTATACAAATTTTCTTAAGAGGCTGTCAAGTAGGGTTTTACTCTGAAAGAATTTAAGGTTTGTCTTAAGACGTCTCAGATACTGGCATTTATTTCAGGATTCTTGTCAAGTCATGACCCGATTATCTTTCCTTTTACCCTAGCAAGCGTTAGAGGCATCAGTTCAAAGCATTAGTTTCCTTGTCCTTTATTGCAGATTCCTGGCAAGCAGTTTCATGTTCTTATAAACAAATATTGTGGGTTTACATGTTTATATGTTAGGTGTGTTTATAGAAACAGATATACCCACATATGTTGCATGTGGTATATGTGTTGTTAATTTAATTACATTTGTTATGTGTTATGAATAACGTTACCGTTATAAACATGTTCTGCACATTAAGTTTGAAGTAATTAGAATTCTGCATCAGATCACTGAACACATACATTTTTGAATCTGCGGAACTGACCTGTTCTTTTTATCTGCATGCTCTGTTAAATTGTTTAAAAAAAACAATACAGGTATGATCAGGTGATTGCCTATATTCTAGGTGCTGGTCCAGGGAACTCCACTGAAATATTTTTGTACAAATAATCCCAAGAGATGTTTCCCTTGCTAGCTGTGTGCTTGCAAAGTAGATTTTGGTCAACGTTCTTACTCAGCAGGGTTTTCTGTTCCTTTGGAAAGACTTAGTGATCCTCAGAAAAGTGAAGCACAGTCATCTATAAATGCTTTATTGAAAGACTTTCCCAAGTCCTTTTCTCTGAATTCCAATATGCAGTGATGCCTGGATGGAAGGCATAGCCCTGCTGTACAACAGCAGCTATCAATTTACCAATACTCCCGACCATTAAAGCCCTTCCTAGCTTATCCAACGTGAAAACTTTGAATTATCGCTGGCAAGGTATGAACTGCAATAGACAGGCGTATGTACAGGTTCATTTCCTTTTCCTTGCAGTTAATAGATGGTTTAAAACCAGGTTCATTAGTTATTCACATTGTAGCAAATGTACCTTTAGACATTCACTACTAAATTATTGGACTTACCAGCCAGATATTTAAAGCGAAGTACAGCACAGTGCTGATAGAGCATTGTTCTTTGCTTCACCCTCCTTATTGCTCAAGAATGTGCCCAACCTGCTTGACTGACTTAAAGGTAATGATTGGTTAAGTCCTTGTTTCCCAGCCTAGAATCCAGTCTCACTCTTAGGAGCATATAGGTTGCACATTGTATTGTAATAGTATAAGAATGACAAAACAGTAAGAAATAGTAGCCTACCTAGAGGAACTCAAAACAGATGGCACAAATTTAAAAATTCCAAAATACAAATCACCATTTAATGTTATATACATTTTGCATAGTAGTGTGTTTTTGCTACAGCTGAAGATTCCATTATATATGTTTTTTGCACCACTCCATCATAATGTAGTAGTAGTCATGTATACTAAACAAATATATTTAACATTTTTTACTTTATTCTTTTTTGGTGTTTCTTCAGTTATTGGATGCCACCTTTTTTGGTTATTTTTTAAAATTAAGTTTTGCGCTAAATGGTATTAGTGACATGTATTAAGTATATTTCGTTAGATTTTTTAAAATACAATAATTTGTCAGGGTGGCGTATGTTTAAATAAACAATAATTGTGAGCCACAACTTGAATCCGCATTGAATATGAACTTTCTGTGTTGTTTTAGATAGTTACCATCTACATTTAGTTGGCTAAAATGCATCTTCCTTTGGCGCACACTAATCACTAAGACAGTAATAAAAAATACTGTCATGTCCATCCCTGAATTGTCACACACAAATCAACAACAAAATAAAGAACATCAGTTGTCACCAGCCTACTGCAACATAAGAACAGAAGACGGGTTACAAATGAAAGCACCATTTGGCCCATCTGGCCTGTTTGGTAGCTAGTAATGTATGGCCAGCAGCATCAAGTACACACATGTCAACAATGAATTAGCTTTTAAATTATTACGGTGTGAGTATTGCTTCATTTTTAAAAGTTGCATGAATATTTTATGCCATTTATCTAGATTACCTCCAATAGGATTTTAAATCAAATAAAGTAATTGTAAGTGACATGCGTCAAGTATGAAAATTACCACTGAAGGTTTGAACATTTTCTTCTAAAATGCATTCACATCTTTGAATGTCCAGATTAAGAATTGAACCTCAAAAGCATTCACGTTTTACAGTCATACATTTAACATTTGGGGTAACTGTTATTTTTTTCTTGGGTGCGTGTCTCTTCTTTTGCTGCTCATTATTGATAACACCTTGTGTTGTTCTATGAGGGATAATGTGCAAAATATCATTAGCCAAAAAGTAAAATGATAAAATTGATGTTCTCCCCTGCTGGAAAGGTGCTTAAAATCTATCCAGTCTTTTGATTAGAAGTTCAGTGATAGAAGTTATTTACTCATGCAGCACTTAAACATGGAACTCTGAGTAGGACAGAAGTGGAAACGTACGTATTCAGCTCTTACAGATTCTTTTCATTTTCTGCAGATTTTATGATTTGGTGGATATGAACTTAGAATCCACTTCTGAGAATTGAACCACATCTAAGGATGAAATTGATTCATGTCTGTCCTGGCTGGTGTAGGCACAGTTTGATGATTACTGGTGTGACAGAGCAATGATATCTTACACATGCTTGTAACACCCTCGTGGTTTACTACTTACATTATTCAATGTGAATATAGAAAATGCACAAAATTGACATTTTTGAAACTCTTGTATGACCACAAGAAAGGAAACTTTTTCATTATTGTAATGAACCCTACTGTAGTAATAACTGCCCTGTATCAATTTGAGGAAATATAACATTCTATGATATAACACGATCAATAAATATGATTTTACAAATCAATAAATTGTAACACACTGTGTAGTTCAGATGTCTTCTTATGAGAAGTGATTCCACTAACATGAAAGTAGTTATACTGTGGTTAATACCACGCATTTGCTTTTCCTGCACCTTGATGAATTTGGTTCTTTATTGATTGTACATTATTCTTTGTCAGCTGATATATGCTCCATCATTGTATCATTGCACTTACATTTATGCTATTAGCTTTAAATGAGCAGTGATTGTGAGCTCTGTTAAAATAATTTCAGAACAGAGTTTGTGAAAAGTCAAATATCAGTCTTCTAAGAAAAGAATGTGGAAAATCTAATTAGTTTACTTAAACAATAATATTATATTCCTGTATATGGGGCAACATGGTCATTTTACAAACGTTTGTGGATCTGCCTTTTAGAATTTATGGGCAGAAGCATCCATCTAGAGGGGTGGGGGAATTAAAAAAAATTTCTAAACTTAAATTGTTTAGTTTAACTTACCATGTTCTATATATAAAATTGTTAGAACTCTGGCAAAACATAAATCAAATCAAAATATGTTTTGCAATTATTGATTACAATAAGAGATATAAATAAATTATCCTCACTTATTTATTTTTAATGCTAAATCCTGACTATATATATATATAAATTGGTGCTGCTTAGCAGTCCAGACAGGTTCTTCCGGTGCTAGGGACATTTAGCTCATTTTAAATCTCTAGCAACTTCTGTTTTGAGGGTATCTTGTTGACCTTTTGCAACCCAGCTGGCTTTTAATTTTTGGAGAATTATCTGTTTAATACAATGGCAATCATTAGTGGTAACATAACTCTTAACATGTGAACCCATGTACTAACTACTGTATGTGTAATACCATTCACTGTGTCAGTGCAGTTTAACAATTTAATGTTCAAAGAGATAGTGTCATTGTAATCGTCTACCATCGACAGAGCCGACACAGCAGTGCTGTTTGCCTGCTATTCCATCTAAAGGCTTTGGTTTCCACTACAATGAGCAATGAATGCTGAGCAGCCATCTGACAGATAGGGAAACAGCTCATTGATATCAGGTTGCATTTATCACGATTTAAGAGACTGTGGCGATGTTCAGTGTAAATAGTTTTGTGCCACAGTTGGTTTTACTTTAAAAAAAGGTATTAACCACAGGTAGCAAAAGTAAAAAAAAAGAAAAAAAACATTTTTGATTTTGGGGTGTAACCATATTTGAACTAAAAATGCTTCCTTTCTCAATGCTATGAATTATTTGTCAGTACATACAGAAAAAATGTGTTTGTCCTAGGAAATATCGGAGAAGTGGTATAAATAATTTGCTTTACCTCAACAGTAATGTGTAAATGCATGATTGTGTTATATTATGTCTATAGCAAAAATAGTTCACGTCTCTTTTAAGGTAGGTAATTTCTGTTTTACATCTGTGAGTATTTTAACTAAAACACTTCTACTTGAACTGTAGCTGCGGCCTTTTGGGTCTGTCAGAAAGTTTGAGGAACCTGCACTTAAATTTTTTCTCTTCTTGCCTACTTTCACTTTTGTCGATTTTTTAAATGTTCTTATTTTTTATTTTTCTGTGTTTACCCAACATTTTACTAATGCAGAAGACGACAAAGCCATAAAGTTTGGAAATTATCATTTGTGCAATGAAGGTCATCCTCAGGCTCCATCTCGGTGTGACCTCATCTTTGGTAATGACCTTTAAATTGTAATTTTGGATTATATATGAAAGTCTTTGTTGGAAGCATCTAGTAGATGATGCTTCCTGAAATGAGACACTTGAAAATTATTATTGCAAGCAATATAAGATAATGGACAGTCATTATTCACCTTGCTGTCTGTGCTCATTTATATTGCCTACTCTTGAAATATGATGCATCTACTGTACTTACCAGGCACTTAATAACAGAAAGCACTATGTTTGTAATGATTTATAATTACCACAATAAAATGTGCAATGTAGACATAATGTCTTGGTTGTTCACTCAATAATTATCTCATTTTATTTATACAGATGGATAGTTGTGGATGGGGTGAAAGGCTTCCTTTGGTCTATTAGTAGAAGCTTTCGTGGGTGCACTAAAACTCTTAATCTAGACTCTAGAACAATGATTTTTTTTAGGAAAGTTTTGTGTTGTGTGAAAAAAACAAAACAATGGGAAAACATTACACTGGGTAATACTCAAAAGAAAATTGGCATTTAAGTCCATAGTGTGCATTACTGAAAAAGAAATCCACGGGCAGCAGTATATTTAGTTAAATATTTAAATACCATTAATTCGTTATTATTTCCATTAACAATCCAATGGAAATATTGTTACTGAATGCACTGATGCTTGTAGGGATTAAACTGTTGCTTGATTGAGATATTACGTTGGTTGCTATATAAAAATGGGTAACTAAAAGCACATTATTGCATTTAATCTAAAGTTCAGTGGTTTTAGAGTGTGTCAGGGTTTGAAATTGGAGAATTTATTTTAAAAACGGCAATTGCCTATTTATGCCCACCCAATTAGGAATGGTCAATTGCGTGTCTTTCACATATTAAAGAACAAGGGAGTGTAGACAGACTCTCCTGATGATGATGATAATTATTAATAATATAATAGCCCTACTCAAAATGCCTTACAGGTAATGGGGGACTCCCCTCCACTACCGCCAATGTGTAGCCCCCACCTGGATGATGCCAAAGTGTGCCAGTACACTCACCACCCATTAGATATCACTGGGGAGAACAGAGTGATGAAGTCAGTTTGTAGTTGGATTATAAGGAGGCCAAGACTGGTAAAGGCCAGGGGAAATTTTGCCTGGACACTGGGGTAACACCCCTATGGGAGGTTACAGGGATCACCGTGTTGCTGAGAGCTGACAGAGCCCTTAGCAGCACTTAGCCAGTTGGGGAATGGCCCAAGCTTGAGTCCGTGACCATAGAGCCCAGTGTGTGCTCAGATAAGCACCTTTACTTGTTGGGCCACTTGAGAGGCCTGGTACTTAATTTGAACAAACCCAATGATCTAGTTTACAGATGTGGGTGTGTTCACTCAAACACTTTCTTTGGTGTCTTACCTTCCTTGAATAATAAAAATTAATCATCCTAATAGTGTTAATGAAACTAAGGAGTTGACTCACGTCCTTGTCAAAAATAATTAGTCTTGAAGACAGAAGCATTATAGGTCATCGAAAACGTTGACCTTAAAGAGCAGAAAATCTTTCAGATTTGTTTGTTAATATTTATACTGTATGTTTGGAAAACCTTTCCTCGAGAAAACATTCTGTATTTAACCGTTTCCTAAGGGGATTCTGTGGGAGGTGTTGCACATCGAGAGGAAGGAAAAAGGAACATTGTATCATACAAGGATACAGCTGCTTTGAAATACATAATAGGTGTTTACTAGATTGAAATGATTATACCTCTGTCACAGCAGGCTGCATGCACAGTGTCTTTTCTGAGAATAGCATCATGAATATTATTGTGATTAGGAAATGCAGTCTTGTCAGAGAAAATTGACTGGCTGACTGATGGGTTGACTATATTAAAGATAACTACAGTGTGTACATGTACTTATTTCTCCTTTACATTTACATTATAGTAGTCCAGATGTTTTTTATATGTAAGCAATGTTTTTATAATTAACTTCTAGGCAGTGGAGATACAACTGACAAGTTAACCCAATGTTTTTGGAGGGGCAGATACAAAAGCAATAAAGTATATGCAGATGGAATTGGCTTCTTCAGATGACTAAAATCTAATACAAAAAAGAAAAATAAGCTTTGCCACTTATGCAACCTGTTTTCTTCAATGCTTAATTTAATCATGTTTCTTTGCTGTAAAATTTTGTGTGTGTTTATCGAATTGTAAAATACAATGACTGGCAACCAGATGTGATTCTTGTCACCACAGTACCCGTCACGACTTCTCTCATTCATATGGTGTGCACTACTGCCCTAACAATACTTCCAGTAATTTAGATGTCTTTTGCACTTAATGACAAGTTTGTGTAGGTCAATAGCTTACCAGTGTGAAGTGTGCTTATCCTTAGGGTCTGCAGATGAAACCATACATGAGAATGACCAGTAGATTTTTTTATTGACAAGAGTCGCTAAATATTAAATCGGATGGACTGGCAATCCTGATTTAAAAAGGTTTGAAATACTGTTAGTGTCCAAAAATATAGATTCAATTCAGTCCTCTAAAATATACATATGCATATGTTTGTATTTATAAAATAAGTGGATCAAAAAGGCTTGTATTCTTTGCTTTCTGCTCGGATGAAACTGAAAAATGCCCTATAGCATTACAACTGGGCATGTCTGTGATATTCTGAACTAAGTATTTTTTTTACATTTCTTATTGTAGCAAGTTTTTAAAGCCTATATTTGTTCTAATTTGGTGGTTGTACACTTGTGATTTTTGGTTTACTTGTGCTTTGATGTTTTTACCACTTTAGAAAAGTAATTAAAATTAAATTTACAAATGATGGTCAACCACTTATAGCATATGGTGAATATGTGGAATATAATTGTTTTTCAAGATGGACTTCAATAAAAGGCTTGCTGTTTCCTTTCTGTGAATTTCAGCATTTGTAAGATCATCTAGTCATGCAGTGTGTCTAGCATCACCTTCTTAATTTACTGTAATGCAGGATGTTACGTATCAGAGAAGGCTGTTTGACTCATCTCACTCATTTTGATGTTTTTAGCTTAATGATTCAGGAACCCCAACTAGATCATTTTTATATACTCCCAGTATCCCACATCTCCCACATTACCTGTCATTTTAAGATGAACACACAAGAAAGATTTCATGTATTCAAAAGCCTACTGGTCTCTTTTTGGAATTTAGGGGTTTCACTTTTGGACCCCTACGCTGAGCTCCATGATGATGTTTAAGGAAAAAAATAATTTATTTGGTCTCTTTTAGTGATCATTTTTAGTCTGTCCTTTTGAGCAATAGCTTTCAGTTCAGGTATCAATTGAGTTGGTCCCCTCTTGGACACGCCCTTCTTTTGTAATATGGACATCAGAACTGCACACTGTATTTTAGATATGATTGTTCTAGTATATTGTAATGTTTTAGCGTGACCTCCCATGACATATTGCTTGCAAATCTGTGTGCCTTGTGTATATTGCTTTTCATATTTCAGCTTGCGCTATAAAGTTGACTTTTTTTTCTCTATAATCTCATTTTGGTACACTTTGCTATTATACTGTATGTCTGGTGATATTTGGAGAAAAAAAAAAACTTAACAATTGGTTTGCAGATTAAAATATCTAGGGCTTTTTTCTCAAATTCTACAGATTACATGTGCAATGTTTTTTTTTTGTCTCACCATAATCACAACAATGCAATTATATGTGTGGTATATGAGACATGTAGTGTGATATGGAGAAATGGATGACTGTCTAAATTAACCACCACTTTTTCATCATTTGTTTGTAAAAAGGTGACAGTACAGTAAATGAACCTTTTTGTAGATGCCTTCATTCTAAACCCTGTTTAGAAATCTGACACTGGGGTATTGGGTAATTTCAAATAAGCTATTTATTTTCAGGGACAAAGTTCTAGTTTCTTAAATGTTGTGGTTGTCAGAAAGCTTTCTGCAGTTCAATAACAGTTTTTAGTTTTGCAAAATTCATTAGTATCTAATGAACTATTGTTATTCCATTGAAACTGTGTAGGTTTGATGCAGTAAGCATGTCTTATTGTCTTCACAGCTATGTTCTAAATGTTTTCTGTCAGATCATTTTATTTTACATAGTTGTTTGAGTTGTGAATTTACTGCTTTCAGAGATTACAAAATACTTGACATATCTATTGTTCTATTGAACATTTTGAGGTATCTTTCGGAAAAAAAAATCAATCTTGATATGCCTAAACCTACAATTATGCTTGCTTTTTTTCATTTATTATGGCTGATTTGCCAAAGTTACTGTGAAGATGATTTGGAATGCCATTAAAGCTTAAATGCTTGCAGTCAGTGCTTAAAACATTTTTTTTTCCTGCTCCTCTTCTCTAAGCCAACTGACAGTGGGTGAATTTAAATTGCATACTTCAAAGTGAGGGCTTATTTTAGTTATTGTTTTGTTGTATTTTTTAAGGCTGTAGAAGAGAAAGATAATATATTGCAAGATACATCTGTTACAATGCAAACGTATGTTGGAAGTACGATTTTGAATCCAGCTGTTTTCTTACTCCTAGTAAAACTCACAGCAATCTGGAGTGTAGAAGGCAGGACTACATGCTGCACACAGTGACAGTCCATTGCGGGGCATATTCACACTATTTAGAGTCACCATGTAAAAAAGGCAGCATGATGTGGGACACTGGAAGAAAACTGGAGTACCCACAAACAACACACAAACCTGTTAAAGGCATGCAGACTCCACACAGCAGGTGCTCCTGTCTGGAATTGAACTCGGCAACACAGCCGGGTTAACAGTCATTCCAGTGTACCCACTCGTGACTTTGAGTATCTTGGCGTTTTTCTTCTTTTCTGTATCTCAGAGACTGCCTTTTTACATTTACATGACCCTTAAGAAGCGTTCTAATGCATGGTAATTTAATAACTCTTAAACTGTGTATCATTTAGATATACTGTTCTGAGGAATAAAATGCCAAGAACTACTTGGGAAGAATTGTTCAGAATGTATATATTGTAAAGGCTCAGTGTCCACTCACATCTGCATTTGACTGGTTGTTTTGTCAGGTACATCTTGAAACACAAGCCTGTATTATAAACTGGTATGCTCATACCTACTCATCGTCTCCACCACAGACCATTTCTTGTGCTTCCAAACGCCAGATCCACAGAAGACGTCATTGTGTCCAAAAGCATGTGGTCTTTTCTTTATCTTTCCTAATCAAATTCAGAGGTAATATTGCAGCAAAATCTTTTTTGTTGCATTTTGTTTGCCCAGATTACAGCATGTCTTTACTCCCACATTTACACTAGTTTTATCATTGTGCTTTAAATGTTTATGTGATGATTAAAACTTTGTTGGATTTTTCATATTTGAAAAGAAATCTAGGAGATTTCAGAAGGAGAGTGCATTAAAAATCATACAGTTTTGTTATAAACATTGCTTTAGCATCTTTATTGTTTACTGCTTCATGTAGGCATTTATTATCTTCTTGATTACCTAAGGCTGTTTTCAGGTACTGTATATCCACCTAAAACCCAGCTCTTAAAGGTTAATCATCAAGATTTAATTGTTGATCTTGTAAAAATTCTGAATTTATAAGGCAGTATCTGCAAAGGTAGTAAAAATATAAATATGAACAATAGCTATTTTCAAGCTCTCTTTCAGAGCTTCATAGAGCCTGTCATGGTTATGGAAGACCAGTTCACATACAGGTATGTATAGAAACCTATGTACAGTATGCATACAAGTATATATGTCTATGGAATTAAAATATGGGTGCAAGCAAGGGTATATTCTATACAGAAGAAATTCTTTGTTCATGCATTAGACCTCACACATTAGTAGAGCTGAAAAGAGAAAAGACATTGACAGAGGCACACTGTGTTTGACTAAATTCGGGGTTAAATGGTGCTGCCTGGCCTTTAAGACTCATTTGGATGACTGCTGTATAGATTTCCAAATGGAGTTCATGTGGTTCTAACTTAATACTTAGCATGTTATGTTTTTTGTAGTACAACATGACCACTTTATTTTCAATTATAATGCTTAACAGTAAATGTTTAATAATATAAACTAGAATGTTTCATATTTAAAGCTTCCACTCTGTATATGCCCAACTTTTTGTATCATTTTGCCAAACATTTTTGTGGTAGGATTTTTTTTTTCTATGGACAATGCTTTTTTAATTGATAAAGCCACACTCACGAATATAAGAAACAAACGTAAAATGCAGATTGATTTTGTAGGAATTTTAAGGTCAGCTAATGAAAATCCCAACACTATAATCAGTAATTCTAAAATACATATACCACTTTTTTGGAAAAAGAAAAAAAAATGGCTTGGCTATGAATCCTGTGATAATATAAAATCCTTTCAAACCAAGTTCTGCAGCTTAATTATTATATTACTAAATGCAGCAGTCTGTTCGGTGGTAGAAACACTTCCATATTATTATCATGCTGAAGATTGACTGTTAAGAGCTCATTACAGTTATTTTTCTAAAGAGTGGTTTATTAAACACAGTTACCTAATAAGCATCTTTGGTGGAGCAAATTGCTGAAAACAGTAATGAGTCTGATTAGAGCACATTTCAATTACGACAGCTCAACTTGCCAAAAAAAAAAGGCATTTCTTTGCCTTGATGCTTGGGAATCCTGCTAGAAGGCATTGCACACAAAAAAACCACAGCCACCTCTGTGCTTCCTTTCAGCAGCACAGTAATGAATAGAGAATTGTGCAAGCAGCAGTCCAATTTACGCACTGGGAAATTGGATGGACAGAGCGGAGGCACAGTCATGTTTGCTTAAAAACAGCAAAGGCTACCAAGATTAATAGTTCCCAAAAAGGTCAGCTCTCTGTTTCTCTTGCTTCTTTGGCGATGATTGCAGTAACAGAAATTAAATGAAATTCAAATTAATACAGTGCTCTTGATAGTGAACTGTTGAGTTGTTATAGTTTTAAGATCTACATATTTCACTGTCACACTTTACATAGTGTTAAGAGCTTTTTTGGGGGAGGGTTGATGCATCACACATCGCACATTTTGACATTCGAACAGAAAACTTTCTGAAAAAATTAAATATGTAAGATACCACAAACCTGATAAAACAGGTGTTTCACCATGTTCTCTGTAATTAGATAGAATATTTAATTAAACTTTTTAATTTGCATCTTTATCATGTTCGGATGATACGTATGATTGTGTGAACTAATAGATGCACTGTCAATTTTCTTAATGTTTCTTTACAAGACTCTCGCGTTATTTGCACACATTACAGTTAAATGCACTGTAGACGTCATTGAAAGATCTGAATATGAAGCAGCCGTCTGCTAATAGATAGATTTGCTATTATAAGAGCCAATTAAAAAAGGCTAATCTCATTTAAAAAGCAATAAATAGATGTGGGTTATAATGAAATAGCTTTATTTTATTGTTTTCCTAATAGGAGTTGCTGATATGACATGACAGCTAATATTGTACTTAAATAAGCTCTGCTACTTTGCTTCTGCAGCTATTCTTTTCATTTCATTTTTTTTAAATACTGCTTGACATCTTTATATTGGACAGGTGTAATGACTAAAACAGTGTGGTGGAAGTAGCATCAGTAAAAGCCCATTCTAATGTATGCTTTTGATGAGAAGAATATGTCAATGACAGTGCTTTTGCAAATCTTGTTGCTTAAAATTTAAACCTGTGATGGCTGAATTAACCGTCTTCATCATGTTGTGCCGTCTGTAATGGTGCTTTTTTGTTTCTTACGAGGAGAGCGTTAAGGTTAAGTAGCATGCATGAATTTAAATATTATTAATCAGAACTACATGGCAGTGATTTAAGAACTATAAAGCAAAAGACAATTGTTTCTATGATTATTTGCATTATCATAAACTGTAGTTAGTGAAAGTGAGTTTTAAAAGCTAAAATCTTATGTTCCAATTTCAATAACATTAGCAGTCAGTTCAATTTATTATATAAAATAGATCTTATTATTCTTTAAATTGCTTAATGTTTTGGTATTGCGTACAAAGCTTGACCAGTAGACACTGTTAAATTGTACAAAGATCTCCATTTGTCTGTCCCTCTTTGTTTGTAATCAGTGGAATTTGAGCTAATGCCCTAGAGCCATTGAGAAAATATTTAACTAATGGGAAAACTCGCTAATTATACAAGTCGTAGTTAAAATGAAGCTAAACTTTTTTTCATGAATAAAAACAATTCATTTATCAACATTATATGTGTAAGTTAATGATGTTTACATTTTACAATTCTGTGCACCTTATTGTTACAAATTTCTCTTGGGGTATTTTGAGGTATATGTTAATACGATGTCTTTTGCCCTCCATAGGCTAAGACACAGCACGCTTCATTTCGGACTCTCTGTGGCTTTTTTTAAAAAAAGGCTGACTTGCTGCTGACTGGTGCAGAGGGAGGTGACAGCTTCTCTGAATGCATTTTTTTTCCTTCTGCCCCAACCCCCACTTGTATCCTGGCTTCTCCTTCTCTTTGTCTCTTTCTCTCCCTCCCTCCCTCTCTTTCCCCCTGCCAACATGCCTCAGTTTTTTTTTTCCTGCTGAAAGCTGAACTTTGCTCCCATGAGCAAGACCAACACAACATGAGGAGTTAGTTTGTGGATTCTTTTACACAAGGAGAGAAGCAGTTTAGGCAGATGATAGACCACATTTCAGTGCTGGAGGGAGTAACCAGGGATTTTTTTAGCTTTAAAATAAGTTCTCGCTAGCAGCCTCTTGTATATGTATTTCAGAGGGCGGTTGCACTTATTCATTTAGTTACACAAAGATGTGTGCACATTATTTAAGTCAAAGTTATGATCAGTATTTACACAAAGCAGAGCAACCTAAGCATTTATTACTGTATACAGTACATCCACCTGGACTTGATAATCTTCCTAATTTTTTTTTTCACCTATGAAATTGTCAAAATGAAGTGTCCCATCTTGTTCTTAGCTACATGGAGAAGAATGCTTCTCTGGAGCTACAGCCCAGTCCACAGCTGAGTGATTTTTGAGTCACTCATGCTTTATTTTAATTTTTTTCTTCTGTTTCCATTTCATTAAGCATTTGATGTTCAGGGATCTGAACTGTACCTGTTAAAGTACACTTAGCCAGAAGCGCCTCTGTGATTGTTGAAAGTGGCACTTTATGCAGATGAGATGGAATAAAAAAAAGTAATTTGCCGCAAATGTATTGTAATTTGCAGACGTGAGATGTGAAAGTGTGATTTAAAAGGAATCATCATTTGGCAGTGTTTAAATTAAATAATTAGGATGTATTAGTCCAGAGCTGTGTGCTTCTTGGAGTCACCTTTAACCATGTTGGTGCCAATTTCTTTAATAAGTACAGTATAAAGACATTCTTTGTCTTTGTGTTAAATATAAAAAATCTTCCCATTTCTTCAGTAATACAGAAATTAGGTTGTAAGTAGTGAAACTTAAATATTTCCATTTAAAATGTTTTCCAGTTACTTAAAAGTGTTTCAGTTCCTGTTTATTGTACCACTATAAATAGGATTTACAGATTTAAATAGTCTTATTATTTAATGCTATATTGAGACATTCTTTTTTTTTCTTTCATTAAAGGGCTCCTATCAATTGGTAAATTTCCGTCTCAATAATAATCATCAATCAATGAAAAATAAATGAAAGATAAATGATAAGCTTTAATCCTTGAATCTGATTTAAGTGTTTTGAGTGGTAATGTTAATATTCATTTTTGGTTTTACAATTCTAAATTCTATTTGTTTGGCACTTGATTTTAACATGTAGATTTATAGCCATTTTTATGCCAAGAAGCACATTTGAAATTTCTCATTTTTGTGTTGAATTTACTTCGCTAACTCCCAAGTGGTTGTTAAAAGTATTTTGTCTCTTTTATTTTATGATTTTTGTTTTTCCCCATTTTTGAATTTCTCAGCTACTTTCTTAGAGATAGCTGTTAATGCTGTTTCCAGATACATATAGACTTTGTTTTAAATATCTGGCAAATAGTAGTGACTCTATTCACCCTCAGTTCATGTTCTCATTTTTTTGCTTTCACCTAAATAATGAGGGTGGTTGTTGCAGTTAGCAGGTTTGCAGTATGTAAGTGTTACAAAGACCATGCACACAGAATTCTGCCTCTCGCATTATGGAAAGAAACTTCTAAATCTGTGTAACAAATGATCAAGTTCTGGATTGCCTACAGAGGCTGCAAAGCAATATTACCAATGGTTAAGAGAAGCTAATTATATGAGAAGGAAGAGATTTTTTTTTACCATGTTTAGATTGTTAAAAAGTGAATTCTGCCATATTGATCTGACAGCTGATTTGATCTAATTACTTTTATGCCTCGGATCTGTTGTCAGATGCATTTTAAAGAAGTAAAGAACAGCATTGCAGCAGAGACAACGTTGTTCAGAGGGTCCCTTCTTGTGAAATGTTTTATTTCAACATCAAAACTGTGATTTTTGTTCTTTCTTCTTCTTTTAGACAATAAACCTACCTGTCAGAACCACTAATAGAAAGTCTGTCATTTGTTTTCAGGAGCTTATTTCCAGTATTATTAATTGATAGACTTTTTTTGTGGCTGGTATATTTATAGCTATGTTTTGCTCTTTGTCTTAGGCATTTCTTAATCATTAGCTTGGAAGCCTGACAGGAGTGCCAGCCCTAGCTTGATTTTCTTTGACTAAAACCTTGTAAATTAACACAATTAGCGCAGCATCATCCTGCTAATTAGCTTCCAGTGTCTGGTGCAGCAGTTTTGCAAGCGGCGGGGAGGGTGTCAGATGGGAATCGACATGCCGCTCTGTTACCAAACAAACAGTATGTTGCATTTGTGTAACTTAGGAAGCCTGTGGCAGCCACGTTTGATTCCTTGACTGGACTATAAGATGCTAAAGGGGGGAGGGGGCGGGGGTTGGGGGGTATAGCAGTAATAAAGCAGACATCCTGTGTCACAGATGCCTCATTTCATCTGGGTTTCCTCTTATCACACAATCTATGCCAGAGGGCGCTGGACTGTTTGTGAAAAATCACTTTTGGTAATATGATAGAGATTAAATGTGCCTGTTGATACAGCTGCACCATTGTCAGTAAAGTGTGCACCATGAACAAGTAAGAGGTGGAAAGATATAAAGCTTAAGCTTACATGGACTCTGGTTGTGTACTTGTGGCTTAAAGAAAAAATAACATTGTCATCATTTTACACCCTGTTATTGTACCGAATATGACTTTAATAATCGCACGCTGAGCTCAAAATGACAGCATATGTAACTACCGGTATTTGTAGGAGTAGTTTGGGATTAAAAAGGATTGTGCCTTTTGTACCCTGGAGGCTAAAATAAAAAGAAGAAGAGAAAAAACCACAGAAAGACAAGTGACGCTTGTTTCTTAGAGCCTCCGCTACAGGACTAGCAGGCAGAAAGGAGCCCGTTGTAATTCATGCCGAGTTGTAGGTTTTGTGTGATGAAAGCGACAGAGCGCTGCCTGGGAGATTGCTTTGCTGCACTCCACGAAGCAGATTTGAAACTGTCTTGGACCGCTTTAGATGAGAGTTGGATTATAGAGTGACCTGCAATGTCTGTGTCATATTGTTCTGTGCAGGGTGCATTATACTGTGCTAACTAGGTGTTGGGCTCCAAATCAGAGAGGTATCCTAGATGTGATCTGTCAGCTGTGTCTCATATTTATTATATGGGGGTGGGGTGGGGGAGAAGCAGGGTCGGAGGAGTAAAACTAAAACCGTCATGGTGAGGGGCAGAGGAAAAGGGCAGAAGCCTTTTTTCCCTTGTATTTGTACATTGATGTACCCCTGTTGCGTATATGCGATTCCGATATTTTTAATACTGTACATTATGGCAATGCTGATTAGCTTGGAACCGTCCTTGATTTTTGTCTTGTTTCCACATTGTAATTCTTCATTGTAATTAAATTAAACTGTCTTTCTTGAAATTTCAGGCTTAAAGATGCAGTGGACCCCAGAGCATGCACAGTGGGCAGAACAGCACTTTGACATCACCTCAACCACCCGCTCTCCAGCACACAAAGCAGAGGCATACAGGGGCCACTTACAACGTACCTATCAATATGCCTGGGCCAATGATGATATTTCTGCACTGACTGCCTCAAACCTGTTGAAAAAATATGCAGAGAAGTACTCTGGAATTTTAGAAGGTCCAAGCGAAAGGGCACTCCTAAGTTCCTACTCTGATGCCCCAGGTCTTTTGAATGGAAGGAAGACTGAAAGTGAAGGCTGGCAGCCTTCTGAAGGAGTTTATCCTATGAACTGCGTTCCAGACGTTATTTCTGCAAGCAAAGCTGGAGTGACAACTACCCTACCTCCAGCAGATGTCTCTGCCAGCATTGGCAGCTCTCCTGGGGTGGCCAGCAATTTGACGGAGCCCAGCTATTCCAACAGCAATTGTGGAAGTCACACGGTAGCCAGTCTTCACTCGGGACTCCCGTCTCAGGAATATGCCACAGGTTACAATGGCTCTTACCTGCATTCAAGTTACAGTGGCCAGTCAGCCCCTGCCCTTCCTTCACCTCATCCATCTCCTTTGCACAGCTCTGGGCTTTTGCAGCCACCCCCCCCACCCCCTCCCCCTACTTTAGTGCCAGGCTACAATTCTGGGTCTCCCAACCTCTCAAGCTACAATTACCCCTCAGCTGGTTACCCTCCGCAGACTGCTGTTGCCCCTGGATATAGCCCTGGGGGGGCACCTCCTCCTTCGGCTTATTTGCCATCGGGTATCCCTGCCCCCACACCCCTCCCTCCTTCTACTGTACCGGGCTACAGCTATCAATCCCATAACCTTGCACCACTTGCACCCACACCTCTGAACAGCAGTTCAGCCAATTCTCTAAAAAGAAAAGCTTTCTATATGACCGGGCAAGGAGAAATGGACTCCAGTTATGGAAATTTTAACTACAGCCAACAGCGCTCGACTCAAAGCCCTATGTATAGAATGCCAGACAACAGCATTTCAAACACAAGCAGAGGGAATGGCTTTGACAGAAATGCTGAGACGTCATCTTTAGCATTTAAGCCTACAAAACAGCTGATGTCCTCAGATCAGCAAAGAAAATTTAGCAGTCAGTCTAGCAGGGCTCTAACCCCTCCATCCTATAGTTCTGCAAAAAGCTCCTTGGGAGGCTCACGATCAAGTGAATCATTTGGGAAATTCACTTCTCCTGTAATGAGTGAGCATAGCGATGAGCACAGACAGCATCTTTCCCACCCAATGCCAGGATCGGGAATTAGTACAGCTACCTCATCCACCCGTCCTGCAGAAGAACAGCTGAAGAACACCGACCCACACCTCGTTGAACTTGTGACCAATGAGATCATCAACCAGGGACCTCCAGTGGACTGGAATGACATTGCTGGTCTTGAACTGGCCAAAGCTACAATAAAAGAGGAGGTTTTATGGCCTATGCTGAGGCCAGATGTTTTCAGTGGACTCACTGCATTACCTCGCAGCATTCTATTATTTGGACCTCAGGGAACAGGCAGAATGTTATTGGGTAGATGCATAGCCAGTCAGCTGGGGGCTGCTTTTTTTCGGATCAGCGGCTCTGCTCTAGTCACAAAGTGGCTAGGAGAAGGAGAGAAGATTGTTCACGCCTCTTTTCTTGTAGCACGATGTCGTCAGCCTTCTGTCATTTTCATCAGTGAGATTGACATGCTACTTTCATCGCAGTTGAGTGAGGAAAGCCCAGTAAACAGAATTAAAACGGAGCTTCTCATGCAGCTGGACAGTGTTCTAACTTCTGCCGAGGACCAAATTGTGGTCATCTGTTCCACAAGTAAACCTGAGGAAATAGATGAATCTGTGAGAAGATACTTCATGAAACGACTTCTTATCCCATTACCGGACAGCACAGCAAGGCACCAGATAATCATTCAGCTGCTCTCACAGCACAACTATTGCCTCAACGACAAAGAGGTTGCACTGCTGGTTCAGCGAACAGAGGGCTTCTCTGGACTTGACGTTGCTCGGTTATGTCAAGAAGCAGTGGTTGGGCCTCTCCATGCCATGCAGGGCACTGACCTTTCAGCCATTATGCCTAGCCAGTTGAGGCCAGTCACTTACCAAGACTTTGAAAATGTTTTTTGCAAAATTCAGCCTAGTATATCACAGAAAGAACTTGACACGTACACTGAATGGAACAAAATGTTTGGTTGTAGCCAATGAAACAAAATCAAGAAAACCCGGGAGAACAAACCTGTTGAAGAGGGATTTAAAAAAAAAACTCTCTTGCAGTAGTGATACACCTGGAAGAAAGGAAGTACAGACAACAGTGACCTTAGCATCTAAAAGCATCAGAATAGACTTGAAGGTGGTGTACTTTAAACAAGAGCTGGTAACCTACAAGAAACAAATTCAGATGGCTTATTTTGATGCTACATACTGCTGAAGCCAGGCATCACTTACGAAGGTGCAAGTGGGTTGACTTCAAGAGGACACAAACCCTGTGTGTTTATATCATTCTGCTGTTCTTGAGATTTAGTTGCTATCAAGTGCCTGAAGTGGTGCTTTATTTTTTTGTTTGCCTCACAATCTACATTGGTGGCATGTGCTAATATAAAGAGCTTTAACTTCAAACATTATGGGACTAAAAAAGAGAGATAAGCTGTTGTAATAGGAGACAGTCAATTTTTGCCATTATGAGAGCAACAGTATTCCTCAATCATATCTGTTCTGCAGTATCACCTGGGAACAGACAAATTTAGGGTATTGGTAAATTGGACCTTAATTTCTATAGTTGATTTCTTTTGATGTTCTGTCTGCAAAAACTCAGGAAAGTGATTGTGACATGTACAGTACCTCAAAAGAATGTGTTGAAAGCACTATGTACTGTGTACTGTGTACTGCTGAGAGTTCTAGGCTAGGCTTCTATTTTACTTTATCTAAATGTATGTTTACCTCAACAGCTGAAAAAAAATGGCAAGGAGATGACTATGAATGTATCCAGATGTGTTCTGGAGTGATGGGACAGAATCAATAATATGAGATTTGCAAGTGTTAAGTGAAGAATTTATTAAAATAATTTTTGAGATGGGAAGAATAGAAGCCCACATTTTTATTTAACTTCATATTATGTAACTGTGCATAACTTGTTTGATGACTGACTGCCTTCATCCACAGTACATGGGGAAGTGCATATTTGAAAGAGTAAAGTATAGGGGAGAAAAATGAAGTACTACAACCAAACGTAAAACATGAAAAAATAACAGATTTACTGTGTTAGCACATGTTTTAATATCAGAAGCTACTAGTGTAGCCCCTAGGTCACTTTGTTACACATGCGCAGTGAGAGGATTTGAGGTCAGACATCTGCAAAACTGAGAGACGCGTTCAGCAGCAAGTTAATACCTACCGAAAATGTATCTTGTGGGTAAAAAGGATAAAAAGTTCTCCAAAAATAGAAAAAGTGCAGTTTTAAGGTATGTGATCCCATTCTGCTGCTGTCGCTCATCATATGTGTAATGATGCCTAAGGATGATGTATGCCCTGCTTTCTGTTCTACCTCAGTTTATTACAGTTCTCTCTGAAAGCAGAATATTTGAGGATTGCTAGATGTCAAAAGCTCTTTGGTATGCTAACTTGCAGAACCCTTCTTTTTAGCTGCATTTTAACAATAAGAGAGTCATGGCACACTTTTACTCTCATTTATTGCCACTTACATATATATTTCACAGGCACACATTTGGCTAATCTTCCTTCAAGAAAGACTATTAGCTGGCATGTGTGGCATTTTCCTCACTTCTTTCATAGAGCCTTTCTTTTTATCTTTTAATGCTTTACATGCAGCTCTTTTCATTACCATTGATGGACGTTTGGTAATGTCGCTGAACAGAAATATTGCAGGCCATAGAAGTCACACAGTCAGCAACTGCATGAGAACTAAAGCCTTGCTTTTGAATGTATTTTTGTTTTATTTTTTGTTGAAACAGTATGAAAACTGTTGCTAAGCACTAGTATTGTGGTATGGTAGTGCCACAAAATACTGAAAGAACAGTATATAATAGGTGCACTGAGAGAGTTTTTTTTTCCAGACTTAAAGTTAGGTCTTTTCCTTAACGTTTTCATTGCCTTCATTTTGATCACTCAGTTAATAGAGATGTCGTGGTGTCACAAAATAATTATGTAACATCATTCTGATTTAAAAAAAAATATGACCAGCTACGTAATGTTGACATATAGAAAATATTTGGTATTAAAATGGGAAATGGACAGCTTTAGGCTAATTTAAGGTAAACTTTTTTAACCTTTTGTTTCCAAAACCAGTTACTGTGACATCTCTGTTACCTTAATGTCCTGTCTCCAATAACTGTTGTTGCAATGTGCTGACCCATATGCTGGTATTCAGTTAGCCTTTAAGCTTCATTGAATTCATTTGAGACTGATGTGCTTTATAATCAGAACATATTGCTAAATTCATATGAGAGACAAAGTACGAGACATGATGGTATTTTAGACCCTTTAACATTATAACAGTCTTGACACAAAAATGGACACCATGAGTGCATTGAATATTTTGTTTGTTTTTTTACACTTTCATGAAAAGGCTATTTAAACATTAACTTCATCACCTTGCTTAGAAAAAATACCCTGCAGTTAGTTGTCAGCTAATGAACAATTAACTAAATGCAACATAAAATCTGCGGTTTATCTGATATTAATTTCTATTTTAATTATCCTCTTAGCCATCTGGAAATCAAGTAAACCTTCTGTTGCAATATGAAGAGTCTTTTACTCACAGAATTTTTTGTTATAAAATAAACCAGGATAGGCTCTGGTTCCCCCACAACCCTGTATTGGAGTAGTTAGAAAATGGATTGATGGATAAAATCCCTTTATGCTGAGCGCAAATTGCAAATATATATATATAGGTGACTAGTTTTTATTTGTCTGAAACTTTCATTGTGTAAATGTAAAAGCTAACAACTCAAATGAACAATGGAATGGGGTGACAGTTTACATAATGACTGTTTAGTCTTCTCTCAGTTCACCTTAAATTTGGAGGGATGTGTCACGTGCTGTTTGTCTTTTGAGCATGCCTACTTCTTCAAAGCCACTTAAGACAAAATAACCATTCTAGCAAACAAAGAATGTATCTTGCATTAGCAAGATCAATAGCTTGGACTAAAATCCCCATGGATTTTTAAGGATAGTAACTCAAGATCTTAACATTGTAAAAAAAGATGCAGTATTCAAGTAGTAGATCATGTAACTGTTGGAAAGATATGTACTGTATGTTGCAGACAGCAAAGGGTCAGCATTGCCACAGAGCTGTGAGAGACTGATTCGGTTTCTAGAATATTAAATATTTATTAAAAAACTTCTGAAGTACACCAAGGTTGTAAGCACATCCATTCCTTCCCATATCGTAGACACAACAAAATCACTTGAATTTATTTTAAATTTTTTTTTGTATAAAACTGCTAAGGATGGTTTTATTATGTTTATGTATCTGTTTTATAGTCAAGCATTGTTCTTTATAACCATTTCTACCTCATTGCTACATATTGTACATGTAGTATTTATTTTATGTCTTTTTTGAATGTCATGCATTTGTAAAAAAAAGAAAAAGAAAAAAATATAAAAAGGAAAAAAAAGAAAAAAGACTTGTCCTTGAACTCGAACAGTCTACCTCAGAAAGACTGTCTTTACACTGAACAGTATTAGCAACAGAAATGATAAGACACATTAGTGAAGTGTGGCAGTGTAGATAATGCACACTTACTTTGGATATTGACTGACTTCTAAATATACTCACAATGCTACATTTCTGAAAGAAAATTGTGGACTGTATAGGTCTTTTCCAAGGTCTCTCTTAATGCAAATTCAATTAAAAATACAATGCGTTGCTTTAATCTTTTGTGAATTGTAGTAGTGCGCGTGTGAATGTGTATGTGTGTGCACGTATATATAAATTTGTGCAGGTGTGCATATATAAATGAGAGTATATATATATAGATATAGCTATCTATATATGCAAAGCACATGCACAAACTTATACATAGTGTACATTTGTTATATATATTCAACATGCACCACATACATGTTTATATGTGTGTAAATATTGCCATACTTAAAGTCAACTTAAATGTATTTTCATGTATTCTGAGGTACAAAAGATCCATTAAAGATGTTTTCTTGAAACCTCATTCTGTGCATTTCTTTTGTATCTTAAATAAAACACTTTTTGAATTAGGTTTGCAAGCTTTATGGACACCTGTGGAGAAATTCCTGTTTTGTACACAATTTCCATTTAATACACGTTGAAGAATAAAAATGAAACTCTCCTCAGATAAATGTATGGAGATTCCAGCTTTCATGGTTGTTTTAGATATAACATTTCAACATATAAAGCTTTAAATATTTAAGACTTACAATATTAACCTCATAAAAAGTTTAGATGAGGCCCATAAAAACTAAATTTATCTTAATTATTTGTGTAACAGACCTATACAATGCACAATACAAACTGAAGTTTCTGTCTCTCCTATTTCTCTTTTTTATCTCCTTGGCTGTGTATTTGCAATTATGAAAATCATTTTTGTTGTACATTATTTTGCATTTGCTGAAACTAAATGTGTTATTATTGCACTCATTAAAAATGTAACAATCCATTTCTCTCTGAAAAAAATGACAAGCATCAAATGATGAAAGCTTAAATTATCCATCACTCGCATAATGAATTCACATAATTTGTGAGCATTATTAATGTAAATGAGACATTTCTGCTTAGGTTTTTTTTGATGGTATCATTATATGGTTGATCGTATGTGCGTAGGAAGCTGCTGTACAATTAACTTTGAGATCTGAAAAAGTTGCAATGCATTTTGTCCTCGTTGCAGTTTCATTTGTAATTTGTTGCATCTCATTTTCTTGGGTGTATGCACTGTAATGTTTTAAAAGGAAACCAGTGCTAACGTGTTTTCATTGGATATTTCTTTCAATGATGATTGTTACCACAGGGAATGAACATGGGTGGATTTTCAAAAATAAAAACCTACTATGAGCAGTAACCATTTAAAGAAATTGTGAAATATTGTTATTTTTATTACCAGTTTTATCTGTTACAATTTGTTGTATATGGCTATGCTACTAAAATGGAGGAAGTGACGAACAAGCATACCTCAAATAAACATTCTGAATTTAAAACAAATCCATATTTTATGTATTTTTAAGATGTATGATCATTATGTACAGCTATGTATGCTGACTTTGAAAAGGCGTGTTTTTTGTGTTGAGCATTTGTTAAATTTATAAATATAAAAAGAATGAAGTTAGGCTTTAAAGTAATTTTATTATCCTGTCTGTCAATCTGTCAGTCTAAAAATGAGGCATATACTCATTACTTGTAAACTCCCAAATGCTCTTGCAGTGTCTGCTTTAGGGTTCATTAAAATGCAATTAATTAATGATTTGCTGCTGAGTAGCTGGTGTCTACAGTGTCCCTTCTGCTGCATGACTCACAGTTGCCACGCCAACACTAAACTATACTGCTGCACAAAAGTAGTACAGCACTCAGGGCTAATGGAATTAATGAAATATTTTAAAACAGAGATATCAAACCAGATCACAGAACAGGTGAACAAAAACAGATAAAAGAATCATGATATGTTTTGAAGCACAAGCCGTGACACACTTTGAAAATAAAAAAACATAAAGTTACTATGACCTCCCTTGGCATTAACACTATTCTAATAGTTGAAGGTTGGTCCATTGCAGTTCTGTCCCGTTGGTGTCATTAGTGAGTTGGTTTCCCCACTTTTTACTGGACTTGGCGGAGGAGACGAGGCTGGCCACAACAAAACATTGACTTTGTTTTCTTGGTTGTGCCATTATAATCCACATGTCTCTTCTTATTGTCTTCCACCGGACCTGTCCAGGGCAAAATGGCATTAATCGGAGGATAGAACAGACCACTACTCTCTGTGCCACCTCAGGTGTTTTCTAGCTCAGACAAAGCTGCAAATTCTTATCTAAGCTGTCAACATTACCCCCAAATGGCCTGCAAGCACAAAGATGCTTTTCATGCAGACAACAAGCTATAGTCTTTTTGCTGATGCAAGAGTTATTTCTTCCTGGAATTCCTCATGCTGTAGCCACTGCAAGTGATTATGCAGATAGATGTGACAGTCCTGGGACAGTGTGGTGGCACTCTGCCTTCAAGAACATAGCCTGTCACTAAAAAATATCATTTTTTTTCCTGTTTTCTCTGGATTGGTCTGCTGCAACCAGGCAATCTTCATTAAACAATGTGGGCATGGTCATATCTGTTCACTGGTTTTACATTAATTAAAATCTAATATTTTGAATGACTGTTCACACATATCGTAATTAAAATATATTTTGTCACCTTTACCACAATTTTCAAACACTGAATGCCTTATATCTCTATGAAATCACAACTTTTTATTTTTTTTTATCCCAAGGAACAATACTGGTCGGAATATCAATAAAACTGCTCATTATTTGCAGTATCGAGTGTAGTACCCAGTGTAGTATCACGTATGTTCCCAGTGAGCTACTGATCCCAAATGTAAGCTATTTAATTGTCCATCAGTACATCTTGCATACTCTTGCTTGGCTAAATCACTTTTCTGGTCCTTCATAACATTGCAAAAAAGAATTGATAATGTTTTTATTAATTCAATGTGTAGATGATCAGGAGATGTAATTATAGATGGCACCAATTTACAATACCAACACTGTAAAATCCATTGTCTTTTTAAACCTGAAGATAAAAGTTGTAGAATAATATATTTTAGGTTTATGTGACAATATCAGTTCATACTGTGTACTCTGCGGTAATTTATATGATCTTGTAAACGACATAAATCATGACTGCTGTTGTCCTAGTAAAACTAGCAGAAAGGATCACCAACATTTCCTATTTTCACATGCTCTGCATCCTTGCATTGTATTCTAGTCTATGACCAATCCAAAACAGATACAGTAACTGTCAAGACCTTTTAAAAGTATTGCTTAAGTCTTGACTGATAGCTGTTGAAGGGTACATACAATTTGACGGGTGTTGTTTCAGTAACAAGATGTTAGTCTTATTTTTTTTTAATTCAGTCAAGAAAGATGGTCTTATTTTCAGCATTAATACAATTCTATTTTCAGGAAAATATGTTAAACGTTTGAAGGTGGTCTACTATTGTAATTTTAAAAATTCAGCATTATTGCTTTCATAAAATAAAAGCTTTTTCTTAAAATTTATATTTTACGGAGCATTGTAAATTATATATACTGTATTCTTCCTATATTTAGGTATTGGGATAAAGCTTATTATACAACATTTTATACAAAAAATGTGTAAAATGTTATGTATTGTAATAGTGTATGTTGCTGTATGTACATTAGATATTTTGGACTTTATCATAATGGAATTTTAAAATAAGAAAAAATTGGCTAGGCTATTTCTTTAAATGCAAATTTAGTGTAATTAGTTCAGCTTAATGAACCTGCTGCAGTTCACTCCATCACAATATTATTCTTCTCCAATTTTTCACATGACATTTGCGATCATAGCGTCCTACTAACGCTGTATAATGCACAATAGTCCAAAGCCAGAATCAGAACACCCCACTCTTTGATACAAATTATGCAAATATATTCTAATTTTGTTAACATTAAAAACAATCATTCCAATTCCACACAAAACTGTTTTTACCCCACCACTCAGGATTTCCTCCATTGGTCATCACAGGTTTTACCAAAAGTGGTTCCCTTTTAGTTACATGGGGATTATATTTGAGCTCTGAAGCACCAAGGGAAGAATCTGCGTATCCAGTTATCGCTTCCTGGCAATTGTTGTTTTGTAATTCATGTGTTCCAGGCTGAACAAAACATTCCGACACTAAGAGATCGTTCTCAACAAGATTGAACATTTTCTCTACTGTGTACTAATCTTGAAAGTAAGTGAACCTTTGAAAATCAGAGTGTTACTTTTACAAATGTGGACAGTATGCCGTGGATGTGGGATCAGTTCTGATCTCATTGTAGACCTGCCTTTCCAAAAGCAAGTACACAATGAGCATATGCTTTACAGTAGATTTGAGTAGAGTGCGAGTAATCATTCAGTTCTTAATGGCAAACCTTTTCTGAAAGGCAATCCATATCATGTTGGCTACAAGTTTCTCACCAGTGTTTCTCCTTGGTCATCTATGCTAATCTGATGCAATATCTGTTAGTCAGCAAAAAACGCAGCCTTACCATTTCTGGAGGGCATGTCAGGGTGATGTGCACGTCAACACATTTTGAACTATTCAGTAGGTTAAGTTCTAAGAACTTAAGTCCTTTGCTTTTCTAAATGTATTATATTTGTAATGAAATAAATGAAATATTTAAAGTGGGATAAGTGGTTTTGGTATCATGGTATTAAGCATAGTATGGCATTGATATCTACCCATAAATCTAGTATTTCTGAATGTATAACAGCAATAACAAATACCACAAAAAGCTAGCAAATAAAGCTTTATTTATTGCATTCTTTCAATATATTCTAATTGTCTTTTTTTTTCTTTGAAGCATAATTTAGATTTTTACATACTAGATTGTGATACTGTCTTGCACACAGCTAGTTAGGGTATATACGTTTTGATCCTTTTTTAGAAATGCATTGTATTTGTCCAGGCGGTGGAAAGTTTTGGTGGGGGAAAAAAAAATAATAATGCAGATAAGGGAAACTAAAGTTATGTCAAACAAATTACATTCAAGTTATTAGTGGCTATTTTGTAAATATCAAAGATCCACTTGTTCCAGCGCTTGGAGCTCCATTTGCATTCTGATGAAATTCAAGTGGATGGCTGTGAACTCGGGGGTTATCTCTCGTGGTGCAGCGATGAGCCGCGGAATCAGACAGTTATGCGTCTGACCGGCTTGAGAGTCTGAGCCACGAACCTTTTTCTATTCACTTTCTTCACAACAATTAAAATATGCAAAGTGATAATTTTCCTTAAGTAGCCTTAAATGTGCGATCTATTTAAATGTGAGGAAAATTGCCTAAAGCTTGCGGCAAGAGAAAAAAAGAATAAATTATGCAAATAACAGAAAGGACTCTACCACTTGAAAGCCTAATTTTTCTGTAATAAGCATACTGTTTCATTTAATTTTTTGCCTCTTATTAAAAGTGACAGTTCCTTTGCACTGTCTGATGGCTATATCTGACACAAGCCCAGGAAATGACTGCTAGACTAAATGCTAAAGCATTTTGGTAGCTTTTAGATGATAGTTACATTCACAAAGTAATTATGCACTGGAGAGTCCAGAAATAAGGTTTAATTACACAGTAATCGCTTCTGATGGACACTGCAGAAGTGTGAACACTGCCAGACTGCAATCCATCAATGACAAACCCCTGGCCACTTTTAATTCTTCCTCATTTGCATCATAACCTCCGCACCAAGTTGCACAAATGCTGTTAAATGTTAATAGGAGCTGTCTCTCCACTCAAAATGAATGCTTAAGCCATTTCACTTTTTTCCTTTCCTCTCTCTCAGACCTTCATAACTAGCTCCTCTCCGGGAGCAAGCATTAGGCAGAGAACACAGTACATGGTCACTGTTGTGCTAATTGGGAGCAACACTTAAAGTTTTATCTCTCAAGCGCTAATAATGTTCCGTGCTGACAAACCACTGCATAAGTAATGCATTCCGAGGAGGAGAAATAGGCATGCTTAGAATAAAAATGTGGCCCACACTGTTGTTTAGAAACTAGCTGTTTGATTGGGCCCTGTAGTCATATTTAATCCATATCCTCAGGGACCTGGGACAAAATTACATCTTTATTAATTGAAAACTCTGGCTGGCTTTAGTTGTCCAGCAGACCCACTTATTAATGTTCCTTTTAAAGCTTTATGAAGCTGATGATGAGCAGGGCTTCCCATTCCCAGGTTTCCTTAACCATATTTAAATATAATAGCCATGGTCATACCCACTCATCTATTACGAACAATAGACAAGGCAAATTGGTGAGCTGGTGGGAGCAATTTGTTTTCCACTTTTTTAAACTCTTTTCACTTGTTGGTGTCAAAGCCTCTGAACTGAAGTGTACAGGCTTGTCTCGCATTTTATATGCATATCTTATTTTCAGATTTTTCTTATCTTTAACATGTCTGTCTTACATGGGTTTAGTATTCTTTACGTGACTAGAAGCAACATGATGCTTATTAACGATTTTTCATTTTTTCCCCCAGAAACTTAAAGAAGAGGAATTACTTTATAGAAAAGGCAAGTACATTTTTAAGTCTTTGTATACAAATGATACATTCAATTTATTAATCATATTCACAGCACAGTTGTTTAAAATGGAAAAATTATTTCCACATAAATTCTGTAGTCACACCTTTTATCTCTTTAATGCTTCTTATGAGTTTACTGAAAAGTGTGAAGTTTTTTGTGACTGCTTATTAAAGAGGACAATGAATTTTCCACAGAAAAAGCCTCATCTCACCCTCAAAGGAAAAGCAGGCAAACACAGTAATTTGTGGATAATATTGTTTACTGCAATAAGGTGTTATTCATAAAGGTCAGCAAAGCACACATTTTCCTTTTCTTGGAGGCTGGATATTATAAAAACTAAATGATTAGATATTTTTCACTTAAGAAGCTTAAGGTAAACTTAAGTAACAGGACGCCTATTCAGGTAAAATGGCAGTGGAATGGTTTGTTTGGAGTCTCATTCTAGTAAAAAACTATTATTTTCAGAAAATGTCCAACATTATGATTCATGTATATTTAATATAAAGAAAAAGTTTCACAGATTTATTTGTGCATTTGTCTTTTTAGTGAAAATACAATACATTCATCTATGTATGTATGCATGTATTCTGTATATTTGTGAGACTTTTAAATATGTTTTTTCAGCCTTAATCTATGATTATTAATCATTAACAGGTGGTTGATATTGGGAGATATAATAGGTCATGTTTTCTCCAGTTTTGTTTTTCAAATAACATTACAGTCATATATATGTCTATATTGCAAATGAAAATATGTATAATATACAGATATTTAAATGAGTTACTCAATTTTTTCATTTTCTGTGGATTTTTTTTAATCTATCAGATTTATGTGTAGTGGTAATTGCTATGCATTTTTTTCTGATGTGCATATTTACATAAATGTTTATTGCAATATTTCTTTTCAGTCCTCTGGACTACATATTATGCTATTGTACAGTATCTAGCAAGATGGGGAACATTGCATTTCAAAAACCTCTGTTTAGATAAGGAATCTCACCAGAAACGCTTAACAAAGGACACTTAATTCGTCAGAATAAGAGTGAAGAGAAGTATTATTTTCCAAAGAATGAAATACTTTATATGTTTTAGCTCCAGGAACAATATGCAAGAACAAAAGCATACCAATAATTCCAAGACCATTTACAATGAGAGATTAAAAATAGAGGGTACATTGGTAGGACTGCATGGTGGTGTAGAGTTTGCCGTTACAGTATTACAGCTCTGAGGTTCTGGATAAGAATTTTCCCTCAGAAGCTTGGATGTCTTCTCACAGACATCTTCTTTAGACTTTGTACATGTGTGCTTTGGAACATCGTTGTGTGTTATGTCTAAGCTGAGGGCCTCTAGATATCGTTTCAGTTAGTAGTACATATGAGTGCTGTTCTGTATTTACATATTTTCAATAATGCCAAGGCTTCTATTCCCTGAAGAGCTAAAGTAAGCCAACGTGATGGATGTAATGTGATGGATCCTACACTATACTTGACACACACAGGTGCATTGAACAGCATATCAGAAGAAAACATCATTCCCCACAATGATACTCCTACATCCTTTCACTTGTTCACACTCTTCTAATTATTCATATATTGTATATTATTATATACAAAGAGAGCATATGTGAGTATTTATTGAGAGAGAAGCATTAAAAATGCAACAAATTCTATTGGTTCTAATCCTAATTTGTTGCATTTTTAATTCATTTCAGTATATTATTCTTGTTTGACCTCAAAACTTCAGTCAAAACTGAGGTAAGGAAATAAAGCAGCCCAATACTTTTTGATAAGGGAAAAAACAACACAACTGTGCTAGCTAGCATATAGATATCATTCAGTCATGAGTATAGTGATAGTAATTGACATATCAAGCAAAATATTTTAGTAGAACAACATAGGACATTATAAATCTTAATTATGTAAAGTTATGCTTTTGTTGCTGTTCCAGTTTGTTAGGATACATATCTTCCAATGCAAATTATATGATAATATATGCAAAATAGGATGCATCTTTAATGCATGGCATGGTGATATTAATAAGGTATTAAATGAATGTTTTTGGCTTGAGGATTTTTCTATGTATATGTAACATGGTTTTTACAGATCCAAGATTTAATACAAATTGCTGTAAATACATTTTTTCTGTAACCTGCTAAAGGTAAGATTTAAATTTGTTGCTGAAGTTGTGTTTTACACTAAGATGTGGTTCATCTGCATTCTCTGAAAGATCGAATGTGAAAAAAATGTCCATAGAACCCAAGACAATATTTGGTGAAAAGAATTGCCTTTTTTATCACTAACTGACTCATCCTTTCTCACTATACCTCCAGGGCACCTGAAAACCTGGCTAAATTGTCTGCAGCAATCCCAGAACTATGTTTGTTCTGATAACGTATTCCATGTGTTTTAAGGGTCCTTTTGTGTCAGGTGTTCACCTCTTATAATAAAGACTATTAATCAGATTTGATTTGTACCTGTTTAATGCAATACATGTATATCTGTAAAAATTGATGTAATACTGAAACAAAGTCTGTTTTAGATTAATAACAGTTTGCTTTCTTTTTTTCCAATAGTTTATAAAATGTGGTGTATTGCTTCCAACTATACTGTAAATAAGCTTTGACCTTTACAGTAGATGATTCTTTTATTAATTATATATCTAGTGACATACTGTACAGTACTGTACAGGAACTGATCAAGATTTTAGTAAAGGGAGTAATCCAGAACATCACAAAGAAATGTGTAGGGGGATGTTTGAGTTGGTATAAATGTTTTTAAAATGATTTTATGTGTTCAAAAACAATTTCATTTTCAGTATTTTCTTCCTGATAGTTGAAATACTCCATATGCTGTTTTTAACCTGGTTTGTCAGACATTTCATAGTATCTTTTGCCAATGGAAAAGATTTGAAATGTGAATGCTGTTTGTAAGAACGTTAATCTCAGCCCTTTGAGGAGCCAGAAGAATGTATTTACTGTGTTGATGACTGCAGTAAATTATTTTTTTACTGCTACATGTACTTTGTTCTGACTTCTTGATTCGTAAGGGTTTTCTATTTTTAGCTGTGCAAAAAGAGGTATTTAAAATATGCCACAAGTCACATTAGACAGTGGATTGTCACACCATATAGTGAAATGGTGGCAATAAAAACCAAATTTGCATGGATTTATGGCATACTGTATACTGTATACTGAACATAAATAGAGACTTCTCACTTATAAGTTCAACAAATGTACAAAGTTATTAACAGGAAAGTGACACTCTTATACAACTGGTGCACTGACATTTTATTGAACAGGCATGACATAGGAAAATTCATTATACAGGTTAAAATTTGTCATCAGCATAGTTGATTAACAGGCGGTTCAGCACTCAGAAGCTAGCAGCAGGTGTTGCAGCTTTCGTAAGAAGTACAAGCTGCCCATCAGTGGTGCATGCTTCTCACCAGGCTGCCAACGTTGTGGGATCTCTGTCCTATTCGCTGCGTAGAACCTGGATGAGCATGTTCCTCCTCCCTGGTCTCTGAAGCATGTCTCACAAATGTTCATTAGGGCTCAAATCTGCTGAAAGTGGCATCCATGACAAAGCTACTATGTTTTCATTTCATGAGAAAAGACCTTGTTAGATGAGAGGCGGGAGGATGTGCATTATCCTGCTGGAATATTGTCAGGATGAGCCTGCAGGAAGGGCAGCAACTGTGAAAGGAACTACTGTGTTACGCATAGTGGGAAGCTGCTGTAATAGCCTGTTGATTTTCATATACAGTATGTAATGGAAATACTTAACAGCCCCTGTAAACCACAATGTGCAGTAGTGTCTAGCGATTAATAGCGTACAAACATGACACCAGGCATGTCGAACACTACAGGCATACTGTATGTGATGCAATCTTCAGGATGCCTTCCCCATACATCACAACATGGTTGAGGTGGCAACCTAAAAAGAATCCACAGCCAGAGAAGTGTCTACAGTACTTAAAAAAAAAGATACTGTATATACAGTATCCCTGCGATGACTCGAACAAGGGGGATGCCTGACTGTGCGGTAAGGTAATATGTTGGTTTTAAAGTATTTTTATGTAAAATCTGTGGGAACAAGTGCCAGTTTCTCACATAAAACCATATATGCATTAATAATCTATAGTGCACTTGTGTCTGCTAACTACGTGCCTTGCAAAAGTATTCTGACCCGTCCTGAAGTGGTTCCATTTTGTGAAATTACAAAATGATGCACATGCATATTTTTAAACTTAACATTTCAACACCTAAATGCTCAACTTCAGGACTTCAAAAGGTAAAATAAGGTACAGGAAATGTCAGGCAAAGTCAAGAGTAAAAACTAAAATATACTGTATTAATTGACCTATGAACTCAATATTTGGTAGAAACACCTTTGGCAGCAATTACATCTGCAAGTTTTTTTTTGTAAAACTATCAAATTTGTAACACTGGCTTTGTGTGATTTTTGTATCAGGCTCCAGTTGCTTGAGGATCACTTTTGGACAGCAGTTTAGATGTCTTTCCAGAGTTTGTCAATTGGATTCAAGTCAGAATTGGGCCACTCAAGGACATTCACTTTCTAATTCTTAAGTCACTCAACTGTAGCTTTGGCCTGGTGCTTTGGGTCATTGTCCTGCTGAAAGGTGAATTTTTGTCCCAGTTTTAGGTCTGTAGCAGGGTTTTCTTTAAGTTGTACCAGTAGTTTGCTCCATCTACTGTACAGTATGTTCTCATTAGTTTTGACAAACTTCCCAGTACTCTGTGATGAGAGGCAGAACTGTAACATACTGTATTGTTGCCACCGCCATGCTTGATTATAAAGATAGTGTTGATGGAGATGCATTTAGACCAAAAAGTTATGAGTTTGTCTTATCTGACCACATGACATTTTCCCACATATTGGCAGTATCAATTAAATAATTGTGTGTTGAAAACTATATTGGATTTTGAGATTTTTTTTCAGTTACATACAAGCCCATATGTGGAGTGACTGGTGTATTGTTGACCCATAGACATTTTCTCCAATCTCAGCCACAGAGCTCTAACTTGTTCGAAGTCAGCATTGGCTTCACAGTGACATAACTAGTTTTCCTTTTTGCTGTCTGTACAATTTGGAGGAACATCCTGATATAGGCAGTGTTTGAGTGGCTTCCACTTCTTAATTCTAAGGATTACTATGCTCAAAGACGTATTAAGGTACTTCGAAGTGTTATTATACCATTTTCCTGATTTGTGCCTTTATACAGCTTTATCCCTGAGTTGTTTTGAAAGCTTCGTGGTCTTCATGGTTGAAGTATTTGCTGAAATTGAATATATGCTGAAATTCTCTACCTGACTGAAAGGCTTACAGATGTACTGTAGGTGCATTTTTTGTGAAATCAAACCATTAAAATCATGTTTCAGATCATTTTGTGTGCCTTAATTAATTTAAGTTTTCCACACTAGGGGGTAATTATGCAACCACGTGTTTTACGTTTTTCTGTCATATTACTGTATCTGCTTCTTTCTTTTTGTTGTTTGTTTTGAATATGTGTTTGGATATTGTGTATATAATATTATTTGGTACTTCAAAGTGTCATGACTGCAAGATTTAAAGCAACAAATAACTGCAAGGGGTTTGGATGCCTTTCAGAGACAATATGTAACTGGGATTCAATAATAATAGCAAAGGGAGGATGATTCACACATCCATATCACCAATACAATTTATAACAGGCATTAGATATTATTAGGTTATAACAGTTATTAGTCTTCTGTTGTCTATTGATCCAATAGACAATAGGCAAGTACAGTAAGTCATCATCTAGCTATACAATATACATTGCATAAAGGGTGACTAAATTCTTTATGAACAGGTGAAAAACAGAGCAGTCTGATTATAATAAGTTCAGGATTATTGTGCCTGATGCAATTCTAACTGATTTTCAAATACAGTTTTAACAATAGCCAAAGTAAAAGTATGTGCTAATATTTGCAGGCAACATATTTAGGGTAACGATGCTTTGGTGACATTTATTAAGACCATGGTTTTTGCCCTTTTCTTTAAACACTTGGGCATCAGTCCAAGACTGGAATAATTATCATCCAGTTAAATCTCTCTTTAATTAATGTTTTGAACTTGGTTTCATTATAGGTGTTCTAACACAACTGCCCTTTCGATATGAGTGTTAATGTCCCCAACATACTGTAGCACTGTCACCCTTTTGCAGTTATTTTTTACTACAGAATAATTCAAACCACATCCAGATGTGCAAGTGAGTGTAAATGTATGCACATCTTTCAGTGTAGCATTTTATTAAAATTGTATATTAGTTTAGAAATGTGCAGTGTTACCTAGAACGATTATGCACACATGACATGGGTACTTCACCACCATGAGTTCACCACAAAAACATGAAATAAGAAATCAGAGGTGGAGTCTTCCTTAAAATAAGGAAAGTACAGTAAGCAGTAAGCAAGCCTTGTTACTAAAGTAATGCATGGAAAGCTGTGCTTGGTGCTGGAAAAAGCTCAATGTTTCTTTGCTAAAGAGGACATCTACAGTAGATCCATTGTCCACACCTCCTTCCCCTCCCCCACCTTATATCTCCTGCTGGTATTAAGGTACAACAGGGGAACCCAAAACAGTAGTTAGATTAGAAATACTGAGTAGTGAATAGGTGTTACACCTGCAGGGTACGTGCAATAGCATTCCAAACAGTTCAGACTGGTTTTGTCTCCTTTGAAGAGTTCTTAATAGTTCACATTACCAGGCGAGGCTAGTTTTGTGCCTGCCGTGCTAAGGCAGGGAATGCATTTTTCTCTTGCATGGCAGTAAGAGTTGTGGAGTCAGCTTCTGATGTACACCTATTTTTGTGCAAAGAGTGGAAGGAATGATTGGGCAGCTCTCTGTTTGTAAAGTATTTTCCTGTTAAAGTTTCATTTCCTGCATAACAACATGCAAATATCTTGTAAATACATTTTCATCACAGTAGCTCTTTAATGTATTTCAAACAAATTCCATAAATAAAGCTGTCAATACAGCCTCCTCTTCTCAGGGCTTTTGAATATTTTTTTCTCTAGGTTTCTCCATTATCACAACCAAAAAGTCTATAAATACACATACAATGTAAGCATCTTTATGCTGCTTGCATTAGACTATCTGCATGACAAAATTGAAAAATATATAAGAAATATATTTTTTATGGCCAAAAGACGCTGTAATTTACACAGAAAATGATTTTCCTATTTTTTCCTGACATATAAACTTTCATATTCAATATTAGTCATCTTACATAAATTTAAAATTGGTTTAGTGATCCCCAAACCTCTAAAACAGCCCAAATCCTTAGGCATCTGTTTACAGTACATGAGTAGAGTAAATGTTTTTGATCTAAGGCCTTCTCGCTGTACCTTTTATTAGATTTAAAAAAGAAAAGCCCATCCCTGTCTTATATGTACACAATAATACTATTAATAAATCAAAAGCAAACAAAATCACTACTAGTTAAATCATCTGCTTTTCTTTATTGTTGGAATGCTACATTTGTAGTATCACTAGAGAGTATGTGTGCAGCTAATTAGTACATTTCACATTTAATCGAAGTTTCTCAACAAAACAATGACATTACTGAAGTTCTTAAAGCAGCATATATTATCAGAAAAAGATAACCATAAGTTTGTTTCATTAAGATCTCAACAGGAGTTCCAAGCCATATGCGTTTAATCCTGCCTTTCAAAACAACTTGAAAGTACATTTTACTGCTTAGCATAAAGTTTGCAGTTAACAGACAGAATGATGCTTTTGTCTTCATAGGGCTTTGTATTGTCAGTGTTTATTATTTATTTCCAGATCCTTTTTTACTTTATGAAGTGATTGTGAAGAGCAAATACGTTTTCTTTTAAACACAGAACATGTTGCAAAAAAATCCCCTTTCCCCACCACTCCATATCCTGTATTAAGGAAAGACACTTAAAAGAACTTAAGTATCATATTCAAGAATTGCTATTTTGGACTGAGGAAGGTTGATGCTGTCTTGATTCTGTAAGGTGCAGTTTATCTCAGCCTAAGGGATATCAAATGACAGAAAACTTCAATGCCAGTGGTGGAATGCTGTATCTCACTGACTTTTGTGATCACAACTACTGTTACACATGAAAAATAAATCTTACATTACCTTTTTTGAGACACAAAAATCACATATTTAGAATATATTTTAAATATCTTTATCAGTTTATCAGTATTTATAGGTTTTGCTATTAGTGTCACACAGTGTCCATCATAAATCCATTTAACAGGTTTGTAGATGTGAGTGCATATGTGTGCTGTTTGCTTCCTCCAAGATGTGGATGTACTGTATATAAATGAAGAAGCCAGGTTGGTGCAGATTCCATTGTTCTTTCTCCACCAGGATTGAGAATTGCCAATTAGTGCTGGTGATTCCTGCCATGAGGACTCTTGTCCAGTAACACCTGGCATCCCTCCAAGCGGATGTGTGAAGAGTGTGAACATCTTCTTCTTACCTTTTAAAGGTAACTAATTGGTTTCTCTGACCTGGAATTTTATCAGATACTAGTACAATGTGAGCTTACAAAGCAGTTCGCCACCTGGGAATGTGACAGCTGCAATATGATATTTTAATTATTTGTCAGTCTAGAATATATTGCTCTTAGCTCTGGTATAGCAATAGCAGGAATGTGAGTAATGTAAGTAGTGGAGTACTCTTATTAGTAAACCAGCAAACACTTTGATTTTAGAAGAAAAGTTAGTACTGCAGACCATGTGCACTACTTACCTATAAAAATTTGATTGTAATCAACATAAAATCATCAGCATGTTGCACATGTCTGACTGTTACATACAGCCTTTACTTCACCAAGTCTTCGGAACCAGGAACGCAGTGTGTATCTTAAACACACATGTTTAAGAATTAGAAGATCTATCCAGCCTTCAGTTGTTTGAAAGCTGCTTGTTCCTGTAAAGGGTCCAGACAAACAGGAGCTTGTCCTGGAAGGACAGGGCTACACTCTGGATGGAATGCCAATCCACTGTTGGAAACGCACAAGATGGAGACGTGAAATAACCTAGCTTGGATGTCTTTTTTGAGGTGGGAGGAAACAGGAACATCTGGAGAAAATACAGGCAGAATCAAGAAAATATGCAAACTCCTCATTTGAGGAGCTGCTGTCAAACCCAGGACCCCTGAGCTGGAAGGTATCAGCCCAATGCTCCACATCAACCAAAAGAAAATATATCAAATAAGATTTTATTATTTGTCTGTGATTAGCATTTGTTTTAATGGCCTAGAATAGTTTCAAGTTAGAATACAATATATTGTAATTAACACCAAAGATCTGTGAAAATAAGGTGACTGCCACAACACATTTTGCTGTTAAGTTCTGCTTATTGTGGTTAATGACTTCAAGATCAAATTCTTTCCACATTTAATTAAAAGAGAGGAGTCAAGATAGCTGTCCCCAGTTTTCACCCAATACGCACACACATATGCTTTGCAAATTCATTGTTTTGTAGGTCAGAGAATATTTTAATTAGCTAAATAAGTTTTATAGCCATCCATACAGTATTGCAGACCTTTCAGGAAGATGGCGTAGTGAAAAAAAAAACATTTAAATTTAGTGTGATATTTAGAAATGGAAAATTTTCAAGTACAGTACTGAAAAGGAAAATATTACATATTAAAGTTTCTTTCAATACAGTTCTAAAACATGTACAGACATTTAGTTGTTTTCACCAATTTCCTACTTTTACTATAAAATGTAAGAAGTACAGCTACAGAAACTGGAGGATATACAATGATCAATGTTTTAAACCTTTCCTGACCATTTATATCCCTGTGTGTCATGTTGCTCCCTTTAGTACAGTACATGAGATTTTTGCTTTGAAATATGATACTGAACCACTCCAGTAGACTTCTTTATCACCGGTTGTACTTGGTAAAAAGACAGAATATGTTAGATACCAGGGAAGATGGAGCACCATGCCCAAGTATTTTAAAGTTAGAACTGAAGAAAAGATACAAATAAGAGGCAATTCAGTGGGTAATTAATCCTAGCATCTAATACTGTCATATCTTGAAAGAAACTAAGGTATCAGCATTGACAAAATGGCTAGGTATGTTGTTCCCAAGTCCCACAGCCTTTTGTGTAAAGACGTGTTGCTACCAGAACTGCCAACCAGTATTTAAATGCTGGGGTTCTGGTATTATGGATTTGATGGGAATGTATGCTATAGTTAGAGAGGGTGAGTCTTTTTTATCCTTAAAGTGCAATTTGTTTTATAGCAGCGGATGATGTAAAGACATATTGTATAGTTATCTATCATATCCACTGATTCTTCCCTGATGCAGGTTTGAGCGGGGGTTCGAGGGCTCTCCTGAAATCGATGACTGTCCCTTTGTGTCCATTGGAAAACAATTTTCAGATGTGCTGCTCTAGCCAGCACAGAGCTGAATCGCACAATTAACTGACTGCTTCACTGTTCTGGTGAAGTTTGCAAAGTTAATTCCTCACGGAAGCTGCTGCTATTGTGGGTGCTAATCCCACGAACAAGAAGCAGGCGTATAATTAATCTACAATAACAGATGAAGTATTATGTATTGTAAGGGCTTCATAAACCTTTCAGTCATGACACATTGATACTTTCTGAATTTACAAAGTCCAGCTAAACCCTTTTCACAAATCAGTGATATTAACTGTACAAGTAGTCTTAAAAACAGTTTACCATTGTTACTGTACCAAGTCTAATTACACACATCACTTGTAAATTAGTGTTAAGGACTGTACAATAGACATTAAAGCTTCTATTGCTATAGATGCAATTCTTCTTTGTTTTGGCCTAACTACGTCAGCCTGGCGAAATGTGCGATAGTTGTAAATGGACTGGCTGTAGTGATACAGGAAGAAAGTAACATTACATGCCAGTGTGTGTGTGCGTGCCTTTGTTATTATATATATTTGTGTGTGTGTGTGTTTGTTTGTATTAGAAAGATCCCTCAAAATAATCAATACCACATAGCTGCTATTGGACCCTTTGCTGTGATCTCTGAATGCAAGAATTCCTTGATATATATTTTCACTCCAGGGTAAATTTAACTAGTATTGGAAAGGCTGCAGTGGCTGTGGGCTCCAGTGTGCCTGCCAATGCCCACTTCTAATTAGCAGCCAGCTGTGCCGTTTAAAGCTAAGAATCTAGAACAATTTTAGACTTTTTTGCACTGTCTTTCACAAAATACAATAGCCGTGGAGTAAGAGTATCTGGCTGAACAATACCACGGTTCACAATGGTTTAAGTTGAAACCCTGAACTAAGACATGACAGGATTCCTATTGTCCAGATTGCAGTGGTAGAAAGTGACTGGGTGTCACAATGGTTCTTACTGCCCTTGTGTATTGAAGCCACAGAAACAAGAGCCTCTACCAATGCTTCTCTCTAATGAGCCTGCATTGCTTCTGCATGAACTCTAATCTCACAAGGTCAGCTCTAGCCCACAAGAGAAGTGACCATTTCACTTTGTACATTTGAACTAGTTTTGCACTTTGGGATTAAGACCAATTCAGATGGAGCTGGAATTTGAACTCAAGAAACATCTTGGTGTTTAAGATCATCATCACCCACTGGCTCCACATTTAGCTAAGCCAACATGTCATCTAGTTACCCTTTACATGGTGAAATTCTGCAGTGTCTAGGGAATTAATGATGTAGTGATCTGAAATGATACCTCCACTACGGGTCTGGCACAATAAATACATTCATTAATGCTTGGAAACGAAAGTCTGAAATCTCCCATTATTTAAAAATAAAATCTTAATAAAGAATTTGGCTGAATAATGACATTATATGCATGTTTTAATTCTGTGGCAATTATCTCTTTTAAATGTAGAATTTCCAAGTAACATTTTAATTACAACAATAAATTAAGACATGGCACCAGTGTGGTACAAAGTCAGGCAGTTTGATTTCTCATTAATTTCTTAATTACTATTTAGAATCCCTAATTGACTGTAATACTAAGTTAGAGCAGTTATTTATCAGAGGTCATATCAAATACAGGAAACCATAGAAGACAGTGGAAATAGGGGTTTAGTTATTGTTACTTATTTACATTGTTCTGAAATGTCATGGCTGACATTTTCAGCTCCTGGACATTGGAATCCTTTTACTGACTCTTAACCTGTGACTGGACACAAGTAAGGGTAATGAAGCCACTCACACGTGCAATAACCAAGACATTTCATTCTTTTTCCTTGCAAATACATTTCCAAATACGTTACTTATACAACATTATTATCTAAATATACTGCTGCTTTTGACTGGGTCACATTATTCAACGGCAAAAGAAATGCAAATTGATTTTATATCCAAAGTGACATTTTTAAGGGGACTGTGCATTATATTCTTTACTGTTTCGAAACCCCTGATATGACAATCTGTTGTAAATGTCAAACTTCAGTCAGCTACCGTTTTGTAGGTTGCTGTTTATTGTGGTGATCACTGAGTAAAGCTGAAATTGGTTTATAGACAGATCAAGTTAAACTGTACAGCTTATGGTTTTTTTTTTCTGTGTGTCATTTCATCTTTTCAAGAGCAGATCTTTAATAGATTTTGCACCTGCACTAGCCCCTACTTACAAGATTAGTGGTCTGCAAACAGACCTGTATGTTCTGAATAATGTTTCCCACAGAAAAGTAAGACATTCTGTGGTTTTATCCTTAATTCAGCTCAATATATTTGTAATGGACGTACTTCAGTAAAATTCATGCAACTTGATAGACTTCAAAAAAGTTACTGAGCAACACTTTTTTTTTCTGGGATATAGAGAATGTACAAGTAGCATATTCTTAATATTTCCTGGAAAGTAGACCAATCCTTGCTAAGCATTTAAACACTATTTGAACTCATCCTCTAGTGATAAAAGAAACATTTGTTAATTCATTTAAGATTTTTACTATGCATGGTTTGGGGGCATAAAATAATTAAATTAGGTTTATAAGAAATCCAATCAGTATCTGTCTTAGGAGGTGTGTAATTGAGTCTAAAATCTTTATTTTTGTTATAAACAGTAATAGTGAAATATATTTTTACTATTTCTGTTTGCTGCCATTTTTTTCTAGTCATTTCCTGATGCACAGAACACAGAGTGAGTGATTTTCATTTTTTTTCTCTCCAAAGCAGATGATCAGCTCCTGATTTACTGAAAGTAGTTTTTAAAGTTTTAAGGTTTAACTTTCAAATTTAAGGAGAGTGAATGCAATGTCTTTAAAAAGGACAGCTGCCTTTATAGACATTGCCCTTTCTTGTTAGAAACTTGCACACTTGTTTGAAAAATGGTTCAGAGGAAAATATTTTTTTGTCTTTTTCATTTAATTTTATACGGGACTTATTTATAATGAAAAGACTTATATAATATTAAAGTTTAATAAAATATATACTCCCCATATACAAAAATATTATTATATTAAATCATTTTAAAATATTTAGAACATATTAAAGATTTAAAATATTTTAATGTTAAGGTCTGTACTTACATATGCTGGTACTTTGAAACAAGCATAAAAGCAGCTACATGTCTCTTGCGCAATCTAAATGTTTTTCTCCAATTCATGATTAATAACTGATAATGATAGATTCTAGTGGGTGTTAATTATGTCAGTAGGCTATTTAAAATATTGTTTTACAAAATTATTAAAAATGTTTTACCGCATGGTAATTTATAATATGCAAACTGCAATTATTTGTTTCCCCAAGTTATTACTGTTATCAGCAACACAACGGAATCAGATAGCTGTTTTACCTGGAATGCAAAATGAAGGAATTAGCCAAAACAGCCACAAAACTAATTGTTTTATCACATTTAATCAAGAATTTAACAACAAAGAAGGATTAAAGATGTGACAGGTATTAGGATTAATTTGTGTATAGGCACAAAACAAATCCCATACTGTGCTTTGATTTATAAAACAGCAATGATTAATTGCAATTTACTGCACTATATAAATAACATTGCATTGAGCTACAAGATGTTCTTCAGTTACATATGTTTTCCCCTGACAAAATATGTTGGTTTTAAACTGGCTTTTGTTTTCATAAGTCTGCAGGAATCTTCTGGCTTTTAGGTGATCTGTCATCCAACTGATACAGTATCTAATCAGCAGCATTTCTAATTAAATTCAAGAATATATAATATAATCAATGCCTGCGAGGTAATTGCTATGGTTGTGTTAAGTCTCTTCCAAAGTTACTGTGTCCTTAGGAGGAAAATAGTTTTACTGTACAAGCTGGATACCAAAGTGCCAAACCTCTGCAGAAGCACTTGGCTTTTTTGCCCCAGCATTAAAATGGTCTTGTAAATCTTAATTCCAACAACAAGCACATAAGAGAAGGGCTCTAGAAAAGAAGAAACAGCAGCCTTGGCTCACACTTAAAATTAGTAAAGGGAGCAATGGAACTTTGAGCTCAGAGGATTTGATAGCAGTGAAAAAAAACAGAAACAAAGGCAAGCAGATGGCTAAAGATGAAGGTCAAATCAGATTGAGAAGTTTGTCAAAATGTGATGACATAAGCAATCTGTAAACTGTTATTGCACCTAGCTGGAGGTGCTGAAAAACATTTTGAAATTACAAAAACACTAGAGTTGCCAGCATACTGGCAGCAAAGATAGCCTGAAGTGTTTTTTTTTTTTCATGGATGAATGCCAGATGTGGAAAGCAGCATATCTGGAATTAATGATATTAAACATGCTTTTCTTTATGCTCAATAATAACTCTATTATGATTGATACAAAACTGCCGACACTTTATCTGGTACAAATGGAATCGTCTGTCATTGAGTATATTAAATCATCAATTTCAGCATGATGAGGATCATTTAGGGTAACTAATCATCTGTCTAGTTTGGATGTCTTAAAGGCTGATCAGATAGTGGTTTTGAATACTGGTGGAGCAACCATGACAATCTAACCCTTCCATGTAAAGATTGAGAGAGGCCCATTATACTGGCAGCCTGTGGCAATATCATAGCTTTTTTCTACATAATACCCAGCTGTAAATAAATCACTCTGTGCCGCAAAGTTTATTGATCACAAGCACTTCCACACTTGTGTCTAGTGAAGTCTCCACAGAATAAAATGCTTCTTTATATTTTGTCCTGTCAAAATATTAAACGGCTCTGTCAAGCAGAGTCAGGCTTACAATGATGGTGTAATTCTACTGTATGTCTGAGGACTTTTCTTTGCTCTATATCCTGAATGACTATATAAAATTTACAGAGTGTATATTGCTTCAGTAACATTTTGTATTTGGTGATTGATGTAATTACGGGTTTTACATCGAAGGGTCAAAGAATACTAGACTTTCTTTAAATTTCATATTTTGTTGTTAATTATTTCAGTAATCTATACTTGAATTCACACTTTTGCAGGTGTTACTAAATGCAAACAATAACAAGATGTGGAGATAAAAAGCAATAGAAAGAAAAAATATTAAGTTGATCTGATGCATGTACTGTAGGCTTATTCATGATTGAATCTGTTGAATCTTAAATTCTTCCAAAATCAAACAGAAGACCAGGGGAAAAGTATTTTGTTCTACAGTATATGTACACTTAAATAAAACATTAGGCACAATCTAATGATCAATGGGATCTCATGCTTTACCAAGATTGTTGCCTGTGGCATTCAAGCATTTTTATTTCAATATACAGGTCAATTACTTGGGTCATGTAAAAATGACACAATCAAAATGCTTCTTATGATCAGCTCTGTATGCTCCATGGAACCACAGTATTGACTGCTTGTAAACATTCTCTTTTATGCTTTCAGTGTAATAAAACTATTCTTACAGGCCATTTATTTTTAAGCTTCTTCCATATGTGTGTCAAAATAAAATGTGTTTAATTGTTTAGTGTTTACACCAAATAAACAATTAGCAGAGATCTGGAAAAGCTAGGAAGTAAAAATATTGTATGTTCTTACAGAATTATGCATAAAATATACAGCTTCTGCAATATGACGAAATAATGAAATCTCTCATTCAAGTAGATTCCTGTTGCTCACTGCTCTCCAATGGTCACTAGAGAGAAATCTTACATCAGAATATTCTTGTGCCATGAGAAATTCTCCAGCCATTGTCTTAAATTAACTTTAGTTTTGCTAAGTCTGAGTACAACTAAATGTCTTGCATTTTGCTTTTCAGTTGCTTCTATCTGTTGATAAGAAGTAACCCTGTTATAGTTTTGTTTGTGCTCTGCTTATTGTTTTTAGGTCAAACCCCTCAAAATGTTCATTTGAAAATTGTGAAAACTCAATTGTAAAAAGTCATGAGGCTCATTTCTATCTTTTAAAGTTAAAGTTTTAGGAGATTAATGTAAGAAAATAGATGACTGATGGGGGCCATCATTGAAATGTCTTCTAAAGTGATACTTTAGCATGTGGAAAGTTGCCATGAATTTAAACTTAACTATGCTAAAAATGTCTTTGTTTCTATTAAAGTTGATTTTTTTTTCTAAAATATATTCCACTTTTTATACATTATAATACTAAATGTATCAAAGGAGTAAAAGGTCAAAATTCAGTTTTGCATATGATGGGATTTTCTTTGACCCAGCACAATAATTAATTTAAATATATACAGTATGTATTCATTCCATGTATTTTATCATATTTAAATTGCATTCAGTAAATTGGCCATGGAGTTCTTCAGCGTGAATATCATAAAATTAGACAAGATCACTAAAATTGTGTGACTGTTAGTGCACATTCTACAACTTTGAAATTGTGAAGAAGAGGGTCTCCTATGACACATATCATGCCATGGCCTGTCCAACTACTTTAATTTAAAAATCATATGATGAATCTTGAGATTGAAATACAATTTTGTGAAGGATGAAAAAAAGATTAGAAATATTCCAAAAACTGCTTAGGTGAATTACATTTGTTTTCCTTAAGAAAATGGTCAATGACCCCATATAGTACAGTATGTATTTTGGATGGCGAAGTATATAATCTATTAAGTTGCATTATGTACTGTATATTGCTGAAGGATGTATTTATGATTTACTCACATAGTACTGGTAAATATCAGCAAGAAACCTTGCAGTTCCGACTGCGCAGTACTTAACTATAAGACATGTTTCACTGTCCTTGTAGACGAAATTTGATTGACTTCATTTTATTCTATTGCTGTTGCCTTAGTGGTACTACTGTATTAGCAAGTGGTGACCAAATGACGTTGCTGTATTATAAATGTAATGATGTAAAATAAATAGCACTACAGTCTGTTATTACTACTATATGAAGGAAAAAAAATAACTTGGCCTTGTGTGTGTCTGGATATCAAAAAAAAAATTCTAGTGGCATTTCAATCCATAAATGCAAATGCCTGAGCCTACATCTGTGATGATAATGCATTGTTAGGATATAGGCTGGAAACTAAAATAGGAAAAAAAAAATTTTTTAAGCTAGTGGGTAGAATCTATTGATCGATGATGCATACAGCACACAGCTAATAAATATTCATCGCTGAATATGATTTGAAACTTTAATCAAAATAGAGATAGTGAGAAAGTGTAGCTTGAGCACTTTTTGTGCTATTAAGTCTTATTTTTTCAGGTCCAACTTTCTTTTTTACTGATATGCCCTATCAAGATTGCTACTGTATGTGCAAGCAAGTGTTAAACTGTAAGAACCCTTATTAGAGGACACCTCACGACTGGCAATCAGCGCTAATAAGATTCGTCTCCTCTTGAAAGATTCACAGAAAAGCCCTCAATCCATTCTGAGCACATTCAAAGGCATGGGACTATGCACTCCCCTCACAAGTTCATTATCATTCTCAGGTTATCCCAAGCCAAGTGAATCAGGAACGCAAATGAATTAGTGAGAATTAAGGAGCCTCTGTGGTCTGAACCCTCTCCAAATCTCAGCTAAGATGAAAGGTACACACTGATGTCTTGTGTCCCACGGTTCTTGGAATTGGAGCCCCAGTGCCAAGCCGCTTCCTCCAGAGCCCTGCAGAAATGTACAGGCAGTTAATGTTGCCTAACGTCTCCTGACCGCGGGTTTAGCCATGTGGGAAAAGTTTTACAGGGCTGCAAAACCAAATCCCCCCTCACTCGCGATTAATTACAGAAGAGCGGCAGTAGCACCTAGACGTCAATGATCCCTCTCTAAGCATGGCTTTCTCTCATCTCTGCCATTCACTCATAATCAAAGAAGCTCCAGCCGCCTTTAAAAGGTAACAGCACCAAGTGGAAGAGAAAAGGCAGTAGTGTGACATTTAGCTGTAGTATTTGAATGTGAAGTCACAGGTACCTTTTTTCTTTTTTTAAATGCTTTCTCAGCAGCCTAATTTTTATGGAACAGAACAAACAAGCCCTGCAAGGCTACTGTACATGCAGGTGTGCACTGCAACAAAAACAAAAAGCACGGCTTATCGATAAATGGAATTTAGTGATATAAGGTAGATTGGTATAGTTTATTCTGACCTTTAAGACATGCTTATTCATATTCTTTTTTTAATCTAAGGGAGTTCAAAGTAACATGGGCATATTTTTGCCACCAGCAGTTGCAGTGCTGGTCTCTACTATGTGATCAGTGAAAGTCGGGTTTTGAATAAAGATGACCTATAATTAAACTTATTTCCTCCCGGAGACACTTAATTATGCTACTGTACATACAAAAGGAGGTGATATTAAGAATACTAAGACATTGTGCAGCACTATCTACATGATGGTTAAATGGGTTTGATACAAAACTGTGTTGAAATAAAGCTTAAGTTAAAAATGACATTTAAAATGTAACCGTTGTCTTCTTCTAATAAACTGTGTTGCAAAACAATAAACTATCATAATTGGTATTAAATCTGATTTCTATACATACATGTGTGCAGATACAATATATAATATCTATTGAGTCACCATACACATTTATGCTTTATTTTTAAAGGCCATCTTCTGCGGCTGACTGCAGGAACAGCAGTTAATCCCGAGCTAATACAACATCACACCCTGTCCTTGTGCTGGACAAAAAATGACCAGTGAAACCCCAGAGGTACTCTCAAATTTCTGCCTTCTCATTTCATCAGCTGAAAAATCTCTCTCAGTCACGTCCCATATTGTGGAAAGTGGCATCTGCCAGTCTGAAGGAAACAGGACAATGATGTGTCTCACATGACAGTAACTTAAAATTTTGGTTCTAAAGCTGTAAGCAGTGCTACAGTGAAAACCACGCCTTATTTGCTACAGTATATACAGTACAATGCAACCTTTCCCTTAATCATTGTATTCAGGTCATTTTATTGTTTGAGTTGTTTTTAATGGGTTTCCAATGTCAGTAACCTTTAAATCAATTTGTATTCTTTTTTATAATGATTATACTATAATTAAATTATATGTATGTTTCACAAATCTATTTATTGATAACAGACACCAAAATTGATCGTGCAAAATTTACATGAAAATCTATTTCACAGAAACTAGAAAACTACAAATGATCTCCGTTTAAAACTGTTCTATTCTCCTCTGCAAGGTGAAAATCAATTTCCACTTTTTTTCTTTAATTGAATTTTTTTCTTCATATTGTTAATAACAATATTATGTATTTCAGCCAGAGTTGTTCTTTAATTGTACAAAGCATACATTGATAATTAACTGTTAGAAATGTTTTATGAAGCAATTAATTCGTTTGATTAAAAGCAGGTGAAAATTATTTTGCTCTGGCAGCAAAATAAATGTTACAGAGATATTTCTGGATTGGTGTACCAATCATATTATCAGCAATTAATATGCCTATGCTGTTATCTCAAGCATTTCATTATTATTTAATTATTTATTGTTTTAATACATCTATCAAACATTTGTTATTTTACATTGCTATTCAATTGTTTCTCAAATTGGTCTTGCTATTGTTTTTTGGCCGTTTTGTAAAATAACAATCAATTAAACAAAAAGCTAATCCAGTCATTTACACAGAATTTAATGTGTAAAATACAGCATATGGGTATAAAAACTTGACATATTTTCAATGGCTTTATAATTTATCTTGCAAAATCTAGACACTCATTTCAAGCCTGCTTTAGTGCAAAGTCTGAAAAGCCATCTTACTGCAAACAGCACTGGCCTGCAGCCACAAAAATGCTAACAGATCAGGAGTATTGCTATGTGCGGGTGCCTTCTGGACTAGGCTGGAGGTGAAGGAGAAAGTATCACACTATCCTTGTCAGCTGCAAGGGTAATTACTGCTGGCTGAAATTACTCAACATTTGTTTATAAGCTCCCCAGAGCATGCTGTAAATAGATTGTCTGTTATAGTCCAATCGCATTAAAACCCTGCTCCTCACAAACTGCTACCTCCTGTTTGCTGTAAGCTAGACGGAGCAAGCCTGCTGCTCACTTATTGAACAGCTAGCACCAAAGAGCCGTGTTAAATGTGATTGTTTTTCATTAGCTACATCCTGTCCAATACTTCATTTGTACTTTGTAATTACTGAATACTGCCATGCTACATCACCTTCATTAACCGACTATATGCTCACTCAGATACTGTGTCCTTTTATCCCCCTTCATTCCTGCTCACAATTAGGGATTTTGAATTTAAATTTGGTCTAATCAAACACTTCTTGCTCAAAATGTACATACTGTAGTTTATACTCATCATATATAATTACGTACAGTATGTCATGGGAAGATAGCAAAATAAGATACTGTGGGATGAAACCAGATTATCACAGAAATGAACGTCACTTAATTTTCTGCTCAGGCAGTCTGAGAAATGCCCACAGCCAGATGGTCAGATGTTGGAAACACAAATACTGTACTGTTTGTCACATTGCACCACACCATACTGAAAACAGTCAAATAAACGCTAGCTTACAGGCAGTGATTGAAACAGAAGTTACTGCCTTCTGTATGCCTTTTACATCCTCATGCACATGTTTTTTTTCCTTTTGTAAATGAAGATATCAACAACAGCATTACAATACAGAAAGGAGAATTTATTCAGCATTCCCAGCAGTAACTAAGCTCTACCAATGACAATTAAGTCAGTCCTGTCTCACGGTTGTGATCTGTCTTTTATGGTTTTCTTATTATTATGTCTGATTGACTGCAGGTATTTCAGGAAGTGCCCAAGCAGAAGCTGAAGCTAGATAAGATTACATATAGCTTTGGCTTCTGCTCAGAGTGGCCTAACAGTTCAGAAAGTGGCAAGGCATTTTGCAAAGTGCCCAAACTTTGCTGTTTACCGTTAATATATATATAGAAAAATTTAGAATAATAGAATCAAAGAAGATTTCTTTATACAGTTTATATGGTATATGGTATGTTTTCTGTATACAGTTTATATGGTACTGTAACTCCTAACAAAGATGACGTTCTGAAACACTTGATCCACAGAAACTAGTTATTGGCTAATACCCTTTGACATTCCAGAACAGTTCAACTTCTGGAAATTATATTTGAAATAGTATGTAGTCACAAAGAGACATACATAACACTTCTTTTAATGGTGGCACAGTAAGAATAATGAGAAGGGGTCAAGGAAGTGAGTTGAGTAAGTTTGACGTTGTCGGGAAGAAATCATACGCAATCTTGTGAAACTCCAAACTCCTAATTTGCAAAAATACAAATAAATAAAATGGAAAGGAACTAGATGAGGAAAGAAAGAAACGGTGTTTCTACTGAAACGAAAACAAACATTCCCTGCAGCTAAAGAGACATTTAGTTATACAAAAAAGAAAAGAAAGGCTTTGTACAACAGTGACAGGTAGAGCTAAGGCTCTTTCTCCTTTCTCCCTGGAAACCAGTCAAATAATATCACATCTTTCTGTTGCAGCCTCCCATCCCCTGCCTCAGATGTCCTCCTAATAATGGCAACTACAGAGGTGACTCTGTGCAAATAAGGGCTTAAAGCTACTGGACATCTATCATATCTCTCTGGAGCAACATTAGACCAACCTAATGGGCACTTTCGGCTTCATTATGATATTAATTCTCTAAATTTTTGAAGTGATTTCATTTGTAAAGTGACAAAGGCTGGCTGCTCAGGAGACAAACTGTTTTCATCCCCACCCCCACCTTCCCCCCAACCCCTCCATATTGTTATGCTTACAGTCTCAGTTTCTAGAGACTTTCAGGGAAACGAAATTTGATAACATCAGATCTCTTGCGAGATACAAGGCAACTTAACAGCTCTAAGTACTGCCAACATTGTACGAATGACCAAAAGACCAGATGGTTCTCTACAGCAACTCTGCACAATGAGCATCAATGCAAACATTAGATATTGCTTTGCACTTTTAACCCATAAACTACCGACTTGGGTCAATGGTTGTGAGAGGGTTAAATACTGTATCCCTACTGGTATCATTCAAAATTAGATATAGTTAATCCAAGGTAATTTAAACTGATGTTTTTCTTAAATAGAAAAATATGTTTTCTTCCTGTTGCTGAGATTCCCTGTCAATTGAGTTCCATGCTGAAGCTTATTTACTAAATACATGCAAGACTAATCTGTAATAGGAGGCTCTCATTGTTCTGCAATCACACAGTCAGAATCAGAATTTTTGCTCTGTTTTTTTCATTTATTCTGAAAATCATAATGATGATCTGGTATCATTAAATAATCAGTATAGAACATCATCACCTGTATTAACTTTTTCATTTGTGCATCGTGTACAAAACCTGATTGAGCTTTTCTTAATTCCCTAAATGATCATTCTACTTTTGTTTCCTCTGGGTAGTCCAAAATTCCACTCAGCCCAAGTAAGATGACTTCATTTGTGTTTATAGAAGAAATACAAATTAACTCTTTAACGCACCATTAATTTTGTTGTTCATAATGAACACATTCAAATTGACCTTAACAAGAAGATTTTCTTTCCTCTTAGTAGTTGAGAACTTGCTCTGCCTTTTTACTGCTGGAGAGAAATCACTCATACTTCAAAGTTAAAAGGAAAGAAGAAAAAAAAATCTGCGAGCTTGGACATCTACTGGAATGTAGATGTAGACGAAGTCTGAATAGTCGGAGTTAAGAAAATTTTACACTTCTCTCCTTTTCGTATTTTTTATGACTCAGAAATACAGTTAATAACATCAGCAAGTTTGTACTGACATTTACAAGGTTTTTAGATATGATAGATGCACAGACTCCAGGCTACATTTCTCTGTTTAATAATAAAAGAGAACTGTGTTCTATGTAAAAATTTTATTGCTTGTTGCAGTCAGGCAGTGGTATCATACTTGTAGAACTGTGAAAATGAACAGCTAGATATGTTGCCAATGACATCCAGGGTGATTACAAGGTCAGAAGATCTTTCAGTTGCAACCACAGAGGTTGAGTTGTCTAACATAACTTGTAAATTGTTTCATAAAAATTACAATATTTACTACCTTTTTTAAATTGATTATGTACTACCTCAGAGAAGGTTAAGTACACAGAGTAAAACAAATTTGCAGTTGCATTTGTAAGCAGAAACAATATAGTGCATTTTGGAATGCAGAATTGACACTGTCATACTGACTACTAAAATGTGTAATGGATTTTAATATTTCATACTGTATTAACAAGCTAAGCCAAATATGTAGACTTCAAGTGACTGCTGTCATGTTTTAAAATAAATAAACATATTTTTTGTTTAGATATTGCAGGTTAGTATGTTCAAATCACATCTCAAACTTGAAAACTATGCCTTAAGTATTAAACTGCAGTGCTTGGAGTTAAAAATTGAGCTGATAAAAAAGCTCAGGAAGACCAAAGCAAAAATGAAAGTGGCATTTCTAAAATGCAAAAATCATTTTCCCTTTTCAAAGTGGAAATATCAGACGGGGGAAAAAAACATCTGCTGAAGGATTTAATTCTTTCTTATGAGGATCCTAGTAGTACAACTGACGTGTTAAGTTTTGACATCACTGAAGTAAAATGATAATTGCTTTTAAAGACTAAGGAACGAAAAAAGAAGGAAGATGAAAGATAAAGAAAATGTACTAAAGACCACATTATAATGTAGAAGGGAGGCAGACCATAGAGACTGTCCACATAAATAGTCATGAAATGAGAAGTTTCTGATTCGTATTGAAGTAGAAAAATACTCAGGGAAAGGCCAGGAGGCCAGACTAAATAATCCTTGACTTAACGTCCAATTCTGAATCACATATTAGCTGCAGAGATTTTAATGTAAATATGCCATTACACTGTCATTACAGTGATCAGGCTGCATGGCTTACAGGTCACATCTCAGCCACTGTTAATTTTGCAGGCAAAAGCTTTTTTCTCTTGAAATGTTAATAACTTTCTATTAGTTAATGTAGCGTGACTAAAATTCAGATTAGATATAATTCATTTTAATATCTGTGACTGGCTACCCTGATCATTTAGCAATGGTTTCCAGCTGAATACAAGATGCTAAATTGGACTCATTTACATAGAACTGTTAAAGCATGGCTTGTCTCACAATTTAGCCATCATCAAATCAATTTGATGATTCTTTTTGCTCCTTGAGGTACGAGTGTCAAGAATTGAAAAATGTGTACCAGTGCATTTTTATAGACATTTCAATATTTGTTACACAACAGCGTATGTAATGTTTAAAATTGAATTATGGTAGAAGAAAAAAAGTTGGTACTCACCAGAGAACACAGGGTGAGCTAACAATTGCTCTTCTTTGAAAGCTCAGAATTGTGTAATGTGACTTGAATAATTTAAATGCAGCATTTTAAATGTTTTTTTATTTGATTATAGTCTCTACAGTTTGTCTCAGACTGATTTGGTACAGTTTCCATAGTTGTCAAATATCTGTGAAGGGTGTGGAAGTGTTCGGCACATTGATTTAGTATGGTCCCCAAAATAACTGATATCAAAATAAAGATCAGAAGTTTGATCTGTATGACTGCATACACCATTGTTAAAATATTAATAACCATTTGTGAATGCGGTGACTTAATATGTGTCTTTATGTTAAAGGTGTTGAGATCTAAGACCTGAAAAGGAAAGGACAACATGGAGGCAGTAACTGTTTTTTGCATAGTCTTTTAGAATTGTCTAAAGGCGTGTCTCAGTACAAGAAGAGTTTCTGCTTATGGATGTTTAGTAGCATTCAATTAATAGTGAAATAATAAAAGCTAAGTAGTCAAGATAAAATATTGCCGGGACTTACAGCTATGTCTTACAGCCTTGCCACAGCTGGACTAGATAGTCAACCACAACCAAGGAGCAGGATTGTAAAAAAAAATCATTACCCTTACGAATGAAAGGATGAGGTCATGTTGCAATGATAACCGTAAGAATAAATGTGAATGAGAAAAAAAAACCTATTGCACTCACTTCTAAGGTGATTGTTTTTCATCCCATAATGGCAAGTTCCTGGGAAATCAGTGCTTTGTTTATATATGATGTCAGCCCTCCAGCATGCACTCACTACTGTATGGCAAATTAATAAGCTCTTAAAGTGATAGAAAAGGAAGAAAAAGATTTGTGGAGGACCCTGAAGAATGACAAGGGGGCCAGGGAGGAGGCTTATGTACTGAACACGTAAACTAACCAATTACAGGCACTGAAGTACTGTATGTGTGTATGAGGGAAAACATGGAGTATGTCTCAAATTCCAAGTCTCTTGATCTTTTCTGTCTATGTATTATTTTTATTGCCTTTGTTATCATAATCTTATCCTTGAAAGAATGATTTCTAAACACTTTTTCCCAGTATTGTTCTGTGTAGGCACGAATTCTATTCAACATTTATGATGTGTGAGATTAATTGTCTGAACTTTATGTCCAGGTACTTTATGTTTACAATTACCTTTACAAGTCAAAGGTTTTTTCTTTCTTTCTACTATATTTGTCAACAATATGCACTTATACTGTACATACCTCAATGCCTGTGCTTATAATAAGGTTAATTTCAATTACTGTATATTCCTTTACTGATTAAAACAAACACTATCTCCTTTTCCTGTATCTAAATATGTGGGAGTTAGTGCTAACCACAAGGTGTGGAGCTCTGGTTACTCTTCTGATGCTGTAGTATATTTCATACACCTATATCTGCCTCTTTGTGAGTCTGCTGGCTCATTATAAGAGTAGAGATTGTTGTTTCTTTGATTCACTATCATCGTAATAAACAAGTACAAGTGGCAAAGTATTACAAATATCATGATGGACACCTGCATAATGAAAGATAGGGATTCTTTCTCATTCTGATTTGACCACACCTGAAACAAGCATTTCTCATTATTGTTATTGCTTTTGTTATCACTGCAGGAGTGAATGGTCACTTAATTACCTTAATCATATAACATTCCCAAAAGATAGACCATTTTGTTTGTATTTGAGACAGATCTGATCAGAAAGAGCTCCAAACAAGCAGATTTCTCTAAGGAGCTGTACACACAACCATGTGAAAAGAACAAAACATTTTTGACCTTTTATGCCTCCACCTCTTTTAATTAAAGAGCCCAATGTTGTTAAATACATTTTTAATTAAATCCCCCCCCACACACACACACCCCAAATAGAAAATAACACAGCCATTTTCTAATGGCTTTGGTGGCATGAAGCAATTCAAGAATTTCTCTGTTGAGGTGAGTTTAATGACCATGTAATTGTTTTTACCTTCTACGGTATGTCTATCTGTACCCTGCTAGTGTATCAGGCACATGAAGTTATGTTTCACTCAGTGTAGCAGGAGAGCCTTCTAATTTCTAGGTGTGTTAAGCAAATGACCAAACTGCTCCAGGAAATGCAGGTAAGAAACAAAGGTGGCCCTTTATCTTATTTCCGTGCATAATGGATTGCAGGGAAGGCTCAAAGATTAGAAACGTCTGGAAGAAGGAAATGGACACTCCTACACAAGGCAGAGCCACCTGAGATTTAGACTGACCTCAAAGTGACAAATTTGACCTCTCATGCATCTGTAGCAGCAAAATATAGTGCTAGGCGGGCACTACAATTCATGAACTTTATATATGAAATTACAGCAAGACATTCTTTGCTAGACTAGAGCTATATTTAATATAATTTGATTTCAGGAAGTCAGGAATGATACTGTAAGTGTGTAATAATTATTTAATTGCAAACCTTGAATATTGTTGTGTGTATTATTCATTATTTTTTTATTTTAATCTGAGAGCAAGTCTTCAGTTACCTTAAGACCTACTGTACTCAGTGATCTGATTATGAAATTATAAAGAATTATACATGTTGAAAGGCATCATTGATAGCCTTGTATTGTAATTTTCAGTTTTTATACTGTAGGTATAATACACACCTATATAGGAAAATAGTTTATGATAAATTGTTTCCAAAATGTTTTTTTTTCATGGTTATTTTGCTTTGCCATTTCAATTTGTGTGAACTGTAGAATTAGACCAAGTTTTGAAATGATCTTTCATTTTCAGCTGTACAGTATTTTAGTTTGGCTAGCTTGTGTCACACACTTTGGAAATAAAAATGCTAGTGGAGCAGACTTTCTAAAAATCTTCATAATCTAATTTCAGAATTAGAAATATTGAGTAATAGGATGTGTTACTAGATTTTGAACTATTATTTCTGCAAACAAAACCAGAAATTGATAGCTAAATATATTTATTGGCTAAATAACATTTATGTCAGCAGAATTTCTTTTGAAAAAAAAACTGAAAATATCTTATGAAGATACCTAGAGATGGCTTTTTGTGGCTACTCTTCTAATGCAATTATGTTCATAGTGATTGATTTAATAAAGACCAAGGCATTTAATTTTAATCCTATTTAGCAACTCAGTATCAGAGTCTTGGACATATTGCTAATGCTGTCCACCTAAAATTTCCATTTTCCAGCAAACAGCTGCATTAAATTGAATTACTTAGAAAGCTGCTGCATGCTGGTTCTCAGCAGTGTGTTTTGACCAAACAGTTTGTCTCTTTAAATGATTTCAGATGTTGCTCTTGGAAATCTTGTCTGTAAATAATGGGTTCACTAAAAAATGCCTTTTATACTTTACATGACAGTAACGCAGCTGCACGTTCAGTTAACTGTTTTATGGGTATAATCTAGCATGAGGGCTGGTTCAAAACAGAACAAACAAAAGCATTTTTTTCCAGTATGAATAAGCTTAAATTGAATAAATAAATTATAATGCCCAAATCTCAGAAACCGTTAGATTATTTTAAAGGGACTCATTTAACATGAGAGATTATTGTAAATCAATTTTCTATTTTTCATCCTTAATTTTCTTCAACTTTAATTACTTGCATGTATGTTGCTGCAAATGTAAGAAATTGTGTTATTTCAACTGAATTGTGTTACATTTTAAGCCTAGTCACCATCTTATTTTAATAGAAGACGTTGGTCACATTAATAATGCCACATACATTTTAATATCTAAATATGGTATGTCATAGTCATTTAATGATTTTGGAAAAAATACTTTTTTGAATGAGCAAAACACATGAATTGTTTAACAAATTAATGGGCTATTTAAAAATGTTTTTTATACATCAGGACTACAATCAAAGATGTATATAGGATTTAAAATATTCCTCTTGTTGTTCTAATTCCAAGTTAAATTCCAGTAAACTTTCAGGAAACATTTAGGAGCTGCAAATTTCATGTCCCTAAATTAATTAAACATCATTAGGCTGGAATGATTACAATCCTTGTATCAAGTTTATTTACAAATCCTGCATCACAAACTGTATGGATTCATGCATTATCACGGCAAAATCCAGTGTTAATAGTTTGTTTTTTAAGAGTTTATCAAATGCTATTTGCAAGCAATGAGCTAAATGTAAACAAACTCTCAATACAGTATATTGTCTCTGGCAAAATCTCCACAATTGTATTCAGAAAAATGTGACCAGATTTTGTTCTGGAAGTGTTATACAACAACATTTTGCATTGTTAATGTCTGAGGCTCTGCTGCTTCTTTCGTTTAGCTTCTGTCTAAAAATGTAATGAGGTAGAATTCAGTGAAATAAGATTACCATTTTAAGCAACCTCATTTCTGCTTTGTCTTAATGTTTCTTACAGTCTTAAATGTTTTATCAATCTGAGGTCAGCCAAGGCTTTCAGAGCTATAGCAGATCAACATAGACATTTGCTAAGGGTGAGAACTCTGTCCTACAGAGATTCTGCCATCTCTACCCAGATAATAAGTGAAATTTACTGAATAAATAATTATTTTCACCTATGTAATGGAGATACATATTCTGAAAATTTTAAATTTGGGGGGTTTCCTTATCAACCTTTGCAGTATTCTATAGACACTATTTGATAAAAATTTTCAGGCACAAGCACACCATGCAATGTGACTCCTATTAACTTCCATAAAGGTCTCAAGGCCAAGAAATACATTCCATGTAGCATGAAGCATGGGTGATAAAAATTATAGAAACTGAATGACAAATTGCATCCCTTAACAGTGTCAGGGTAAATTAATAACCTTGGTGTAGCGGTTTCTTGAGGGACAGAAGTAAAAAGAGACCTGTCTATCTGTCTAAAGTGACTCTAGGTTTTCATTATGTTTGCTATCATCTTCCAAACAGTATATAAAACAGAAAGAGGGTATTTTAGAGAGTAAGGACAGTTGGACTGCATTACTTCTCTTCATAGTCCCCTGGTTTTGCAACACATGCTTTCCAATGACACACTAGTCTCTTGATCCCATCCTGGCAGAAGCTTTATAGATGCTGTGAAACCCACAGTTTTACTGCCTGTTAGACCTCATGATCACCTGCAAACCTTTGACATTCAAGGCCATCTTTCAGGGTTTCATTTACATGAAAAATGGGGGATATGATGGAGGAAGGTCAGGACTGTAGTAGGCCTTATGTAGCAATGGGACATTTCATTGGGTGCATGTGCCCTCAGCTCCCTAAACTCCTCAAGGAGATACACAGTTGGTTGGTTCCAGGGCTGACTGGGTGTCACACCACTGGGGCTCTTTCAGTTTTCAAGACACAAGAGATTCACCTGGACCGCACAGTGGTCTGCAAGCTTGCAATGATGTCAGAGATACGTGGACTGCTCCATCAAATCGGCAATACCTCTCCTGGAACTGTGGAGCTTGCAACATGCAATACTAATGAATGGCAGTGACAGGTGAGTGTGTCTTGTTATCCCCTTGCTCTGTGCAAGTCAGTGTTTATTGTCATGAAGACATGTCAGAATTACTAAATTAGGCTGGTATAAAATGCTAAATGATTGGTTATTCTTCAATTTTAAAAATGGGATATTGAAACACTTTGGACTACCCCAACAAAAAATCTGGATTCATGAAGTACAGTATATCATTAATTGCATTTGTATAGCACTTTTCATCTCAAAGGATCCTTGATTGCTTTATACACAAGATGCACCTGGGTGACATGTGGTAGCCATTATGCTTCTGCAGCACACAAACAGGAGGTTCATGAGAAATTAATTTAGCAATTGAATTTATAGGGAACTAGGCCAGACTTTTCAAGCACTAAGTGGAATCTAGCCAACCAACTAGGAATATTACCCTTATTCTTATGAATAGTGCCATAGGATTAATTACCAAGTATTCAGGACTTCAGTTTTGACCTCTTATCTAAAAGTGGCATCTCATGTCACCCTGCAGAGGCAAATTTTGGTCCAGAGAGACAGGTCTCCCATCCCAGTATCAACCAGGCCTAACCTTGCATTACCTTGAGATATCAAACCATCCGTGGACCTACCAGGTTCACAATTACAAAAAAACATTGAACATCAGTAATACAGTAGATGGTTCATCATGTACATCACTTTCCAAAAGTTACCATGCCTTTAATTAAATGATCCAGCTGCACCAGAGAGATTTATGAGTAAAAGATTTTTTGAGAACCAATGGTAACCATTACCGGTTTTATTGGAACGGTTATACAGTTTTATCTTTCCTTTCCAGGTGGCCAGTAAAAGCATATGAATGTGACCCTGGGTACTTTCAATCAAACAATCAGTTTTATTTTTATGCAGCATCTTTCAATCCACACCATTCTCAAGACACTTTACATATATTTTATGTACCTGTACAGTATAAAAATGTATGGTAAACAACAAATAACATAAAACCTCATATAATTGTGAATGAAATAGGTGATGAATTAGCGGTCATATACTGTAGTAACCCTTGTAATGCTGGCCTTGGTGTGGCATCTTTGAGGATGAGTCCTCATGGAGAGCTCCATAATAGAGTGAGGGAGCAGGAGGCTAAGTGAGTGGTGGTTAGGAGCAGGGAGGCTCCTAGCGAGAGAGATAGTCAGGTGCAGGGAGGGCCTCGAAGGGTAATGAAATTCATTGCTGTGTCAGCCTGCTGGTAAAGTAAAGAAAACCAAAGAGTTGGTATAGGCAAATGGGATTGACTGAATCAAGGGCCTTTCACTGGTACTCCCCAAAAATGTGTGAGAGGGTGTGAGAGTCAAAAGTGAAGCTCATCGATTTGAGGGAAGCTGTGAATGTAGGGCTCAGCGATGCAAGGGACCTGAAGCATGATCTCAGAAGCAGATCATAGAGGACAGTGCTGTGGGCGAGTTAAGAGGCTCTAGGCCTGAGAGTCAGCAAGCCGAGGGTTCAGAGATCTCAAAATATGAGCTACATGTTCTGGTTGCCCGATGAGGGGGATGTGTACTTCACCACTGTCAGAGGAGAGTGCATGTACTGTAAGTAGGAAAAAGCCAAAAGGTTTTCCAATAGGTGTGAGAGGTGTGTCCAGAGTGGCGGCCATGCTTGTTCATGCCCAGAGTGGTGGCCACTCCCCCCATGGTGCCACACCCTGGACAAATAATTCTCTTTAGTGATGGTAACTGAAGGACAGGACGTGACATCACACTCAGTGCTTTCTCTTCATGCCTCTAGTCCAGACCTGGCACTGGGTTTTGTTATGAGAAGGCCAATGTACCATGTTGTACATCAATACATCTTGGCATTGATTTTACCATTTCTTCTGAAGGTGGTTATTTTAATTAGTTCACATCACTAGAGTAGGGAATTTTCTAAATATGAAGCAGAGTTTTTACTTTCATTTGTACTGTATCTAAGAAAATGAAGACACAATTTAAAAATAACAAATTAGCTCACTGGCAGCATTTGGAAACAGGCCTATAAAGTTGACCCAAGTCACATTAATAATTAGTTTCAGTGTTGAGAAGTAAAACCTTATTCTTTCTAATCTGGTAGTGAATTTGGCCACAACAGCAGATATTACATGCCCCTATGCATTTCCAAGTCCCTCTTTTTCTGTTTAAGGTTTTGGTTTATGTAGACAAACTAGTAAACCACTTAACACTGCAAGGCAATTAAAGCAGTTTGAGTAATAAACATGCTGCGATGAATGAATACATTTAGAGTAATTATCTCTTTAGGGTAATTTTCTAACTATCATGGTGCATTGTGTGATACATATGCAATATTAATAATAAGGATGGTGCTTCTGTAGCTTTGAACAAACATTGTATTAAGTAGATGTTTGTTAAGAATGTCTCTGGCAGAACAGATGATACCTGCCTGTAAAAACAAAACGTCCACTTCCCCAGGTGAACCACGGAGATATTACAATGGCTTTGGAATGGGATGGTGGAAGTTTGCTGAGCTCTGATCGCTTGAGATGAGGGTCTGACTTGTACTGTATTTATTGTGATGTGGTAACACATAACATTTTTTGTAGAAAACATTTTCTTCAACATTCTTTTTTTATAAGCCCCATTAATTATTCTTGATCTCATTAAATTTACCATTAGTGATTTGAAATCCATAACCCTAATGCCGAAAAGAGTTAAGAAATTTTCAAGTACATATTAATACGTTCTCTAGTAAAAGATGCTTAACAATTTCCACTTTCCTGAAAATATTTTTAAATAAAGCCTAAATGTGAGGTTGAAACCAATTTTATTAGTAACCACTTAAGACATTTGTCAAATGATCTTTATTGAGATTTCGAGGACATAAGCTTCTTATCAAGCATGTTATAAAACACACCATTCTGCTTCAGCACTGAATTTTGGAGATAAAATATTACAATAAACTTGACATATTAAATCTTTAGCTTACTTGTTAATTAGAAAATCCTTTTAAATTAAACTTAGAAAACGTAATAAGTGCATATTTTGACTGAAGAATGTGCTTAGTGCAAGAGAAAAAATGGTTTATGCTGATGCTTTTCAAATGCATTTGACAAGAGGTCTAGATTTTAGGTCATCTTATTTAACTTCTAATCAACTAGTATTCCAGGTGGGTTCATTTTCCTGAGACTTATACTTTCATATTACTTATTAATTTTAATGCTGTATGATTCCATATTTCTTTAATTTAACTTAATGGCAGGCATCTCTTTTTGCATTCTCTTCTACCATAAAACAAAACGTGCATCAATGGAGATTCGGTAAATTGAATAAGAGGCTTCACATACAAAAGCACGTACATTTCATGCAGGGGGCCATTGAGACTAAATTTTATACCTCCTATGGGAGTGTTCCTTTATTTTAAGGTACAATTCTAACCATGGTCAATTAGATGTAAATTTCTTTGCTGCTGGCAAGTAATCTAATTGTATATTCCATAAAAAAGGTTGAATGTAGATTTATTATTGAAAGTTATTTTTAATACATATAGCATCAGTGCTAAAGGCTATATTACTAAAGTAAAAGCATCCGAAGAATATGTACTTCGTTCTTAAAGGACTGATATATGACAATTATTAGCCACAGTAATTTTCACAATCTGTTCTTTTTTCAAGTGATGGTTTCTAAAAACAAATGAAGCAGTTGCTATTTTGTTTAAAAAAATCAAGATATTTTTAGCTATATAGTATTCTATATACAGTACACATGCATTAGCACAGAATGTTAGCAATTAAGTAATTACTAACAAAAGCATAATTTCCTGTAATGCACATGACTGATGATGATAAGAATCCTAATGCACATAATTTTCTTTTCTTTCATATCAGGATATTGTTTCACTGCAGTAGGAAATAAAGAAAAGCAACATTTTGTTTCTGGAACATTTCGGCCAGGATTCTAAATGGAGTGTAAGACCTGTGAGGTCATTAGATTGATTAAAGAAAAGAAAAAAACATTAAAAAAATAACTGTCCAGCTCGGACAGCTCAGAATTTGGGATGAGAGTTTGCACTGACTGAGAATCATGCTTTCCAGGCTTTCAGCAGGTGCAGCAGTGTTACCACCTTGCAGGCTGATCTCATCAAATCTTAAGATGTACTCAATACTGGGAGGGGAGATCTTTCAGAAAAAACGTTACTGCTCCAGGGTAGAACATTTTCCAAACCAATACTAATACTAAAGAGTATGGAGACTGTGGACACTGTGTTGTAGGTGGTGCCACACTCCAGATTTGACATTAATCCAGGATCCTGTCTAAAAGAACTTACGGGGTGGGGTGGTAGCTCTGTGGCTCAGGATCTGCACCTGTGGTTGGAAGGTTGCCGGTTCAAATCCCATGACCAACAGAGGAATCCTACTCCATTGGGGCCCTGAGCAAGGCCCTTAACCTCCAACTGCTCCAGGGGTGCTGTATAAATTGCTGACCCTGCGCTCTGACTCTAAGCTTCTCTCCCTGTCTGTGTGTCTCATTGAGAGCAAACTGGGGTATGCAAAAAACAAAACACTAATGCAAGAAATTGTACATGGCTAATAATGTGATCTTAAATATAAAAAAAAAATCCCTCCGTACTGTCTGTAAGATGGGGCTGTTGACCCTAGTTAGAGCTTAGATTCCAGTTAAAATAGTTGATGTTTTGTAGCTGGTAACACCAGCAATAAAAAGTGCTGAAATCAAATATACTGTATAAATACAGCCAAAATTTGTAGAATCAGATATGATAGGGATGTACAGTATGCTTAAATACTGTATAAACTCTCTTAAAATACAAATTATCCCAATTCAGAAAAAATGGTGCATTTGCAAGACTTTATTATTTATTTTGCCAGTGTTTGGCTTAAGTATATTCCAGTATGCTGTCAATTTCAGCAACACTGTAAAGCATGAAGATCTTGAATAATGTGCAACCAATGATTTCCAGCCATTTTACATTACAATGTGTGAATCAATAGTTAAACCTGTTATGAAATATTTATGTGGGTTTTTTCCTGTTGCATATCTGAAGTCATAATTGTGAAATGTTAAAATTATTATCGTACTTGAAGACTTTGGCTAAGCTCAGGCTTTGGCTAACTAAACATTCTGCAAATTAGAGAGCCTGTGTTTTATGAACTGGCCTTCTTCCACTAATTTTGAATGGGCTAAAAGCTTAGGAGAAGGCATGGTGACAGTATTAATTTTATTGCTGTTGTGTTTGAATTATGTGCTCATTGAACACAATACACAAAAATATAGTAGTTTATCAGTTCTTGCATTTTTTAGGTTTGCATGATTCCAGTCCAAGTTGCGTAATATTCTTATTAATTTACTTACATTTCCATTATCCATCATGATAACATATAAATTACACAAAAATTAAACTGGTTACGTAATATAAATACAGCATTGCACTGTCTCTTATTTTGAAGGGGAAATAATCATTGTACTTTGGATCAAACGTTCAAAAGAATCAAAATCTACTCTACAACTTCCTTGACTGAATGTCATGATTTCATATTTTTTTTATTTTAAGTCAATGCTTGTGAGGACTAAGAAAATTCTACTCTCTTTCTCACATTATGGCTTTCACATATCTGAGCAGCAGAACTGTGAAATAACAAACATAATTAAAATCTTTCCTACCAACTGTTAACAACGCATTCAGTACATCTGCACAATTAAATGCTTCAGCCTTCCAATAAAATGTATATACCCTTAAGTCAAGGTTTTCTCCTTAGATGAACAACTCTGCACACCATAGAAGTCACCACCCCCTTGAGGAATAAATAGTACAGCTATCAAATCAATTGTGCATCTATTAAGACTTTAATATCAGCAATTATTTCCAAGTCCAATTAAACAAAAACAGCCTTTTACCTTTTTGACAGCAAATTGAGAGTCAACATTCAATTGACCAATCTCCAGTGACAGGATGCTGTTCTATTGAAATGGGAGGCATGGTCAGTCTGTTGATTAAAAATCACAAAAGGTTAACCAATTTGGATTATTCCATGAGCATAATTAATGAAAGGACTTAGTTATTTTTTTTCTTTTGCCCCTGCTGTTTTATCTACCTGGAAATCGCCTTAACAATGTTCTTTTTTAATTAGCAACGATTTTGTTTTAACTTACAGTATAAATAAAATAGTCTTATTTTATTCATCCTTATTAATTCTTGCACTTAAGCGAGCACCCTAAATGCTAGCTTTTAAAAAAGTATTTATTGTTAAATATAAATCAGTATTAATGCTTTAGTAGGGTATTTATTTTCCCAGCTGTACTGAAAACTTTTCTGGTGTGATTTATTACATTTATTGAGGAGATAAAGAAATGCTATGTGGTATTATTCCGTCTTAACTTAACTCCGTAATTGCAGTAGACTATATTTTAAGGTTGTAATTAATTGTATTCCTTTAGACAGTTATATTAGTAATTTAAAATGAAAAACAAAAAAATAAATAGTTTGTTGTTTTATCCTATTATTTCCTATCTTTCAGTATTTTTGAGGTAAACAAAGACATATAATGTCTTTATTAGTTATTCATATGAAAGTCATAGAGAAAAAGCTAAATCATTTAGTTTCCTCCAACAACAATAATACAATATTATTATTATTACAATACAGTATTGTCCTTGCTATAAATGCCGGAAAGTAACACACTTTACAGTAATCATCATTATAAAGGTATTATTATGGTTTAGATTATCAGACTTTTGTCATCAATTTGTTAAAATTATTTCTGGGGAAAAAACAGTACAAAATAACTCCCCTTCTTCCTATCCATCTAACCCACCCCTTCTGCCCCAGTATCCACATTCTCTGCTCTGTACAGGTGAAATCCTCCTACCTCCCAAACCACAGAGAACCCAAGAATCCCAGAGATACTTTGATAGTACAGTATATGCACCATTTTCCAACCTTGGATATTCCTTTCTCCAGCCCTGTAGACCCAAAGAGTTTCTTTGACATCAAGAAAGTAGAGAGCCCACTGACAACAGGATCATGATGATTTGCCATTGACCCACTCACAAAACACGCACCAAAGAAGTGTGAGACAAGAGGTGCTTGATGCTGTCTGAAGGCACTGAGCAAACTCATGGATGTCAGTATGACCCATTAGGCAATATTTTTGAGTAGGCAAATTATGTTCTCTGGATCAGGGTAAAAGGATCAACTGCCCAACAGGGTTTATAGAGTCCAACTTCAAATGATTCCAAAAGAATAAGGCATATATAGAACCTGTAACACTAATCACCAGGGTTTTACATGAGAATGTCAATACCTGGAGAGAAGAGACCAGGCCTATTTTTCTGTGTACCTTGCATTGCATTTCATGCAAACTATGAAACTGAAGCTTTTAGCCCCAAGGAACCCCATAACCATGCACGGGTGAATAAATTTCTGATTGTGGTTCATACTTGATTTTGAACTCCTTAAACAGACAAAAAAAACTGTGACGCAAATGGAAAGATGCTGTATGGAATGACATTTTATTCTAATTTTAGTGTCTTTTTTATCAATTACCATACTGTCATCAGATAAGAAATAATAATAATAATGACCAAAAATAGATGTTCGATAAAGATTGTTCATGGTGCTATGTCTGAAATGTGACACCAGGCCTCTTCCAATTCCACACAAATTTCTAGATCACTGAGTGCAATTTGTTGCAATACAAAGGTAGTGGAAACGTGAGACTAGAAAAATCTGATGCTGGGCAGTACCTTCATTTTTATTCTAGAAATGTGCACCTGGAGCAAATTGGGCAGTTTTCTGGTATTAAAATTAATTAATACAAGCATGTGTGAGGATGGGTAGATTTTGAACAGTGAAATTGTTAAGATGCTTTACAATTGGTGTGTTTGTCATTGAGGTATTCAAAGGCAGCAGGTTAGACCACGACCAGTTGATTTTATATCCTAAACATTTTCTAAAATCATTGAAAAGACTGTATAAGGAATGGAGTTGTTAGGTGACATCTTCAAAAATAATACAGTATGTCATCAGCATAAACTGAAATGTGATCAATGCCATTTCTAATGTTGACACGGACAGTGTCATACTGGCTTAGTGATAATTCAAGGGTCACTTACAAATGCTCTGGGACAGCTGTGGAGAACAAACGTAGCTTGCGAACACAGTAGAAAGCGATTGCCTATAAAATGGACTTTATACACTTGGACTTGTTTCCCTCATATTCTAACACCAACCATATTTAGTCCCAATCCAAGTGATGATGCATGTGAAAAATACCTCTTCAGCATCTAGAGAAAGGATTGCAAGTGGACTTTTGGTATCGGTGCCTAAATAAATTATATGAAGGAAGTATCCTTCCTGATCATCACAACTCAAGTTCTAATACAGACATCCCATTTGATTAATTTATTAATTATTTCTGAAGATTATTTTTTTCAACAGCAAAATGTCTTTCAGAAGATAATGGAGCTACAAAAAATGACAAGAACACACACCAATAGTCTTTTAATTGAATGGAAGTAAAACAGAAGTAACAACATAATGTTTGTTAACAAATCCATGAACATCCTGCTAACAGAAATAAGATTCCTGTGTCATGGTAACATTTGATTTCTTTCTAAGAAAGAAAATCTAGGCTACTAAAAGGCTTATTAGGCCAGTTTAATTGCAGACATGCAAGTGAGTAAATTGAAGTTGGTTATTAGTATTAAATATAAATGCAGGGGTCAGGGAAAATCTGCAGAATAATCTAAAGCTAACATAAACAGGGATGAGTCAATAAAAGTGCATAAACTATGACTAAACAATGTTCAGATCCTGAAAATAATCTTAATACAGAAACAATTACATTAAACTACCTGCACAGTTAGGGACCTCAATATTTCTTTTTATACAGTAGATGGCCATCCAAAATCTTAACTCATTCGTGCAAAGGACTCCCGTAATATATTGTTACAGGCAGAGGCAGGTAACGATGGAAGGGTCTCTAAGAAACTAGACACAATGCAGCAACATCTAAGTGTCAATGGTTCCACTTCCTAGAGCTTCAAACCAAGGGAGGTTTGCTTAGTTGTGCCAGGTGAGAGACACACTGATCAGAAGGTTTTCCTTGGTTAATTAGATTCTGGGTAAATGATTAAAAGTGTCAAAAGTGTAGGATAAAAGACAGAGGACATAACAAGGGAAGACACAGACAGAAAAGAAGAGACCCACAAGAGGAGGGGAGACAGAACACAAAGCATGTGGCAGGCGAGAGGTCCTTGTTCAAGATCATCCAAAAAGACTCGATTGGAGCTTAGAATTTGAAACTTGCTAAGAGAGATTGCAATGCTGTTTTTTAAGGAACTTGTATTTCCAAAGAAAGGAATCCTTCAGTTAAAAATGGCCTTTCCTGCTTAGTGGGCACATTTTTACAATAGGGAGACAGTTTCCCATTTGTTTTGTGGCATCCGGATTTGCTGAGATCGAGACTTCCAGCAGCTATATCACCCTGCAACTCACAACTTGCAACCCACTGAAGCTAAGCAGGTGTGAGCCTGGTCAGTACCTGGATGGGAGACCTCCTGGGAAAAACTAAGGTTGCTGCTGGAAGAGGTGTTAGGTGGGCCAGCAGGGGGTGCTCACCCTGCGGTCCAGGTGGGTCCTAATGCCCCAGTATAGTGACGGGGACACTATACTGTAAACAGGCGCCGTCCTTCGGATGAGACGTAAAACCGAGGTCCTGACTCTCTGTGGACATTAAAAATCCCAGGGCGTTTCTCGAAAAGAGTAGGGGTGTAACCCCGGCGTCCTGGCCAAATTTCCCATTGGCACTTACCAATCATGGCCTCCTAATAATCCCCATCTATGAATTGGCTTCATTACTCTGCTCTCCTCCCCACTGATAGCTGATGTGTGGTGAGCACTATGGCTGCCGTCACATCATCCAGGTGGATGCTGCACATTGGTAGTAGTGGAGGGGAGTCTCAATTACCTGTAAAGTGCTTTGAGTGGAGTGTCCAGAAAAGCACTATATAAGTGTAAGCAATTATTATTATTATTTAACTGCAGGATTGTATTCTATGTAGAAGGCAGCTTATCTCATATTCTCTCCTTTGTAGATATTTACAGTTGAATACTTGGTAAGAGTTTTCTGGGTGATTAGGACATTAGGGCCTCCGGGATGACTTGTCTGTAAACTTGTACTGCACATACTGTAGTTGTTGTCATTGTTATAAATATTTGTTTAACCAGGTGTAACCAATTACTTCACTTTTCACACCAAAACCGTACCAGGGAACAAAGAATTCATGTGCCTTTAATTATATCAACTGCTCAGGTATATTCTTGGAGAAATCCTTACAAGTTGGGGGTTATGATAATTTATTTTAGTTAATGACTAAGGCACACAGTCAATTCCTGTTATTCACCCTTTTCGTAATCCCCTATCTGTAACAATATAAGACAAACATCAGACAGAAAGCTGGACAGTGTACACCCAACCTCCAAGGGGAGCCCTCTTCATCCCATACCACATGGAAAAGCAAAGCAATGAATAGCAATGAATACACAGCAATGTAAAATATTAGTACTCCAAACACCATCTCACAATGCAGAGAATGAGAAGAAAGTATCACATACTGTAATTGCACTTCCATCCATTACCGATCAAATCTTACCGCAAAACAACATCAGATTAATACATAAAAGACATATGTCTTTTATGACTTTGTCTTCAATGGGAACCAAACAGAATTAGTCTATACCATACATTGCATGTCAAGGCTTAACCACAAACACTAGAAGAGAATGATATACAGTAAGTTAAAACTTCTGTGCCATAGAATCAGGATTGCCATCCAATGGAGTACATCATAGTGGAAGGTACAGTAGTAGGGACAGGAGAGCCTAAGCCTCATGAGGCTCTCAGCACTTTACAGAAGTTTAGGAACTTGCCGTCTCTCTCAGCAAAGTTTTGCTTAGTCTGCAGAAAAAGCTTTGTGTTTGGATGAGATTGTCTGAGAATTGTCTGAGAGAAACTCAGACAATGACCCTCTGCTTCTCACATTTAGGATTTCTAATTATCCAGCAAAATGGACTCTGGATCAGTATAACAGAGAAACATGAAGATCAGAATGCACGGCATATCAGATCCAGCTGGAAAGAGATCGTAAATACAATGAGATCTGTCCAATTCAATCAGAGTCAGTAAGGATGTGGAGAGCGAGGGGGCCAGAGAAAAGCATGTTCTATAGGTAATGGAAAGGACTCCTTCCTGCCTCGAAGGCAGGCTGACCTGTCAGATGTTGCAGCGATGTGATCTGTCCTCAAGTTATTTAGCTTATCTTGAAATTTGTCAACCATCTGCAGACAGTGACTAACTTTACCTGAGCTTGTGAAGTCCTGTTTAAAAGAGCAAATGACTCTGCTGTTCTCATACACTGCCTCATGCATGGCCTAAAGCTTTGGCAAGCGTTTGTGCTATCATGCTGCAGATACCGCTGCTCTGGGCAAGCTCACTTGATCACTGGTGTCAGCTCTTTCTGAATAGACATTTGTTTGAACCACTTCCTGTCTAGTGTAGCATGAAGGGAGCCATCTCCCTTTTCCTGGATGTCATTTTGAGCTGGGGGTTAAGTCTGAGACTCTTTTGAGTGGGAGAGAAAACCATTACAATGGTTTTATGTCTCATTATGAGGGGTGTGAAAAAGAAGCCCAATGAGGGGCTACTATCTTCCATATTATGGGATTTGCCAAGATCGGATTTTTTTTGGAAAACAAATTAGAAATTTAAACCAAGTCAAAGAGTCTCTGTTATAGATGGAACCTAAAAAAGAGTGAAAAAAAGACATGCAGGTTAATAAATTGTATGTGTCTTGAAGATGAATGAGGGACACTTCACAGTTGTTGAAGCCACTGTTTATTTAAAGTAGAAAGAATTCAGTGAAAAATAATTCTGGCCAGCAGTTGGTACCCAGCTTTGAGAAAAATGGCAGACCACCACTAAGCCCCTGACAGTGATGAAGAATGCAGGAACAGTTTCACAGATTCATCTTTGGCTATACAGCTCTGTGAGCTCAGTGAAGAGTGTAGTAATGGAGCAGTCCAAGGAAAAATAAAGCATTGGCTGCTCAAAAAAGGAGAAATATATAGACAGGGAATGATAATTTCTGCATTTCAAGAGTAATATATTGCAGTAAAAATCATAAGAACTGAATTTGCACTCATTGTCAGCATTAATATAGGTTTTCTTTCTTACATTTTCTAGCATACTGTGATATTGCTGCTTAAGTCTGAATAGGCTTAAGGACATTATATCTGCACCCTAGGGCATAAAGTGAATTAGCTTTTGGCACAGTATTTAAAGTGAAAGCCTGATTGTGTAAAACACAATGTGATAAAAGTAAAATAAGCTGTACTGCTTTGTTTCTTTAAATGGACAGCATTATTTAACCTTTTATGTAAAATGAAACAAAAACAGATCCTTATCTTTTCCTTAAATCTATTAACAAACTCATAGTGTAGGAGAATTAAGCAGGTTTCAGTTTTCTTCAGCTGTATCTGAAAATCAGAATAAAAGCAGTAATATACTGTTTTGCCAGTTTCATTAACTCTGAAATGAGGGTCTCGTTTTTTTTTAATATCAAGGAGGCAAGACATACTGTAGCTCAAAATGCCTAAGAAGATACTTTTTTTTCTTGATTCTCATCAAACAATAACAATTTTTCACAATAGTTCTAAGGTGTACTGTAGAAACCAAACCAGTTTTTGTAGTATAATAATCTTTTACATGGTGAAATGTAGATGTTCCAAGGTTTCAAGGCCTTTTTCTTGATTTTCAGTGAAAAGTACCTCTATATTTATGTATTCAAAGTGCCCTCTGCTGTCCACAGGCTCAATGACAAGAAAAGATAATGGAACAATTGGGGACTGAGGACAACCACACCAGGTATGAAACAGACTATTGATGGAACTATGCTTTTGCTTTAATTGAAGAAATATTCTTATCTAGTATTCCACACAAAGACCGTAACCCTGTAAGAAAGACGACGAGAGAACCACTGACTCACAGGGAAACATTGTTTAGTGACACAGGAGTGGATTTAAATGAACAGATTTTTTACATTGATTGATGTTGAAATACATACTGTATACATTTGTATTTTATCACTTCCATTAGCAACATACATGATAATGACCCTCATTCCAAAATGGCATACTCCACACCACAGGTTCTCTCTTTCCAGATTTATAAGGATGCTAACACCCACAGAGCACAGTGAGTTTGAGAAATTCCTGCGGTCTCTCAAAACGGCTTGTGGTTTTCCATATCTCTAAATGGATCCATAGCTCATAACCTCGTTCTCCACCAATGTTAAGGAGATTAGCATACTAACTTCCTTCACCTCAGGTGTTCTAATTGAACTTTTGGTATATGGTAATAAAAAGGCATGGTACAGTATGTGTATGCATGTACAGTACTCGTTTGGTATCTATTATTAATGGATACGTACCTGAGTGAAGGGGAGTATTAAAGCTACCGTTGCAGTGTGCAGAACTTGTATCCAATTAATTTAGGGTAAAAAAGGATTATTCAAATGTCCCGTCATGAGATTTTTACAAAATGAACATTAAAAAAACATAAGAAACAAAATAAAGCAGTAGCTATAGCCAAAAAAAGATCCACATACACACATACTATCTATACTGTACCGGATGTATCATTCACTGTGCAATGGCTCTGAGTTTCTAGATTACCTGAATTCATTAGTCTTTCTTTTAGAAGTGAAGGAGCTTCTTTTAGGTGTCTCTCCTTTAAACGAGTGATGGTTGCAGAAAGCACTGAAGATCATGACTGTAATTTTTCTCCATATAGCTATGGAAAGCTGGTATTTTTATACAACACCTTTAAGATGATATAGACTTTGGGATAAAGGGGCTATTACTTATGTTGCTGATTGTACACCTGTGGATAAGATTTTCACTTGGTGTTGTAGACAGTTTAGCTAGAGGCAAGCTATGTTAGTAGAATATAAATTTCTGAGCAAATGGATGGTTTCATACTATTTTAAAGCTTTCCCAGTCTTAGATTATGAAGACAGATTACAATTTAATGCAAAGCAATCTAAATATAAAATAAATCATTTTTATCCACTATCCCAGCAGTAAGTAAGGATACTCCATGATGCTGTTTAAATAAAAAAAAACACAATTAGTTATTAAAAAATGTTGAAAATAAAAAAAATCTTTTGTCTAGTTTAATTAGGGTGCCAATTGGCGTTTATTTCACACATAGGGAATAATAAGTATGAGTTCATCATTTGCAGGCTGAGGTTAATTTTATTTTTTCTTTCTTAACTTCACCTAAATTTGACCTTAGAAGACAATGCAAATTTACTTAGCTACTGGACAATTACATTATTATTGCAGTGTTTCAAATTATGCAAGCTGAATGCCAATAAGGCTTGCACATGCAATTGCTACATATGCTTAATAGGGCAACATATTTCCCTTTTGCATTAACATATCATCAATATTCAGATATCTGACACAACTGGTGGATCAATGCCGTTGATGTGTCAGGTACATGTGTGTGTTTGCATGAAAAATCTGGTGCACTCAAAGTCAAGTGGATTTGAAAGCTTTATAGACCTTAACTAACATGCTATGTAATACAAAGCAGACACACAATGGCTTAATGATTTTTACCTTTTTAAGAAATGATTGCAAGTTTATCCTGTGAATATTATCTTCTCATTTCTCTTGGTGTAAAACATAAGTATATGTCAATGAAAAATCTGCTGAAGAATACGATAATCCTAACTACATTTGGAGTACTGATAAGACATTGCCATTTAATGTAATTATAAACTGGGTGGCACAAATTGTTAGTATCTTCAAATGTTTAATATGCTGAAATAGCCCAGTGATGTAAATCATTTTAGCATTTGCTTGCAATTAGCTTTCACATATAATACTGTAACTAATTTCTGTTTAAAATTTGACATTATAAATTTAATTGGCTTTCATTTAAAGCTCTACTGTGACACATCTATCAAACAGCGTACCATTAATACCGATGTGTGCAGCATTATAAATGTGCCACAAATATGTTCTTTCTTTCTCAAATAAATGCTGTTGACCAACATTATTATTACCTCGGCACATAATTACTTTTTTGCTTTTTAATTTAATTGCCTCAATAAAAAAAGAATCTATAATGCATTTTTAATTACACTTTCCAGGTGACCTATGTAAAGAGATTTTACAATGAAGGCACAATAATTAGCCTGTCACAGTCCAGTTCGGGGCTATTGTCTAGTTGTCCTTTTCATTGCTATTCTTGGCATGACTAGCATTCTAAAACCCTTATATATTAGCTCCCATAACAGTTAAAATGGTATTACAATGTGTGCAGCATGAGCACATTTGGGCTTTCTAATTTGTGTCAGCTATTCCTAGGGTCACGTGGAAGACTCCCTTGAGAACTGCTAAGACAGCCCACTCCACAAGTTCTAATAGCCTCTAGAGCCTAAATGGTTGTAGACAGAGCTGTTTCCCCTAGGATTGATAATTAGCTTACATGGCAGACTTGCACCTGAACTAAATCCTTTTTCTGTGTGTTTGGCTTGTTAACTGAAATAAGGGTAAAAAGATTTCAATATAAAAAACATCTTTTTTTATGCTATAATGAAATGTAGAGCACTCGTGCGTATAGCGATTTAGATTGTTAACGGCAAGCCGGTGCTCATATAGAAGAAAAATTAAGGCCAACATTTTCTTTCTCAAGTCTGTCAATGAAAAGTAAGCTTCAGTAGTTAATCATGGATCAATAATATTTCATCTAAAAATTGTTACACTGATAACTGAATAAAATGTAGCTCTTAATTATTTTAAATGGAGAGAACTTTATTACATTAAGGCCTTAACTGAGTCTAGTAAGATAAGTACAGTAGGTAGAGAAGCAATTGGTTAAGGTTTATACGTAACATACTATAGACTGTTCAATTGATAAATTCAGATGTACTGTTTGGATGACTACACAGATACAGATGATTTTTAATATGATATAGAATGAATTATCTAAATAAAACTTTGAATGCTATCTCCAAGTATATTTGTGAGATAATAATCAATCTGAATACTTTGAGATAAATGAGAAATTATCCATATCCCTATATAATTATGCTGAATTTAGACTTTCATAACTGAATTAATTGAATATCTAAGCAAATGGTAACACTAGTGAATAAGGTTAAGAATTTTAATTTTGAAAAATTTGGAACTAATCTCCAGCTGCAGCTCATTTGACTAGCTTATAAGAGGAAACTATGTGCTTTGGAGCTGACTGACTTTTTTTTTTCCAGAATGACACGGAAATCCAGATTGTGGAATTTTAAATGACTGTTGAGCTAGAGTCAGAAGATAAGCCCCCAGGCATTTTGTTTGGAAAGAGATTTTAGCATTGCAAACCCACTGAAATTCAACAGGTTCTGCAGCTTTAAACTGCACTAGCTGTTCACGGTAAGCCTCTACATTGCTGAGTGACACATTAAAAAAGATAATTATCTTGTGAACAATAAAGTGATATTAAAGGCATTCCCCAGACTAATGATGTCAATAGACTGTTGGAGGACAGAATTAAGTTGGATAATAATTAGGAAAAAAAATATCTAGTTCAGGAGGTATTTCTAATACTTCTCGTGCTCAGCAGAGTTAAATATACTGTTTGGTTCATGAACCAATAAGGAATACATACATTTTAGTTTGTGAGTGACAAATAATAAGTACTGTGCACACAGCTGGACAGCAGCTGGAGATTTTGGAGTATCTGCTGCATACAAAACAAGGTGGTTTTAGAGACTTGCATCTACTGCTCAGCCATCCAATTTACTGCACAAAAAGCTTTATTATCAGAAAGAGTGTAGAAAAGAGAGATATTTAATAAAATCCTAAAAAGTTTTTATGAGACTCAAATTTGTCTCTAGCTTGCGGTGTAAATTTCCCTTGAGCATTTTTTTCCCTGTCTGTGTTGTGTGAAGAGCACTTTCATACATCAAATATGAGAGAATGAGATTTAAAAATGGCTTTGAGATCATGATCCTACTCTTTATCCTGGTATGAGAGCCCTAATGGCAATGAAAAGGATGGCTTTCAATGGGCCTTAGAGCACCACTTATGGCACCTAGAGGTATTTAAAGATGGACTGAGCGTCAAAAGAAATGCATGTATACATGTATGCTTTTAAAACAATAAAGCATACAGGCTTGGGATGTTTATTAAAAGTTTATGGCATATTTTTAATGAATTGATCATGAATGATTTGAGTGAGGTGAGCTGAGTGAGTTTGCTGCATAGGCCTCGCCTATGTCAGCACTCTCTCTCACTATCTGGGGTGGGACAGAGCCAGAAAGACTGTCAATAAGGCCATGATGTGGGAGTCTGCAAGTCACAACATCTTACCAGGAAAAGGACATCATCTTTCATCATCTTCATGATTGTTTTCACACTGCCAGTCCCACTATATCAGACATGCCAGGTCCCACAAACCTGTGCTTCAGCAGTTCAACTGTGAAGAGGCAGCTGCACAGTCTTCTTTTACAGTCCTCTTTTACAGGCAGCCACAAAGGGGCCCAGTGCTCACTGATGTTCATTGACTCAAAAGCAACACCTCAGAGGTATTCCCCAGCAGTGGAGCCATGCTCATTTAAAAGATGAATCAAGGTTTTGTATAGACCACCCTGATGAATGTCAATGAGTGTGGTGCAGAAGTATAGAGCAATTAATGAGGAGGTCTAAATGTAATTATATGGACAGAACTTGACTGAATGACAACCTGAAATGCACAGCATTACATTCATCAAGGCCTGACTTGTGCAAGTTAGTTCAGTACTGTATATCCTGACAGAACAACACTCCAATAGGGCACCATTTATGATATTCTATGCCATGAGTACCATACTTTCCACACGTCTGAACATTTGTAGAATGAGGCTGTACAGGGGGTGACACCTGGGGCTCAAAGACCAGTGAATAGGCCTAGGTTCTGTAAAATGAATGGGACAGCATTTGCAACTGGGTGCATCACAGATACATCTTGTATTGCTGTCAATATTAGCCACGCATTCCTCTAACCTGTAGCTTTCACAGTATGAACCCTACTGATCAACACTTTTGATGGCAAAATGTTAATCAACACAATGAATTCATCTATTTTATGTTTGTTAAAAAAGGACACATCAGTTGTTAACATTGCTGCCTTGAAATGCTGGAGCCCTGAATTCAATTCCTGTAGTGCTATTGACATGGAGCTTGTACGTTCTCCCTGTGTATACAGTAGGTTTCCTCTGGGTGATCTGATTTCCTCCCACAGTCCAGTGACACACTGTACAGACCATAGACTAACTGGCCTCTAGGAAAATTGGCCCTGGTGTGAGTGTGTGAGTGTGCCCTGCAATGGACTGGCATCCCATCCAGTGGGTATCCTGCCTTGAGGCCATTGCTTGCCAGGATGGGGTTCAGCTCCACCGCAACCCTGGATTGGATAATCCAGTTAGAAAACGGAAGGATGATTGTTCACCAAAATGTCAATTGAATTACTACAAGATAAACATTGTCCCGGTAACTTTATGAATTTGTTGCAGTGATAAGTGATTGGTTTCTTAGTTGATAAGTATATATTAAGCCTTCTTTTTACTTCATACAATAATTTTACCTATAGCTCATATTGGCTATGTCCATAAGCTCTGAACAGTCACCAGCATTTAGTTAGCAGAGTATTGTTCCTCCTTGTCTATTTAAGAAACAATAGGAGTTCTAAAAGGTTTTGTGTGAAGTGAAAAACATGCACAGAATTAAAATAAGCATAATATTATGTTGTTTTATTGAAGTTGTCTCATTAAAAAGCTGGTATTTACTGTGACGAGTTGTAGCATATTCTTTGTCTGTTTAAATTCATTTTAAAACCTTTAAAGTTAACATTACTTTTTTAAAATGCTCATCCGTTGAATTACAGAAGGAATCAAACAGTGAATTTGTTTAAGGAGTACATAAAAATACAGTAAATACAGGAAAGGATTATTGCTGAAGGAAAAGGCCACTCTGACAGAGAGGTTTTCCAAAAAACATTATGATTCCTTTTCCCTTGCAAGGCAAACCTACATTGGGACAAGAAAAGAATTCCATACCAATTCCTTTTTTAAAAAAATTGTATTTATATTATCCACATTAATGCTAACTAATGGATAGATTAGCATTTTCCCCCGTTTTTAAAGCCAAAGACCCTGAATAACTGTTATGGGAAAAAAATGAAAATGTGTACACAAGCATTACAGAGAACAGAAAATATTGGAATTGGTTAAAAGGTTATAGAAATGATGATTAATGATATTCAGCATTAAATATCACCTTGTGACATTCTTACAAAACCTTGCTAAGACAGAAACATGAAGTTATTACTAATGACTGTTAATGTGTATATGCTTCATGTAATTTCATAGTATCTTATTTTAATATCTGTAGTTTAATGAATTGCTATTTAGAAAAGAAACTATTTCCATTTACTTATTTAATGTCATTATTGACCAAATTAACCTCATGTGGGTCTTAATTACATTTAGTTCCATTTGGCTGATCATGCAATTTATATATCATTGCATTTTACAAATTCACACCCTTAGATGCATTTAGTAAAAGTTTGTATACAAAATGCAGTATTTTGTGGTCTTTTGTTCATTATTCTGCACTTAACTGAATGTGTAGTGATGCTTAGTATGTAACTCATCAGCACTCAAGGTATATTAAAATTACATTATTTTCATCAAGATTACAGACTGCCTTTTTTAAATCTGAAACCATGTGGATACAACAACAAAAGCTGTACTGATTTCCTTCATTCTGGTCTTAACTTGTATCAATTAATAGACTGAATGGTGACAATCTGGGATTTGTCAGTTTAATATCAAACATCATGTTTACTGTACTTTTGAGCTATATGGAGCCATGTACATTATTTGATGCACTTTCTATGGGATTGTACATTCACGTCTATAATAACTATCAAAACCTATATACACAAAAAAGTGAGTGTAAGGAACAAAACTAGTTGTATCTGTCTCCTTGCCGTGAAATAACAATGAAACCAAAGACTAATAATATCAACCTACCAGCTGTGTCTATAACACAAAGCAGAGCAAAAACACCAGAAATTGTAAATACGCAGTTTTTGTTTTTAATAGTGATAACAGGAAAAGTCTGGTGTAAAACAACACTAATGCACATTAGTAAACCTCAGGGTTTTTTCTTTTTGAGGGAGATGTTTTGGGATTATATCTTTATCTTCTCAATTTCATATGTGTCGAGTTCTGATAATGAATGTTAAGAATTCCTACATGGCATCAAAAAGAACAGTCCTGGCATATTACATACATCAATGTCAGGAGAAATACATTATCAGTACAGATGAGTTTATGCAGCTGGTAAGGCAATAATTTGTATTTAGGCTGTAAAAAAATTTAAATAAAAAATTGTAGCTGGGTGGATGCATTTGTCAAAATATTATTTGTTTTGTCATATTACCATCCTTGTTTTTTTAAAATGATTATTTGGTGGTATATGTAATTTCAAATTTAATTGAAAAGCAAAATGTTATGAAGCTTTTATGAAGAATATGATTTAAAGCTTAATTCAAAATTCATTTATAGTGCTCTTACTACAAAGATACACAAAATAGAGATAACACGAAGAGAAAATGCTACAATTAAGAGGGAGTTTAAGTGCTTTATTTTAAAATGTTCACAGTCTTGTTTTGCCACTCCCAATATCTTGTTCAAGAAGGACAATATATTGTCCTTCTTGTTCTTGTTCTCTTTCTTTTAAGGAGCAGGTTTTAACAAGACCCAGCAATACAATACATACATGCCAAGTAGTCCTGTAATAGATACATCAAAGAGTTTAAGGACTTGAGTCTGTTGGGCAGTTATTTCAGGAAACACAATTCCTTGTCTCAAATCATTGGTACAGTAATGAAAGAAATTAATGTTCAGGAATATGATTTTACATCAATAGCTTTGAGCACTGTTTCATAAATCTTCACCGCAAATAACTAGAAAGTAGATGAGATCGATAAAACTTTCAAGTCAAAACCCTTACTGATGTGATATAGATTCTATTAGTTCTCCCTCATTAAGTTTTTTCTTCTGGAGGTGCTTTTATTTTTCTTCATGTCTTAAACGTGTTTGGTAGGAACAATCATCAGGTCTTGCATGAGGCTTCAAAAGGAAAACCAGGGGGACCTTCTGTTTTGCTTCCATTGAACTTTAATCAAGGTAAGAAAGACGTTTTATCTTTAAAATGATCAAAATGTACGGATCTCACGAAAAGCAGGACACTGACAAGTCCCTTAAGTTGCGTTTGAAGAAAATTACCTTGGGTCATCTAAATTACATATTTCAAGCTTTTTGTATTCAAGAGAAAATATATTCCAATCTTTTCTTTTTTGCGTGCCTTTCTGAAAGCTCCTCCACTGTGACTCTGAACAAACCACAGCCCTGAAGCCAGTCACCTCCCTCTATAGGCACACAAACTTCTAAGTACAATATGGATGCTAACAGTATCATTCATGATGCAATCGGGAGAAATACAGTACATAAGCTTCTGATTTCATTAATGTATTTTATTTGTTTATTTTATTTTATTTTATTTTTATAGCGTTTTATTATTTTCTTTTATTAATAAAGAAAGCTAACCAAATAAATTTATCATTACCCTCACATCAACCAGGGAAGGATGAAGATGGAATACACTTTACTCCGAAAGGTGCACATCAGAGCCGATGAAGATGGAATACACTTTACTCCGAAAGGTGCACATCAGAGCCATCTGCTTCTTACAATACACTGTAAAGCCTGAAGTGGCCATATCAGATCTCAAATCAGTTGGAGGAGTTAGATCTCACCTCTCACTGACAGCCCTGCCAACTCACGGACAACAGATAAGTCAGTGGTGATTGTGCAACAAACTGTGCATAGCTTAACTGGCACAAGCCAACTCAACCTCCCTGGCTTTCATCCAGCTGTGCTTTAATGTTAGGCAGGTCCTGTCACAGTTGGCTAATAACATAGTCCAGATATGTGCCAATGACATCTGGACTATAGGACTCAACCTGTGCTACAGACAAACTTTTTTACTGGATGAAGCACTTCTGAAACTTCCAAAACAATCAACTCATTTTTAAATCTTCTAATGTTTATTCTTAGGAAACAGACAAAGTAGAGCTTCAGTAAAGACTGTATTTTGTTATATTCCTTTATTTCACTCTATGCGCTGAAAATGCATGATTTATTAATAAGAGACAAGGGTAGTCCCATATTCACGAAACACATTCAAATCAGTGCAAAAAATTAAAAAGCACATGAATGTTACAAACTGTTAACAAACTATCATAGATCGTCTTTCAAGAGCTTGTTTTGTTTGCCCAGTATTTTGGGAAACTTTTGCAGATTCTCTTTAAAAAGCATTATAGATTTGCCACAGATAATCCCCAGAGAGAACTGTGGCAAACACAACCAGGTCATGTGACAAACTTTTATAACACAAAACTGCCATTACTTCTGCTAGCATTCAACAGTTCCTCTCTCAGTTTTCTATTATAGTGTACCATAATTAATTATTACTGTCATTGAAAAACTATATGCCCTTTTTAATAAACTTGATGTACAGTTTGGCATAATCTTCATCGTAGCTAGTAAACATGGAAAAACACATATGTCAATATCATAAATATTATGATTCTTTTCAGAAACATAGAGAAATATGTTTATACAAAGCAAAGACTGCATGCTAGGTTATACAGTAACTCTAAACTAGTCATACATTATTGTACAGTAGAATAACCAATACAGAAATCTAAGAAATCACCTTAGACTGACAGATAAATTCTCTTTTGAGAGATTTCAATATACTGTACTGTAAAATTGTAGAATATATTGTAGTTGAATCAAATGTAACATGAATTTAGTAGCAAGTCTGTGAAATCTTTTATTTCTTCTTGGTTATCTGTTCCTTTTAAGGGTTGCCATGTAGAGTCCTCACCTGCTGTATCATCTTATACAAAAATCTATTCCTCAGGTGGCTCTTTGTGTTATAGGTTTCAATTTTATCCTAAATGTACAATATGAAATGGCTCTCTTTTAAATTATTGAAGACATGTTTCATGTTTACGAATGCTAATTATATCCCCATGTATTTTAATGTACTGGTGAAGCTTATAGAAGAAAATGAAATAAATAGTACTGTAGAAAGAAAAACATAACAGCCTTATTTTTGCAATTTTAGCATTTTTTTAAATGTGATAAAAAGGGGATATAACTCTTGTTATACTCTGTGTGTTAAAAGTTCACTCTGATAAAGCTGATTTGGACTGAGTGGCACTACAAGTAAATAGATCTACCTTTTGGCAAAGTAAGGCTGTGATCTTAGTATGTTCAGTCAGCATAAGTTCCCCTGTAACTTCAGAGCAGAGATAACTGGTTATGCTTTCTCTCAACAACTCATTGCATTTTCCACAAGTGTCCAATTGCACTATTGCTTCAGCCTTTCTTACTGTACATACAAAATACGCACCTTGCATTCATCCCGAAAAATGCTCAGTTGTGAACAGCCGTCTACCTTCATAACTGTGGGTTGTGTTCACACTGAGCTACCCCGAAGCTGTTGAGCACGTAGCCAATTAGAGAGTTCCCCAGTGTCTCTTTGCTATGTGTCTGCACTATGAAGGTACCTGAGGCATGCAGAGCTTTAGGACATGCTTGAGTACTGACATCACCACTGGCTAGCTTGGGGAATTCTGTTTTCAATAATTCCCCTTTAGGACAAAGAAGGTGAGATGCCAAATGGGGCTGAGAATGGTTGTCATAACATTGAGATGCAGTAGATGGAAGGATACAAAGATCAGAATTTGTGTTTTTTAATGTCTGCCTAAACCCCTACTGTAGTTGTATATTTTCTGAAAGCATCTTCTTAAAAATGGGAAACATATGTTTATAGTGTTATTTGCATTGTTCTAAAAAGGAAAATAGATGGACAAAAATGGCAGGATGTTTATGTTGAAATGATAAATTTAAAGACAAACTGCCCAAGGCGTTTATCTCTCAAAAGCAAAATAAAATTAAAAAGCAAAATTCCTGGTCACTTTGTTTTTTTAAAGTCTGAAGTCTTTTTTTAACACTGGGTGCATTTATTCACGTTTTGTATCTGAAGAACTATTCACTTAATTCTATATATTTTGTAACAACAGAAGTAATATAAGTCAAAGAGCTGAAACTGAAAGTAAATGTGTTCTGGCATCTATATACTGTATGTATATAGAGGTTTGCTAAATTTCTAAGACACTGTTATATGGTTTTCTGTGGTAAATTTTATTTTATTCAGAATTGAGGTAATAACTCTTTTCACAGTAATATATCTACCAATGACAGTAGCAGAAAATTCATCTACAGTAAATCTAAATCTAAAATGCAGTCTGGCTCAAATTGTAGTTCCTTTCTCATTGAATATTCAAAATGCATTGTTCATAACAGGGTTACTCAAAATGTGTTGCAATTATTTTTACTGAGCTCACTTAGTAGGTGTATATTTCATTAAAAGTATTCATAATATTTAATTGATGATTTTTTTTAATGTGTTTTTCTCTGTGTAATATGGGCATCCCCATCACCATTATCTAAGGTAGCAATTATATTTCTTTTTTATTTTTCTTCAATCACATTTAATAATGCTGGTTAAGAGACAATTAATCCCACTTAATGCAGAATACCAAACCATTACTACACAGTCTAAGGTAATACCTGATGTTTTGTAGATCTTTTAATTACCATCCTTTATCCTATGTCTTTACATCTTTAATTTGCAGGTCAAATACTCTCTATTGAATGCAATAGTACTCCTTTATTTGATTCCATTGTTTTTCATGTATCATACAACACCCTTTGTTGCTCCACAGGTTATAATATCTATATGTTTAAGCTTGAATAGCTGAAATAAGGAAGTATGAATAACAATCTTTGAGGGTTGTGTTTAGCAAAATAAATCTTCAAAAAAATCTCCAAGCTCCCCAAAAATCTCCAAATGGAGAATTATTATTTTGTTGATAAAGTGGCAAGATGCTTTCAGTCTTGGGTTTTAAAAGGAATATGAAACATAATCATTAATTTTACCCTATAAGTAAAATGAGAACAAATTCTGTTTTGAATGATGACCCTAAGAATATCCATTCATACAGCAGGAGCAATTACTGGAGCAATTAGTGTGGTGAAATTTTTCGAGTATTTAATTTTTAGAGTTTTTAAAGCTGTGAAAGATTTTACCCAAAGGCTGTGGGAGCATGAAATAAACAGCCAAGCTATATTATCCTGGCTTTATTCTAGAAACATCTGGATGATACCCTTGAATCAATTACTGTAGCTACTAACTTCCAAATGTGCTTAATGGGATAAATGGCCTCAACAACAGCAGCACCTGAAATATTAACCCCAGACCCAGCAGTCCAGAGCTTTATTCACCATACTACTGCCTTAAGAATGATAGCAGCAATGCACTGGCTGAGAATCGGACCAATTCAATTATACCAACTCCATTATCCCAATGAACCACCAATACCTCTATTAATTGAGTAATACTTTGTGTATGAACGTGTCAGCTTCTAACAACTTATATTATCTACTATCTCATTTTCAAGACCTAACTATAATTATTTAAAATGCTCTGACAATTATGTTCATAGATTTGTCTTTAATGAGACCTACCAGCATGTTAAGATAATGGTAAATCTCTTTTTGGATTCGGCTTATCCATTTGTAAACTTTTAATATCTTAAAAGGTCAGCTAAGAGGTCATTCGTAAGTACTGTTACTGTTTTTAATTTAAATATATACAAAAAGGATTAGAAATTAATAGAGTTGTATTTTGAACAATTAACCTAAAATATTTTTAAGCACTTCACTTAAAAATACATCAAATAGTGAGACAACAACAGTATGATAACGTATTATTATTACTACTAGTAATACAAAATCTGAAATATCTGAAAGATCTTTTGGAAAAAAAGTCTCACAGAAAAGACAACCAAAGTTCTCTTGAAAAAAAATCTGCACTGATGACCACTTATCTTTCTCTTGGATGAAAATGGGTTATGAAGATATTTTTTTTATTCCTGAAGCATAACAGGTTATAATAGACATTTTGAAATTGATACTGACAACTAATTAAGGCACCCTTTGCTCAGGAAAATCAAAAGGACAATGAAGAAACTGTAGAAAACTGAAAAATGATAAAAAAAATTCAATACCATTGGAACTGGTGAGTTAAAAGTTTAAAGGTCTGAAATAAAGGAATCTGTCATACTCTACATTAGACCTTTAAAAAGAACAATCCCTTTTCCATTAGTATTAGACACCAAAAAGATAAAGATATACTTTTAAAAAGATAGTCAGAAATGTTCAATATCCTTTACAGATTCTTGTGGATTTGTGCAGTCTGTAAGATTCATTTTTCATTTTGTTTTTAATTTTCTTCATTCTTCATTTTTTCTTTCCTTCATTGTAATGCCAAACAGCTCTCCTTCAACATATTTTGAGAGAAAGGGCATTAGGTCACTTGAGGCTATTTTTATAAACCTATATTCTAATTTAAAGTAAGGAGACAATTTAAAATGAAATTAAACTAAAATTAATATGATTGAAAGTAATTTATTCATTTCATTCCTCTTACTTTATTCAGCTTACTTTAAGCCAGTAAATAACTTGTTTCTTATACTGTATGTAGCTTGAAAGAAAAAAAGAATAAAGCAATCCATTAAAAGGAAACTGACAGACATAATCTTCATATGCTTTCAAATAAAAATGCCAACTTTCTTATCCTATTAAATCTGCTTATTTTGAGCTAAGTACCTGTTTAGTTCTTATCTCGTCATCAGAAGATAAAGAACCCTTTAATTACCATTGACAAACATCATTTTATTTAGTTTTGTTGCATAATGTTAAAAATTATTTTTATGTAGACAAATTGTTGCAGTAGTTTTGGTTATATTGATTGTTACATGCTATATTAAATAAACCATTTATGGTTCTCTATTTATATATTTTTCAGGACATTAAAGAAAACATGATATATACAGTATACAGTATATAGAATTACACAGGGAACAATATCCTACATATTTAAAAAAAACAACACCAAATAATTACAGTAATCACATCTCTAACTACATACTGTATCAATGGTTGCTTTGGTTTTCTGTCTATATATGTCTGTGTATGTGTGTGGAAAAAATAGTTATTGTACAAATGTGAGGTTTCATGTCTAAGAATATTATAAAAAATTTAGTGCAAATCGACAGAACTATGACAGCTGAATGCCAGAAACAAATTTAGCCTCATCATGTATTGCCATCTGGAATCAGGATCATTGGTACTAAATTTAAATTACAAAAAGACAATGATTCAAAGCAGAAACACTAAAAAGAAATGTGGCAGAACATGTCTGAAGAGGGAACGAGCCTTTCAAAGACTGCCAATAATGAATCAGATTGTCCAGAGCAATGCTCCGAATTTCATTGAAGAAATTAGAGACTTGAACAGGTCAAGAAAAACACAAAAAGGGCAGAGCATTGTATCCTGCACTGCAGGAAGTTTGCTGTGTTTTGTGCTGTTTACTTGATATAATAAAAACAGTCCTTTCTAGAGTTTCTTTTTTATAAAGAATAAATAATCAATAGGTTCTGTGTATTTTCACCCTTTTGAGAAGACAGATTCTGATGCAATAGGTTGTTCATACACTGTATTATACACTGTTAGTTCCTTTGTTTCTCTGAGAGGATCATTGGATAATTTCCAGTAATTATAAATTGGAGGTTATTAACAGTACTATTCATATCAGGCACAGAATGTTTTAAACGGACAGTAATATTTGCACCTTGTAACCTGATTTCATCAGGAAAGATTAACCAATGTTGGTCCTAGTTCAGAATGGAATGGGAGACCTTTATGGAAAGTCAACTTGCTGCTGTAATGGTGGTGGACCAGTAGGTGTTACTCTTTCTTCCAGATAAGAAGTTGCCCCAGTATGGTGACTGGGAACATTTAGCTGTTCTAAGAGTGGTTTATTACTGCAATCGCCAAACAAATTATTGTTGTTATAAACTGACAAAAGAGATTGATTTTCATATTTACATATTCATATTTAAGTTGCCAAACTCGTGCTGTGCTCCAGCTCAACTCCACAGAAGAAGGAGATATATTGAAGAAGATATGCTGTAACTTCAATATAGCAGTTTGCAAGCTCTAGATTACTGCTAGGTAATCAAATAAAATGTTCAATTCAAAGCATCTTTCCAATTTTATAAGATTTCCAAGAATATATTATTCTCTAATATTAATATCAAGAATATACAGTACTGTATCTACAGTATATATAAAAATTGAGTTTTTATCCCTAACTGGACACATATGAATAATAATAATAATAATAATTGCTTACACTTATATAGCGCTTTTTCGGGACACTCCACTCAAAGCGCTTTACAGGTAATGGGGACTCCCCTCCAATCACATCAATGACATCATATAAGGCACAGAAAATATAATATTTCGAATCAGTTATCTTACTCATCCTTGTACCTTATATGTTTCTTATCTCATCAAGTTATGTTATAACATTACCTCTATGGCATCAGTATATGTGCAACACTGTGTGAGTCACAGCTCTCTATGAAGTGTTATACCTTGTTGTTCAAGATGAAAAAAGATATACTAATATGAAATGTCCAATGATTTCTTTGCCTCGTCGTTAGACAATTGAAAAAAAATAAACTGATCAATGGTGTTTTAAGTCTTTCTAGATGCATGGTGGTATATCTTAAAAGTGCATAGGGTTCAACCAATACCACTTGGCAGGCAAAATGAAACTGGTCGCTGAGATCATCCTCATTTTCATCCTTGAAATTCCAAATGCCGATCCCTCTGGATGACAGTGTCGCTACCGATTTATTCAGCACTGCAGGTACAGTATTTGTTATGCTTAGAGACTGATGAGAAGAAATCAGACATTGTAAACACAAATAATTTTATACTAGAGAGATACTGGGATTGCAAATCGCTTCCCACAGGTGATTTTCCTGGGTGCAGTGATGATGATCTGGGCAAAAGGTAAAGTACTTTGGTACACAAAAACAGGCTACATACTGTATGTCCGGTGTCAGGAAGCCCTTGACAAATACCAGGAAGAGCATTTTCCCATTTGGCTTCAGACTCAGGTCACCTTTCTAATTAAAAAATGTGTGCAAAGTATTTTCAAAGTATTGCAGGTCCACTGATGATGCTGTAATGCCAGGTGTTAGGTTGCAGTCATTCTCACCATTTAAATGATGCATGTTATAAAAAAAATCTGTTTATATCATGTTGTTTGAAGGTGTTAATTGAACTCACGTTGATAGTTCCCTCAGGCTAATAAGGATTTCTTAGAAACTTTATTGTCATGATGCTGTAAAAAATATTTTGGAACCTTTTCACAGTTATGTAAAAATATATGCCTTTTATATGTTTTATATCTTTTTTTGTTATTTGGAGGCCGTACAGTTGATCTACAGGTTTACAATGAATTACTTTTGACACTACTGAATGTAATTCTTTGCTCTATGATGTGTTTATTGGTACAGTGAGTCTGGGCAGGTCCCAAGTGCTGGTCGACAACTGCTCAACTGCTGATGCTAATGCTGTTCTCTAGTCAATGTTTTCTTGAAGAGCCCCTTCATGCAAATTGCTTTTCCAACACAATGATGACATGTCCCAGTCCAGCATCAGATAAAGGACTAATCTGTCTGTTTTTTGGTGGTGTGTTCAATTAGTTACTGATTGCAAGCTATGAATAACATTTACTGTATTTACATACTAATGAAGGTCTGGGTAATGAAGGTTTTGGTGAAAATCAGTAGACCTCCCTTGAAATATCTATTAACAAATTTAGCACATAATATAAATGCAGTCTGAAGAAACATATTAAGCATCAAAAGAATTTTAGAACCACATCTTATCATCATACTCTTTATTCCAAAGGGTTTTTATTCTCTGTATTCTAAAAAAAGATAATATACAGTATGTTACAAAGGGGATGATGTGTTTAGCAGCTGTAGACAAACCTTTATTTTGTTAAATACACCAAAATAGAATTTGCATTTAATAATCGATGAAGCAGTAAATATTGCCTCTTAATAGGGAACGTATATTTCGGTATTTTTTCGGTAAAAGTTTTTATTTTGTGCATATATAAGAAGTTAAAAGAGACCTTCTTTCTAAGCTCTTACTATAAATTGTGTGTCACATATAATTGAACTTTCTTCTTCCATTTTTGTTTTGAGTTCCAGGTTTAGTCCTTAAGATGTTGAGACAGTGTGTGATACAGAGTTGATATATTTAAAAATATATGTATAATGCTTGTTATATAAATATCTTCTTTATCTTACATTCCCATGAGCACTGAAAAAAGGTCCAAGACCATTTACATCCCTAATTTTCACATCCATTAAATAGATGAATGCTTTGATTCTATTTTAGTGTTTATCAGTCTACTCAAGGGATTCATTAAATTGAACACTCCCTTCAAAACATAATCTATTGCTTAATTAAACTTCGCAAATATGAAATTTGAACCAGCGTATCAGGAGAGAAGTTATTGCTTTGTTGTTCCTTCATTTACACAATATTTTAATGAATATGTTGCTAAGATATATTACCATTTGCATGTAATTAAAGCATTTCCTCAAGCACTTAAGGCTTTGATTCTGCTGTCGTAGATCATAAGTCAACTTTTTTATGCTCTACGAATCTCCCAAGAATAAAATCAAAACTCATTGACTGCTGAGTAAATTTCACAGCTTGTAGCGATGAAGCACATCATTGTAATGTGTGAAATTTTAATCAGAGATGTTGTGAAGAAAGAAGATCAACTGACTGCTATAATTAATGTATTCTGTCATAGAGATTATGATGGCAAATTTGGAAAATGTGCAAGCATTTTAGGAGCAGAAGAAATACATTAAATTATGATCTATAAAATAAAAGTGTACATTGTACTTAAGAAAAGGTACTGTATACCAGTGCTTCTTGATATTTCTTAAAAATGAGCAGTCAAATTTGTATAAGAGCCAACCTTAATTCTCTAAGTAAACTCAATTATGAACACCCCCTCTTCCACAATTGAATTGTATGCTGAAAATCAGGTTTTTAGGGTTCCCATGTGACCATTAAAAAATCTCATTTAGTGCTCAGGCTGAATCTTCTTTAGTCCTGATCAGAAACCAGTTGACTAGCAATTGCCAATTCCAAACTGAGAGGTATAAAAAGGGCAATTCTCAATTTTAAAGGAAAAAAAAAGGCATGCACACTTTTATTGTACTGAGGGAGAATCACTTCCAATTGAGGAGGTGTTAATTAAACCCACTAGACTTCAGGATATTTTGTTTTTTTTCTCCACAAGGCAGGACTGTCCCCCTTCGAATGCATCCAATTACTGTAAACTCACTGGACATTTTGAGGAAAGTTAGTCATTTTCTTGTCACTTCCCCAAATTTTTAAAAGCTTTCGCCGATTTGGAATAATTTCCCCTTATTGCGTGATGTTCTGCCCTTTACCTATTCCCCTTAGTCAAGAAGACATAGTCGTACTCCTGTGACATTTTTGATTGCAATGGCCTGTACATATTTAAGAATCTAGAGGAAACTTACTTATTCCATAGGGCAGTGATTCTACTCCTTCTGTCCAATCCCCCGCCACGAATTCAGTTGTTCATCTAATCATTGCGAATGCTATTATGAGGGGTTTAGTCTCTAAATATTTTTTTTGTTATGCCTAAAACCCACTCGTCATTTGCTCGCTAGCTAATCCATTTTAAACTAGTTCACAGAATATGTGCAATGCCATTTCAACGGTTCCAGCCCCTTCCTGACCCTTCCTATCACAAATATACTTAAGGTGTAACCGACTGTTACCTGTATATGTTTTGGAGAACATCCTGTGAAGAAGTACTTTTTATGTAATAGATGACTGTTTCAGTGATGCTTACTGATGACTCCCAGGTTATACTGCCAATGTTAAGGCACAGTGTCTGTTAGTGTTAAGCTTTACTGTAATCAGCAAATCTATGTTCAGGCCCTGGGCGCTGAGATATCTTTGAGCCACATTTAATTCCATTTATTATTTATGTGTGTTTGTAGGAAGGACTACTTTCTTTTACTAAAATCTGTTTCACTAGCCCATTTTCCTTTTTTCTGTTTCTGTTATTTTTTCTTTTCTCGTGATCATTCTACACACTTCTTTGTTTTTGAATTACTTTAGTTTTGGTACCTTTTACCATCTACATCAAATACACTAGAATTAGCTCAAATAAAGTATTTTACTACATTCCATAGAATGTGAGTGTTGTAATATCTTGTAGGCGTTTACTTATAAACTGTTATTTGAGCAATCGTCTAAGCAACTGAATTTAAACAAACCTGAATTTCTTACTCTCACACAGCCTATTTTAGTAGTCTGCTATATTTTGTTCTCCACTGCTATCATCATTTCTGACCTCATAGGGTCTTCAGCAGGCAGTTCACAAGAACACCTTACCCATCACATCCACTACAAGGGTCGACAACTGAAGCTGACTGTTGGAATCAAGAATCTCCTCCAATTTGACCTAAAACTGTGTCCAATTTCTCATTTTGTAATAGGGTGGCATTAAAATGCCAGGAGGGGGCACATGAGAATTTATTAGCACAAATATGAAGAAATTGACATGGTGATCTGATAGTTTGATGGGTAATAGCTTAGCATTGTGTACTACAAAAGAGGGCTTAGGAGGCAAGAAATAGTCAATTTTGGAGTATGATTTATGTCTAGTGAAAGATAAAATAATAATAAATACATACCATATATGTACGACACATTCTACTGATCAGACATACAATTTCTCAGCACTCTAAATGTCAGGGATTGGGCGTTCAATCTTCTTTGATTTCAAGTCTATCAAGTATCTGATTCATGTCAGCATTCATAGATGAGAATCACATAAATCTCAGTATGTACTAGCAGGTATTTGACCAGGAGATTAAAAAAATCTGCTTCGAATGTTAGAAAAACTTGACCTGAAACAAAAGTATTTTTTTAACCGAAATATTGGTTTTCAAATATGCCAGGCTCCTTAGTTCCTCCCGTCTTTCCCCCGGTGTTGAAAAATCGAAACATCCTTCATAATGCAACTAAGACACTCCTTGGTTTGTTCTCTGCAGACAAAAAAGAAACATTAAGCATCAAATTCCATGTTAATGTGGAATAAATAATGAATCATGTATATATAATGTGAATAGATTAAATTAACAGCTGAAGTATTCACAGAATCCATTAAGCAAGAATGGAGAAACAGCATAATAGCACCAAAAATGACAGCCTTAGCCTTAGCCTTAGCTACAGTGCACCCCCCCCCCACCTTCTCCCATCCAAAACAACATTAAGAACAGAAAGCCCCACCATGCAAAATCGAGAAAAAGGCATCACCCCAATCTCCTCCTCTTGTCAAATCTGTGACACTTAGAAAGTCATGATATGGAGGTAAAACACAGATGCCCCTGATCTAGCTGACACTGTGGATAACAACTACTGTAAATCAACCAAAAAAGTCCCTCATAGTAGAGGAGAAAAGAAAAGACAGTAGTCAAAAACAGTAGAGCAAAAAATCCTACAAAAAATACAACATTATCCCAGTCTTCCAAACCTCTAGAAAAATTCTGAACACCTTAAACAATATCAGTGACTCCCAGCTTAAATTATTAATAACATGTCCTGCATAATAACAAAAAAAACAATATTAAAACAGTATCAGACTAAATACAAGTGGATGAAGTGTCACTTCAGATAAAAATATAAAACAAAAATCTTCAAATCACTGACATCTCAGTTATCCATAAGAAGTACTGCAGTAAAAACAACAGCGCCTTATGCCACTTAAAGTGAGTCTTAACACAATAATGTGGCACATAGCAAAAAGGGTCTAATTTTACCTACTGTATATGCAGTAACAATAAAAGAATGCTTCAGAAATTACAGCATTCAAATCCTTGAAAAATCAAATCCTTGAAAAAAAAACTATCACTCCGTCCCATCTGACAAAGCAAGACCTTCAGATCTGATGAACTCCTCTGTCTCCCGCATCGAGGTAAGCAGATGTTGTCCGACAGCATAGTCCATGAGCACCACAGGATGCAACAGGGAAGACTGGACTGCTTTCTTCAGTTATTTCCTCACTCCTGCAAAGGCATGTGTCTGCTGCACAGTTGGTGGACTATAATCTGGGTAGAAACACAGACACAGAATGCTCAGCTGAGCAAATACAGTAAGGCCTGTTTTCTTTCAAAAACAACTGATTAGCATTGCACAGGAGAAGTCTGAAAACTAAACATTTAGGGCTTGTCACGGCCTCCAGAAAAGTGCTCTCGGTGTTTTCTGTTGGACCTCCCCATGCCCCAGTCTTTCTGTACTGAATGTATGAGCCACAAAATGAAGGTTATGTCCAAGAATCTACAGTATGTAGATCAGCATGTTTACTTCCCTCAGATATATCCACAATGCCAATAGTATTAAGACAGGAACAATCCACCAACACAATATAGCTACATTCCAGACTCTCCACCATCACTGCATGAATACCCAGTGTCTTTTTTTATTGTTTTTGTTAAACTGAGACCAAGTCCACTTTTGCAAGCTATTGTGGAACATGATCATATGAGCGTGTACAGTATGCCCTCGCAACACTCTGTGAGCTCACCGCTGCCAGTTCAGTTTTTGTAAGAAGCGTTTTTAAGGTTGTTCAGTGGGAGCTCTTCTGAGTTACTGGGGCAAAGACTCAGCCTTTTTCTGCCCTGATATCTGAGCTAAATCATGGATACAATAAAATGAAACAAGACAAGGGGCACAAAAACAGCAAAAAGGTGTGTCAGGCAACAGGAACTTTAATTTCAGGTTGCTATCCTGGAATCCTGGGCATGTGAACTCTTCTTTAACAATATTCTGTGTTCTGAATGGTCCAAAATTGAATAGCTTCAAGAGACTAACCAAAGGTTTTATAGAGACTAAAAGCAGGGGCCTATGAAACCTCTTAGTACCTTGTTTCAAGCATGACAATGCTTCCATTATAGTGTAGACCTGCTATAACACTTAATGGACTGGAATCTTTTGCATGGTTAAAGCAGTCATAAATGCACCTAAGTACCAACATACTACAAATTCTGAAATGCACATACTGTAAAAAGAATATTTTGCAGCTGCAGCCATTATGTTTTCTTATACAGTGTACTACCCCATAAAAATGCTAAATTAGATTTTTTTGTGTTTTTAAAAATACATCATTAAGGTTTTGATGAAAATACCTTTTACCTGAGGTACTCAAACAACAAAAAGGAACTTCATTTAAAACAGAGTATAAAAACTCACCCATGTTATTCATTTGCTCTGCGTAAATGATCCTGACATTCCTAGTTAATCCCTTTGGAAATTATCACTTTCTCACAAGGAATATTAGTCTGTGTCTTGCTTTCAGGAATGTTATGATAGATAGATGTCATATTCAACTCAGGGACAATGTGAACTTTGCAGAGCTCTAACAGAAAACGCTTATGCTGTCTACTGGCATTGTGCCAACACTGTTTTCTCTCCCCTGTCATATATATATATAGTATAGAACTTTCATAAGAGTCCTAATGAAATTGGATACAGGTTTAATGTATTTGGCAGCACAACATGTCGTTCTTTGGTGTAAGCAGAAAATCCCACATGCCATTATTGTGGCTTTTTTAGTTTTCCCTTTAACCAAACACTCTGAAAGGAACTGCAGATCTCTTTACAAAGATTTCCTACTTGTAAAGGAAATGCCTTTTGATGTACAGTGTGTAAACAAGGGTTCCGTTTGGCTTCCAAGCTTTGCCAGGTGCTTTCATATTTTGTTTTCCTGACAAGCACCACTAATGAAACCAGAACGCACTGTGAAGGTATTGAAGTAGGACTTATCTGGGATCTGCTTTCTAAAGACATTCACCACGAAGAGTGTCTATGGAGTTGAGCTTGTTATAATTTACTAGAGGCAACACATACTGGGAACTGAGCAACTTGCACTATCATTAGTTGTCTTGATATCTGGCTGAAGGATGTAAATTGGTAAGTCTTTTTACAATGGCAGACACTTTATACTTTAGATAAAAGACCCTCAAGGAGCGAGAAGACTGATAGGCAATCTCAACTACATAGCAATTGAATCGGCCTGTGCATTGGCATGTCTGCCCAGACAAATTAAGGACAAACATGTCTCTCAACGAGGCAACTTATTTGTTTTTCTCTGCCAACAGATTCATCACTGCCGAGGTTAAACAGGAATAAAAATACATTAGTGTCATGGTAAACTGATAAAGAGAGGTACCCAAATCTAGCATTCTCAATGGTAAAAGTCTTACATCCATATTGATCCGTGTTACATAAATCTTGTTTTCTGTCTACAGAAGTGAATCAGGAGTGACCTTGGAGGTTAACAAACATTGTAACGTCTTTCAGCTGGGGCCGATGCCTGTGCGATCTACACATTGTGATCGCCAAGTCCCATCTTGTCATTTTACAGCCAGGGAGCTTAACTAATAGCTGGCAATCATAACACAATTTAATGGAAGTGGAGACTTTTTGCAATTGTTGCCTGTCTTTTTTTTTCACCTTAACAAGGGTTTGGATTCATGCAGCAGAAAACAATCAACACTGAATTAGTCAGCAGGAGCCCAAATTGTGTAGGAACTTTAAGTAATTGGCATGTAAGTTTCCTGCAAAGCCTGTGCCAGGAACGATTAAGCTGATGTGATTTGTTTCAGTAAACTTTTACAAAAGCAAAGCTTTCCTCTTTTCTTGGCTGCTTAAACGTCGTAGCACATTAGCTTATCACTTCTGCCCATTATCTGCAACACAGGCTAATATGGTCCCAGTTAAATTTTGTAAAGTGCTTCTGTCTTTGGATTCAAAGAACAACCTGTGAAATTAAGGGGCAAGTGGAAAGGATCAACAAGGTAGTCTACTGTACCAACCAGCTTGCCATCATGATTATTGTAAGTGAGTGTACAGAGGATGAGTGGTAGGAAATATTCAGTATGTCAAGCTTACAGCTGTATATGGAAACAAGTGATACAGAATTCCATCTTCAATTCATTTCATTATCTAAGTAATTCATCATTACTATTCCTTTGTTTGAAAGATTGTGATTATACCCTGCAATATTCTCCTGAGATTTATTTAATTGCTGTGGATATTATTTTCAATATCAACTTTCTTTTATACTGTAGCTTTTAAGCAACTTATTTACACAGACCGTGTCTATATACTTTTATATCAGGTTTGATATGCAATTCTACTTCACTGTCAGAAATAGCTCACTTCAAATGCAGTCATATCATCCTAAAAAAACAGAACAGCAGTGACATTAGAGAAATTAAGACACAATGTCCTGTGAAACATAAATATATACAAGAAAAGGCAAAGTTTACTGCAGTGTTGCATCATAAGACCGTCATGTGGAACGATCCCTTTCAAAATATTTTCTTTAAATTGTTTTTGAAAATAATTGATAAATGCAATGTTACTATAGCATCTATAACAGATCTGAAATTTAACTTTTGCTTGATTGCTCATACACATATAATTACATGTTATTTAAACAGGTATTCACCCAGCAATTGAATTGCAATGATTTTAACAACATTATTTATTTTTTGAGGCATTGCTGTAATAACTCCAAATTGATATCATTCAGCAGTATTTTATTATTGCATTCAACTTGTATCATTAGTTTAATAAATGAACTTTAGAGTTCATTATTTTATTTAGAATTATTACAAAGCAACAGATATTGTTTTATTTTAAAATTCTATGCACATCATTACACAAACTACCCCTAGAAATGAGGGTGCTGTGGAAAAATTGTCCCATGTTTTTCTTTTGTGAAATGTAGGTAATGAAAGAATTTGGCCCCAATTGTAAATAGGATAATAGTGATTTTTAAATGTATTTTGCTATATCATCAAAATAAATTGTGATGTAGAGTAGATACCTGGATTTAATTTCAACCTTGCATGAAGTACATAATTGATTAACTAGAAGAATTACTCGTTAATTAGAAAAATGTCAGAAAATCCAACACTCAAAGATACATGTAGCTGATCCTGAAGTCAGGTGGGACAATTTGGCACTTAATTGCCTTAAATGAATGAGTAAATCAATGCTATCACTACGCATTCTTTTTTCCAGGGAACTGTCTCAGTGCTGCTATTAACAAGTTTCAGGCTATGGAAGTTCAAGTGTAAAACTCTGTTACATGTATCAGTCTGCTGGAGTGAAAAACAAACCCTCTCAAGGCAAACAGAATCCCACTCACCCCGCTGCTGGCCAAGTCTGAGACACCAGAGATCTGATTTACCCAGCAGCTGAAAAAGTAAAAAGTAAAAAGAGAGGGAAAATGTGCTTGAAAATATATTTACTCTGAGGCTGGGAAACATACAGGTGCTATGGGATCTTACCCAGAGGAAAGACAAATATCCTTGATCAAAATGAATTTAGAAAAATGCATGCATCCAAAGTCCTGGTCAACCACTTACACTTACACTTTGATTTTGAAGGCTGTGAATAAGATTTGTTTGAGCTGTTTTCCCTAAACTGCGATAACGCTTTGACCACTCTTTGAGTGACCACTCTTGGGTTATAATATGAATCTTTCCTTTGCTTTAAATTGTGATGCCACTAGTCATCTGATCAGACACCAGGGCTGAAGAAGGAAAAAAAAAACTCTCCTAATGACTGCCTCTTATGCATCAGTGCACCTACTAATGAGCTGCCAGGAAAAGGCTCTACAAGACTTTGCTAAGGTACAGCAGGAATGTGAGAAGCCTGAGCTATCACTTCCCTGCTGTGATCCCTGCCTTTCTACTAACAGGGAGCCAAGGCTCCAAGCTACTAATGAGTGTTAGAGAGAGTGTCCAAACCAGCACTTGCTGCTTAGAATCCACCTGCCTGCCTTCAGATTTAGTGCATGATGCATGACAGTGGGAGGCAGTGTTATTTCTTCTTTTTAAATAATTTAGATTATATTGATTTCCACCCTATTTGGGATTTTTTTTTTCCAGTAAGAGACTTTCACCTACATGGTTTCCTCTTTCAGAAAGAAGTATATGGAATTGAGGATCTCTTTGGGAGAAAGTCTCTGCAAAATAAAGAAGCTGGTGCTTCTCCGCACAGATTAATTCTTCCAAACAAAAATAACCTTTCACCCTTTCTCGGGTTTACCACACTGCACTAAAATAATTAATTAATCTTTTCGTAGATGTTCTGTGTAGAAACCATATTTTTAAGCTGTCAAAATATTAATGTATCAGTTTGCTAAATGAGTTGATAATTTAATCGCACTTCTCCCTCCACCTATTTTTAAAATTAAAAGCAAGCTGTTTTTGTCCCAATTATTGTGGCTAGAGTTACAATTCAATTATTTTATTATTTTAAATTTTAATATTAATAACTTACAATTTTGTGCCACATAATGTTCTATCTGTTATAATGTATGTACAATACAAAAAATACCAAAAAGAGAGTTTACGATTTTTTGTACAAAATACAAAATAAATAGTTTTATAGAACTTATGTGTGGTCTCATTAACAGTTGCTTTTTTTAGGGTTTAGTAGCAGTTGTAATTTTTTAGTCAAAATTGTGTTTTTCTTAAAAATGCATTGTATTGAAGTCTACTTGCAAAAAGAGATTATCAAACATAAAAAATGAATTTGAAATAAATTATGCAGTTAGTGTTCTGTTTAACCTCGTATCAGAAACAGAGGGAAAATTAGTATTCTTCTATTGTCAATATGCTGATCTGTAAACTCTGCTCTTTAAATATTCATTAACTTAGAACATAGTCTGCTTTTCACACTGATTTATAATTCAAATTATATGAATGTTAGATTTTGTGACATTTCCCTCTTAAAGACAGCATTATCTATTACAGCTGTGGATATGTTTTAAGAGGGTATTATAATATTATAATTTACACCAATGTTAAGAATGCTTTAATTTATCTTCTTTCTAATTATGTGGAAAAAAATCATACATTCTACTCTGAAGCCTACGATGTAGAGTTTCTAATGGTACAGTGAGGAAATGAAAATCCTCAAGCTTTTTTTCTTAAATGTTCAGTGCCACCTAGTGTAACCAATGAGGTAAAATGCCATATGGCCTCTTTTAAGATGCATTTCTTCTGCACACCTGGCCCTAGGAAACCCAAAAAGAACTTCTGCCTTTTTTAGTTGTACTCTGTTATCTGAGTATTGTAATCTATCTCCGTCATGCATGGCAACTCACAACTACTTTGGTTCACATAATACGTGTCACACAGAACCATTAGTCTAAACAGGTCACTCTAAGGTCATGTATCACTGAGTGAAAATATGGGCAATGTTCTTCTCAAGTGTGAGCTGGACAGTGATCTCAATATCTAATCTTTAAACCTCAAGGGCTGTGTGAGCATTAGTTACACTCTTTAAAAAAATGAAAAATCTCGGCACGAAGAGTTTGGCCTGAAAAGGAGCACAATCGGGGTATTCCTTTTCTTAGACTTGAAAATCACACTGTTGTTGACAATAAAAAGAAATAGATTTTCTTCAGTTCATGGAAGTTGTAATCATAATTGCCAATGGGCAGTATTAAAAAAACTGTTTCCAAGACAGCCATGCAGGACATTACCTTATATCACTGCCCTATATTCAATTACAAATAACATTTATTTTTTGCAGTTGTGGTACATGTACAGTGATGTTGATTAGCATTTCCATAAGACAAAAATTCAAAGAAACACAAGAAAAAATCCCTACTTAGCCTACTGACCTCTACTTCATTACAAAATGTAACAACTTGTTTGCTGGGTGAGCACACTGTGATTATTCATGTCTGAGAATATTTTCACTTTTTACTCTGGAGTAGGTAAAGTCCTTTTGGGCACAATGACGGATTGACAGTGAGGATGTTCTATGTGTGATAAGCTGCGTGGGGTTTCATAAATACCTGGGCCTAGAGCAGAGTGACTGAGTGCATGGTCTATTTCATCTGCAGGGAGACTGCAGGAAAGGGCAGGAGTCTGGTGAGAGACTGTGTCCCAGCCTCAGCCATTTTTGCAGTACAGGAAAAAGATACAACAAAAGGAGGAGTGGGTCCTGATGTGCACTTTCCAAAGGAGATTAAGATCAGCTTTGCATATTATCAAGAAGGTTTCAAAATGAAGACAAAGAAACACAGATTAAAAACTTGAGCTTGCAGTGATGATAGTGAAATACAGAATGTAGAGAATTGTGCATGCTAAACAGTAGGGAGGAAACAATAAAACAAATGTCAACCAGAGAATGCATATATAAAATGTTAGTATGGTTATAAAATGGTTATGCATACAGTATAGTATATACAAAGAGGACCTAAATCACATCCAATGCTATTGGTTTCAATACTAATTTTCTGCATTTTAAGTGACTCGTGCTATATTTAATATTCTTAGTGCTTTTATTTTTTAATTCCCTTATGCACAGTCTAAGAAGTAGCCTTTTAGAATCAAGTTTCCCTGCTGATGATATCCATTGTAATTGGAGACGTCTCAGTTCTTGGTCTGACCTTGAGGGACATATTTAGATTTCAGTGTATCATGTTAAGAAGGTCAAATCTCTGACCAGATGACCAGTAGAGTCAGAGCTGACACTGCATGTCCCTTAACAGTAAATGAGTATAGTCTACCACTATTGAGTACTCTGATCTCTAACTGACAGCATGGAGTTTGGTCATATGAATGTAATTAATAAAATAAAAATAGTTTCAACCACTTATGTGTATTTAGTATTAGGAAATACTAAATACACAAGAACACTGAAGAAGCAAAAAATTAAATCATACTAACCCTATTTTTCATTTCATCTGAATCTTCATTTTTCCAAGCTACAGATCTGCACTGAATCAGGAAGAAATTATTCAAAGTGGTGTTTTAAATAAATACTGAGAAATACAGTGCTTGTCAGTGTTAAAAAACAGTATGTATTTCTCCATATGTACTAAAGAAAGTCTGTTGTAGAATATTATTTTGAATATTATATGGTCTCTCTCTTCCAAACTGATTTCAGTGCTGCAACAACTTTTTTTACATTATGGTGAAGAAACTTTTTTCTGGCATTCTAAATGAGGTCTTATGACTGCATTGTAGAATTTGGACATAGAATCTACTGATTAAATGCTTCACTTAACTATGCAATACTGTATATCCTATCATTTGGTTTGTATTTTTATTGTTTCCACATTTTCTGTAACATACAGTAATATTTCAGCTCAGATAACCTGATCGATTTATTCAAACTTAGGGTATAGATTATGTATAGGTATGTGCTAACAACACACTCTATATATTTACTAACTCCACTTGTCTATATTCACATACCTTTATAGCTTCCACGTTGTTTGTTTATCTGTTTTGGTATTATCAGCAAACTTGACTGACTAGTTTACTAACTATATCGAGAATGTAAACTACCGATATAAAACAGCAAGAAAACAGGTTCCTGTGGTACTCATCTGAACATTCACCTATTATGTGTATTTTCTGTTTTTTATTGACCAGTTCTCTACTGAAACCATCTCCTAGCTGTGAATTAAAATTTTATAAGGAGCTTTAGCAAATGTCCAACGCAAATCTGAATATGCCGTATCATCTGTTTGTTTCTGTTTCCTTCACTGTTGTTGTTGGTTCAGACAACTTTCTAATCAGTCAGTTAGACAAGACCTACCCTTTCTAAATCTATGTATTTTTCTCCTAGAATCCTCATACAATACTGATGATCCTCTAGTTCCTGTTCATAATGTTGCAAATAATGGAAGAAAGACTGGGCTATAATTACTCAGTTTAGTATTGACAGTTTCCCTTTTTATGGATAGGCTGCACTGGCAATTTTCCAGTACATGGATGCTACACCTGCCTTGAGTGACTGAACAGTTTTGTTAATGGCCTATGAATCACATCTCTTTGTTCCTTAGGTACAATTGGTAGAATACTATCAGGCCCCGGAGGTTTCTCTGTAGTGCTCTTGTTGCCTCTACCCTTCTGTCTCTTCTATTCTTATGATATTTAATACTGAACTTTGTCCAATTTCTGCCTGAGGCATGATGTTAATTTCTTCTCGATAAACACCGGAGTGAAATACTACTTCATTCATTCTGCTTTTTTTAGCCATATGCTTGCAAATCCTCCTACTGCCTTTCGATTTCTTAAATCATTTGGGCCACAGCTTTCTAGTCACTGCATTCTAGCCTCATTCAGTCTAATGGATTGCTTCATTGCAAACCCTTATGTGTGGACCAAAATTCACCTTTTGGTCTGTGTATTTCCACACAAAAACACCAATCCATTCCCAGTAATCCTTTCTGACAAAAAAAAATCATTTGTGTCAAAACCAGCCCTTCTTAATCAGTAAACATAACTGGTTCAAGTCCTATCCTTCTCACAACAGTTACAGGAGAAGTAGAGTATTATGTTGAAGAGTTGGGAGAGAACAAGAGGCAGAGTCATCAGTGAGCTGTACTTTGTGCCCAAGGTAAAGTGAAGGATTTCCTTTGCTCTTGCCTTCCACCCATGTGAAGGCTTGTGGCTGCCGGCTCACAAAGGCTGTTGTGCCACACCCAGGTGGAAGCAGCACCTAAGTTATGGATGGCATGGGTCTCCTCCTATCTTAAAAGTGCTTTGGGATCCTTTGGCATAGAAAGTGCTTTGGTAATGCAAAAAAATCATTAATATTTACTTATTTGTGCTGACATTTGTAATAGAATACCAATGTCACCGTTTCAATTAAATAATTTCTAACTTTTCTACTATAAACTGTTATGACATACAGTATTTTCTGACATTTCCAGTCTGTTAGAAGACAATTTCATGAACACCATTAGGTGAACAACAGTGTCACCTGCTGGTGATACGCGTTTACATTCTTCTTAAAAAATGTGGTGTCAATTTGTGTCGAACTGAGTGAGATAAAGATAATAATAATAAAAATAAAATAAACTGTTTGTACTATAATGTTTATTGGTTTTGGAAGATGGGATATTTAAAGGATTTCTCCTGTTCTTCCGCTTTCTAGAAATTACATTTTTGGCTGCAAAACAGAAACAATTCCAAATTTAACTAAAATTAAATTATTCTTTTAAAAGTACATTTATACTAAAATCCTATGCAAATGAAATAGTGTGGCCAGCAACAGGTAAGATGTTTGACTGTAAAATCGGATTTATCATTGTATTGTTGTGAATATTTATTTTTTTAAATAAATTCCAATGGAAATAATACTGAAGGAAAGGAATGTATTGTAGCATTAACAAGTGTCACCTCCCATGAAAGCTGCATAATTGAGTAATCATAGACAAAGCTAATGGCATACTTTACCTTTTGTTATTTGCTTGTAATGTTACATGTATAATGTGCTTGCTAATAAAATATAAATAGCTGGCAGTGCATTTTTGCAGTCTGCCTCCAGATTTGACTCCTGAGGCAAGGCCTGTCTGTTTTATTTGCTTCTTGTTAAACTTCAAGACTCATCAGCATTGCTGCAGCTGTTGTAAAACAGATTATTATATGTATCTCATTGTTATTGTTTGTTGTCCCTCTTTAACCATTAATGTTTTTTTAATTACATTTTATTTCTAATGAATTCAACAGTGGCTCTGAAAGGAAAGGTTACTGTGTATTTATTGATGGTTTTACAGTACCTTGTAAAGGAAATCAGACTGTAGAGTATTTGTGTAGAACACTGTTGAGAAAAGACATGGTTAACATTTTACAGACGATTGACAACTGGGGCTTTTATGACTTCATATTTCAAGTGATATATGGTTATATATGGTTATATGGTTAAAAACTGGAAAGTAAAATATATTAACTAAGCACAGTGTTATGGTTACGTTTATGGAATCTAGATGATTTAACATCTTCTGGCTTATTATAAAATAGAATATGTAAGTTAAATACAGCTGAATGACATCTCCCTGTCTGAATCATTATGCGTTTTATTTGTGATGTACCTGTATATAGAAATTAAAGGGGTGCTGCAATGGTATTTTATACATTATGTCAGGGTTAGAAAGAATCAGCATTGCTGAGTGCATTTCAAACCACAATAAAAGTAAAATGTACACAGTAACTTGTAAAACCTCCAATTTACATCACAAAATAGACAATATTTCCAGATACGTGCAGCATCATATTGCTGTCATTGTCTAAAATTCAGAACAAGACAACAAAACACCCGGTGAGGTAAGCAGCCGCATTACAGTGTAAACAAGCAGGGTTGTGAATACAGTATATCTCTTTTAATTCAATTGCAATATTGTTCTTGACTTCGAGACAGTTTTGCTGACAAATACAGTACTATTTACTTATTAACTTTGCTCTTCTTAACACATTCAATCATTTCTGCAGAGAAATGTCTGCTGCATAAACTGCACTTATTCACTCGCACATCACATTATTTCAGTCAATGAGTACTGTTTCTACAGTGACTAATGAGCAGGAAGGGCCACTTCACATTGCAGTTTGCACAAACTCTTGCTCTCCCCCATGGTGAGACCAGTGGTTGGCAACAACAATGGTGACCATATGGTACACTGTTACAAAGTTCATGATTTTGTGCTTAATTCGAAATTTTTAAAAATTTTCTTGCCCTTTCTTGACTTTCTGCCTGCAAGGATAGGCCCTGACTCCCTAGCAATTCTGAATTGGAAGAAGTGGTTAGAAAGTGGATGGAGAGATAAAAATTAATGTTTTGTGCTAATATTTACCTCTGCTGTCACAAAATTGAGAACCATTCACTTTTTAGAGTTTGAATTGCACTTAAATTATGTTTTAGCTTGATTTCTAAGTGTTAAAAATGTGTACAGGATTTTAAATTGGCATGAAGGTGAGACCAATAGTAACTCTATACATTGGAAATGTTACTCTTCACAGAATCTACAAAAACTATGTTTTTCCTGTTTTGTTTTTCTGTAACAGCGTAAGCTATTTATTTTGTCCTCATTAACTGAAATAAAACCAGTTTGCAGGTATTGTCTTGTGGGATTATGTCCATTTCCCTCATAGAGCCTGGATAAGCATGTGATTCTTCTCTGGTCTCTAAGTCACAGATGCCTCACGTTGTCACAGTTAATCCCACAGATGTTCAATAGGGTTCATGCAAGTAGGGTAGCCATGCCATACCTGTCACATTCCCATCTCACCTGAAAGCTGGTATAACAGTACGTGGACTGTTGTGACTTGGGATATGCCAGATAGTAAATAACTAAACATACTGTAGAGTATGCTAAATATACTTTACTTAACATGTGTTCCACTGAGATGCTGATCTCAGGTGATGATGATGATGAACATGTGAGTGAATATTAACCATAACAGCCTCATAAGAGGACATACACCACAGGTTATGCAAGAAGCCTGTCATCACAGATAGCAAAAACTGTCCATAACCTTTCTTTTGTTCTTCTGTTCCAGAATTGATTGGGAATCATAGATGGACAGCAAATTTCAAGTCTTGCAACAGTTTGTCAGAATCAAGACAGGATTCCCATGCTAAAAAGCAGAAAAATAGAAAAAAAAACATTTCTGTTTCAACAGGTGTCAACACTAATCTGATTAAGGGATTCATATTCTAGCAGGTGGTCTTTGCTTATTCCAGGACATGTAGATGTAATCTCAGAAGTAGCTTCCCAGCTCCTCTTTCTTTTTTACTTACAGTACATCTCCATTATGCAACGTGTGCCTGTGGTGTACCTGGGAGACAAAGTTCATAATTCATCATATACTGGATTTGGGCAAAACAGGAATTAAACTACTATTTGTGGTTCAGAGTAAGAGTCATGCAAGTCCTTAGTAGCTGTATTTAGAATAGGGATTTGAAAATTACAAATGAAATAATTTGGAAAACTATGTAGGAGAATATGACCTTTGCTTCCAATATTAAATTCAGAAGAAAGTAACTAAATTAAATTCATCAGCAAATGATGACCCCTGAAATCATATCCTGAATCTTATCCTACTCCAGTGAGTGCATTTTTTGGAATCATCCAGATGTTGTTCTGTTTTGGAAAAGGAAGCAGGACAGTTGCTGTATAAAAGGGGTATATATGTCAGAAGTTTTGGAAAAGGTATTGACAAATAAATTATTCATAACAATACAGGACTCTGAAAGAAACTCACAACCACCATTACAAACTGCTTTGTTAGATTAGATGCCTTGTCCATGTTTGTGAGGCAAAATTCAAAAGGCTTAGATTGTTTTTTAAAACATAGGTAATATTGTAACGCATTCCACGTGCACCCTTATTCCCACACACTCGCATTCCACTCATTCCACGCATATCCACGCGCACCCGCTTTCACAAACGCTCACGCCGTAAGTGATTAGCCTATCACTTTTCTCTGCCTTCACTATTTTACTTTCCTTCTTCCACCTGTTCCTCGCTCACTATTGTGGTTAGTCTCCTTGAGCTCCTGTCGTCCTCCTCTGGATTATTACTGACCTTCGCCTGTTTCCTGGTTTCTCGCTCTCGCCATACGTCTTCGGATTTGCCTTGTGCTACTGCCCTCTACCGGTTTTTGGATTTATTGCTCGTTTATTGGATTTAGATTTTTTTTTGCCTAGTGTTTTTGGACTTTACTACTTCCCTTTTAGTCCTGCACAGGATCTTTTTACTCTACCAATCCTGATATGACTTCCATCACTACCTTTAGATCTAATAAAATATGGTATCCAGTACTTCTGCAGGTTTTGAAAATGGCTCTCTAGTGATATCTTAAGGATTATTGCAAAAGTCTCTTTTACTGTATATGGAGGCTAAACTTGTTACAAAGAGGACTTAAACATCCCTTGACAAACTTCCCAGAATTGTGACATGGTGTGTATATATATATATGGCATAGTTGTAACAATTTACAACAGTTTATTTTAGTAGTGTTACTTATTCATATTACACATCACAGATTGTAGAAAATAACTGCATACAGTAATTTCTTTTAAATGTACAGTATACCAGAAAAAGTAAACAAGGTAAATCTCCCACTTCAGTACCAGCTGTGGTAAAGTCTTTATTATTACAACTGAACAGAATAAGAATGACTGTAGAGTAGAGATCAAAAACTCTGAAGACAGCAGTTGCAATATTTGAATCTAGACTACTGTGATGCCTAGTCTGTCAATGTCATTGTAAGGATCAATCAAGCTGGAGCTGTATTATGCAAGATCTTCTGTGACACCATAGGATACAAGCAGACATCAAAGACATCAAAGATCAGGAGATGTTATAAAATGATCTGTCTTATCTGGCTAAAAAAGAGGAGCGTAGGAAGTATTTTGGAGATTTTTATTTGATATAGTATATCTATAATATCCTGTTTATCCCTTAGGCACGCATAATGCACCATTGCCCATAATATTTGGGCTGACTAGAAACATTTCTTGCCCAGTAGATCTTTCTTTGATGCCAATATTGTTTTTACAGAACCTTAAGTGTGTTTCCAAAACTTTGGAAAATGTCATAAAACCAGGAGTTTCTGGGTGAGTTCACAGTTCTGATACTTTATGTTGTATCATGTTTGCAACTCTTATGCAACCATATCTCCATTCCATCTGTATTGCACAGCCCGTATCTCATGTTTTATTTCTTTCCTCTTGTTTGTCTCTTGTTGTATTTACAAATTCTAAAACATTATTATTTTTCAAAGAAACAGGAGATAACGTCTGGGTTTACAGTTCCTTTAATGCAGGGGTGCACAGTCGATCGATGGCGAGAACGTTTGGCAAAACGGCTATTTGACTATTTACTTTTTTCGATAGCCTAAAATGTATTCAGATATGTGCATGTAATGTCATACATTTTACTGCCCTTGTGTGTGTTTAACCCTTGTTGAATGGGTTGTAAAAGTCTCTTCCCTGCGTGTTGGTTGACATTGGGGGGAAAGGCCACAGGAACTCCGTAGTGCTTGTGCTACCCAAGAACGTTCTCTTGGTTATTGCCATATAAACCCCTCATTCTTATCCGTGACAAATTCTCCAACAGTTTGATAAGTTTGATTGCCTGTTTGACAGATGTAGTGTTTAAGCGAAAATGATGAAGCAAAGAGACCGAAAACGTACCGTTACCAAAAGGAATGGGCGCATGATTAGTTTTTTGTACTTTCGCATTCATATCTGCAATGCTAGCGTCTACGCAAAAAAGGGAAATATAGAACAACATTTTAAAACTGCATTCAAATTGTATGATGTGGGCTTTCCCGATAAAAGTAAGTTACGGAAAAGAAAAGTGGAAAAATTAAAATCTCAACTAGCAGCAGTCGGTTTTCACGAGGCCTAAGAGGGAAAGCGTCAATCATCGCATTGTTGCATGTGAGCCACGTCCTGGCTGAACAGAAAAAGCCATTCAGGGATCGAGAAGTAATTTAAAAAGCGTTTGTTGAGGCTGCTGACTTGTTGTTTGGAGATTTTAAAACAAACATTTTTGTTGAGGTTCAGACAGCTGTTGCTTGAAATCAAAGTTTCTCAAGTTGTCGAAACATGGTGAATATGCCCAATTAGAGGATGACCAGTGGCTTCTGGATTTAGCATTCCTCACAAACATGACTGAGCTGCTAAATGAGCTGAATGTCGAGCTGTAGGGACAAAATAAAAAATGTCATCGACATGATCAGCAGTGTCTACACGTTCCAAAAAAAATGACCAGTGTTCTCAAGTAAGCCTCTTGGTCCTAATGCTCACATTAAGGTAGGATCTTATTTTTTCTAAAATTTTTCTAAAATGGGGAACATTACTTGTTCACTGTAGCATGAGTCACTTGCTTTTATTTGCTGTCATTTTAGTGATGGGTATCATTATTGTACTGACCAGAGCTTCAAATTCTCACTGGTAGATCGCGCTGGACTGGCAAATGAAAAAGTAGATCTTACATTAAAAAAGGTTGGACACCCCTGATATACTGTACACAATGATATGTTTGCTTTCTGATTGGTTGTCCGATTCTTTGAGGACTCTTTTTTGCATTAGAACATAGTACCTGATAGCATTTAAATTGAAATGGCCACTTTAGTTCCAAGAACTCTGCAACTGTTTCATTTTCATTTTTTTATCTCCTTTCTGTCTCGTACAACATCAACGGCCTTGTATGTCAAAATGTGCCACGCTATTTTGAGTTTGTCAAGGTGTAGATTACCTTCTTGTCCATCAGCCTAATAATCAGGAAAGAAAGAAAAACCTGGGATATACAGTATCTGGCTTTTCCTACTCATGAGTTACCCCTAATGAGCAGAAGCCAGCTGAGGCCAATGAGGATAATGTCCAATTCCTGTTTTGCCCAATCCATCCTCCTGTGAGAAGAGTTGCTCTGTACCTTCTTCTGATCTGTTTTAGCAGTTGCGAAGTGTAGTTAATCACTGAGTGCGAGCTGATTCCCTGAAGTATTCTGACAAACATACTATATGAAAAATGTGAAACTAACATGAAGAATAATAACCAAAGACAGAAAAACCAAAGGTTTCTTCTGATGATTGGAAAGTAAACTGTCAAGCCTCCAGTTTAAATGGGCATCTTAATCCCAAAAGGAAACAAACTGTATAGGGAAGGGGGTCTTCCTTATCCAGACATATTAAATATGAATATGGTCTTAAATTTAATTTAGTTATCGCTTGTAACTTCTAAGGAAAATTAAAATGAAACAGAACATTGAATGCATATTCATGAAATGTTTAAAACCCATGACAAAGAAAACAAGGTAAATGTCACTAATGCTGTATATAGTATATTATATTGATAAATTGCTGATATCTATATTTGATTTGAGATTGGAAATGATGATATACTGTACTTAAACTTTAACACATATAATTCTATTTAATGCTCTGGACATAATTCAGAAATACTGTACATGTACATATACAGTACAGTATATAATAATTATGTCAACTTCAGACAAGCTATTTACCAACAACATTTTGCAGTATCTAAATGTACAGGGCTTGTAAAATATATTACTGATTACTTTGAAAGTTTATTTAAATCAAAACTTTGAGTCTGCTTACAGTACATTTTCTTTGGAGAACAAATTTCTAAGTTTGCAAGTCTTTGTAATTACCACTAGATGGCTGTATAAACTGCTTTTTTCCATAAACCATTTTTTTATGGAATTATTAAATTTTCAGGGTTGCTGCCATCATTATAAAATCATTTTAAACAGATTGATCCTTAAGATACACTGTTAATCTGTTTTATAAGAAACTCCAATGTTCTTCAATCACTGTCTTAGTTAAGAACCAATTTTAGAAACTGCAAGTGATGCAGTGTGTTTTTAGGGCACTTAACGGCACTTTTTAGGAAAAGCAATGGCTTTTAGGCAAGCAATACTTAATAGGCTTTTGGTTTATGTCACTTCACATACTGTACTATGATGTGTCAAATTACTATCTGCATAAATTATTGTTTCTTGGGGTGTCATTGTAATGTAATGGTTAGCCCTGGTGCCTCACAACTCTTGTATCCTGGGTTTGATTCCAGGCTGGGGTGCCTTTAATGTGGAGTTCTCCCTGTCTGTGTGTGGGTTTTTGATGTTCCAGTTTTCTCCTACATTTCAAAGACCTGCCAGATAAGTTAATTGGTGTTTCTAAACTGTGGCCCATCAAAGGTGTACTTCTGACTTGACCCAGCTAGATTAGGTGCAAACTCATTGCAACTGTTTACAAAATAAAACAGACACTGAAGATGGACAGATGAATGTACCTCCTGTCAGTTAATAAACACAACAAACAGCTCAGCCCTTTAGGATTTAGACATTTTGCATTTATCCCACCCTTACAAATAACCATAAACGAACTTTGCTTTTTCTCTTTTTTTCTTCTATCTATATTAGACAACATGAAATGAAAACCATTTTAATTTTCAGAAACAATAAATACCGTGTTCTAGTAAAGTGACATAAAACTGAAATCTGATTAGGAATTGCAATATCTGACAGGCAGTTTTTATTTAAACTGTTCTTTATACAAAAATGCCATTACATATCTGGAATGTTAAAAAGTACGGTTAATTCCTCCTCAAATTTGAATTTCTGTATATATTTTTACATTATAAAATGTGTTTTCACACTCAAATTTTTATTTTAGGAAAAAGGAGTGTCAGTAATAACATATGAGACATTAATGAAGGTTTTCAAATTATATGCACATTTAATAACTGTGAAGTAATATTCTGTCACAGATACCAATTATAATCTCTTCTCTGAGGCAATTGCAATCTTTTAATAACCAAACGTAAGCTTAATTACATTTCAACGCTTCAGCCTGAAATTTAATTTGATGTACTGTATGCTGGCTAAATTTTTTTTAAAGAATGCCCGATAAAATACAGCATTTTCCTGACTCTTTTTCCATGCAGAAAGTTTCATGCAGTTAGCCTGCAATCTTTCATGAGGATTCCCTAAAGAAATGTCATGATTGTTGTTTTTTTTACTTTGCTGCATGAAAACCCTTGAGAGGGACCATGCCTCAGAATACTAGCCAGTTCTGGGAGAACAAATATTTATAACGTGGAAATTCTTGGATTATTGGTCATAAAGGGGAACCTGACTGAATAGATGTGTGGATGTACTGTAGTTTCTGTTAGGGCGGAGTGGTGGCTCTGTGCCTAAGGATCTGTGCCTGTGGCTGGAAGGTTGCCGGTTCAAGTCCCACAGCCAGCAGAGGAATCCTACTCTGTTGGGCTCCTGAACAAGGCCCTTAACCTCCAGGGGTGCTGTACAATGGCTAACCCTGCGCTCTGACCCCAGGCTCCTTTCACCCTGTCTGTGTGTCTCATGGAGAGCAAGCTGGGGTATGTGTAAAAACACATTCCTAGTGCAAGAAATTGTGTAGGGCTAATAAAGTGATTTTACCTGACTTTTTAATACAGTGTGCTGCTAGTTTTGGTGGATAGTGCAAGATGGCAAACAGGGTTGATCATAAAAGGTGTATTGGTTTCCATATGAGTAACTCTCCTATATATTGTATCTTTACCCACAGGGCTTTGTAGCCTAAACTCCATAGCCCAGCTGAGAGTGAGATCCTGAAATCCACACCTTCCAGTGGTGATTTATCAGAACCTCCCACTACTTCTTGAGAGCCAGGAGATCTCGGTGAAGAGATGTTGATGTGTGCATAAGTATTTCTGTATCATTATACCATATATTGGAATCTTATGGTGTATTTTAAAGGACAGTACCAGTAGTCTAGTATGACTGATAGAAAATTAAAAGATCTGGATAAATCAAGTTCCAGTATGCATTTGCAGTAAGTAAAACGAACCATACATTAGGGTGGATGGGTTTCTATGGTTAATCCTAATCACATGGACTGGAAAGAACAGAAAGTATTGAAGACAATCAGTGGTTTGATAACAGTAAACCGTGCATTAATCATGTTTTAACACAAAATACATTTAGAACTTTCTATGTACTTTTCATATAAACAAATGACCGTGTATCATTCATCTATAATTCTATAAAAAATATTTATCTATATCTATAATAATACAAATGTCTGTGTTCATATGGCATGATATACTGAGAATAAAAAACACTGTTTATAACTGCAACGAAGCTATCAGGAAAATGATCATTTTTGTAGTAGGGTGCACTGACATTGTATTGGACAGACAAGACTCAAGTGAACTTATTATAATAAAGTATTCGTCATCAGCAGGGCTGTCCTAAGGCCTCCAGAATGGCCCAACAGGTAAAGGCCCTTGTTCAACCACAGACTGTAATATCATGGGTTCAAGACTGGGTCATAGGGTCATAAAACTAGTTGACTGAGATCAGAATTAAGAGATTCCCAATTAGTGATAGGGATACCAGCAGCCATATCACCCTGCAACTCACAACTGGCAACCCACTGAAGCTAAGCAGGTGTGAGCCTGGTCAGTACCTGGATGGGAGACCTCCTGGGAAAAACTAAGGTTGCTGCTGGAAGAGGTGTTAGTGGGGCCAGCAGGGGGCGCTCACCCTGCGGTCTGTGTGGGTCCTAATGCCCCAGTATAGTGATGGGGACACTATACTGTAAACAGGCGCCGTCCTTCGGATGAGACGTAAAACCGAGGTCCTGACTCTCTGTGGTCATTAAAAATCCCAGGGCGCTTCTCGAAAAGAGTAGGGGTGTAACCCCGGTGTCCTGGCCAAATTTCCAATTGGCCCTTACCAATCATGGCCTCCTAATAATCCCCCTCTATGAATTGGCTACATCACTCTGCTCTCCTCCCCACTGATAGCTGATGTGTGGTGAGCGTTCTGGCGCACTATGGCTGCCGTCGCATCATCCAGGTGGATGCTACACACTGGTGGTGGTGGAGGGGAGTCCCCATTACCTGTAAAGCGCTTTGAGTGGAGTGTCCAGAAAAGCGCTATATAAGTGTAAGCAATTATTAATTATTATTATTAGTGCCAGACAATTGGCTGAGCAATACTAAGGGTAGGGTGAGATTATTGAGCCACAGATCTCTTGGTTGTCAGCGACACAGTGGCTTCATCGGCCTCCTGGAAATTTCCAGATGTGATGTACTGTGGGTGAGAAACCTCCAGTACAGAGTGTTTGATTTGTTAAAAGGCCACTGATGTAAAGGTGGACAAGATTTGAAAAGTCTGTCTCCCCTGTGTACGGTTACAAAGTTTCTAGCTGTGAGCCCAAGAGGTGAAAAATACACAGTTGGCTCTTCCACCTCAGGTGTATATCGCACAAATAATTGGCAGTTCTTAATGTAATTAAACAGGATTGATTGTCAAGTGGTCTTCTAAGAAAGGCACAGGGTAGTAGAGTGTGTGGTCACTGCTGGAAGCAATATTTATACACTGTACATCTGCGACAGCTGGCTGTTGATGCCGTTTTGTAGGATTCCATCCCCTTCCTTTCATAGATCCTGGACAAGCATGTGCCTTTTCATCTTTCTCTGACTTCTAGATGCCACATATGCTCACAGCTATCCCCACAAATGTTCAGTGGATCTCAACTCTCACTGCCAGGCCTCTCAGCTACAGCCTCCTGGGGTGTGTTTACAACAGCTGGGTTCTTCAAGTCTAGTCGTACAGCATAGGACAATGGGCTTAAGACTCCCTTTATCTGGAGCACTTTCTAGACTCTCTCGGATCTCTTTATTGTGTCAGCTAATTAGTTTGCATCCAACAAATATGCTACACTAAAATAAATTCTTTCTCTTTCACATTTTAAGTCACCACAAAACAAGTAAAATAAGTCTTGTTTCTTTATCTGCTCCTAATGGCAAGCAAGGGCTTTTTTTATTCCGTTCAGCCTGATCCTCTTTTTCCAGGGTTTGAGTCTAGTTGTCTGGGCCTCCATGTAGCTCTGGCAAAGCAAAAGGTTATAAATCCATAAATCCCTCACTGCCTTCCTTGCCACTCATTGCATTGTTAGCTGGAGGAAGGGAAACATGGGACTTGTAATTTCTCCATGGCACTGAGTCATCTCTACTTATGGCATCACAGTGCATAACCTAATTCATGCAGCTCTCAAAAGAATTCCAACAAGTTAATTAGGAAAGGCAAGGTTTAAGAACATTTTCAGAAACCTCAGTGTTTGGGGGATTTATTTGATATTATCTTTTTTGTGCTTTAGATATGGAAAAGTGCATATCAAACTGAGAAAAGGAGATACTTTCTTTGCAAAAGGAGTACTTTACGTAGAGTAATATTCTGTATGAGTCTGGTGTCTGGCCATATTGGTGAAGCTAATACTTTGGTTTTTATCAAGAAACAGATTTTTCTTTTTAAAGAAAAATCATAAAATCGGTAAGGTGCCAACATATAGGTCTAGATAGGCGAAATGGCCTCCTCTCATTGTTAACCTCATTTAACATTCTTATTCTTATGAATATTGGAACAGCTTTTATTTTATGTACAGAGCTCCATTCATAATGCATCATTTCAATGTGATGTGCTTTACAAACAACAATCAAGCAAAAAAGACAGGCACACACAAATTAATACAGTGAATTAAACAGAATTAAAAGCACAAGTATATAAAAGTTTGTTAGACAGGATGTGAAAGAGTTGACTGAATTCAACATTTCACGTGGGGTGAAAGACGGTCCCACAGATTTGGAGAAATGGGACAGAAAGCATGGTCTCCTGGTGTACAGACACTTGTTTTGTAAAGAGAGCAACTGACAGACGGGTGCAAAGGGGCTAACGCTTCACTGTGAGGTTACAAGCCAAACCATTCAAGCCCTTAAAGGAAAACAGGATCTGGAGTTTTTTTTCTGAAATGCACAAGGAACCACTACAAGAAATCTAAAACAGATGATTAATGCTTATGCATTTTAGTTTTGGGTTACAATATGAGCAGCAGAGTTCTAAACCTGTTGAAGCTTTTGTGCATTTTGACTACACCAACAAGCACTCCATTCCAATAAAAAAGCCTGAAAAATACAAATGCATGCATTGCCCTAATAATGTACAGTATATATGATATATTAAAAATAGATAAAATACAGAATTCCAGATGTGACAAACTTTAAGGAGGAACATGCAGTATATGGAGGACAATACATGTTCAGATATGTTAATATATTCAATATGTGTTCAATATATGTTCATGAACAATATGTTTCTATTGGCTATGTTTTAAACCAGCAGCAGATCTCTAGATCCATTCAGCAACATTGTCAAACACGATCAACACAGACAGTTCTAAGGTCCACCAGCAAAAAAAGACTGTTTAAGTTTTTTAACATCTATGAATTAAAGATTCAGTCATTTTTAACAAATAACTTTACAGTATATCTTTTTAGATTTTTTTTTTATAGAAACAAAATGATTGGCCCTAACTAGAGCCACAAAAATGACATAAAAATTGTTTAACTAAATTATTGTTCATATAATGTCAGAAGGTACAGTAAAAGCTTACTGTACATGTCTTTTCATCTACCCAGTGAAAGGGAATGGGGAGCTACTTTTGGCTAACTTGGCTTGCTGAGGTTTGCTTCTTTGCCTGATAGAACCAGCAAACAAAAAAAAAATAAAGGTTTCAGCTGCTGAATCCAAAGATGACAGTTTCCTTTGTGATAAGCCATACAGTCACAGCTTGTTAAGTCAGACGATGACAGTGATAAAAGACAAGGCCATCAGTTTACACCAGAATGTGACCTATCTTCACATATACAGGCACTGGGATGCCTTCCCACAAGCATCAGACTGAGAGTCCCTAAAGATAGAAACACTGGAGAATAATGCTGAGCTGCTTATCTCGTAGCAAATGAATGGAAAATGTAAAGAGCACAAGGTGTTTTGCTTGCTGCCTAACAACAATCATTAGCCCTTGAAAATCAGCCATTTTTCACTGAAAGGGCAGCATTGTCTTGTGCGTATTTAAATTGCAATGAAAAACTAACTATAAAAATAAGCAGATAAAATGAAAAAATAATCCCTTACCATTTACTATTAAATGAACTACTGTATGTTGAGAAATACCCATATCCAGTTTTCATACTATATGTAATGGAATAATGTACCAAAAACTAACCAAATGATTCCAAACTGAAGATTTGATTGGTTAAATACTGTACATTAGATTATTTCATTTATGGAATGAGAAAATACATTGTTTTTAGATCTATCACATAGTGACTAGGAAGTCTGAGACTGTCTTTAATATTGTTTGTATGTTTTGCTCAGATGCTTTTGTGTGTGTTGAAACTGAGGTAAGCACTGCTCTTTGTGATCTGTCCAAATGTATTATTTCATGGAAGGGACAGCAGTAATATAGACCTCTTTTTTAGAAGGGGTAAACTCATAAACAAGCACTATTTTGACAGTTAGGATTGTTGCACAGTCTAAAAGTGTCCTTGAAGTCAGAACTGCTTACTGTCAGAAGAATCATTGTACAAGTATTGGAAAAGAAGGCTAAAAGAAGGTCGTTTAGTAATGTATTGCGGTTTACTCTTGCTGATGAAATGAGTTTTTTAATACATGGCAACAGGCAACTACTCTGAAAATAAGCAAACTATTCCATATTCTGTTGACATGCATTGTTTTAGTTTTTCATTATTTTTCCACTGAGCAAAGTAAAGCAGTCTTTAACTGATGTGTAACATGTTGTTCATCATGCAACATACTATAGAAATATACTTCTGTGTAGACTAACAACACTCAAGTATACTGTAGATTCAAGAAACTTATATGTACAGTATATCAAGACTGAGACATTTGCCATTTTATCTTTATAGTGGAACCAGCATGATTTTTGTGTTTGTCAAATGATAATCTAGGTTTGTAGCAGTGAGTACCTAACAGGATTTAACAACTGACTAGTTATTTATAGTCAGCAGTATGCATATTTAATGTGTTTGCTTAAATTTCTCAGACAGGTTATTACATCTAGGTAACAAATTAAAATAATTGACGGTATTGCATAACTTCACAATTTGCGAAATAAGAACAAAATTATGAACTTTGTGAAAGTACTGCATGTCATTTTGGCCATTGTCCATCAACCATTTTTTCCCAAACCACCTGTCTCACCACAGGCTACAGCAAGAGTTTGCGCAAATGTCTAAGTGAAGCGACGCTTTCTGCTCAGTCACCTTAATGGTTAAAGTAACGCGATTTGCAAGCAAATAAGTACAGGTTGTGCTGCAGACATTTCACCGCAGAGTTGTTCCACAATGGTCTGCAAGCAGAGTTAACAAGTAGTACTTGTCTCCAAAACAGTCTCAAAGTTGACAGCAATATTTCTATTGGTTTAAAAGAGATTTACAGTGCAAACCCATTTGTTTAAGCGTACTGTAAGTGTAATAGGATCTTTTCACCCTACCGGAAGTTTTGTTGCTTCGTTCTGAATCATAGAATATGGTGCATACCAGGACATTTAATCTATTTTGTGATGTAAATTGGAGGTTTTACACATTAACCTTTACTTTTTACTTTCATTGTGGTACGAAATGCACTCATCAATGCCCATTCTTTATAACCCCAAAATATAAAAATATTATAAAGCATATTGCCAACATTACAGGTTGTGCGAGCCAGCTTACCAGCGCTGTGATTTCACCCCCCTTCCCTGTGAATAGCAGAGACCTTAGCCGTCGGGCTGACGGGAGATTTCCCTTTAGCTGAACTGGCTGGATCCCTGTTGAGTGACCCTGGAGGCCCGGGTTCGAGTCACAAGCGGTGGGGGACCGACCTGAGGTGGCAGCGGTGAGGGCACATACTGTACCCACGTAAACCTGAGAGCGCTACAATACTATACAATACTGATTAAATACTGTAGCTCACTGCAGGATACTAGTTATGTGGGCACTGATTTTCAAAGGGAATGTAAATACCTGCGAGGGAGTGTATTCGTTTGAATCATTTTACTAATGTACTGTATACGGTACAGATTGTTCTTAAAATTCTACTTTGTTACTTGCTCAAACAGTATCATGTGATTTATTGTTTCACCTCTAACCTCAGAAATCCAGAAAGGCATAAGAAAACACACTTTAACAATCACCTCATATCACCTTATATCAGAATTCTTGAAATACGGTACAAGTGGAAGAGATGAAGTAATAATAATAATAATAATAAACTTTATTTTATATAGTGCCTTTAAAGGTGGTTTCTCAAAGCGCTTTACAGGATGACAATAACAATAAATAAGAAGACTACAACAATAAATAAGAAAATTTCACAAGACAGGACACAATTATAATTACAACAATACAACAATAACAATAGAGGAGACCGTGGAAGATGGTATTAAGAAGAGCAGAGGGGTGAAGAATGGAACCAGTTAAGTAAAGGCTTTTCTGAAAAGGAGGGTTTTGAGTCTGGATTTGAAGGAGTTTAGAGAAGGTGACTCTCTAATATCCTTAGGCAAGGAGTTCCAGAGCTTGGGGGCATAGCAGGAGAAGGCCCTGTCGCCCATACAATGTAGACGGGCTTGGGGGACAGTAAGGATGGCAGAATTTGAAGAGCGGAGGTTGCGAGGTGGGGAGTAGGGCGATAAAAGTTCAGACAGGTATTGAGGTGCCAAGCCATGTAAAGCCTTGTAGGTGAGCATGAGGATTTTAAAGTCTACGCGGAATTTGACCGGAAGCCAGTGCAAGGACTCCAGGATAGGAGTAATGTGAACACTTGCACTAGATCTGGTCAGGATTCTGGCTGCTGAATTTTGGACATACTGCAGCTTGTTCAGAGTAGATTTAGATACCCCAGGGAGCAGAGCATTGCAGTAGTCAATTCGAGAGAATACAAATATGTTGATCAGCTTTTCAGCCACAGTTAATGATAGCATAGGGTGTAGTCTTGCGATATTTCTAAGGTGAAAAAAAGATGTTTTGACAGTATGCTGTACATGTGGGTCGAATGTTCAGCCAGAATCGAATATAACCCCAAGGTTTTTCAATTTTGATTGGAGCTCAAGTACAGAGCCATCTACAGACAGGGTTACAGGACTGGCTTTACGAAGTTGATGGGGGGTACCAATAAGCATGACTTCAGTCTTGTCACAGTTAAGATGAAGGAAGTTTTGAGTCATCCAAATTTTTATGTCAGAGATGCAATTAGATAGAATAGAGACAGCCACATCAGTGTCGGGTTTGGTATGGATGTATATTTGAGTATCGTCAGCGTAAAAATGAAAGCTGAGGCCATGTGATCTTAAAAGCTGACCAAGTGGGAACATGTAAATGCTGAAGAGCAAGGGGCCCAGTATTGAGCCCTGAGGGACACCAGACTTGACAAGACCAATTTCAGACCTGTACCCATTGAGAGAGACAAAGTGACAGCGATCAGTGAGGTAAGACTTAAACCATTTGAGGGCAGTGTCAGAGACTCCAAACACAGTCTCGAGACGAGAAAGCAAGATGTTATGGTCAACAGTGTCAAAGGCAGCACTGAGATCAAGAAGGATGAGTATGGAAAGAGAACCAGAATCAGAAGCTATTAGGAGATCGTTGGTGACTTTGACTAGGGCGGTTTCTGTGCTGTGAAGTTGACGGAAGCCAGATTGGAGGGGTTCGAAAAGGTTGTTTGTCATGAGGTGGTTATGTAACTGAAGTGTGACAGCACGTTCTAGAATTTTAGAGAGAAAGGGTAAGTTGGAGATGGGGCGAAAGTTGTTAAGATTGTCGAGAGCCATGTTAGGCTTCTTTGGCACTGGGGTAATAGCAGCAGTTTTGAGGACCGTTGGTACAATGCCGGTGCTCAAGGATTCATGTATTATATTGAGGACAATGGGACAGAGAGAAGAGAAACAGGACTGGAATAAAGTGGTGGGAATGGGATCTAAAATAGATGTGGTGGGTTTCATGCACGTAACTAGTTTGTTTAGGGATGCTGAGTCAAGAAGAGAGAAGCTGGAGAGACGGGAACCAGAGAAGTTGGATGAGGAGGGAGGAGGTGTGGAAATTATATCCGTAGTGGAGAGAATGTGATGCCGGATGTTGTCAATCTTAGAACTAAAGAAATCTAAGAATGTGTTGCAAAGTTGTTTTCTGATGATCAGAAATGGTTTTCTGATGGAGAGAAGTGCCACATCACTGATCCTGTTCTGACTAGGTGTATTACAGTCGTCCATTCAGACTCTACTCTGCTACATCACCTGAAGTCTTTCAGGGACACTTTGTTTACTATTGCCTCTTGAGACCAAGGGCTGTTTCTCACCCTCATAATGTCTCTCATAGTCACAACTGATCTACCCGTTTCATGTTTGTCATCTGTGAAATTTGTAAACAAAGGTCATTATACAGTATGTTAGTATTTATGTTTGGCTTATTATAGTAAATAATTATTGTAAAGTTCTGTGGCTAAGGATCTGCGCCTGTGGTTGGAAGGTTGCCAGTGTGTATCCCGCGACCGGCAGAGGAATCCTACTTGGTTGGGCCCCTGAACAAGGCCCTTAACCCCAACTGCTCCAGGTGTGCTGTATAAATGGCTGACTCATACTCTGACCCCAAGCTTCTCTCCCTGTCTGTGAATCTCATGGAGAGCAAGTTGGGGTATGCAAAAACACAAATTACTAATACAGAAATTGTATATGGCCAATAAAGTGATCCATCTATCTATCTAAATGAATTTGTGTATTAGTTGCTGTGCATCTTTGTTTTGCACATTGTGGATCCACAGTGTTGTCTTTGTTTCCTCTTTGTTCCACCATTTTGTATCGGGCTCCAGACCCAAACTCAACCCTGGTTTAAATAGAGGATCAGTCCATCCAGAGGAACAGGGAGTGGAGCTTAGGTTATCTAACCTAACACTCTTGGTCTTAATGGTGTGGTACTGTATGCGTGCTGCTACACAGTGTAGTTTATAGGGCAGTATCCTTGAACACTGCACTGCTAGTGGGAAATTCCCTGGGGAAACTACAGTTTAATTTCTTATTTGAATGTTTTGTCTTTTCTCTTTTGTAAATGTTTTTTCCTTGCATGCAGTAAGTAAACGGGCACTTTCTACACTTTTGTGTCTGGCCTTTACTTCCCTGACTTGTGTGACCACCCCTGGATACACTGTCTGGTGGTTTAGTTACACTTCCTTTCGGTGTTTGTGTCTCTTTTTGGACATGGCAGGCATACTCTTGACTGAGCGATGGACTTAAATGCAGATGGTTGCTATGCACCAATTTCACCTTACTAAATACAATGCGCAAACCTCAGGTAGAAAGCTAGAACAGTAACTCAAGATAATATCCAAATTAGTGATGAAGTGCACCATTCATTCTCCCTCACAGAGAAAGGAGGGTGGAGCCAGGTAGCATACCAGGGTCAGATTGCAAGTCCATGGGGTAATAACAGGTGGCATCTGAACAATTAAACAGAGAGGTAGTGGTGTGTTATTTTACAAGATATTGAATGCATCATATCGGTAATATGTTGGGAGAATGTAGTCTGTTGATTCTATTTGTGGCCTTTGGATTCACATTGTTAAAACATACAGAAAATTCATGCCATGCTGTTTGCATCTACACAATGGTTTGTTCATGCATGTTAGACTTTCTGCATCATAAATGCATAATTGAGAAAATTATTTTGCTTAATTCAAATTAAAGAAACATCTTTGATCTAATACCAAATTCTAAAATAGAAAGCTGTACAGGGAAATCTGTGTGTTCTTACTTCTCAAAGGCATTTATGTCTGCTGTTCTAAAAATATCAGAAGCAATAACCAAAAATTCATCTTCCACTGCAGTACAGTTGTCTGACTCCAGCAAATCAACTCCTTCTTATTGCTGTCACACAGCTCACTGTCTCCAAGACCAAAGCTTCAACTACAGTATGTCTCTAAATATCGCATCGATTTCTTTCACTCATTTTGCCTACACAGGTATTTTCACATTTTTAGTTTACAGTTTAAACTGCATTTGGTTTAAAGTGGAAGACATTTTAGAACCCTATGTCATTGAATTCATTAGCATAGCTACAGAGAAAGCATAGAAGAGACACTGATCTCAGGAAGAAAAACAAACCAGAACAGTGACAGCTTTAAACAATACAATGGTATTTATTGATTTTTGTAGGAAATTCACAGGGATAGTTTGAGAATATAATCTTTCATACATATAAGCATCTAATCTACATTGTGAAGATCTCTCTGAATTAGTGCCTTTATCCATAAACAGGAACCATTACTCCTTGTTTTCTTGCTTACTACAGCCTTTTAGCATCAAGAGTGCTATGACACTTCTATTAGACAACTGTATATTTTTAGTACTGTATGCTGTATATCTTTAGTTTTTCTGTTTTGGTTTCATCCTGTACAGAACATTGTATCTGTGTGGTTATGTTGCAAGTATTAAAAATAGCATAGTGACAGTATTTGAGGCCTTACTATAAGATATTACATGCTGCTACAGTATGTAATGACACTACGGGATTCATATTTCTTTAGGGGATGCTGGACATATACATATATATTTAATCAGAAGAGCAGATGTGATTTCTCTTCATACCCAAAAGCATACCGTGCCTTGAAGGGAAATGTGCCCATTATAGAACATATAACTTGGGTCAATAAATATTGCCCTTCATCCTCCATTACTCTTACAAGAGCACATGGGATGTGCCCAATGTTTCCTTGCTAACTATATTGGGCCTTCATTTTTAAAAGCATAATCTTATTTCCCCATATGTTCTCTTGTAGGTTCCAATATTTCTTTAAAATTATATATAAATCTTAAAATCTTAGAACTGTTAACATCCTATCAGCCTGTCTCTAGTTGAGAGTCTGAGGCTAAAAGTCAGAATGGAAACCAAACAAATTCGGCTAAAGAAAAATAGGTGAGCCTGAAGCTAAAAGGAAAGAAAAACATTTTCAGAAGAAGACTACAGAAATTGGGCATACCAAAATCAACAATATGGTACACTTTTTAATGAAGAAGAATACATGGCTAATTAGCAAAACTAGGTCAGCAAAAAAACTCTTCTATCATAAACTGCTGATGTTTATCAACTGTCAGGGAATTCAACAACAGCCTCCAGAGTATATGGGTGAAGGTATAAAAATCCACAGTTTACAAAAGTCCAAGAGCAGAATTGCCAAGGATACACTGCAGGATTTAAACCTCTTATCAGCACCAACAACAGAAAAGTCGGATTGTGCCTGCAAGCAAATTCTAATGATGAGCCAAGAGAGTTTTAGAACAGAACTTTGTGGACAGATGAGACCAAAATAAACCTTTGCCAAACTGATGGAAAGGTTACAGTATAGGAAAAGAAAATAACTGCAGATGATCCAAAGAATACCAAAGAGCTCATCTGCAAAAGGCAGTGAAGATAATGTCATGCCTGGGCTTATACAGTATGGCAGGCTCTGGAGCTTGCTCACTTGAAATCATTGATGTAACTACAGTACCGATGGCAGCAGCAGAATTAAGTCTGTATGTATGTAGAAGAAAATACTTCATACTTCTAGTTTAGTGTTTCTCCATATAGCATTGACCAAAAACATAGAGCATTTTTAGGATAAAAAAGTGGAAAATCTTAGACTGGCCAAGTCATTTTTCAGATGCAAATCTAAGTTAGCATGTATTTAAAAAAATATTAAAATCAAAACACCGTAGGAATAGGCAAGAACTCAAAGTGGCTGCAACAAAAACTTGGGATGACCTCTCAAATGATTACTAATACTGTAGTAACCTCAATGGGCCACTAACTTCATGCAATTATTGCCTCAAAGGGATATGCAACTAAATACTGACTTACACACTCAGGCGTGAAATGTGTACCAATATTTAAAATCACTGGGTTGAATATAAAGTGGGTTTTTGTTCTAAAAAGATCAAATACATATACTGTATATGACAGGAAATACCCCAAAATAAAATGTGTACTACAGTATGTTGTACATACTGTACAGTATTATGTACATGAATCAAATCCAAGCTCCTTGAATATAAAACAATATAAACAGAATATTAGACTAAGTATAAAAGTATAAGAATAAAATATACAGTGCCTTGCGAAAGTATTCGGCCCCCTTGAACTTTTCAACCTTTTGCCACATTTCAGGCTTCAAACATATAAATTTTTTATTTTATGTGAAGAATCACCAACAAGTGGGACACAATTGTGAAGTGGAACGAAATCTATTGGATTTTTGAAACTTTTTTAACTAATAAAAAAATGAAAAGTGGGGCGTGCAAAATTATTCGGCCCCTTTACTTTCAGTGCAGCAAACTCACTCCAGAAGTTCAGCGAGGATCTCTGAACGATCCAATGTTGTCCTAAATGACTGATGGTGATAAATAGAATTCACCTGTGTGTAATCAAGTCTCTGTATAAATGCACCTGCTCTGTGATAGTCTCAAGGTTCTGTTGAAAGCGCAGAGAGCATCATGAAGACCAAGGAACACACCAGGCAGGTCCGTAATACTGTTGTGGAGAAGTTTAAAGCCGGATTTGGATACAAAAAGATTTCCCAAGCTTCAAACATCCCAAGGAGCACTGTGCAAGCGATCATCTTGAAATGGAAGGAGTATCAGACCACTGCAAATCTACCAAGACCTGGCCGTCCCTCTAAACTTTCAGCTCAGACAAGGAGAAGACTGATCAGAGATGCAGCCAAGAGGCCCATGATCACTCTGGATGAACTGCAGAGAACTACAGCTGAGGTGGGAGAGTCTGTCCATAGGACAACAATCAGTCTTACACTGCACAAATCTGGCCTTTATGGAAGAGTGGCAAGAAGAAAGCCATTTCTCAAAGATATCCATAAAAAGTCTCGTCTAAAGTTTGCCACAAGCCACCTGGGAGACACCCCAAACATGTGGAAGAAGGTGCTCTGGTCAGATGAAACCAAAATCGAACTTTTTGGCCACAATGCAAAACGATATGTTTGGCGTAAAAGCAACACAGCTCATCACCCTCAACACACCATCCCCACTGTCAAACATAGTGGTGGCAGCATCATGGTTTGGGCCTGCTTTTCTTCAGCAGGGACAGGGAAGATGGTTAAAATTGAGGGGAAGATGGATGCAGCCAAATACAGGACCATTCTGGATGAAAACCTGTTGGAGTCTGCAAAAGACCTGAAACTGGGACGGAGATTTATCTTCCAACAAGACAATGATCCCAAACATACAGCAAAATCTACAAAGGAATGGTTCACAAATAAACGTATCCAGGTGTTTGAATGGCCAAGTCAAAGTCCAGACCTGAATCCAATCGAGAATCTGTGGAAAGAGCTGAAAACTGCTGTTCACAAACGCTCTCCATCCAACCTCACTGAGCTCGAGCTGTTTTGCAAGGAAGAATGGGCAAGAATTTCAGTCTCTCGATGTGCAAAACTGATAGAGACATACCCCAAGCGACTTGCAGCTGTAATCGCAGCAAAAGGTGGCTCTACAAAGTATTAACGCAAGGGGGCCGAATAATTTTGCACGCCCCACTTTTCATTTTTTTATTAGTTAAAAAAGTTTCAAAAATCCAATAGATTTCGTTCCACTTCACAATTGTGTCCCACTTGTTGGTGATTCTTCACATAAAATAAAAAATTTATATCTTTATGTTTGAAGCCTGAAATGTGGCAAAAGGTTGAAAAGTTCAAGGGGGCCGAATACTTTCGCAAGGCACTGTATTTAGTCTTTGTTTTCCCTGTCCTTTTGGAGAACACTGTAATTTTTTTTAGGTCCACCCAATATACATGAAATGACTCCACACACACTACAGTATATCTCTCAACATAGTCCTCTAGGGCATCCACTTTTCTGCCACTACTTAACAAGATTATAGATGGTTTTATAATACATTTAAATTTCCTGGTCCATTACGTATTCCTGTGCTTTCAATCACTGAGGTAGCAGTGTTGGTGAGTGTACTTCTTCAGACCAAAGTAAAGAAAGATGTGATATCAATGCTGCAAGGGAATGGGTTACATTTTGAAAACAAGCTTCAATGTATTTCTGCATTGCAGACCTCACCATGTGTGGGTGACAAATTCTTGACACACATCGTTCATATCATTGGCTTCAACTTTTAACTGCAGAAGCTTCCACATACAGTAAATTGGTACAGAGCGCAAGTCTGTTAAATTGCTTTGAACTAATTCAAAAACTCATGACCAGAGCCGTACAATCAGAGGAGAAGAGTGGGTGCATTATTGGTTGTTTCTTATGAATCAGAGGTTAAAAAATTGCTCTGTACAACATATTTCATATAATAAAATCCAAAGAAAAGATTTTGAACATTTCTGCACTCATTTGTTATTTTCATTTATTTGCTATATTATAACCTGAATTTTAGTCACAAATATTGTCTCAAGTATGTTCCGATAAATGTTTTGATATATCTAATTTGTTTTGTAACAGTTTGGGTCTTCGGACTGCCTTGTCATGAACTAGAGGGTCGTTACCTCAAGAGGAGGTAGAGAGCTGATGAGTAGTCGCTCAAAAACAAGGGTTCTTCACTAAGGTGAGCTAGGGCAAGTGGTGAGGCTCTAGAGAAAAATATAGAAGGAATTCTCTAAGTGTTTTTTAGAGATGAAAGAGTGTACCATAGCTGTACAGCCGATGGTGTGGTTCTAGGACTAATGAAGGGGTGTCACGTGAGAATGTAATATACAGTAGGCTTCTTAATTAGAAAATCAGGTGGTGCTGATGAAACATTTTTAGAGGGCAACCTCGGTGATGGGCCCTCTAGTGTTGAACAGGGGAAAATATCTGTTAATAATTCCACAGTCACACTTTGAATTATTAACAATTGTAAAGGAAAAGAAGTCTACAATACCTAGAAAAAAAGTTTTCCAATCCATGCTACAATCTTTGTCTGACTCATCTGATTACATGTTGTGTGTGTTCTCCTCCTACACTCTTCATATCATGTTTTTCTTCCTTTTGTCTGTCTTACTTTCCAGCCACTTCCCTCTTTCTCAGTTCAACAGCGCTTACTGTACTACCAGTGTCCTCCTCTGTCCTGTCACAATGAACGTCTCTCTGCCAGTTCAGTTCCAGTACACAGAGAAATTAATTAAAAAAATATTCCTTTATAAATAATGTAGGAGTGTGTTAACAGTGAACCAAATACAATGTGTTTCTTTATTTTAATTTAACCCATACTAAGCTCACTGTATTAATGTAAAAGACAATTCTTTCATTTTTTAGAAAAGAAACTTATTTAGTAACTCTGCCACAGAATATGATCTAATTCACAAACTAATCATACAGGTTCAATTTATTATTCATTTTCAGGAAAATATTTCCAAACACTATACTGAACAGAAACATTAAGCCTAGTTAAACATGTCACAATGTCATGTAATTTGATTCATACTCTAGGATATCTTTGCCCTTTACAGCTGTGTAATACAGAGTGCAGAAGCCATTTGTGTTATTTTATTACCGAACCTGCTGTCTGTTTACAATATCATTTCAGCCTCAAAACAGGATCGTTTTGCCATTTATCATAATTGTATTTGCTTTTATTCAGTACACAATGATGATAATCAGTACTTCCAGATGATATTCTATTTTTGGCAACTCAGACATGCCTTATAATTTTTACCTGTTCCTTCAACTTATCATTATTAGATATTAATAATTAATACATTATTATGATTATGGTGTAACGTAATTTATAACTCTAAGTGAAATTAAAATACAATTGAAGTATTCTTTTAACACATAATTCATATGTAATATATTTGCATAAGGTGTAAAAAAGACACTTCTTTCTTTTATAAGATGTGCATGTCCATGTTATTACATTTCAAGGTTATTGTGAATTCCATTTTGTGGGACTGATTTGGATATTTTTATAACACACAAGTAGGTATCATATGAATTAATATTTCATATTGTTAGTAATGTTGATATCTAATTAAACTCTTAATTGTATACAAACAATAAGTATGCCTTATTTATCCTTTAATTTCCATCATACATACATTTAACTAGTTTATGTCAATCAAGATAATTATGAAGTCTTTGGCCAGAGATATGCTGATGGTTCTTTTTAGTAGAGTCAAATATTTCTTGAATATAATCACACTGATGTACCTGAGCCATGATATTCTGCAATGCAACAAATTAATTTACTGTTCACCAGTCTAGCAAATAGCAAAACATACAGGTAAGGTGTACTGCTGCTGTACCATCTAGATGCTCCAGTTAGAAGAATTCTGCAATACATTCCAAGAAAATGTAACTGTTCAGATTTGCTAAGATAGTCTTTACATTTACATCTTTATATTTATAGCATTGCTACCTCATGGCACTGGAAACCTGGGTTCAATTCCTGAGCTGTTATCTACATAGAGTTTGCATGGTCTCCCTGTGTTTGCATGGGATTTTGCCAGGTGCTCTGTTTTCCTTCAATGCTCAAAAGACAAACTGGTAGGTTAATTGGCTTCTGGGAAAAATTGGCCCTGGTGTGAACGTGTGCATGTCTGAATGCCCTGCGATAGACTGGCATCCTGTCCAGCGTGTATCCTCCCTTGTGCCTGTTGCTTGCTCTGGCTCTGGCTCCCTGTATTGGATAAAGTGATTAGAAAATAAATTGATTTACAAACATTATACTGCATAAAATACAATCATATCATTATATCACTATCTCAACAATACATGCAAAACAAAGAAGTTCCATTCATTTTCTAAATGGATAAAGAGCTTAATGGCTTTATGTGGAAGGAGGAGTGACTCAAAGCATACAGTGGTGTGAAAAAGTGTTTGCCCCCTTCCTGATTTCTTATTTTTTTGCATGTTTGTCACACTGAAATGTTTCAGATCATCAAACAAATTGAAATATTAGACAAAGATAACACAAGTAAACACAAAATGCAGTTTTTAAATGAAGGTTTTTATTATTAAGGGAAAAAAAAATCCAAACCTACATGGCCCTGTGTGAAAAAGTGATTGCCCCCTAAACCTAATAACTGGTTGGGCCACCCTTAGCAGCAACAACTGCAATCAAGCGTTTCTGATAACTGGCAATGAGTCTTTTACAGCACTGTGGAGGAATTTTGGCCCACTCATCTTTGCAGAATTGTTGTAATTCAGCCACATTGGAGGGTTTTCGAGCCTTAACCGCTTTTTTAAGGTCATGCCACAACATCTCAATCGGATTCAGGTCAGGACTTTGACTAGGCCACTCCAAAGTCTTCATTTTGTTTTTCGTAAGCCATTCAGAGGTGGACTTGCTAGTGTGTTTTGGATCATTGTCCTGTTGCAGAACCCAAGTGCACTTCAGCTTGAGCGTTAAAACATAAATCAACTGTGGTTTATCACATCTTTGGAAAGCTGAGTTCAATTTCTCTAGCCACACCCAGGCCTGATTACTGCCACACCTGTTCTCAATCAAGAAATCACTTAAATAGGACCTGCCTGACAAAGTGAAGTAGACCAAAAGATCCTCAAAAGCTAGACATCATGCTGTGATCCAAAGAAATTCAGGAACAAATGAGAAACAGAGTAATTGAGATTTATCAGTCTGGAAAAGGTTATAAAGCCATTTCTAAAGATTTGGGACTCCAGCGAACCACAGTGAGAGCCATTATCCACAAATGGTGAAAACATGGAACAGTGGTGAACCTTCCCAGCAGTGGCCAGCCGACCAAAATTACCCCAAAAGCGCAGCGACGACTCTTCCAAGAGGTCACAAAAAACCCCACAACAACATCCAAAGAACTGCAGGCTTCACTCGCCTCAGTTAAGGTCAGTGTTCATGACTCCACCATAAGAAAGAGACTGGGCAAAAATGGCCTGCATGGCAGAGTTCCAAGACGAAAACCACTGCTGAGCAAAAAGAACATAAAGGCTTGTCTCAGTTTTGCCAGAAAACATCTTGATGATCCCCAAGACTTTTGGGAAAATACTCTGTGGACTGACAAGACAAAAGTTGAACTTTATGGAAGGTGTGTGTCCCATTGCATCTGGCGTAAAAGTAACACAGCATTTTAGAAAAGGAACATCATACCAACAGTAAAATATGGTGGTGGTAGTGTGATGGTCTGGGGCTGTTTTGCTGCTTCAGGACCTGGAAGACTTGCTGTGGTAAATGGAACCCTGAATTCTGCTGTCTACCAAAAAATCCTGAAGGAGAATCTCCGGCCATCTGTTCGTGACCTCAAGCTGAAGTGCACTTGGGTTCTGCAGCAGGACAATGATCCAAAACACACCAGCAAGTCCACCTCTGAATGGCTTAAAAAAACAAAATGAAGACTTTGGAGTGGCCTAGTCAAAGTCCTGACCTAAATCCGATTGAGATGTTGTGGCATGACCTTAAAAAAGCGGTTAAGGCTCGAAAACCCTCCAATGTGGCTGAATTACAACAATTCTGCAAAGATGAGCGGGCCATAATTCCTCCACAGTGCTGTAAAAGACTCATTGCCAGTTATCGCAAATGCTTGATTGCAGTTGTTGCTGCTAAGGGTGGCCCAACCAGTTATTAGGTTTAGGGGGCAATCACTTTTTCACACAGGGCCGTGTAGGTTTGGATTTTTTTTTTCCCTTAATAATAAAAACCTTCATTTAAAAACTGCATTTTGTGTTTACTTGTGTTATCTTTGTCTAATATTTCAATTTGTTTGATGATCTGAAACATTTCAGTGTGACAAACATGCAAAAAAATAAGAAATCAGGAAGGGGGCAAACACTTTTTCACACCACTGTAGCTATTTATCATTTTTGCTGTACATCCACGCACATCTTTTTAGCAATAACGCTCTCTCTGCTTTCATAAGGTTTGATGTTGAAGTGCAATTTGTTATAACAACAATATTGAGTATTGGCACGTCCAAATTAAACACCAACTAACCATCTGTTTAAAATAGATGCTGTAATAGTTATTAGGTCCTATGGATGTCTTTTAAATTAGCTTTTACTTTGCTAAAGCAAAGTCTTTGTTTTTTTAAACACCATTATTCCTTTAATTGTGTTTTTTTTCAGTATTGTGCAAATAGCTGATACAAAAAAACTTGAAACTATAATCTATATAAGGAATATGTTTAAGGCAGTGTAATGTAATGGCCAACTGTCATGGCTCCAGATGTTGCAGAGCACAAAATTTGAACTCTTTTCTGCTCTGGTGAATTTATCATTAAATAATGAATGAGCATTTTATTAATGCTTCATTATTATGACCCCACTGTTATAGCCACTGTGAAGAACAGTTTTTTTCCATTGTTTTTTTTTTCTGTTGATAGGTACCTCTCAAATGATAGTCACATCAGTTGATGATGTAATTTTAGAAAATTAATTAATCATAAAATTTAAGGATTAAGCAATCAGATACCCTTGTATTGCTTTCTTTGAAGTGCATAATATCTGTTTTCTGGACTGTACAGAAAGCTTTCATTGTTTTAAGTGGAAGTTGGCTTATATTTAAAATATGCTTAACCTGCTTAGTATTTATAGTATCTGAACATTAAGAAGAAAAATTCCAAATTTGAAAAAAAAACATTCTTAGAAATTGCTTGGAGACCAAGTGGTCTCAGATTTACTGAGCTGCTTTTACAGTCTTTAACTGAGGATAGGCCACATATGCTCAATGCCGTTCATAGCTGGGCAGGATATGATACAAATAGCAATGCCTTCACTACTGCAAACATATTTTCTTTGAAGGTGAAATGGTAGTAAGTTTACAATTCCCATAAAAATGCATATGAATATTTATATTGCAAGAAACAAAATGACAGTAGCTATTGAAAGGCTATGCTGTCATTAGAGATACAAATGATAAGTTTTGCATCAACAATACTCTGTCTCTTTCTCCATTTTAAATGTGTTTCTTTGTGTCTTTGTCCTTTTTGTTTTGTCCTGCTTGACTTTTCTGGCTAACAGATGGGCCATGAAATGTCTTAGAAATACAGAGCCAGATGTTTGTCAGTGTTGATATAAGGAGGGTTTTCATTCTGCAAACGTTTACATTTTTAAGCCAGCTTCCGTCAGTCTTTAGGCCGTCTCGAACGGTAATGCATCGGGCTCTACTGAATTAATTGTATTTGAACGCACTCAAAAAACTGAGATTCTGTGTCATTTGGGGTGAGGAATCATTGAAATTTATGTTATATAAATAATAAACTATCAGCAAATATCTTACAAATGTTTTTTTTTTTGAAGCAGCAATGATGAGTCAAGCACAAGCTGACAATTCAGTATTATTTGCGTTGACTTTTCTTCGTAGTTTGTCAGATTTCAGCACCATGGACAAGTCACTAATCGAAAACAAAACCTGAGGAAGCTGCCGTCCAAAAGAGAAAACGCTGTACTAAAAACGGCTTTAACTTTACTGTTACAAACAAAGCGTGTCTGTTATAATGTATATGCAATGCTTATATTGTATGCATCTAGAGCTGAGGGACTTCTCTTAGCTTGATCAAAATGAGAAGTTCACGATTTTCACCAGCTACTGCAATGTCGTTCTTCCTTTTTTCTCTCTCAGATACTTAGCTATTTAACATGAAAATACACACACGTGCTATGTAAGAACTGAATTTCAACCTTGTTATAGCGCACCTTTCCCTCTTAAAATTCTGAATATAAAATTTCTTGGGCAGCTCTAGCTGAGCCTCGCTTGAGTAGCCAAAGCTGAGCGTTGTGCACTAAACCCCGAGGGGGTAACGTCACTCCCCCTGGCAGATCAGCTTCAGTCTTCCATTCCCTACCATCACATCGCTTCAGAGAACGGCAAGATCGCATCCATTTTTGGTTGAATTTGAAATGTTTAGCATAAGAAAACCTGATTCTTCCATTTTTTTAATTTACTGTCTTTGGAGTCGGTGTGTCACTGAAAGACGCGGGCATGTACTCGGGCAAAGAAGCTTGTAAATAAAAAAAAAAGAAAGGTAATCGGAAGTGGAAAGATTTTCTTTTGGCTGAAATAAGGATGATTTGTGACAAAAGAGAGATCATCAAGCTACAGAGACAGTAACTTAAGCAAAGGTACCAAGCGAACGGTTTGTTTACAGCAGAGCATTTGAAGATCTTTAATCATGCCTGTTCGAAGAGGTCATGTTGCGCCACAAAACACATTTTTGGGCATTATTATACGAAAATTCGAAGGACAAAGTAAGTAATTTTTGGATTTCATTTACTAACCGAAAGTGCTGAACGATAGAACAAATGTGTGTATTTAAATATATGTAATATTATTCCTGAAACAGGAAATTAGTTAAAATGCAAAGTGAAAATAATCATATCAGAGTTAATAATTATGATATGTTACATACTAATTGCACTGAATTAAAAATATTTATGGTCTGGAGCCTTTCTTTTTCTGTTTACTACTGTATTATATTTGATATGACAACTTGCATTAGCTGTGATTGGGTGTATTCCGAAAGCCAAAAATAGATGATGTAATAGTAGCCTTTTAATCATTCCTGGACTATGTTGTACCAAAGTTGTAGTCTAAATATGAAAGTGTGTTAAAACATAACGCTTTACTATAAGTCAACAGTTATATAGTCACGAATTAGAGACAGTTCAGAAATAAAGTGGTTAAGTTCACACGTGACGTTTAGAATACAGTTGCGCGTAAGAAATGTTCGACTCAATGAGCTTTTTTTGTCGGGTTTCCTTTCAACAGAATGTATTTTATATCTACATTTAAAATATTCAAATTAATATTTAATGGGAATGTTATGGGTGTCTACTATATAAATATATAGAGAGATTTTAAATATATAAGTTAACCAGGAGTCTTTAACCTATCTATTAAAGCACAGTCACTGGAAGTAATACTCTATCTACAATATTTTGGACTGGAGTGTGCACACCCTTTCTTAAAAATGACAACATTTAATGTGAGAAAAAACGTTACACATCATCAACAAGTAACTGCAGAGAAATTATAAGAGGTTATACATAAGTGTAGTGTTCTCTCATATCTATTGTATAAATAACTACAAGATTTTAGTGTGCTGAAGCCATAAATGATTTTTTTTAATGAATGTGTTACTTTCATTCCAGTAGAACATATCTGCAGGACAGGCGTGTTAATTTATTTAAAAAGTGAAATGCTTTTATAATATTTCACTCACAAATCTATTCCTTTTGAATTATTAAGTCTGAATAGGCTTTTACATATGATGTTCGGTTTACTGCAAAATTCCCATGTTGGCACTACAACAATGTTTCAGTATGAATATAATTGTGATAAACTTGGTGTATTACACCTCATGTTGACTTTCATTACAGATAAAAAATTCATAATAGCCAATGCGAGAGTACAGAACTGTGCGATCATCTACTGCAATGATGGATTTTGTGAAATGACTGGCTTTTCAAGACCAGATGTCATGCAGAAACCCTGCACATGTGACTTTCTTCATGGCCAGCACACCAAAAGACATGACATTGCCCAAGTCGCCCAAGCTTTGCTTGGCTCTGAAGAAAGAAAGGTGGAAATAACATATCACAGAAAAGATGGTAAGTCTGTTTTTCCCCCTTCCTCCCAAATCTATTAATATATTTATTGTAACATAATCTGAGGAAATCAAAATCAAAAGTCTTTCTGATGCACTCTGCTTTTACCATCACTGGTTTGTAATAAAGCTGTAGATGTCCAGTTTGCATCAAGTGTAAATTAATTACTTCCTGCTTTTCTTATAATATGAGTGGAGACATTCCCTTAGGAAGCATTCAAATGTCTTTGGAAAATACTTGCTCTCTGCTTGTGCCTTAGAAATTCAAGAATGAGTGTCTTTTTTTTACCTTTAGCATCTCATATCACCTAGAGATTGAATTAATTGGTGTTTTGTAACAAAAGTGACAAATGCGTTCAATTTCAGGAATACTGTCAGATCATAAAAAGCCACAATTATAATACAGTATATCTCATGTCTATTTCTATATAATCAGTAAGTGATCTTTTGGACAAGTACAGTATGTTAAATCAATGTGAGTAAACTTTGCGTGGTTCATTGTTTGTATTCATTGTACCATAAAAGAGGTATAATATTTTTCTCCATAGAAGTTTTAGAATTTGACTATCACAAAGGATTCCCGATGTATCCCAAAGGACTGTTGTTGTACACATAAAATGAAGTAATACAGAGGGATATTGCAAAAAGGTTAAGCCTAAGACAAAATTATTTCTTAATGGACAAAAAGAATCAATTGGTAGTCTAGAATTGCCATTTCATCAGCCATGAAAATGCTGTATGCACTGTGTGGACTACTGACTCCTAAAGACCACTTCTGGTATTTTGGATATTTTAAAAATAAATTATTTTTTTTTATTTTTATGATCTGTTGCCAGTAACATTAGTATAATTTCCTTCTAAATTCTGAAATACTGCAATGAGTTTTAGAATATTTAAGTAGGATTCTTAAAAGAGCTAATTTGTCATGGTTTTGTTTGCTTCTTAGGGATTTTGATTGTGGCAGGGGGAAAAGGGCTCCATCACATTTTTGTTTCTCCCAAAGATTGCATGGAGGCAAAACAAAACTGCTGAGGAGATATTTGGTTTACCAAATTTCATTACAATACTGTAAATTACATGGCAGAATGGTGGAGAGAGAAAGTTTTTTCGCGGTGATATCATGTATCAGCTACACTAGGAGAACAGCTGCCCAATAATAGTGATCTTTCTTGTTGAAGAATAAAAAGACCATTGCATAACAGTGTAGGTGTGAGTTACTTGGCAGGTACCTCGGCATAAGGTATAACACTGCAATCCAATAAGAACTGGCACAAATCACTAGTGCAGTATTATATACTTAACTAAATTAGCAGTGGTCACTATGAATTTAATAAGGAACATTAATATTTATGTTAATCTTTGTTTTATATATAATTTAAAAAGATGATTAGCATTATTGGTACTGTACAGTAGCTCTCCATCTTCTGTCTATTAGAATAGTTGTGTTTGATTATTCTTCTCTCCTGATTACCAATCATGAAATTAACCTTTGGAATTTTCACATTGAAGAAAAGTGTATCTACTATAAAACAATTTCGTCTGAGCAATTCCCTAACATCCATGAATATGATGAGAAGCTATTACTACTTACAGTCACGATTATAGTCCCCCCTCCTTAAGGGTGCTCCAGCCCTTTCACTTAAGACTTTATTTTGCGCACCTGATTCCCATTCCCAGCCCACCTTAAAAGCCAGGCGCTGACGCTCATCCGGGCTCTGCATCTGATTTCCATATCGTGCGAGTCTGGGACCTGGAAGCGCCTGGTCCCGTTAAGGTTTTAACCCCTGTTCCTGTTCCTTGTCTGCCGGTTCCGACCCGGCCTTCGTGTTTTTAATTCCTTGTTCTGATGGATCTCCTGGTTTTGGACTTTCTCGTGTGTTTTGGGATATTCCCTAAGGACTACTCTTTTGGATTGTTCACCTCGGCCACACCTCCCCCGTACACCAGCGTACCTTGGACACGCCCCCTGTCTTCAGCCCCGTTTTCCTGCATGACGTTTCCCTAGTGTTTCCCCACTCCGTCGGATTGTGTCGTCCGCATAGGGTCCGGAAAGAACTGTTCGTTACACTTACAACACATTGATAATAGTACACATCGATAATTAAATTAACGTGGCCTTTGAATATGTACATTCAGCATTCATATTATTTCAAGAGAAGTAAGCTGGACATGTGAGAGTAGGTTAACAAGTACTGTATGAAAGAGGGTCTATGAAAGGTCTATGATCTGTTTGGTTTGAATTTTCTAAGCCTGTAGTGAACTGGTAAAAAAATACCAAAATATTCCACCTTTTAAGGGAACAAAATAAAGCTTTGTGGGATTCATTTAACAGAAGCAATAAAAAATGCATATTATACATTACACCATTATTTAAACCATTATTGTACGAGAATTTAAAAATATTTTCTAATTCTGGGATAATATCACATTTTAGTTTGTAGGCAGATACATAAAATTACATGTCAGGTTTATCCAAATGTGGTAATGTTACAACAGGAATCTAACCATTAGGCAGGTGAATGTATGGTTCTCATAAAGACAAATAATGCCATTTCAGAGCTTTTGCACAACATTTGCATCCATCTGTTTGAAACTAAAATATATCAGTTGGAAGGACCAAATAAAGTTGTTACAAATATATGATAAGTAAATTACCAAGCTTTTGTTCTTTAATGTAGTGTACCATCTTGGAGAGTAGGGAATGAAAAACTATTGTGAGGATCTATTTTAATGTTGATTATTCCATTAGTGGTTGAGCATTCTGCAAAGAGCTGATATACCATCTTGCGCCTGTTGCTGGCTGGGATGGGCTCTGGCTCCCCTACAACCCTGAACTGGATAAAACAGATAGGAAATGGGTGAAGGAGTGGATAGTATAGCACATTCTGAAGTTACACATGTTGCAGTTTCCTCCTGTAAAAAAGAGTGATAATTTCCAAAGCTGCGTGTTTTTTTCATCTGACACAATTTTGCTTTGTGACAAAACATTGATGACTTCTTGTTTTTGGGTTAATTCATTCTACTCTTGTCTCTCTTGAAATATGCACCACTGTGTATAAAAGCAAACAATTAATGCCATTATAGCAATATCTCCATTCTTTTATCTGCAGATGTCAACAGATCAGTAATTTACCATAACAAGATGTCAATAGTTTCCTCAACCAAACCACATTCTGTTGAGATAAAGGTCATTATAATACAGTATAAGCTTATCTATAAACCTGGTTTCTAAACAAATTAACCATTTACAAATCATTATAATAGTGATACTCATGATAACGTTCATGTTGGAAAGTTTCAGATGTGTCTTTAGATTGAATCATATGGATAAATACTGTACATATTTTTTAAGAAGTGAAACTAAAATTGCTATGCTAATGTGGGTTACGTTGTTTTTTATTATTGTTCAACAATATGCAACTAATAGTTTAATCAGAGTGGATTCAGTTTAATGGGCCTATTTAAAAGAAGAAAGGAAATATCAAATTTTCTCTTTCTAATCTTGTTATTACACTCCATTGTCTGTCTTCCCACACTTGCTTTAAGACTTCCATTTCTGTGCTCTTTAGAAAAGAGAGAAATCCATATGCTGTGTTTCACTGCTGAACTGCAGTGCTCACAAATAAATATGTGACTCATGGCAAAGCAAGTGGCTACAGATAATAAGTTGAAGCCAAAATTTCAAATGCTGTGGGTAGTAGATAGCTTTCTCAAGCAATAAATGATCTTTGAAGTATGTGTATTTGAAAAGTTAATAACACAAATGGATATAGTTGAACATGAAGAGCAGCACATGGGACATGGTAATGGTACTTGTTACTATAAATTTAAATAGATCTCTATTGTATTTTGTCATGTTTTATACATTCGAACTATGAAATTTACAAATTTTGTTGAAAGCTAATATGAAACCTCAGTTTCTCCCCTTTTGTCATACCTTGTCTTATTGTCACCTTCCAAGTGCACCCAGAGGATGAGCAGCAAAGGATCTTCTCAGCTAATAAACATTAAATTTGACCAATACATACAGCAATGGGATAGATCCCTAACACATACAAATAAGAACTAAGAAAAGCTACAAGCAAGAGAAGGTCATTCAGTTAGAGTAAACCTTCAATCTCTCTGACTGACTTTGGATTTTATGGACAAAATATGCTGAAGAAGAGTTTTGTCTGTTAAATCAGACATACTGGAGTTTCCCAGCATGTCTAATGGTGTGCTACCCAGGTGGGACACTCCAGGAGTGTTAAAAAACCCACCTGCTGGACAAAAAAGCAGCTGAGTTTGAGATCCCAGAGCTGCACGTTACCGAGACGCAAGGGAGCTGGGGGAGGGAGCAAGGAACACACATTCTGGGAATGAGGAGCAGGCTGCTTCCTAATGGTGAGCCGAGTAGCCTCGCATGCAGGCAACCGTGGTGCAGGGAAACGCAGTCCAGGGTCGAAATCCAAAACAAGCACCGGTTGCAACCAGGGTGACACTGTGGTGAATTTCCAGGTAATAGGTTAAGGTCCAGTCAAAGTTCAATACCAGGGTCAGAGCCGGGTTGACAAACATGCAGTTAGCAAAGCCAAGGGGTGATCCAGGAACACGGTCAGGAGACAAAACAGGGGTCAGAGTACAAACAAAACTAAATAGGGGAACAAACACTGAGACAAAGCTCGAGGCACTCAGATTTCAGACTCATTGACAGAGCCCCAAGCTCTGTCAGGCCCGAGTACCTGTACTGAAGAGCACCTGGAACGGTCGTGGTTGTAAACTGACTCCAGGTTTCCCAAGCCTCTGGGTGATTAGGTTCTGTGGCAGCCGGTGATGGGAGCCAGGTTGACGATGATGTCGATGCTGAAGTTTGGTGTGATTCCCTCATAATTGTCTCTCAACAACACTAAAAAGGTTCTCTCTTTTACCCTGTGAGTGTTAGACATTACCATAAGCCCAATCTTGTCTCTTACTTTCTGAAGCAAATGCACTCGTTATCATACCCATTTGATTAATTTGAGATACACATTACCTATGTCAACAGTTCACTAGAGTTAACTGGGATTTATCATGCATGTACAACCAATTCTTGCATGGCAAACATGTCTGAACTTGTGTTTATAATTCTCAAGAAGGTGCACTGTATCACGGATTTCTATCCTCTTCATGATTCTAGTGGGATGTGCTTATCAGCATCAGGTTTTAAGAATCGCCTGTATCGCATAGTCAGAATATTTGGAAAATCTGATAATATTTTATTCTTTACACTGCTATGTTTTATATTGGTGTAATTAAAAGGACAAAAATTCAAAAGAAAATGTGAATAACAAACTATAATCATCTACAGATACAAATTTCTTCCATGGTAGAATCACAGAGTTCTAACAGTCTTTCTACAACCGATTTGATGTCTGGATTCATTCATTTTTGGCACATGTGTCGGCAGAGACTAAAAAGCTAAGCAGCTTATGCATATGCTTACAAATTCAGACAGAAGGATAGCAATGAAGATAGCATCATTCCAAATGATATAGATGTTTTGAATATAAGAAGTATTATTTTAAATTCATATTATTATTATATTTATGAAATAGAGTACATTACAAAAAAATAACTCTTTATTCTGTTTGTTTAATAGTAATAACTCATCTCCAACAAGCAGAACATATTCCTTTCCTACTGTAAATTGATTTCCTATCTACATCGTTATAAACACTCTTACCATTGTTTCAAAACGTACGACACTAGAAATGTGATAGCACATAGGAGACACATGGTTGATACTAAATGGTTAATGAGATTATGAAAGACGTTGATAAATTTTAAGTTACTGCATGATGTTTCTAGATGAAGAGGTAGGCATATGGCATTTCATGGTGCAAAGTTTCAGATAAGCATTCCTTCTGTTGATCTGAAAGCCAGCTAGCTTTCCAACTGTGCAGAGGAATCAGAGGGTTTGTCGGTAGGTGTTCTGTGTGAGAGCTGGATGACTGATCTTAAAAGGATTGCATGCATATTTTATCGTTCTTGCCCTATTCAATTACTTCTGTTGCAAAACACTTGCAGATTGCCTTTTAACATGTTGCAATTATTAGATTGAGAGTATTTTATGAGTATTTAATGAAACAAGTTTAAGCTTACTTGGATCCATCAACATGACTTTGAAGTGTTGGGAGATCTTTCTGAATGAAATTTAATAAAAACATAGTCCTTCATTGATAGTTGGGAAAGCTCTATTTTTAAGGTGAAAATAAGCAACACAATATAAGGGTATTAAAATGCATGTATATTGTACATATAATGTTATACTATATCTTATAGAACACCATATCATCTCACTACATTACTGTAAATTAACCCCATCTCCACCTTGCAACTACACCTGGATCACTCCTTCTGAATGGGGTTCAAGCCTCTTCATACTATGGCCAAGAGGCTACTTATTAAACAAGCCGGTTAAGCCAAACATTCCTCGCCAAGTGTTCCAAACATTCACAAAGCATTCTTGTCCCTAGTGAACTCAGAAAAAACTGTTTTTCAGTATTTGCCCTGCAGTCTATATTATTTTTTTGGTATCCACAGCTCTCTTTAGAGTTTGCCAATTCAGCAGCTGTCCTTCTTGCTATGTTTTAACTTGCAGTCATCCATTCTCTTAAGAACTGTTACAGCAGTTGATGAGTATTACTGTCATGTAAACAAGAATAAATAGAATATGAGAAAAATAAATAGCAGTTTTTTTTCTCATAAGGATTGTATTAAATAACCTATTTTACAGAATATTTTCTGCAGTTGAATACAGTAATTTTCCAGTATACAGAACATTATGGGACACAGTACAAGATGTAAAGAAAGATTACTGAACTAGGTTTATCTTATTACCCACATTTGCAGTTCACAATGATTCGGGTAGGCAGTGTGGACACAAGGGAAAAATATGCTGTTTGATACTGTGTTAGGAAGGAATTAAGGCTCATGTTCTTTATTGGGATGATGCAGAATGACTGAGTAACTTTTTGACTGTTTTTATTGAGAACAATTTGTGTTCTTAGGCAGATTCTTTCAGTTTTTATTCCTCAGCCACCATCTGTTCTGTTTCTTGTAGTGTGTCCATTGTGAAAAAAGCCCCTTTGCAAGGCCTTGTGAAAGGTTTAAAATTATTTACAGTTATCTGTTTGATTCTTGCTTCTAAAGGATACAGGTTTGCATTCTACAATTACTGCCATTTATGTAAATCAGCACAGCTCTGCTCCTTAAATAATATAATTCATTAATAATAATAATTCCTTATAATGATTCCTTACACTTATACAGCGTTTTTTTCTGGACACTCCACTTGAATCACTTTACAGGTAATGAAGACTCCCCTCCACCACCACTACCAATGTGTGGCCCCCAACTGGGTGATATGACAGCAGCCACAATGTGCCAGTATGCTCACCTCACACCAGCTATCACTGGGGAGGAGAAAATTCATAGATGGGGATTGTTAGAAGGCCATGATTGGTAAAGGTCAGGGGGAAATTTGGCAAGGAATTAACACCCCTACACTTTTCAAGAAATGCCTTGGGATTTTTAATGACCACAGAGAGTTGGGACCTCGGTTTTATGGCTCATCTGAAGGACAGTGCCTTTTTACAGTATACCACCCCCGTCTTTAGACTGCATGGCATAAGGACCCACACAGACCTCAGGGTGAGCGCCCCCGACTGGTCCTCTAACACCTCTTTCATCCACAACCTTATATTTCCCGGGAGGTCTCTCATCCAGGTCCTAGCCAGGCTCACACCTGCTTCAGTTCCAGAGATTGCCACCTGTGAATTGCAGGGTAACATAGCTGCATTTTAATGTTGTGCCATTCATACTTTTATATTGCTTTATTTTCAAAACATCTCAGAACCATGTGTTTTGATGGATTCAATTGGTCATTCTTTTGACCTGTTTTCCTCTGGTGATATAGAGTCGGTGGAATAGTTGTGTAAAAAAGCATTAATGATAAAAGAGATGAACAGTTTATCTTTATTTACACAAATTTCTTCATTTAGTTTAGGTGTAGGTTTAGAGTTCCTCAATCGTACTGATGGAAGGACATATCAAATGTATGAAAAGTGTGGATATCTGTGATCTGTTTATTGAAGGGTGATTTTTTCACCAAGTCAGGAATCCTTGATATTGACACGTATTTCAATGAGTACATGTAAATACAAAGCAGACAGAGCGAGAGATTATTCCAGTCATATACAGTAGTTGCCATATGACTACAGTATGTCTTCATGTGCAAAAACAGAGCGGCTATTGTATGCCACAAACAGGAGTTTACAGAAGATCATTTATCTTATAAAGGAGGCACATGATTCTCGGGGGGGCCATGGCAGGAACCAAAAAAAAATCATCTCCAAAGCACTTTTGACCTCTGAAAGGGAAGTGCTCCAGTTCTAGGGAAGGCAAACCGCAGTTCTCCTGCATGTTCATACAGTAGAAGCACATTTGTTTGTGTTCTGAAGCATAGAGTAGATATAACGATCGAGTCCAATATACAGTGGATTTAACCCCATCCTCTTTGTGATATGGTTAGGGATATATTTCAAGTTAGAAAAGTCTTTAATGCTGTATAATAAAAATAAAATGACACCTAAGGCTTTATTTTATATTTTATTAAAACATATGTGAAGGCACTGTAGAATATAAACCCAGGAACAAATACAATATAATCCAAAGACAATAGACATCAACATACAACAGACATCAGACATCATTCAAATATATATAGCAATGCCCTTTTAAAAGAAGTGATTATAACCTTTTAAGATTAGGTTTAAAACCAGACACTCAGAATTTGGAATATCTTAGGGAAGGTCAATCCATAGCCTAGAAACAAAGCAGGTGAAGACTCAGGAAAGAGCTTAAATGATCAGAGGCAGAGGAATGGAGAGTGTAGCAAGGTGTGTAATTTATCAGCGTGTGAGACTCCTTCAAAGACTTAAAAGTGTCTGTACTATAGGAGACCTGGAAAATCCAATGGAGTTTTTTTAAAGGTTATGTGCCTTGACAATCTGATGCAAAAGTGGTTGAAAATCCACATGTCCCCAATAATTATTTGATGTTGCGTACACAGCATGAAGTACAACTGTAGAACAGGCAGATGAAACTACTCCAGACTCTATACAATCTCAGTCATCATCTTCAGATGAGATACGGTTTGTTTGTCTGTCTGCATAGGACAAGTTAAAAATACACACAAAATAAAAGTAAAATATACTGCATCAGTATCATGTTGCAATTTTGTCTTTCACCGTAAATCAGAAATGTTTTATGAGAATTATGTGGTCATTTTTATGACTAGGCAATGTTATTGACAGAAACGGCACAGTGGTGAGCAATCTGCAATGCATTATTTCAAATAAACTTTGAAGAGCGTCTCCTAATGTAAAGAGAACATATAATATTTATTAGTTTTTTTCCCTTTAACCCAGCACGTTCCTTTACTGTGCATTTCCTTGAACAGCAAGGTGCAGTATGCAATTATCTGAGGCACAGCATAACATTGCCATAGCAACAGAAACCCAGCAGCAAATAGAGTCATATTCTTCTCTTGTCTAATTCATGGGCACAAAGTATTCTTCCTTTTCAAGGTGAGGACCTTACTGGAGTCATGCGGTATGTTATTCTTCTCTAAATGAAAAGAAAATTTAACCTCCCACATGGGTTCCATGCACCATGTTGCTATTTTTCTACATTAAACTTAAAATACCCCAGACTTCCCTCCTTTATCATAGAAGACTCACTCAATTATTGCTAGTATCCGAAGACCAAGGGTTGTCAGAACATAATTCTTAAATAAAACTATTATGTAATATCACTAAATTATACAATATTATAACAATTATTATAATAAATGTTATTTGTTTACAATGTGTTGTGTATAGTAAGATATACAGTATGTGCTGTACATTTCACACAGCCAAATGTGTTAATTTTAGTTTTGTAATTATATTGCATTCAGAATTGTGGCTATTGTTATTGCTATTGTTAATCATCACCCTATCATAACATTTGGAGTTATTTGAGTTGTTCTATATTCTATCTATTTTGTGCGAGAAGATCAAATCTAAGATATTCATTTGTTCAAAAAAGTACCTTTTGTTCTCAGTTCTGAAAGCACTCAGCACTTTAAAGCTGACTTTATCAATCCTGTTGAGTCTTTTGACAATAATTGACTCAGGTCTGCTCATAGGCTTCTCTGGTGAAGATATACTGTATGAACATAAGAATATGAGGAAACATGAGAAGGTCATTCAAGCCATAAAGCTCACCTGTTCTTTAGTAGCTAATTGATCAACCAGCCAATTCATGAAAGAATCCAGCCTATTAGCTTCAACAACATGGGTGGGTTGCTTCCACTAAAAAGATTATTTTAGCTTGTCAGACTAGGACGTTTCTTTTCATATCTATAAAAGAGGTTAGAGAAATCTACATGAAGAAAAATGTTTTTTGGAATGTCTGTCCTCTCGATTTGCACACATTAATGTTCCTTTTGAATGCGTTGATAATACTGATTTGATTATACAAATACAGTACATACGGTATGTATTTATAGCTCATTTATTCTTAGAGCAGGGCACAGCTACTGCAGTCTTACTCGAGATAGCTTAACCTTAGATGACTAGTAAGAATGAATGAACATATCTCTATAGCCTTCATAATTGCATGCCTCAGCAAGGTATTATTTTATCTTGATCCCTGAAATAGCAACCTCTTTTATCATATTCTGTAATACTGCTTAGCTTAGTTCTATTCTACACTGCAGACAGGTTTAATAGATTTAACTTTCTCTTTCCGTTTAACTTCAGAATTGCAGCAGGACACTTTTGAAGACTGCAATGAATCATTACATAATATAGTTTTCTGTACTTTATTCATTGAAATACTGTTTATAATACAGTTCCTAGCACAATAAATACCAATTATCAATATCATTAAAGTCATTTTATTGTAAAGTTAGTATTAGGGTACAACATGACTGTCTGTGGCATGAAAGAAAAATTACTGATGTATGTTTTCAGTTATTTATATAATTGCAAAAATTAGGTCCTAGTATACAGTACTAGCCTTTTAATTTATTATAGTTTGTTAAAGCTGTAATAGTAACAGAATCTGCCCAGAACACCATAAGCTAAAGAACAGTTAATATCCATTATGTTTTCCCTATTATTTCAAACTGGAATATTATATTTAATGATGGCAAACACATGATGAGTGTACAATGCTGTAAGCAGGTGCTAAAACCACAAGATATCATAAGTCATCAAATGCCCAAGAGTAATACAGTAAGATTGATTTGCACTGAAAATTCCAACATCAGTTCATAGTATATCAAAAAGACAGAGCCTGAGTAAATGGTATATCAGTAGTATCACAAGTTAGTGACAGTTCAGATGTAATGATGCTGGACCACAACTGATTAAAAATAAATGTAGGGCACCCTGGCTGGTCTCAATCTGCATTAATGAGTTGAGAGGGAGCAGCATATCCTTGAGACAGCAAACAAAGGGTGAGAAAGACAGGATTATTCTGACATCAGTGGCTGAATTATCGCGTGCAGTATTGTGTAAAAAAAGACATAGTACCAGAATTTTTATATGGAAGACAACATATTTCTGCTGTTTCTACTTTCAAGGTTTATGTCTTGTTGTTGCTACTCCTGCTATTTGTGAGAGGCAATAGTAAAAATACCTGTAGTAATAGCAGTGGTAAACTCACTGAACAAAGTATCAACAACTCCCAGTCACATTAATTATATACTGTACTGTATATATGATACTATGAGAATATAATATTAATAGACCCTCTCGGTGGCAGTCAGCTGCATCACAATTGGCTTTAGAAGCCTGAGACAGAATTCTGTCACATTCCTGGCCAGAACAATCCCCAGATCTCAATCCTTCATCCTGCTGAAAACCGGTGAAATCAGTGGAACATGCCGTTCAATCCCATGCACCATTACCCTCCGAAAGGGGATCCTGAGAAGCCGATTGGATTATCCATGTGGTATACATGACTCGTTCAAGCTGTTTCTGGTGCTAGATGTTGTCTTTACATTAATATTTTGTCCTGCGGCTCTATTATTGTTGTTTTTTTTTCATCCTTGGCGTAGTATGAAATGCAAACTTGTGCACAATAAAGGAAAACTACAATTTGGGAAAAAGTGATAAGAAAACTATCATGGGTATTGTGTTTCAGTATGCAGTTATTTAGGGTAAAAGAAAGTTAATAATGAACTTTAATTGCTGGCCATGGTTTGCTTTCTTTCAAACTGTTATGTCAAGGAATCATGAAATGTTCTTCAGGCAGCTTCACAGCTATAAAGCAAAACATATACCTAAGTCTTCCTTTTAATTAAAGAAAATACTGCCCATAGTAAAGAATGTACTTATTTTTAAAGAAAATGAACTTGTTTTATTGAATTGGTGACAAACTTGCTGAACATTCATTCATACAGTATAACAGGATCATGTATCATTTTTAATATTTGGCAAATGGCCTTAGGAAAATTGTTATACAGTATATGATTATATCTTTTATGTCTTTATTATGTTACTGTGTAGAAAAGACAAGAAAAATGTGGCATTTCATTCTTTTTTTAGTACTCACACTTAACTCCTACCATTCTACATTTATGTAATCACTCAGAAGACAACTAACTTATGACACAAGCATGCATTACACAGACAATTTGTCTTGAGTCTGCAAAGGCATATCTCCACACTGTAAAATAAGCTTTCAGTATCAGTATCAGGTTTGGTATCTATTACAGGTGTTCAAATGTTTTGCAAATAATTTGTTCATAAAATTAAACAGTCCTAAGTGAGATGTTCTTTTCAAAATAAAATGAAATAAAATACACCATGAACCCAAGCTCACTTTGAATTCTAATGTTACAATATTTCGTTTTGAGCGATAATTGAATACACAAAATTTAGAAACTTAATCCCTTATGTCATTACAGTTCCAACATTTTAATGCTGTCCCCTATCAGGTTGTACTTGTTTATTTATACTTCTCAGCAGTTGAGGTTTCAGTACAAAACAGTGTACTGGTACAGATCTAAGCCACATTCTATAGCTTTTGTATACCAGGACTTAAAGTTTTCAAATTGGTATTTGGGCTTTTCATTATGCTCTTTAGTTCTGGCTCTTATAAAAACCCGATAGTAATACCTCCCATTGACAGAGTGAGGAGAGGTTTTGGTTGGAAGCCACCATCTTGGCTCGACCCCGGCCTTGAGCCAAGATGGCTGCTGAAAGTTACTGGAAAAAGGTGTAAAATGAGATATACCTGCATCTGAAGTGTGGAGCACTTAAAAAAGTGAGTGGGATTCCATGGGAAAGGATGGACATTTTGGCACAGGGACCTGCAGAATTAGCCACGCCCTAAAGGAATTCAGGGATTTATAAAAGCGAGCTGCCCAAGGAGAGAAAGTTAGCCTATGCCCTGACTCCCAAATCAAATTGGAAGGTGCTGGATTCCAATGAGTGGTTACGAATGCGTCTCTGACCAGGGAACAATTATAGACCATAGGTAATAGGTGTGACAATGGGACATAGAATTGATAAATCTACACTCCAGATCAGTGGGAAGAGGATCCAAGGAAAATGTGGTAGAATAACCTGAAACTCTGACTTATACTAAGCAATCTCACATTTACCATACAGGTTTTCACAGGGTATATTGATATATAGAAGATGCCAGATGAGAAAATAATCAAGTCAAATGTTAATGCATATACTGTTAGTACCATTGTTGAAATTCCCCAGTACCTATAAAGTACATTGTTTGTAAGTAAATTTAAAGGAGAACTGCAGTCCCATTTTCTCAGACCGGTTATTAAATCACGGTATTAAAATAAACTGAAAGTAATTCAAAATTTTACAAAATTTGAATTAAGTGCAAAATCACTTAAGTGCAAAGTCTTGGGCGAGAGCGAGTTTGTATGAACTGTGGCATGAAAGTGGCCCATCCTGCTCAGTAGCCACTGTAAGCAAATGAGAAACATGGTCTCTTAATAATATTAATCCTTTTTTCTCTTTTTAAAATTTCCAGTATATATTTTAGAAGATGCCTCGCTGTCGCGCATGTGATTGTTCAGAACATAGTGGTCGCAAACAATACAGAGGATCGGATCAGCAGAAAGTCAAACCTTTTCTTTTTCCAAGGGTTATTGGACAAGCCAAGAGATGGGTAATTAACATGGGCACTGATTGGTTCCACTGACAACTTTCTTGACAAGATGCAGTGTGATGTACGATAGAATAAGTACAGGTTGTGCAGCAGACATTTCACCCCAAAAATGTGTGAATGTGATCTGTATGCAGAATTAACAATTAAGCACTATTTGTCGGCAAAACCGTTGAGGCCATGGCATGGGCAATGACTTGGTAAGTCCTCCAAACACTTACTGTAAGTCCTGCTAGAAAGTTTATTTTAGGTGTGATTTAGCATAAAATAACCACCAATGTAAATGAACTTGAAAATGAATTTGAGTGTGTATTAGTTGGTTGGCAGGTTGCTCTTTTTTGCAATACTAAGATAAAAAATCTAAAAACCATGTCACCTTGTACAGTTCTACTGTATATGTGACGGTTTCGTGAAAGCATTTAAAATTAATATAATAATAGGTACAAAAATGGTCTAAAGTACAGTATGTTTGCAATATGATAAGCTTTTTGCGTCACTAAAAGTTTTGATGCCTTATTCTGAATAGCAGACAGTGGGCAATATGGCACTACGCATACATAGAAACTCTATCTCTTTTGTGATGTAAACTGGAGGTTGTATACATTACCTTGTATTTGGTGGTTTCATTGAGGTTTGAAATGCACTCAAAGATGCTATGAAAACTCTTCATTGATTTTCTTTTTCATTTTTAAAGTTGGATTATGACCGTTCATTTCATTATGACTTTAACTGAGGGTTTTCATAGATCCTGTCAGCCTTTTATTTCATATAAAATGTTTTTAGAAAAAGTTTGCATTAACAAATTATACAGAATATGCTATAGAATTGCCTGTACACAACTCCAGAAAGGTTTCTATTTTTTTTCCATCTGAGCCCTTAATTACCTAATTGAACTCATTATGCTAAATTGGACAAGTCGAGGCCTTTCCTTGCTTTTAAGAAGCTGAAGATTTAAAAAGACCTATAAATCCTGCTGGATGGTGGCCCATGAGGACTGGAATTGTACTTCCCAGCAACAGAAACATTAAATTTGCCCTCTGCGAGCCACTTTGCAGCAAAGACAGCTGTTTGCCTTACAATATGCAGGGAATGACTCGCATTGTTTAAATTATTGATAGTGGAAATAGAATCTAATGAAATTTCCATCTTCGTGAAACTGGAACTGATCTCCACGTGCAGTACCTATTCATATGCATGCCAGTTGTTCAACTTTGCTTTGCTGAGTAAATGCTATTGCCTGTTTAAGTAATAAGTAATAATGGTGCCTAAAAGTTTACTGTATGGGATTCCATTTATCTGTTAAAAGTTACACTAATACTACTACTACACAGAAGAAGAATGACCGAGTTGATTAATCAATAATAAAATAAATTATCATACTGTAACTCCTTGTTTATAAATATTACTGCCAAGAATATACCCAAACGGTTGGCACAGCTTTGGTGAAAAGAGTAATAATTCAGGCACACATAATTAACCAAATATTAATAATGATAATATACACACTAAACTACATCATAAACATACAACACACAAGTTACACTATGTACAAATTTACAAACAAGGCATCCCAGAGGCCTTAAATCCTAACCACCCAGAAAAAACATGGAATGTTATTCAAACTCTTATATAACTTATAGAAAGGCCAACAATAAAAGATAAGATGCCTCTAAACTGTGCAGAACGTAACCTGGTTAAATCCCTCTCTCTGTAAACTCGGATGCCACTAAATGAATGGGAAAATATCTCCTTATTCTACAAATGCACCCACAAACCAGGAGGGCCATTTTTAACTGAGGGATTTTTTAGACCGGAAATCAGAGTTCCCTAAAAACCACAGAATAGCAAGCTCTCTTCACAAGGTTCAAATACTAATAGTTACATTGTAGCTTCAATCTGGTCTTTCCGGGTAATCTGGAACACATAGCTCTCACGTACAATATCTTCTTTTCCCTTTTGTTGACCTCTCTTGTGCCTGCCAGTTAGTTATATACTGTCTCCCTGGACTATTGATCAACACTTAATCATTTACCAAGAACTTAATTAGCTAAGGTAAACCAAGGTAAACTTCATGATTGCCTTCTATCCCTGAATATGGACCCCTTACATCTCAGGCAAACATCCCTTTACTTTGAAGCTGAAGATGCTGACAGTTGTCAGGTGTTAATAATATAATCATAATAAATGTCTTTTTAAAAAAATTTGCATTTAATCCAGAATTATCCTACAGTATTTTACATGTCACTGGACTTCTTCCAAGTGTAGGCCCACTTGGGTGGTGTCTGATGCCGTTTGTACTCCAGCCGTTCGTGATACATCAGATCAGGTGAAGCAGCTCTTGTGTCAGTGGACATGGAAGGGTTAATATACATTTAAAAGGTAATGCTATTTCAAAATATTCCAAAAGCATAGTGAAGAGATTGTAAATATAAATAGTCATCACTTCTTTTTTAAATCACCCTTGTACAATTGAAATTGTCCTGTTTATAGCAATGAGATACAGTAACATGAAATTTGAGGATTTTGTTGATTTCACTGGCACAGTAATTAGCTTTGCTGCCACTCAGCACTGAGGCAATGGGTGGTGAAATACCAGAGAGACAAACTGATAGAAACAAAAAGAGTTTCCAACCTTTCACACACCTTTAAAAGTATGAAGTCAATGCAACATCCAGTTGGCAAATGTAGCTGCTGCATCAAGTGAATACTTTTTACAGTCTAATCCCTTTCTCTAATCTAACAGATGTCTGACATACAGTAAAGAATAATATGCTTTATATAATTGCTTACACTTATATAGCGCTGTTTTCTGGACACTCCACTCAAAGCGCTTTACAGATAATGGGGACTCCCCTCCACCACCACCAATGTGCAGCATCCACCTGGAGGTGGGGAGGAGAAAAGAGTGATGAAGCCAATTCATAGATGGGGATTATTAGGAGGCCATGATTGGTAAGGGCCAATGGGAAGTTTGGCCAGGACGCAGGGTTACACCCCTACTCTTTTTGAGAAATTTTAATGACCACAGAGAGACAGGACCTCGGTTTTACGTCTCATCCGAAGGACAACGCCTGTTTTTTTTTCCAGTATTGTGTCCCCGTCACTATACTGGGGCATTAGGACCCACATGGGCCCACGGGGTGAGCACCCCCTGCTGGCCCCAATATCACCTCTTCCAGCAGCAACCTTAGTTTTTCCCAGGAGGTCTCTCATTGTTGTTATTGCTGTTTTACAGTACATATTCAGTAAATCATTTGAGATGTCAATCATTTATTTTATTTAAAAGCAGGTTGCAGACTTGTCAGTGCTTTAACCAGTAAATGCTCTCATTGATAACCATAAGCATGTTTCCCCCCAGAGACACACACAATTGGCAGAGGGCTACTAGGAATTGCAGTTATAATTAGTCAGCTAGGGCTATCCTGGTTTTCTTGCAAGCAGCAGCTTTTACAATTTTCTGCACACCCGCAAACTCTGGGTGTCTTAAAACATGAATGGTTTGATGGATGGGCATGTTATGGGAGCCTGTCAGCCCATCCTCATTCTCCCCGTGCAGGACAGAAATGTCTGCTGTGAGCTAATCTGTAAAGATTAGTGGGTGATTACAAACTGAATGTGCAACTATCTAAAATTGTTTAAAAACATACTGTAGTAGATTGTAGGCAAAGTGGATCAAATTTTACACAGCTTTATTAGAAACCACTAACAATTCAGGAAGTTGTCAATAATGCTTTACAGTGTTGTACTGTATATGGAGGTTTTTATATATTTATTTATTATGCATTTCTTAGTAATTAAAGTTCTACGGATCATTAGTAAAACTTCCACAGCTATTCGGTACTAGCGATGTATGGTTACAGTTAAGATTATGGTTATTATGAAAACTGTTGTGTACTATTGGTTTGTTGGCTGCACTGTCGGATTCTCCTAGAATTGTATTAGTTTCCACAAGCAAAGATGTTATTCAGTAGCAAAGTGTATTTATTTTTTATTGAGTCTTTATATTTAATAATTGTATGCAGCTCCCTGAAACTAACCAGTTCTCCTGTGCATTCGCATAAGCAATAATAAAGGGTATCATAAAAGTAATAGAAGTAGTGATATACTGTACATAATTTTCAAATGTTTATAAACTGCAACAATTAGATCAATGTGTCAAATTCAAAATTCATTAGAAAAGTAACAAACAGGCATCATTTACTGCACTATACAGTAGCTTAAAATATAAATGCACAAGTCCTCTGAAGTAAATTTATTGCCTTGTAAGAAATAATGGGAACTATATACAGATGCAGCCATTCAAAATGCGCGGTAAAAACCCGCGGTACGGTAACCTACCCACAAGCCACCGCGGGGCACCGGAGCATACCGCAGGGCAAGTGATTGGCTGGCCAAAATGACCGACAGGGGCACTCGTGGTGCATTGGTTGGTAGTGCAAAGATTTAATCATTTAATGTCTTTACTGTGCACATTTTAATCCGCTTAGTTTTGAATATTTATATGGATTTTACCACTAAAGGGAAATTTTAGTAGCTGAGCATAAAAAGAAGAGGAGCATAACGCATCTGAAGGTCATAAACGATATTAATTTAAAACATTACTGTATGTATGTAAACTGTACTGTGTATGGCTGGTCTTGGTAGTTTAAAGAAAAAATACACACCAGTCTTCCATTTCTCCCTAAACATTTTAAGCATGAAAGTTTTATGAAACGGTACCCAAATATGCGATTGCTGTATAGAATGAATTTTAATTAAAAAAAAATATTTAACACGAACATTAAGCTGTTTACATCTTCCGCCTGAGAACAGTCACCCGTTGCTACCCAACGCAGAATGGTGATTGGCTGACACCATCTGACACCCCTCTGATTGGAGAAAAAAGACGTGCTGGTTTGCTATACCAGGAAGAGGATTTCTTTCAATTCTAAACGTGTATTTTAAAAGTTTAAGAAATAAAAACCTTACAGCGTACACAGATTTCTAAACTGATCAGGATCGTTATCTTTGTCTTATGCATAATAATGTTCACCGCTCTGTCCAGCAAATTAATAATAAACTTTATTTTATATAGCTTTTTAAACGAATAAGTAATTAGATTGCTCATAAACCTAATCACTTGCTTTTTCTTTTTATTTAGGCTCAGATTTCAACTATAGATCGTATTATTAATAACCATAATAACAACCAACCAACAAAAACAACCATATAAACATAATACCAACCAAAAACATAGATAACAACCACAATACAAAATCAAATAATCAAACCATTTTACACTCGCAAGTCCTCCAATTATCATAATCCCGCCCCTTATGCAAAACCAAACCTTCCTCCCATCCCAGTTTATCCTGTTTATCATAAACAAAATCCACCTCAATTTTCAACATAAAGCATTACACAAAATCAATACCTCAACACTCCATACTCAACAACGATAATTCACAAACAGCCAGAACATGTAACTACACATTCCCAAACATACCTACTTTCCATAGCCCCGCCCCTTATGCAAAACCAACATCCCTCCCCTGTTCTCTCTCTCCCCTGGCGGTTGTAATTGTTTTTATTTTCAAATAAATTTTAGCAAAGTCATGTATTTTAAAAATCTTAAGATTTTTCTATATATGTCTTTATTTAGTGGTTTCATTAGTGACAAAGGCTAAACTTTCTTGGAAAAATGTCTTTTATGTAAACTATGTTTGCTATTAATTCATTCAGGGCTAAAATATGTTCATTGTCTTCTAATGAAAGAAGGGTTCCTTTCGCCGTAGTCGGGAGCCTAGCCTTTAACTAGTAAGTACTGTATTTACTGGGTTTTTGAGGGGGGGGTGTCTTTCGCTGGAAATCTCGCCTCCTACTTTGAAAATACCCGTGAAACCGGTTCAATTCGTCACAGCCAGCACTCCTGCAGAGAGTTGGGTTGTACTTGCAGTGTATACAGTACACGCGTTATGCTCTTCGTTAATGTCTGTGAAGTTTTATTTAATCTCTGAGCCATACTGATTTTTCTGGAAGCCAGTTTCCGCCAGGGAGTAAAAAAAAAAAACACACTATGGTATTCTCTTCAATGCAGTGCAGTTAAAAACATACCTCTGATGCTGCTCCTAAATGAATATCGTTTATGACCATCAGAAGCTTTATGCTCCTTTTCTTTTTCCAGTGGATTGAACAGGGAGAGGCATTTCATGATGTACTTTTCACTGATGAAACAACAGTGGCTCGGGAACAGTTTTCAACCAAGTCGTTTTATAAAAAGGGGAGATATGTACACGTTACTGAAGCTAAAAGTTTAGCCTTTGTCGCTAATGTAAACACTAAATAAAGACATATAGAAATCCCTACGTTACAGACTGTATATGGCTGGTATTGGTAGTTTAAAGAAAAAATACACACCAGTATTCCACTTTCTCCCTAAACATTTTTAGGATCAGAGTCTTACATGTGGTTATTTCGAAAACGTTTGTACGTGCTCCTTCTTACCATGTTACTGTTTACCGTTACTGACCATATTAAGTTTAAGTACGCTGGGCAAACGTTCCGAGGTCAAATTCTTCCAGCACGGGGGTACCTTTAAAGCGGAGACGACGGCACCGAAATTTTTTGGCGCGCCTTCTCTTTAAAGCCCTGGCCAATTTTGAAGACAGTACGTACAGTTATAATTCAAACGGAATTAAAAACTACACATCCCAGTAACCATGGTGGTGCTTGTGATCATTGCGTTTAACCAACGAAACAGGGCGAAAAATCAGTCACATGACTTTGGGGCAGAGTTTCGAAAGCTTAACCTATCAGCAACAAAGCGAAATTTACACGATAGGCTACCTCAAACTGTCAGTTACACGACTGTGTATGTCGCTTAAGCCACTCCTATTTGGCATTTTAGTTATGGAGGCGAGAAGACGCCCCCCCCCCCCCCTCTGGGTGCCTGATTTGCCGCCATCTTTAACCGCTTCGTGTCCAAATCGCAGTAGCTACGCGTACGAAATAAAGTTCATCCCAGCTACAAAACATATATATTTTTGTGGTAAGAGGGAGCAAAACATCAGTATTTACTGCTATTAATTAGTGTATGATTTATAGTTGAAATCTGAGCCTAAAAATAAAGTTAAAATCTCGACAAAGCAATGTAGGAAATACAGAGAAAATAAATCCTTTCTGACATCTAAAATCAGTTTCGATCAAGGTCTCTAAAACGAACAAGAAAAAGAGGATTTTCGGAGGGCAATTACGCTGTATTTATATAGAATAAGTGATTTATGAGCAATCTAATTTCTTGTTCGTTTAAAACAGTGAAATGTCAGCTGCAAAAGATCGCACCAGAAACAGCACTCTCTCTGCCTGTCATAGACGTTCAGGAAAGGCTGAATGAAGTCATGGTGATCAATAATAACAGTTGTAGGACAAGAAACAAAAGATAGTGAAAACTTAAGATTTTTAAGGCTAAAACTCAAATTCATTCTACAAATTAAGGCAAATGAAAATTCAGGACGTTAAAGTGCTAGAGGTGTAAAAAAATACAAAAATGCACATGAGCAAAACGTTTTAGAAATGGAGCAAACAGAATAAAAGCCATGCCTATAGTGCAGAAGAGGGATGCAGGAACACTTGCTTAGATATACAAAAAAATCACAAAAAGGTCTATGTTACAAAAGAACATGTAAACATGTACATCAATTTCCCTTCGCGATCAATAGTCTTATCTATAAACATGAAACAGAGTGAGGAATCAGAAATTAGCATGCATAAAAAACAGCAATTCTGTCAGTGAGCCCTAAATGAATTAATAGCAACTATGGTTTCATGGAGGGCTTCTCAGATAGTTGGGCATTTAGGTAAACTGCCAGGTGAAAGGACTTGTAAACATATTTTGTTAAAGCAAGTCAGTTTTTTCCGCAACACATAAAAGACATTTTTCCAAGAAAGTTTAGCGTTTGTCACTAATGAAACCACTAAATAAAGACATAAATATAGAAATCTTAAGATTTGTTTTATTTAATGTTGGTAGCAGGATGAACTGTCAGGTTGAGCTAAGTGTATATTTTGTCACAGGGTTGCTGCAAGATGTTAACAGTGAAAAGGGTATTTAGAAATGAGTTATTTCAAGATGAAAATTTTCAGAATAATTGCAAATCTAGCAGGATAGAGAAAGCACAGAAAACTGGCAGTTAGATTGATCAGATTAGTATGAAAAGTCATTTAGCAAAGGGAATGAGAAGAGTGACAAACTAGTATACTTTAGATCTTTTTTTCTGAACCAGGGAAAATCTGATCATGTTTCCCTATAACAATAATAAAAAACTTTATTTTATATATTACCATTAAAGGTGGCATCTTAAAGCAATATGGTAGATGTAAAAACAGATAAAAGGACCACAGATTACAAAGTAAATACATATAAGAAAGACAAGCAGTTAGAGGTGCGACCAAAATTAGAAAATGAAGCAGATACAGACACTAAGTCTTCTGAAAAGAAAGGTTCTGAGGTTAGATTTAAATGCACTCAGGGTACGTGACTGATATCACTGGGAATACAAATTGAGAGCTCTGGGGTGCAGCTGGAGAAGACCCTGTCACCCACAGAATGTAGATGTTCTTGAGGACAGCTAGAAGACCAGAGTCAGACAGACAAAGGTGGGGGAGTAGACGGATAATAAGCCATATACTGTAGGTACAGAATGAGGATGAGGAATTTGAAGTTGACTCGAAACCTGATAGGTAACCAGTGCAAGGACTTGAAAACAGGTGTAATGCATCCCTGATAGGATTCTCGCTGTCATATTCTGAACATATTGAAGATTGCTCAGTGTGGATTTAATTTCCCCAGTGAACAGGATGTGCATTTATTAATTCTAGGAAAAAAAAGCCTTTCTTAATTTCTCTAGTTCTTAGTTTCTCTAGTTCCCTTTAAAATAAACTATTATCCCACAATGCAGAGTATTAAATGGCCAGTATTTACACATGATATTTGTGATTTAAAGAAATGAACACAAGCAGCTTTTGGGGATTTAAGTGTTGGCTGAGTTATTGCAGGATAAAAGACTAGAGATGTTGGTAAGAAAAAGATAATTTTGGGAAAGCTAAGGAATACACTGATAACAAGAACACTTCCTAATGGGGTTAGGCATACTTTTGATGAAGATGATGAAGTTAACAGACTATATGTTTACATAGATACTGAAATGAGGATTGTATTTTAGATTTTGTGCAGTTACTAGTATTGAACTTTGTGTTGGATGCACATGAATTGAAGGAATGGGCAAACATAGCTGATGCGGATCCACAGAGCCAGCATATTAAGATGTTTATAATTAGAGGTAATTTGTTTAAATAACTAGGTATGGATACTGATGTGCAAGAGAGGTGGAAAGGCCAGCACTATAAAATATTTTATTCTCAGTGAGATGCTGCCATTTCATAGTGGGTTTCTAACACTGTGTATAGTCCATCTATTTCTAATCTCTTTATCCAGTACTGAGGATTTGGAGCCTATCCCAGTAAGCAACGGACACAAGGCAGAATACACCCTGGACATAGCGCCAGTCCATCACAGGACAGACAGACACAAACACACACACACCAGGGCCAGTTTTCCCATAAACCAATTAACTTACCAGTATGTTTTGGAGTGCGAGAGGGAGTCATATCACACATACGGAGAAAAACCATGTAACCCAGAGAGAACATGCAAACCCCACACACACAGGATGGCAGGAATTGAATCTAGGACCCCAGTGCTCCAAGATAGCAATGCTAACCACTTTGCCACCATTATAAATGGATGGATATCTTAGTTATCTTTCTAGTTCACAGGTTTGCATGCATAATTTAATTTTGAAAGGCGCTGAGACATCAGGTACTACTGTTGTATTTATGAAAAAGAAACAAAACAAAAAACATGCTAACAACTGTGCCATCCTACTCCTTAGTTAATACATTTTATTATTCATAAACAGTTAACATTGTTAGCAAAATATTTTGAATTATATTTAACCCTATTTTTTCTTTAGTTTTGTATTTAACTTATTATATGATAGTCAGACTTAATGTATATTTGAACAATGAAAATATATTTTTACAAGATTTTACATTAAGCACTTAAAATTAATATGGTTAATAATAGTAAACTGTAACAAGATCGGTTAAACTGCTAAGAAAATCCTTTCAGAGAAAATGTTTCAGGTGTGAAGAACAAACCTGTTCCCACACACCCTGCCCCCACTACCATTAGAATATACACAAACATTTTAGCATTTCATTCTGAGCAGAAGACCCTCACACCTGAAGAGTGCTGGCTGTGACGAATTAAACCGGTTTTACAGGTTTCAATCACAGATTGGGAATCAGTAAAGTAACACACAGCGCCACTGGATTTGATAATACTGTACCTAACCAAAATCCGCAATATGGAAACAGAACCTGTGTAATTGTTGATAGATGATGTACTCGTAACATTTTTTCAAGACGAACTACAACATTTAAAAAATGACTTGTATGTACTTGATATCTCTAATCAATCCACGGGTTCCAGCACAAAACGAAACTAAAACGCATACCGTTTCGCGCTTCTTATTAGTTGCTCAAAAGTAATTTGACCGTATGAAATGCATAATATAAACCTAGAAACATATACGTGAGCAGTACTTAAGCACTGTAGTATCGGTGTTAAGACATACCTCTCAAATACTGTAAATCAAGTTAAAAATATCTCAAGACCGATTCTGGTCGTAATGAAACCATGTTTCGTGTATGTTTTCTTTTTCATCTTGAAATAACTCATTTCTAAATACCTTTTTCACTGTTAACATCTTGTTAACGATTCCATATTATATTCCCTTTAAATCAAATTCTAAAAGTATGCTTGTTGACTCCGGTATCACGTTAGTTAAAGACTTCGAAGCTTACAATGTTTAGGGAGAAATGGAATACTGGTGTGTATTTTTTTCTTTTCATGATAGGTGTCGCATTTTAAATCATTTTCGTAGTTAGAAATTATGAAACGCCCTGTTAAAAGCAAGGAAGTTTTTATGCCCGTTGAAGTAAAACGAAATGCCTGACAAAGTATGGCTTGGACAGATTCCAAGTGCTTGTACAAATGTGCTAAAGAAATTATACTTTGAGTATACAGCTTGTCCAAAGTCATCCATTATTAATACAATTAGTAATATCTTCAGTAAAGGCTTTGATGCATAAATATTTCTGATAAAGTTAGGTTGTGTACTTTTGTCCAACTGAGCAATCTTGCTTTCATAAAATATACCAACATTTTAATGACTGATGATTAACATGCTGTAATACACAGTTCAAAATTAAAGGCTCAAATGCTGTACATGAGAGGTTAAGCTCCCCCTGGCGGTTTTACAAGGCGACGCCGGATAGTTAGTCACGTGACACACGTGAACCGCGTGATACCCCGGTGGGCGTGTCGCGGTATGCCGCGAAATACCTCACCCATTTTGAATGGCTGCATCTGTAGTCAGTGACCTCATATTTAAATACTCACAACCTTCCTTCAGCTGTAAGATTCAAATCTGCCTATAAAACCCAAATGAATCAGTTTTGACATCAGTTTGAGAAATGCTTTACAGTATGTGAAACTTGTATCTAATCCAAACAGAAAGACAAAGAGGATGTGAAGCTGAGTAGAAAATGTTTAATCAATAAGACTTTAATTCTCCAAGGCCTTGAATTTGACATTCACTCAGACCAAGGCAGAGCTCTGTTTGCAAGAACCTCATTTGCCCTTCCTGGTTTGAATGCTTATGTGAGAGTGCTGCTTTTCAGGAAGTTATTCTGTAAATAAAGCTTAGTGATATATAATCTAAACTGCTGACTCACTAGGTGAAAATGACAGGGAGATTTGCAGATAAAAACTAATGTGTTAAGCCGAACAATAGCCCATTATGAATCTAATTATCTGGAGTCTGAGAAGAGCCAATATGTACTTCTGAATGATACACATCTCTCTTCAGATGACACTGAAAAAGATGATGTATAATAATTAACGTCACTCTGATTAAAATCAAAATTAATGAAAAGCCATTTCAAATCAAACTGTTGTTTCAAGACAGATTACTTTATGTTTTTATGAATGTTTTATAGTGTATTCCACTGGAACAGGTGAAGTTGTTTCAAACTTTTTCTTATTCTGTATTTTAGATTTACAGATTACCACAAATATATTAATGTAAGGCAGAATTCTTCTGTTAACTGTCTTTTTCTTCACATTAAGAAGAACCTAATCTTTCGTAGTAACGAAACATTTTATTGTAGTGTTTTCAGTCAAACCTAATTCATTCTACAACATATTCCATACCTTGGATGCAACTGCAGTAACACCACTCCTTCTGCCATATACTGTATGTCAGAGCCTTGAAAGGAAGAATAATGTTCCCAACAATATAAACAGAGATTGGACTCCCAGATACTGTATGTTTTCAGATCAGTATTTGATTTTGCAGTCAAACAAGATATAATAGCCCCTTCTCAAGCTCTTAAACACAAAAAGCAAGACAACCAACTGGAAACCAATTTGGAAAAGGACTTTTAGAGCACACGAGGATCTGAGAACTTAATGAACATCCACAAATCTCATACAAACCCATTTTCCTCTTTAGTGTTCATTTACCTCCCAGATAAAATGAGTTTCAGTGTTCAGAGTTGAAGGTCTTTGTGGAAAGATGTGAGTGTCTCAGCAAGTTGTATCCAGCCAGAGTTAATCAACTGCAATATACCTTTTTTTTATTCTAGGTTCTGCTTGGCTTTTCCACTTATTCAGTTTGGCAGCTTTACTTCCAGGTTATGAATTACACAATGAATAAAAATAGGGTTTACCATGTAGTAAAAGTTAGATGCCAGGCCAGAAGATTTTGGTTCAAATCCTTTGCTGGATGCTGCTGTTGTACCCTGAAGCCAGGTGCTTGTCTCAGATTGCTCTAGTAAATGTCCTTACATAAAAATAGGTTGTCATTGTGAATGAGAATTTGTTCTCAGTTGACTACAGTATCTGGTCACATAAAGAATTTTATGCAGTTTTATCCCACCTTCCAAACAAATTAGCTAGGTTAGTTGGTGTCTCTAAATGATCTCTATGTGCATGTGTGAGTCTGCATTTGAATGCCCTGTGATGGCCTGATGTCCCATCCAGGGTATAGTCCTGCCTTGTGCTGTGTGTATCTGTGACCTGAGCTCACCATTACCTAAACAGGAAACAGCTATGTCTAGTGGATGGATACATTTATGTGAGTTGCATAGAGTTTGAGATACAGAATATCTGAAGTCTTGACAGGGCAATTATACTTTATTATATCATATACCCTGTATTTCAAATATAAGGAAAATATTTTACCTGTAACCTTATTGGTGTGTTTTTTCCAAATAAAATATTAAGCACATCTGTAAATATGAAGACAATTGCAGTTTTGACAGTAGACATAAATAAATGAAACCTCCTCAATGGTTCTCTTCTTGGTATGAAAAGAGAACAGGCTTAAACACAGTCTAACTGAGACACATTGATCAGCTCTGATATCTTTCCTTATTCTTAGACTAAGGTCTGTAGCATGTGAGTGATAAAACCCTAAGTAAAATCAATATCAACAGATTAGTGCTGATGTCATTAGGCTACAGGTCTGCAATATCCCTGCAGCCTCGCATATCTCCAGTTGTAGAATGTTTTTTCTGTGACTGTAAGCCAGCATTATTTTTACAGTTCAGCGATTGAATGTGACATAGCTTCACTTACAAGACCTGTGAAATTCTTCTGTCAGACTAATTTTATCAAAGGCAGTGTCGCGTCATTTATATATGTAGAAATCACCAGTCCGTGTTTTAACTTAAAGTGAAAAATGTGACAAGCACGCCCTCTGAAGTAAACAACCAATCCAAGTGACATCTTTATAAAAGCAGAATTTTAAAATCCCAGAAAATCCCGTAGTCCAATATATGTTTAAAGTGCTGAAGTTTGGATCTGTGGTCCATTCACTTTTAACTCCTAGAACGATGCTGCTGGTTCTTGCCTTCGGCAAACATAAGACAGTGCTGATGTTCTGGACCTATGTCAGCATAGCTGGAGGGTGGATTTTAATAAATAAATGCATCAGAATGTAAATTAGTTTAGCTTTCGCAGTATTTTTATTCCTAGTAGTGGTCCTATTGTTGTAATTCATCTGTTTTATTTATCCCAAATTTATTTGAAAAGAATATTTATTATAATAGGGAAATTGTGCATTAAAGTAAACAGGCAGGCACCAGTTTGCATCAGCAATTGATATTAATGCCATTTAATACAGTATTTGGAAAAGGAACCATGTATATTTAATTCCTTATGATTGCAGCTTATGATTTACAGTATGTTTAAAGTCCAAAAATGGAATGCTGTTTAGCTTTTTTTAATTTAAAAGAACACCTGAGAAAGTGGAGAAAGAACAACAGACTCTGTTAACACAGGCCTCATAAAAATCTAAATTAAAAAGACAATAGTGTTTAATCCTTGCTAAAACTGAATGTACTGGAGATCCTGGATCCTGGAAGAGAACAGTACTTTCTATATTTAGCAACAGTGAAAATAAGCATTTCTTATCTGCTTTAGATTATGCAGCTGACGCACTATCTGTGATTTTTATCCTGAAAATGTCCAAAACTGAAAAGAATTGTGAAAGATTAGGTCTCTTACACTGTAGATCTCAACAATCATTTAAACAACGTGTGATTAATAAGAAGTCCTACCTTAATGGCATTTGAGCAATTGCAAATTTCAAATGTTTGGTGGTTTAGAAGGGTAATATTGTTTGCAACAATAAAATGCTCAAGCAGTGAAAAGCTTTAATCCATTGTTAATTAAAATAGAGGTGACATTCAGCAGGTGACAGGATAAGATGTCCCCCTGTTGTTATGTTTTTTATTATAGTATGGTGATCCATATGGTCTGGTAAATGAATTCCCCAAATTGGGTTTCTTTACAGTAGCTCTCCAACCCATCCCAGGAGCTAAATGTAAAGCCTGGACTATACAGTGTATACAGTTTCATCCCTCTTGAAATCTGAGAAAAAGAAAACAAAATCTGTTTGTATTTGACAAATGCAGTTGAAGGGATCATTAGTGAATATGCAGAACATACATTTGACTGTAATTGTATCCTATATGTTTCATTAACTTTTCTTAGAAGAACAAAAGAAAAATCCATCTGTAATTACAAAAGTTTTTTTTATTGTGTTATGGTGGTTCAATCTAGATTGAGAACTAAGCTTTTACCTCCTAAACCTTTATTAAGCCTACATTTTCTCATTTAAGTTTTATGTTTTATTCTATAGCATTAGTAACTGAATATCTACACAAATAAATATTGAATAAAATATTGAGGAATGTTAATTTTAAAAAGCATAGTACAGAATACAAAACCTGTTAATGTTATTTGTTTAAAAGTATTTTTACATTTCTGCATCCAGTGAATTGGTGAATCATGTCTAAGTTTTTAATGGTACTGACCTTAAACCCATGAAAAGTCAAGAAAATATTTGTGAATTTTGGGGTTACTATAGTTGTGTGCATGTGTGGGGTAAGCAAATTTATTGATTAGTGTCATCACATGGCGTTGTAAAGAAGTTTAGAGAATGACTCTTGTGTATGTTTTAAGAATTTCAAAACCACGTTGGAATGTGGGAAAGTGACATGTATACTTAAATGAGGAGTCCAGATGCAGGTCAGAGTGTTTATTTTCAGTAGTTTGGCCTTCATTAAAAGATGTTTAAATGGCGTGAAATTTCTTGCTTCACTTGATGCAAAATAAGTGTTCCTGGTAGATGGGCCGTATGAGGAATAAGAATGTTTCATTAAAAGGAGGAATTCCCCCTTGATCTGCAGTCCATGGATTTTAAAGGCAGGGAGTTGTCCCATTAAAGCAGAACTTGTAAATTCAGCGCAACAGACGTGTGTTATATTTAGCAGACGGTAAGCGTTCTGCTAATTAACGCTACTGGCAGTGGGAATGTGAGAATTCAATTTTGGAAGGAACTGTGCAAGTGCTGTTAATGCACCTCCTGATAGTGGTTGGAAACAGAAATTGACAGAAATAAATGTTAAAACTGCTGCAGTTGCACAACTGGGATCTTTTGTACTGCCCTATTATTACATATCAGCCATCAAGCCAGAAGGAAAAACTGTTTAATTTTCTACTTTTCTTAAGGAATATATTTGAGAAATTAAATGAGCTTGGAAAATACTTTCCAGAAAAAACAGTTTCTTTCTCTTCTTTTGACTACGTTTCATCTCTGTGCTCCAGAGTATGACAAGTTAATTTCAGTGTGTCATTATGGGAAATGACTAATTTGTACCTCTGGGCTGAGGACTTTGTAAAGGAAAATTTTCTGTTTGAATTTACGCATAGGCATTTTGGGAATAACATACTTATTTCTTACATACAGTATAGGCCTAACCATAATGGTAATATGGTTAATAATATAATAATAAATAATATATATATAATATATACTGTATATTATTTCTTTAATGGAGTCTTTATTTTTGGCCTATTTGTCTATAATTGTATAACCATGTGTTTGGTTGTTTCATGAAAGAAAGGCACTGACATACATAATGGCATGCTCTCTGTTGAACATTATTCAGCTTTTTGCTCTTGACTTTTTTTCTCATGGTCAGAACTATACATATGCCAGGGAAGTTGGGAAAGTTTAAGTTTAATCAAATGAAAGGCAGTGATCGCGAAAGACTGGTACTGTAGCTTCCCAACTATTAATGAGGTGCTCACACTATGTTTTAAAATAATTGCATTGTAAGCGCCTAGTCAATATTTACATACAGTAACTCCTTCTGGTGTCTTTAAAAATAAGTACAGTACACATGATCTAACAGTTTAACTTGGAATGTCCACTGTCGATGGGAAAGCACACATGCACAGTGTGTGAAGGACTTGGACAAGGGCAGCATCGTGGGAGTAGTTTGCAACCATGGAACCACGATTCCAGCTGGAAGGATTTGCTGCCTTTGGTGTCATGGGTGCTCTTCGCAGATGGGCTGTATGAGGAATGGGCTATGAGGGTACAGAGGCAGGTCAAGAAGAATGTGCAAATCAGGAAGCCAGTATCAATAACAACCAGTAGTTGTCATGAAATGACTGGGCATCATATCAGTTTACAATTTACCATTCTAACTTCCAAAGCAAACCCGGATTGCTCTCATGCTGGGTCATCACGATCACTTCCCGATCTTTTTAATCTTTTACTGCACACAGAGGTCTGTTGGCTCAGCAAAGGCAAAGTATTCAATCACTTTATTTCCCCTACGTCAGTAGCCAAAGCTTTCACGGAGTCGAGAATCACCCCGACATCAGACATAGTGTGGCTGCCTGATGTGGCATTTCTAACAAATCCCAACCACAGGACAATTACAGACCTGATTAGTGTAGTGGAAGCTTTTAGAAGTTTCAAAACCTAACCTTAGGTTACAGCAAATGTAGAAGAGGAAACTGTAATTGTTCCTTCTGTGCTTCATTCTGGCAGAAAATGAAGTTGCTGCTGGCCTCTTGGACATTAGCGAGGACAGTGACCTCTTATCTATGCCTGGATTCAACAACAGATTTAATGATTTTCAGCAGCTGGAGCTCCTCATGATGTTTACTTCAAACCCTACAGTACATTAAAGTGGAACTTTAATTGTGTACTTTTGGAAGTGTAGATCATCAATCTGTCAAAATGGCAACTGCAATTTAATTAAAAAATCATCCATTACTGATTTTGGGAGGGTTGTGGATTTGGAGCAATACAGTACAGTAACATCTGTACAGGAGCAATGAACTGAACTACCATGTTTGATATGTTTGCATATCAGCCATATCATTAACTCTATAAAATCAAACCTCTCTGACCAATGAACATCCTAACAGGACACAAGTTGTGGGGTTGTAGGAGCACATCATACAGTTTGGATTATTACTGTAGACTGAAAGGTGTAATTCCTTTTGAATTTCATTTTAAATATAGATTTTATAATTCAGTTGTAACAGCTGTGTACAGTATTGATCAATTAATATACAGTATTTTAAATATATGTTTTAAGTACTGTAGCTCAGGATTGGGCAGTGCAGTGGCTCTGTAGCTAAGGATCTGCGGCTGTGGCTGGAAGGTTGCCGGTTCAAATCCTGTGGCCAGCAGAGGAATCCTACTCCCTTGGGCCCCTGAGCAAGGCCCTTAACCCCAACTGCTCCAGGGGTGCCGTTTAAATGGCTGACCCTGCACTCTGACCCCAAACTTCTCTCCCTGTCTGTGTGTCTCATGGAGAGCAAGTTGGGGTATGCAAAAAGACAAATTCCTAATACAAGAAATTGTATATGGCCAATAAAGTGATCTTATCATTTTCATTGATCAGAAGCAGACTTATAAAATTGGTGTTATTGAGCAGAGGTTTGGGTAGAGTTTCAATTCTAATTTTGCATTTCTGCTTCCCCATGCATAAAAGTTCAGTGACTGAACATGGCATCGTGTATCTTTCTAGCACTGCTCCCTCCACTCCAACATCACAGGTGCAGCAGGTCTCCCTGGCTCATTCCTCAGAAATGAGGAGGGATGTGACAGCACTGAACTCCGACCAGAACTGTCATTTCCCCATCCAGGAGAATTCAAGCAAAAGTACTAAGCATGCCATCTCTTTGTCAGCTCGTTTCATCATTAGTAGAATCTGACAGAAAAACTGAAGAAACGTTTTTAGACAATCGAGAGAGTGTTGTGTGAATATAGGTTATCCTACAGCCTGGATATGCTTGAGGAATGCAAGAAACTGTAAAACACTGTTCACCAGTCTAGGTAGGAAGTAAGGGAGTTGCCTGTAAAGCACTGATATGTGTAACAATATTATTGTCTGATGTTGTTTTCTTGTACAACAGTGCTGTTCTTTTCTGTTTTGCGTGCAATGATAATTTATTCAGTAATGAAATCAGTAATTGTTTTGATTCATTGGAATGTACAACCAGTAATATGTGCATTGCAAAAGCACTATTAGCAGCATGTTTGTATAGACTGTACAGACTGAATTGCAAAATGATCAAGTAAAATATAATAACTTATTAGTCTTTGCTGCAATATTTAAACAAAAAAGTTAGAATGCCTATTATTTATATAATATAATAATGTATGTTGCCTGTCATTTATATACTTAGCACATTAACGGAATGTATTGCACAAAAAGTTAGTTTAATGTACCATGCAATGTGATCTTTTCCTGTCACCTCCAGTATCAGCCTGCAGACCCTGGCTTGCACCCTGACTTTGATGGGAGTCAACATTATTTGTCATTCCCAGAAACATTTTGGCTAATTGGCCAATCACAAATTTCTTAACAACCATCATCTCCACCGTCATCCCTCCTCCTTAATCTGTAGCCCACTCTTGTTAAACAAGATCTCTTAAGCAAGAAACAGGTTAGGAACGCCAGATATGGTAGTCCATTTGCTCTCCTTGTAATGCATGTGTACCTTCTTTTTAACAAACAGCTACCTTCCCTTTTGTAATTATTATATCTAATTATAAATATGAAGACTACAGTATATACAATACAGTGTGCAGGTATTTATAAACACACATATATAAATATATACAGTATATGCCAACATAATCATGTAATGTTTTGTCAATATATAAATACAGTGTATGATATATACAGTATATGTACTGTATGTTGACATGATCCTTATGAAATGTTTTGTCTCTATACTTGCTATAGTAGAATATGTGCTGTTTGCTTCTCAAGTTCTTGATTCTGAACATTTCAGTTCCTGCTTGACAGCCTCTATTTATAGTCTGCTGAGTTGTATGCCTAAGGATTATCCTGAGAAACAGCCTCCCTGACAGAGCTCTTTTAATATGCAAACACAAAAATGCAACACACTTTGCACCATCATCAGAAACATGAGCTGACCACAGACACTTACACTAATGCTGTACCCTTGAGTGAAGTATGATTCTGAAATTTCATTTTGATGTTCAGGTTCAAATAACACTTTGTCCTGATCATGGTCATTTAGAGCGAAAATATTTTTACTCGTGTTAGTATTTTGCCTGGTGATCACAATCAAGCCATGGGGATGGAGATGACATTTGGCAGTATAAAATGTTGAAAGGGGAATAATATTTAGGAATCATTCTCTTGTTGAATTCATTTTTAATTTTAAAATCAGTGCCAATCACTTTAATGGAAACCTTGAACAGATTTTCAATAAATCAGGTTTCAAAGTGCTTAAACAAAGACAGGCTGCCACCAGCATACCTCTGGTATTGCTATTTTCGGTTTCTTCAATTCCAATGTTATTGTGAGATTTTGGAAATAATTAAATTCTGGCTAGCTATAAAGGATTGTCATAGACAATGCTGCCAACATTAATTTTCAGCATAATCTATTAACATTACTGTTCAATTGTGCTGAAGTGGACACAGCTGCAAACTACGGCTAAATATGGAGATTGCCACCTAATGCACCACCATACAGCTGGCCCACTGTAGCTTTTTGCTTCTTTCACTTCCTTTGTCCTTTGCATACATTGTATTTCTGCTCCTCTTCTTTTTCATTCATATGTGCATTCAGGATACATTCTGACAGTATTGTTAGTTCCATTTGTAGTTTTTGTAATTAGTGGTGTTAAATGTTAATCTTCTGCCATGAAATTCAACATTTTCAGTTTCAATGTATTATTTTTTTCACTATGCTATAGTGCATCTACATTACTTAACATGGTATCTTATCATCATTTTTATATCTGGAAAAAAAAAACAGTGTTTACTTAGTTATTGTATGAATGGGTCTAGACATTCTCTCACCACATAAGAGATCGCTCTACCATGAAAGTAAGGTGATTCTTTTGTAACTTTCCCGTCTGTTGCTAAAGGCCAAGAGAGTGCCTGCCAGAGTATCAGGTCAGGTTTCACTTGCAAACAATTGTCCTACCTGTTACAAATGCTGTTATCACCAGTACCAGGGCATTTCCCCAATATAATCAGATACATCTGCCACACTGACAGTCTTTTGTGGCATTTTGTGTACCCTTTAGCTCACACTTGCTCTGAAAGCTTGCTCAGTTTGACATGTGCTGACCATACATACAGCACTGAAATGAAGGCTGCTTAATCTGGCTTCAGAGATGCTATGTTCCTTCTTATTACAAAACATGTCCCCAGCCCATCAGATTCAGTCACAACATGCAAACAGCACGAGCTGTTTGTTCAACTCAAACAGTCCTCAGCAGTGCTTCTTTAACAATGCCCAGCTACACTATTTCTTAGCCAGTTGCATATTAGTGAATCTAATTACCCATTATACCCTTCCTATAATAACTACAGCAGCAGCACCAACAGCAAAAATAACAACCCAGTTCATTGCTACTAAGCTATTATGTCAGAATTGTTCTTCAACTCCCATAAGAAAATTGATGCAATTTCTTTAATATGTTAAAGAAGAGAATTGTCACACTGTTTTGAAATTTTATTTGCAGTTCTCTAACTGTGCAGTCTGATTCTTTATTGTTCTTTTACTTAGATGTATATTTGTCTTGCTAATGAACTTTCCTTCTACGAATTTCAGAATAAAAGAATGGGTGGGAGCACTTTGTAAACGTGGCTAATTGTCAAAGCAAAAAAAAAAGAATCGAAAACGAAAGAATCACACAATTTTTGTTAAATCTGAAAAAAAAAAATGTAAAAATTCAAGCTCTGTACATTGCAGAAAAGGTCCTCATTAATTTGATCATGTGAAGTAATTATATTGGAGCCATACTTTACATCTCATCAGGATTATTTTTTTAAATGGTGTCATTTGGTAATATTAATTACAGTGAGACAACAACAGGATAATGCAGAGAAAAGTTGTTATCATTTTCAATTCCAGTTTCTTGTGAATTATGCTGTCAAAGATTGGATGTTTGTCAATATATACAAATATAAAATTATAATGTATGTTTTCTTTAATTCATAGGATCCATTTTCATGTGCAGCACTCATATAATCCCAGTGAAGAATGAAGAAGGGGTAGTGATGATGTTCATTCTAAATTTCGATTATGTGTTGGATGAAGGAAGCAGCGACTCTTTAGAGAGACTTAACCACACCTCGCCTGCCAAATCTGAGCACCGTGAGTATCATCTATACTGCTATTTGTTTGTTAATGAACATATGCCATTGATCATGCACTTTTTAAAACAATAAACATATTTGTCCCTTTATAATAGTATACACTATCTCAGTATGATCTGTATTAGACATAGCACTAGAGAACCTGTGGGGATCTTTGTAGTGTCATTGTTTACCACATAGAGTGCTTAACATACAGTACAGTATGCATGGCATCAGCAATTCTTGCATGTGGACTTACTGCCTATGCTGTCACAGGACTTGTATACAGTAAGTGGGTTCACTAGGATCAGTAAGTTAGCCCACGTATGCTCAGAAGAGTTCATGTTCAATGATTTGCCAGCTTTCATATTTATGCTGCTGTCCCACGCTGAGATATACTGTACAAGGAGTTTGCTCCTAGATGTCTCCCCTTTGCTTCTACAATGTCCTTATGTTCTAGGAGACAAAAAATTGTGAGTGTTCTGAAAGTTTGTATAGCACAAGGCCAATACATTATCCATTACAATAGTTTCTAAACTCCTACTTATCAAGCATACCATTGCTTTTCAGTTTACTAAAGTCAATCAGAAACTTAGGACTTCTCTAGAACAGTGACATTACCGTTGACATGCTTAACATGTGCTTTGAAGTCTTATTTATATATAATTTTTATCTCAACATGGTTTCCTGGCCTTACTGTGTCCAGTCTCTTTAGATGGTGCCATAATCTGTGAGGTGACCAACTCCTAGCACAATGGGGACTTAACCCCTTTAAAAACTGTGGGTTTTACAAAGACTAACAATTTACTCTTTATATTATCCTTCTTATTAAGTGACAAACATCAACAGATGGGCAGTCCTACACTGCTATATACAATATCAAAAAGGTTCCCTTTCTGAATGTTGATTTAACATACAGTAATATAAAGGGTAGTAGGCTTTATCATCATGTTTTTTTGGATTTATTTATGGTAATTGCCATCAAACTCTTCCATAGTTAAATTAATTTAATTTCTATATGATTTTCAAATATTTCACGATTCTGTGATAACAACTTGGAGATGTCATACAAGCAATTCATAGGTAAAATTATTGGTGTGAAGTAAAAATATTTCTTTATTTCCAATCAAAACTAAGAATATTATTCCAGCAATGATCATTGCAACAGCCATAAGGCGCATGCATTAGTTTGCAGTTGGCAAATAGTCTGTAGTGAGATTATCAAGAGAAATAAAACAGTAGCTGTATAAATTCTGTTGTTGCCTGGATGCCTATTAAATATTTAGGGATTTGATGCTCCAAAAAAGCTGCCTTTGCTTTTGTTTGCTTCGTCACTTCTGGAATTCCTCGCTGTTTTGTGTTATTTATAGACCTTGCATTTTAGAAAATGGGTAGTACATCTGAGGGCAGTATTTATTTACTTTTCCTTATTTGTTTGTCACAGGGTGTAAATGTCAGTTGAGAGTCTTTTCAGTGTCCTTTTTGAGGTTTAGAGCAGTAAGATTGCCACTTGTTTAGCACAGAATAATGGCACAACCTAGCACCGAATAAATAAAGCTATGGTGCCTAAGGCATAAGAGATGTCTATAAGCCTCCCTGTGTGTTCCTTTCTGTGACTGCTCTTCAAAGAGCTATTATAAGAACTGATTGCTTGCAACTATGACTGAGATCTTCACAGAGAGGAACAAAGGACAGAAAAAGAGCTGAGAATTATTGCATAGTACAAGAAGACAAAGGGAAATCTTTAAGAAAAAAGGCCATGCCAAAGTGCATTCTCATTTGTTCATTCTCACAACAGTGCTGTTTTTGCTTAAAGGAAATACTAACCCTTTTCACTGACTTGCTTTTTGTGTTTAAATGTCAATGTGGCAGTTAATATTGACTTAACAGTCTTTTTTATGTGTTCATGTGTAGTAAAAAAGACATGCTAGACATTATGGCCTTCATTTCAAATTCATATTTTAGGGCATAAGGGAACAAAAATCTAATTATTATTCTATGCAAATGTATTTTCTGGTGTCATGGCAACAGGCAAAAAATAGGCATACTGTGGAGTTTAATCCCCCCATCACTTTCTGTGTAACAGGAAGCATTCATGAACATCATAGGCAAATGTCAATAGGTTTCACAGCAAACAATTCACTTTAATTAACAATAAATATTTTTTTAAATATTAAAATACAGAGAACACTCCTTTAACAAAAAAAAATCCATGTACAATTCCCTTTCCATATGCTTTGTTATATTAACAGGAAATAATGAGAATTTGAAGCTATAGTCTTTTCAAATCATGTGAATAAACTTGCAACATCAATCAAAAAACACATTGCGTGTCATCTAATTAATGTCATGTAAGACAGCTTGTCTATGGAAATATTATAAACAGATGCAAAAGAACAATTTAATTGAACAAAGTATTATTACATCAAATATACAGTTTTGCATTTTTTAAATTTTCCTGGTATTTTCTATAAGTAGATTAGCTATTTACTGTAAATTCAAGCACAATATACAGCACCACTAACGTTTACCCTGGTTTTCATTGTGGTCCCCTATTTTCCTAGAGTTAATTAATAACTGATACTGAAATGGCCAAACTCGATGACTGAATTAATAAAAAATTACTTGAAATGTTATTTGATACCCTACTGTGTAAAATTAGACAGTATTTCCCCATCACTATAAACTGCAATTAATTTAAAAACAAAAAAACAAAAAAGGGCATCAGTCATAAGGGTATTAAAATAGTTTTGAAAAACACACTTTGCAAGTGTAAGCAGCACATAACCACAGACATTCCAGCCACCCATTCCAGCTGAACTACAACAAGACAGTAAAATCAGTAATGCAATATAACAGCCAAGTTAGGCCGCTGGTGCAGAAGGCTCTGTGTGCAAGAAAAGCAGATTAAGCCTTTTATAGGAAACAAAATCCACTGTGTTTTAAATTACCTTGTACATCTAAAAAGAAAGGATGTGTAGAAAAACAACAGCAGTATTGGAGGAGAGAACCAGTTGAGTAATTAAGAAAACATTGATTTTAATTATTTGTTAATTGTACACTTTATGGAATATAGTAAGTATCATATTTTCATCTAATGCAATTCTGAAAGCTGGAAATGAGATTACCTTATGTTACATGTAATTATTTAAATAGATTGAACACACACCCAGCTGTGAGCAGCACATGAAGGTTTGCCTTTGTTACCAGAACTATTTTGCTTATCACATACCCAAACGTCCCTTCCATCCTGTTAATGAACCGTACTTAAAGCTCTAAGAACCAGCATGGACATCATTGAGTTAAGTATTATTAGGTTTTGTGGCCAGTCTTACTGGATGCTTGGATGCTTGTTGGTTGTCCAAACAGTATACTGTATGTCTTTTAGATTTTTCAGTTATTATTATTTTATTCTTTGCTAGACATTCTGTAATCTAAAGTTTTATATACTTTATAGTACTAAATATTTTAAGTTGCCATCATTCGGAAACACTGCACAACTGTTAACTGTTTTCAAAGATTGCAAGAATAGTGGAAACTGAAGTTTTTTTATTCTATACCATTATCTTAATTTCATTCAGTTATTACTTAAGGCTCACCTGATGGAATTATAACTCTTAAACTGCCTAGGTTATATCTTCATGTTAATGGCAGGAAGGATATTGCTCAACAACAGCACTTCTGTATGTAATTAAAATAACAGTAGTAGAATTTCTGTTTTCCAAGAACAGTCCACAACACTGCAGTGTCTGATTTATTCCTAGTCCACTTAGGAGTCTGTTGAATTAAGAAATTAGATTTATGAAGAATTTTCAAGTACTTTGATAACTACAGTATCTCTATAACTCTCATTTTTCCGTACTCAGGGTACAGTTGCATAAGTCTACAGGCATCCATGAGGCAACATCGGTTGCATGCTTATAATTTTTTTTCTTATTGTTGCATATGTTAAAAAATGACTTAAATGCAAGTGTCATGTTATTTTTTACACAGCTGTAATTTCAATTGCTCAAATAACTCACACATCTTGGGAGTCATCTCACTTGTCCCCGATCATAATCATTCCATTTCCAGGAAGCCATTTCCTGAAAGCTATAAACTCATCATGGATCTTCAGATCTGCTGTGCAGATGAAGACAATTTTGATCTCTGAAGAGTCTTTGTTTCCTTGTAACTAGCCTGCTACTGTATCTTTTCCCTCGGTCCCCTGCCTCTTAGTCCCATCCAGCTTCATCGCTGAAAGAGAAGTTTTCTCAAGCTTCTCCTCTTCCCTATCACTCCATCTGCAAAACCTTTCTCTTCACAACCATCTCCATCAGTTTCTACTCCAAACCCAAGCCCACATCACTTCAACTTCATCAAACTCTTCAAAAACATGGCATCTCTTTTCAAAAGAAATACCTTGAAAAGGAATTCTTTTCACTACACTTGTTCTTGGTCTACAATAAACAGGCCTTGGTATTTCATCATACGTCCACATCTTGTGACCCAAGGACCCTTGAGCTGACTCTACCTGCCAGGTCTTGTGTCTCGTCCATTTGTTTCTGTTGCTTCCACTATGCAGACTAAACTAGACTAATAATCACATGTGAACTCACCCGCAGTGGAGCGTCTTTAGTGATGTGTTGTTAGACCATCCTGAAAGACATCCATGTGTGTAATGCAGACATTCAGAAGAATACATTATTTGTTGTGTAAAATAAACCAATGGATTTCGGAGGCCCAAATATAATGGTCTGGGCAAGGGTATCTAGATTCCATAAAACTACCTTTTGTAGCGATTGATTGAGAGGTACAATAACTGCCTGGGGTCCTTTAATCATGTCCTGTGACCTCACCTGCTGCCTTTCCTGGGAGTTTCTTCTGACATCACAACATTGCAGCAGGACAAGACACATCCTCATGCTGCTCATGTAAGAAAAATATAAGTTGGGATGACATGTGGCATCTAGAGCTTAGAGCCCAATAAACGGACATACTACTGTATATGTTGTACAGGCTCTATGAGAGGAATGAGACAGAATCCCACAAGATAACTTCGACAACCTGATGAAAAGAATGTTGCCACTCTACAGCTTGCTAGCTACAATGGCTACATGCACTACTAGCCTGTGACTTTCACAATAGACCTCCTCTTGATCCACCCCGTTGATGTCAAATGTTAATCAGTATAATTAATTTACCTACAGTATGTCTTCTCTGTACAATAAAATGTCAATGCACCTGTCATTTTGATATGAACTAATAAGGTTTTGTTAGGGTTTACTGTTTTCATCAAAGTGGATTTTTGTTGTATCATTTGTAAAATGGCTGGATGCTTTAATTTATAGTTTATCTTGTGGACGATTATACATCTATGATACATTTGTTATACATATCTACTGTATGTTACAAACGAATTGCATTTCTTTCCAATGGAAAGTGACACTCTCTCCTAGAAACAAGAGGCACTGTATTTGCTTATGATCGTTAACATACTGTAGGACTGCTGTTGTCTTGCAGAGCACAGAAGAGACGCTGGCAGCGTAACACATCCAGGAATGTTTGTGACGTTTTATTATTGATCATTATAGGCAAAACATCAGTTGGAGGATACATGCGTGGCCTCACTTTCACATTTCTTTTCTCGATGAATATGGCTTGCTTTATGTGCAGAACCATGATTAACTGCTATGAATCTGAATTTTACATATATTTATTGTAGACAACCTCTAACCTCATTAGCGGTAGTAGTAGTTATATATGGGCATAACATTTATCTTTCAGGCTGTGTTCTTTATAGCCACAAAAAACCAATAGCAGTTATACGGTTTAAGGTGTAAATGTCAAACACAAATTGATGTGAATATCATAAAGGGCACTCCCACATTACAATAGATACCCTTCACAGAAATGAGAACTAAGATGTATGTTTCCAGCACAGAAAAGAGCATACTTGAAGCACAGGGTATCTAGCAGTCTGGTCTATAGTACATAAAGCCATACATACAGGATGATGCAAATGTCTGATATTTTTGCCCCCAGTATCAATCTGTTGTGAAAATGTGAACAACTCTGTTATGCCTTTTATAGCTATACTATAACTTTAATATAAAATAGTATGTTATATACTAAAGTTCGGACGTTTTGAAATCAAAAGTCATAGAAAGTTGGTATGTATTGTTTAGATTATTATTAACAATACTTTAACAATACTTTATGTTCATAGAAATGCAGCTTTACAGCCCAAATCTTAATATTTCTTTCTTTTAAATAGTCATTCCTTTCTTAGTTTGCTACCTTTAGAAACATTGCATTACCAGATTTCAATTATCTCAAAACTAAATAATGCATGAAACCTCAAAGAAAAAAAACCCAGAGGACTTTATAGAATTTGTTTGATCAAGACATGTTTAAAAATAGCTTTGGTAGAAAGCTTCTAATTAATAATAACAAGGCTGCGAAGTATCAAGAGAGTCAAAAGAAAACAGCATGTTACTTCCTCATAAAAAATGTTTTAATTTGTAATGTATTTTATATGAAATACAATCTTATGCTGAAGATATATTGTATTTTTATTAAATATCTTATAGAATTTGTAAATTTATAAATCTTCTGTCAGATATTTAATTTCTCTATATGTTTTACAAGGTTAGAAAATATATGTTTAGTCATATATGTTCAGTCATTTTAAAACCACTGTCAATAAAAGCTGACAATTTAGAGTTCCTTCATCACAGAAGGAGACAAATTGTTAAACATTAAAGTTTTATTGTGAAAAGGTACAGGATGTTTTCTTAGGCAAGGATAATTGTTCTGAGATTTTAATTTTCTGTTACATAATCTCATCTTAGAATCCTTGAGGCAATTCATAAGGTCAAATTTTAAATGCTACTGCCTTTGATGAAGTGAAGGTCCTGCAGTCTTTGGTAAATAGAAAAAGAAATTACAAAATTTGTTTGAGAGCTTTAATTCAGCAGTACTGATAATAGCTTCAGTCTGTACTAAGACTAATGATCCTTTAAGCCTCTAAATGTTTTATATACGGTATACTGTATATACAGTAGAAAACAAACTATAAACTATGAAAAAAGCTTTGCAGCAAAATATTGTTATAAACTGGGTGTGTTAAAATTTCAAAATTAGGAGGTTATCGCATCAATATAAAATAATTCTCCCTTTATGTAAGTACTAATGAATAATCATTTAACCAACATTTTAAGTAACGTGTATTGAGTGTTACAGTATGTGGCATGTGTTTTCATTAATTTCCAGCACATCTTGATAGTAAAGTAATAATCATCCTAAATATATGAAAATATTTATTAACAATAAATAACACAACAGTACAAAATACAATGTTACAAAACATATAAAGTTACCATTATGAACAGATATGTACACGTCATTGAGTTCCACCTTCTATTGATATAGAAAATCCCAGAATTCCATACTTATAATCTAGGTACAACAAAACAATTTAAGGGACCAAAGAGAGAGAAACTGGGTGCTAATAAACAAAATTGGTGGGAACCAGCTTCCCTATTCTAAATAAAGGCACCATTAAAATGAGAGACATTTTTAGCCCACAACAGATCCTCAACAAATTCTATCAGAAAAACAGCAAGCAACTAACATCAAACTCTTTTATATAATGAGGCTCAGAGTCCTGTACTCTTTTGGACTTCAGATTACCTGGGCAGAGTCTGGTTTCAAATCTGATTAGAAAGAGGCACCCCATTGTGGCACACACTGATGACGATGTTTGTTTTTCTTCCTCCTGTTCTTGTCCTTTGCTTTTCTAGTCCATTCATGTCTTTTTGTATTTATCCTGTCCCAAGAATCCAATCCAAGAATGTTCTGGTCACTCACTGTTGAATATTTTTAAGTTTTAGTATGACTGAGTTATTGATTCAACAGTGAATCAATTTCTCCTGCCTTAATTATTAGGGGCACACCTTTACACATGTGTGTCTTCCTCCAAGTTTATTTGTCTAATGGCCCAAGAACAGCTACTTACTGTAAATGCCATTCAAACCATATCTCAAAACTTCAGAATAAGGTAATCAAACTGGGAAGTGTAAACGAGCTAATCCTGGCTGAAATTCAGTTACACCTATTTACTGCAGCAATATTTTAGGTAGAATGTATCTTGATAGAATATGTTGGGTGAGTTAAGATATGAATTTGTTTAAAAAAGAAACATTTTTGCTTTTGTTTTAAACATTATGTAGTGAGCAGTGATAACATCAGTGGTATACAGTATATTGGGTTGAGTGGCAGTGTTTATGAGGTTCTGTTGTTCCAATGGTTAATATTCCTTTTCTATTTTGAAGATTAAATGTTTTTTCTCCCTTTCTCAGGCACATTTATGGTAGAACTATTCTGAGACTCTGTGAGCTCAAGAAAACAGCTATCCAAAATTATGGACTTCCATCTGGTATTTTTTTTATGTTGAGCAATGTTTTGGATCATGAATTTTGTTCTGTTGGCTTTTACGCTTTGTCAGTGTGATTAAAATCTTTCAGTACAAATAAAATACAGTATGAATATTGTGAGCAAATATTTATAAGGTACAATGTTTGGGTGGTTAATTTTCATTTGATGTTTTTCTTAGGAAAGGGAAGATTTTTCAGATTCAGATTGCCCGTCTTGAAACTTCTGGGTGCCAGCAAGCAGTCTCTCCCGCAAGAAGACCCAGATGCTGTTATGATTGACTCTCCAAAGCAAAGCGATGACTCTGTTGCCATGAAGCACTTTAAATTACCCACAAAGGAAAGTTGTAGCCCCTCAGATGCTGAGGATACAAAGGCGCTCATTGGTTCCAGTCAGTGCCCACCTCTGGTGAATGTGTCAGGACCTCTGGATCATTCTTCACCAAAACGGCAATGGGACAGATTGTATCCAGATATGCTCCAGTCTACCACATGCCTAGCCCATACAAGATCAAAGGAGAGCATCTGCAGCATGAGAAGAGCTTCATCTGTCCATGATATTGAGGGCTTTAGCTCCAACACTAAGAATGTTTTCAGGGATCGACATGCAAGCGAAGGTAACTCTTGAAATAATTAATTATACAATAATGTACATTAATCCAAATATAATTTATATAATTGTATCATAGTATATATATATAGTATGTCAAGTACAACTAAAACTATTCTTATGGAATAAAGAGTAAAAAGTCATGTTTTAGAAACATTTAAGGCAAAAGTTGAAAAGTATGAAAGTATCATTATTATTTTTCAAGAGCTGAGTATTTCTTTCAGATGAGGAGATTATCTACACTTGCCCCTTCTTGTTGATGAAACTTGGGTGTTTGCAAATTGGTCTGGTTGTTTTATATACTAAAACTAATTGATGGACCAATGTTTGCATTTCTCAGACCCAAGGATCATATCATATACAGTATTCAGAATCCTGAGTATTATACACATTCAAAGGTATTGTAAACACAAAACAAAATCTTTCATCTGGAGGAGGAAAGAAGAATTTCAGTTCATTTATTACATTTTGCAGCACATAAGGAATATACTGTAGTTATTTGGTGGGCTGCACTGGAACAAAAGAGGGCAAAATCTCTTGTGCTGCTTCAGCATTGTCTTTTTGATACAGATATAAGAGACACTCTTATTAATACACATGCTGGATGTATGTATTTTGTGGGAAAAATGCATATTCGACTTAATGAATTCGTTTTTTTTTCTATATTCATGTTGGATAAAGAATACGTGTAATTAGAAACATTAATATAACAACACAGTGTGATTCATAACGCATAGAAGGGTGTTAATTCATCACCTAGGAGGGGATCCTGGAGAAGATGATGCTGGATCACATACAGTATAGAGTGTGGTTTTGCTATGGTTTGATTCTGAAGATCTAAAAGTCTACTTTTAATATCTGTCTTAAGATTAGGCTATACTATTTTCCCTCCTTTCTTCTTTTCAATTTTATTGTGTTGTTTTTCAGACAATGGTCGCAATATCAAAGGTAATAGACATATCACATTCTTGGGATATACAGTATTAGACCGCTTGCTGCATGTATTTTATACAATGCAACTAATATAGGAAAATGTAGATTACATCAAGACATAACTACCAAATGTGATGTTGTTATATATATTTTTGAGGATGTTTCATGAAAACCTTTGTTTGTCATCTACATCTTTCCTGTACTGTACAAATTTGGACTGCTAGTGAATGTCTCTATAAGCTTGCAGATCCCTTTGCTCAGTATTAACAAATTGACCCCTTTGTGATGCTGCATGAAAAAAATGAGGCTTGCTATTAACTGGCTTTTTGCAATTAAAAAAATCAATGAACATGAATGCTATCTGTCTTCATTATTCCAATTCCATCTTTAAAAGCTGAATTTGTTTTAGCTGTGATTAATGAAAGTTGTTTTTGTTTTCTTGCTCTTTTCAGCCACACTCAATTTATTTAGGCCTTCATCTACGCCTCTGTTAAATGCTGCTGAGCCTAATGTGCAGCAAAACTCTGCTCTTACATGCTAAGAGTTAATATATAGAACTCCAACATGGTTTTCTTTTATGATCACTGAGAATCTATGATGGAAAGGGTACTGACCAATAAATGGCAATTTTACATCACAAGGTCATCACAGACGCATCTACACTCTATGATCCATGTTGGATTATGTGTGTACATTCACAGCTCTGTGAGCTACACGGCAGTTTCTAGGCGTTCTAAACATTGGCATGAAGTGCAAATATACATTTCTATTTTTAGAACAAATGTAAATGCTACTGTAAATGATTCGTTTTATTTCTCACACTTCTAGCATGAAAAATAAATGTGACACTAATTTTTGCAAAACGCATTGGTCTGGTCAAGTGAAATTTTGTGTTACACCAAGAGAAGACTAACCCTGGAGGTCCAGCTGTACTGCTCAATGCTATTCTGTATAATAATACATTTAAACTCTTCATCACTTATTCTTTACACCCTTTTCCCCTTTCTTTCTCCTGAAAAAATAGTTTCCCGTTCCTGGATGGCAGGGGGTATGGTTTGAGTTTTTTCTGTGTTTTGACCACTTAGCATGTGATTGATTTGAGCCATTTAATTTGAATGTAAAAATTGTTTGTTTTGCTGTCCTTGACTATGTACTGTCACCCAAGTGTAATAGCAACATTATCATCCTTGAGAAAGGGAATGTTGTGTTTTATAAATATTTGCTTTGGAGGCTATTCATTGCCAGTATCCAATCAACTGCTTGCCAAAGCATACATGATCTGCTTCTTTTCAAGCTGCTCACCTTGCAGTGAATGTGCTTGTTTACATATGGAACATACTGTATGGGAAATAGTCTGCTTCCTATATATGTCCCTTACTCTGGTACAGTCCCGACTGTCTCTCATTCTTCAGAATCATTGAACTTGGAACCAAACATGAGAAAATAGGGGAATATTCTTTATTAAACCCAAGCCCAACATGAATAGTAACAACGAAAATCCAAGATTATGTAAGGGTGAATATAAACTCCTAAAGGGTTGCAAAATCAATCAGTTAAACCAATATAATCAATGGATATTGTTTTCTTATTATACAGTGATTTATTGATAGCTACAGCATAAAGTAACCCATGAAAAACATATTCTGTTGACGATATTCAATAGAAGGTAAATTATTTTGAAGAAATTATAAGGAATAAGAATTCATTCTACTTTCACATTTTTGATAAACAGGCATAGATTGACAAAAGCAAATGTAGATCGATACTGCCATAAAGAGATTAGTAAATAAGTCACTAGCTCTGTTCCCTGCAACTAAATGCTCTTAAGCTATATTAGAAACCACCAGACTCACACCTACAGTATATTTGAGTATTTGATTTCTGTATCTTTTTCCATTCCAGGTCCATTCAACCATATCAAATCAAGTCTGCTGGGCTCTACATCAGATTCAAACCTCAACAAGTACAGCACTATCAACAAAATCCCTCAGATAACACTGAACTTTTCTGATGTTAAAAATGAAAAGAAGGCAGCGTCTCCTCCTTCCTCTGAGAAAACCATTATTGCACCAAAGGTCAAAGACAGAACACACAATGTCACAGAAAAGGTTACACAGGTAAGATGCTTTTGTAAATGCTTCCCTGTTGTATTGTATTTGCTTTTGGTTTTCTGAGAAAGTGTTTTTTTCAACAATTTTTTTAGTAAGTTTAAAATGTACAGTACTTGTTAGTGACCTGGTATCAGAACTGAAATGCAGTTAATTTATGCTTCACTTTACACTCCCTGTGGATCCCAAAAAGATCCCCCAAAACGCATTTCAAGAGCAAATGCTCATAGGAATGGAAAGCATGTTTAATACAGGCTTGAACTTGGTTTGATCTAGCAGATTCAAATGCAATGTTTTAGAGAAATACGGATAGAGAATGAAGTCAATGAACAAGTGTCTGTCCAGATATCAGATCCTAACTAGCTTGTGACTGAGTGTCACCATAGTACGGTAGCTAAGGCAGCTAACAGGGTACAGGCATTAGGGACAGACAGGACTGTGATCAAGAAGACCTGGACTGAATTCTGAATTGAACCTTTCACTGAAATTAGACAAGGTCCATGACATGCTTTGACATCATGTTATTGTTTGCCTGGTCCATAACCTCATCAACTGCTTGTGCACTTCAGCCACAGGGGTTTGACTGACAGATCAGGGAAACTAGTAACAATTGGTCTCATCAGCACCCTTGGAAGCATTCTTTCTTGGGAAAAGTGGACCACTGGGATGTGATATTGGGTTATAATAATGAATAAAATAATCATCTGCATTGCATTCTATAACAAATTCATATGTTTTACACACCACTTAACATGCATAGATACAAAGAGAGACTTGAAGCTCACTGAGTCCCACAGGCCTGTAAGACAGCTCAGTCCATTACTAGCAAGAGCTTTCCCCAAAGTCCTCTCTCTCCTTTCAGGCTGGAACTTAAACACAGACTGAAACCTTTTTTTTGCCAACTGCTCTTATAAGCCTCTTAATTAGCCCATAATTCCATGCAGAGCCTATCCTGACAGCTCCTGTCCCTCACGTGGAATCTCACTCCCTCTGGGTGCTAATTAGATATTGAGCCTGCCTCATTGTGCAGGTGTTCCCAAATAACACACAGCCCTCTTTGGCTCAAGGCCACCTCTCACTACCTCACAGGGGCAGTTACCTATACCTGTACAATCTCTCCCACTGCTAAAGGTGGAGGGAACCCCTCACCTTTCCAGGATGGGTACCTATGGTGATATATTACCTAAAGGGTAAAATTGTTACTTGATTAAAAAATTAAATTTTGTACCTTTTGCTACAAGAACCATCATACAAAAATATTCTTCTAAATGTTAAATAGAGTAGAGTTTGATAATATAGCAAAAGTATAATACTGGATAATTCCCAGTAATTTTCCTATACTTAGGATCAGAATAACATAGTCAAGATACCCCATTATTGCAATTAAGGTTTTATTACCTTTATTACATTAGATAGCTCTATCTACTAAATATTATATTTCTAGGAAACACCTTCAGAATAAAAAAAGAAACATAAAAGATGACCATCATCTGAAATAGAAAAGTTATATTATTTTATTGTTATATTTAAATAGTATATGCTATATTTTCATAGTGCTAACCTATCAGGCATATCACTTATTCTTACTTTGCTAATTGCGTTAGAATATTAGATAATAATGTGTTGTTTTGATTAAATACTGTTAAAAAAAGAGTCTGTTAAGTACACTAACAAAATGTAAAAACAAGACAACTATTTATTTCCTCTTTTGAAGAATGCAATATATCCTGTACATTCATTTTAGCACTGTCTTATATACATATGCACAAACTAATATATGCCCTAAAGTATACTGTATGTGTAGATACAGCCACAAATCAATTTTAATATCTCTTTTCCATTCATTTATATTTCTTATTGTACCCTCCAGTACTTTCAGTGGTTTGAGAAGGTTGCGTGATATTGTATGCATTCTACTGTATATGTATTTACTGGATCTTGGAAGCTTCATATGTAATTTAAAAGCATTGTTTTCAATCTATGGATCGTTCATTTTACAAGAAGAGAAGTGAATTTGTTGTTGTTAATCTGAAAATGACATCCATTCAGAAGCTTACAAGTTATTCATTGTCCATCCTTATTGTATTGCATACTTGGATGAGAGAATATCTGTGACTCAGTAAATTAATTTTTACAATGTTCTCAAGCCTGCAGTTTAGTCATGCTCAATGTACTTGAGATCTCAGCATAAAAACAAATCCATTCATCTATTTTCTAACTGATTTATTGAGGGTTATGAAGGAGTCTGAGGCTCTCCCGGCAAGCAACAGGCAGAAGACAGGATACACCCTGTATGAGATTCCAGTCCAGGGCCCATACAAACACAAATTACACACTCACACCAAAGCCGATTTTCCCAGAAGCCAGTTGACTGGCAGGAGACCAGAGCACCCAGAAGAAAGCCAGTTAAACATGGGGAGAACATGTAGGTAGCACCCTAGGTCCAGAATTGAACCCAGGGCCCCAGTGCTGCAAGGTACAGTAGCAATGCTAACCACTATGCAACTGTGCTGCATAATCAGACAAACAGACAGGCATATTTTTTAAAGTCTCTTATCTTACTTTAAAAAATAGCTTTTACATTTCATCTTGAATTATCTTACTTGATCAAAATATATTATAAAATGATATTCTTTTGAAGGAAATGGGTTTGGATTCAAAAAAGTGCAAAAACCTGTAGGCTAATTTAATTTGTTTCTAGGAGGTGTTTAACTTTACACAGGCAATTGTAAAAATATGTTTTTCACTTAACGAAACACTTCAGTGCATTGGGGTCCAATCCTGCTCCCAGAGAGTCTGTGCATCTGCATATTGTCATTTCAGTTCAGCTTTTAGCAGGCTAAACCCACTGGTTACTTGCCTAACTGGACCATTTCAACAGCTTATTTTCTGGTGCTGCTGTTTTAAAGAGACCTTGAAAACCTGCAGACACGCAGGCCGTCGGGGATCAGAATTGGACAATCTGCGTTAGTGCAATAGAGGCAGATGGCAAACCTTTTCTTAAACATTGTCCTTTTATCTTATCGGTGTTTTGGCATGTACTCTAAATCTTATCCTACTATCAGATGACTGCAAATTCATTTCCAGGCATCTGCAGTTCTTAGAGCTTTTCTTGATTTGACAGCCTCTGCCCACAGAGACATTTCTGCAGCTTGAGAAACAGATGGATGTTTGACAGGGTGAGACTTGAGAGCACCTCAAGATGGATTATGTTTTTTTTTTCTTTTTTGCAGCTTTATGTCCATTTATTTTTTCATTACCCTTCCAGGATACAATTCCGATGTTTTCCTTTTTTGAAAATAATGGCTGATTTGGGCACCAGGAGTTACAAAAGTATTTCATAGGCAGGCAAAACATACACATGTTAAGCATGTTTCAGCCTATGCTGATAATACATTTACTATGGTGTAAAGAAATTACTAGTGTACTTCCTTAACCATCAGAAAATGTAAGATTTAGAAATCCAGAGTTCAATTTTTTGATTGTGGAGAAGGATGACATTTAGTCTGGCATATATTGTGCACATATCTTCAAACTGGAAGGGGTCTATTTGGCTGAAATATAATTAGGTGTGAAGAGCTAATAGTTACATACTGTATACTGTATATATTTATGAGTTTCCAATGACTTAATGTTTTAACATACAGTATCTGTATTTCTTGAATGAATTGAAACAAAGGCCTACGTTTTCTCAAATGACTGGAGAACATCAGTACTCTCATTAAGGCACTGTCACTCCTTGGAGATGAGGGACTGGGACCAATTATTTGCTTTTTTTTGGGCTGAGACAGCAGCAATGTAAAAAAAATTGACAGGTATAATTTGAGGTGTGCTTTCTATCTGTAGGGTAATTGCAGATTGTGCAGCCATATTTATGTTACGTCTTGTATCAAGGCTGCAGAACACTGTCATTCGAGATATGAACTTCCTAGTAAAAATGAAATGCCACTCTACATTTTATAGCCTGGAGTACAAAAGTATTTTTTTGTCTCGGTACATAGAAACTACTCTTTTTGTGGACCTATAAGAGAAATACATTATTCACCCATTCTTTTTCTTTTCTGAAACCTGCTTAAACATCAGAGTATTTTTCATCCATCTTTTTTTGTTATTGTGTGTTATTTATAACGAACATTATAACCCTTAATAACTCTTTCACTGAATCTGTTTCAGATCATTTAATCCAAATATTGTAAAGGTTGAGTGTTCAAAGCATTCAGATTTACCTGCAATTAATTCAAGGTAATTAACAATAAGATACATTCCCTATTTTAATTTTTTAAATTCCAAACAATTTTCACGGCCTCTGATCTAGGTTGGTTATATGCTGCGCATTCTTTTTAAAACTTATTGTGTGGACTACTTTAGTGATTTTAAGGTCATTGAGAAGCATCTGGACACTTTAATGGATTAAATATAGTGTGTGTGTAGTATAATACTGTGACTTTTTCATGTAGAATGAAATACAGAGCATTTTAATATAATGCTCCTTTTACACCACTCTGACCACAGATATTAGTTCTTGTCTGTAACATCCTGGCTGTCTTCACTTTGCTCAATGTTAAAACACAAAGGTTTATCTGGTGTCTCTGATTGTGTGTTTGACTTAGTTATTTGGTATTCTAAGAAAAATGTAATAATCTGAGCAGTTTTGCTCATTTTGCTGAGACAGACTTTGTGTATAAAATGACTAGAATGTACAGGAAACAGGGTTTTGGATGTTTGCGTTTTTAATCATTGAATTGATATGGCAGATTTTTTTTCTCACTTTTTATAAAAAAAATATGCATTAAACTGTATTTTTATATTTACTTACTTTGGGTTAGTGACATTGGTAGTTACCTAAAAATCCAGTATTTAGGTTAGATGAATGTGTTCATTTATTATTTCATTAATTTGTTTCCTAGAATAATTTCATTAAGTAATAGCTCTGCCACCTTTAATTTATCTCACACCTCAGCAAAGAGATCTATTTAAATCAGCATTGTCTGTTTTATGGACTGTCTTATATCACCCAGAAACAGCACAGGGTTTATTTTCACCCATAGGCTTGTAATTCTGTGTGTGTTTGTTCAGAAAATGACATTTCAGGTTGCGTGCTGCTGTCTTGCTTCTGCCATGAAGAAAAATTGAAAGCAGTTTTGACATAATCATGCTCCTTGTTTTAGATAAACACTGCAAAGCACATACTGTGGGTAATAGCTTTGACAGGTTGACAGTGTTAGGCATTACAGACGTACACATACTGTACATTATAGACCTGGAACAGGCATTCAAATTAAATATTAAAATAGTCACTCTTTACCTAAAGATGATTCTTGTCTAAAGTGCAACATCCCTGATTAAAATAATGTGACTGTACTTATGTTTTTTGATCACTAGTCTAGTTGATCATGGAAAATTATTAATTGTTAATTGCTGAAACACAAGGGAATACAGTTATAATGTTAATATGTTAAAATACATCTGTCTTTATCAAATATGCTTTATAAGCATCAAATCATGAAAACCACCATAAACTGTTCAGGCTTGACATTATTAAGCAAAAAAATATTTTTGTTCCAAAGAATAGCAGACAATAATTTTTATTTCAGAGGCCTCTAGGGACACTATCAGTACCAGCAAGACACACAGCACTGTCCATTTTGTGTAGACAAAGAAACACTATCTAAACTCTTTATGGCTTATCTATTCACTGATAAGGCCTGCCAATAATCTGTCACTCCATACAAATTATTACCAAAAACGCACTCTTTCTAGTGCTGGAGTGTCCTGTCTTAAAGCTGTTGCTAGGAAGAAAGCGGGATCAGAAAATAGAATGATTCTGCAGTTTCAAAAGTTCAAGGACTGGAGAAGAGCATCTTCACACTTAGAAACCTTATAAGAAGATATTGTATAACAAGATGCATCTGGACTTCAAAGTGGAATGCCTCACTCAGAAAAGTGATTCTTCCACCAAGGCTAAAGCAAGGACATTACAAAAATATTCTATTTATCTCTTTTTTTATTCGTTCCTAAGCTGGCTCATGCAAAAAAAAAAATAGACACTACACTACTGCATCTAAAATAACCACTCTTTTGATGTGACTTCCAGGTGTGTTGAGGGGTCTCCTTCTTGGGTTTATGAAGCTTGTGAAAATGAATGGTATAATTTACTGTGTTTTTTTTTAATTGTCTTAGAGTAACTTGCAATTCTAAGTTGGTTTTCGGTAACTATAATAACTGTTTACAAAGAATTAGATAAATTTGGTTTGTTTTTCCCAGCAGGCAGGCACATAATGAAATTCAAAAACAAAACCTTCAGAATGAAGGGATTAATTTGGACCACGATTCGTGGATTATGTACTGCAAATCTCTTTACAGTAATGTTTAACAATTATATCATATTCAAACCAGCAGTAAAACAGTTTAATTGCATTTGCATTGAGTAGTTTTTTTTATCTGAATCCCTGTTGTGCTATAAAAAGTCTAAACCTAAATGTTATGACTACTCTGTTTTGTATGCTGCCAATACTACGTTTTCACTATATAGTATACAGAACGTAAAAATGTTGTTCATGGTCTGTAAACTGCACATCATGTATTCTTTTCCTCTTAAATGTTATCTTCTCTGTCTTACGAGAAATAAATATGAGTGCAGTCCACTTAACCAAATTGGATGTTTATAAACCATTTTGATTTCCCTCTGGAATGCCTGGTGCTCAGTGAGAAAAAACAGATGTAGTTCAATACTAGCTTTTATTCCCTGACGTGTAATTACCAGAAATATATACAAGTGAAAGCAGTTCCTCTCTGGGAATCTGTTCCATCTCAAAGGCAGATAATTATTCTTATCATTATTACGGCGATAGATACAAACGAGAGGAGGTCATTCAGCCCTTTTTGGTAGTTAGTAGTTAATTGATCCAAGGATCACATCCAGCCCTTGCGTGAAAGAAACCAGGGAATTGGCGTCAACAACATGACTGAGTATTGTGTTCCGTACTCCCACAAGCCATTGTGATCCTTAGATTAAAAACATTTATAAACATTATTTAGCTCTTACAAAACTTGTATTAAAATCAGCATAGCAGATATGAAACACACACATATACTGTACTGTATATAGAAAATTCACAATAATTGTCATCAGATGCTTTTTTGCTTCCAATTTCCTCTAACTGAATAATGCAATTCAACAAGACTAACAGCAGAAACTAACAGAAGAAGGTCATGTAAGTATTTTCCAGCTAATTGCTTGAAATAAGCACCATCAAAAATCTAAATGTGGTTTTGCATTTTCTTTTTGCAGCAAGTGAACTATAACACAGAGATTTCTTGTGTTATTTGTATTAGATAATTTACCATGGACCCTGTAGACTTTAAGTTCATCTTCAAAAGGGCCAACTAACTTATCATTTACAGTATAGGACATGACTGCCTAATTTAATATGTTCCATTTAGAAAGACCTCAAATCCCAAAAGGATTTAAGTCATGCTTTTTAAATACTCTATATAAATATGTAATGTGATCAATTTATTAGAGATGAGAATTATGTACTAGCGAATACACAAGAGGAGTTAGAAGCTGGTGGGAGAGGGATAAGGAATATGAGAAGATCAGTAAGAGCTGGGTTGTGTAATGTTATGCAGTTAAAGAGACAGAATTCTTTGTGTTGCACGCACAGCTGCACACCCCAATATCAGTACCTTATTCTGAATGCATTTTGGAGAATGTTACAGTACATCACTTTGCATGGAAACAAACACATCTATGACTAGCAACAGAACAGACAGTACAGTAGGTGGCAGTGCAGGTTTTTACCATTTCTGTTAAAAATAACCTACTTCAGTTAGGTATATATTAGGGTATTGGGGCCTCAGAAGTTTTAACTGGTAAAAGTGCTTGTCTGGGTTAAGGTTGAGCTTGGCCTTGTGTTGTGTCACTACCTGACAATACAATTCCCCAATTACTGGTGCAAAAATTGACTGAAGGCTGTTGAGATTAGGGTTTGATTATTCAACCTGGACTCCCTTGGCTCCCATAGGACCCCTGCAGTCTTTAGTTGCAGGTTAAGCCTTGCTAGCAGTGAATGATGTGCCTCTCCTCCAATCAGTGTTAAACCTCCTGTACAGGGCCTATACAGGGCATATGCTAAAATGAGTTGCTTGATGGTGGGTGGGCAGGACTTCCTCTTTTTCTCCTGTATGAGGTTGCAGAGACTGTTTGTGAGAACCAAGATGTAAAAAACATAAAATTGGCAAGTGCAAAATTGGTTAGGAATAACTAACATAATTGGCGATTCAAAATTTAAAACGAATAAAAAATGTTGAGTTGCTTCACAGCTATAGCTCTACTTTCAAATGGTTCGGATTTAACCTGGTATTTTCAGTGAGTCTGTAATGACATTAGTGTGACATTCAAGTTCCTTTCCAATAATTATGTTTCAAATTCATTGTTTTTTTTAAGATTTTGTGCTGCAGAAAAACAAAATATTTAAATCTGAAATCCTGCACGTTTGACAGCTGGATCATGTCTGAAATGTTAGTAGTTAGAATACTTTCTATCTTTGCTTATTACAGGTGCTTTCACTGGGAGCAGATGTTCTGCCAGAATACAAACTTCAGACTCCACGCATCAACAAATTTACCATTCTTCACTATAGTCCTTTTAAGGCAGTCTGGGACTGGCTGATTCTTCTATTAGTTATATATACTGCCATATTCACGCCATATTCTGCAGCATTCCTATTAAATGACCGAGAGGAACAAAAGAGAAGAGAGTGTGGATATTCCTGCAATCCTTTGAATGTTGTAGACTTGATAGTGGATATTATGTTCATCATTGACATTCTCATCAACTTCAGAACAACCTATGTCAACATTAATGAGGAAGTGGTCAGCGACCCAGCAAAAATAGCGATTCACTACTTCAAGGGCTGGTTCCTAATCGATATGGTGGCAGCAATTCCTTTTGATCTACTTATATTTGGATCAGGGTCTGATGAGGTAAGCTGTTATGAATGCATTTCCTCTTCCTTTCGATATATGTACTGTAAGCAATTCAATTACGGATCAGAAGTACCTTGTCTGGATTAACTATACAATAGTTTATATTTGTGTGCTTTTGCATTCATTCAAGAACTTAATTATAACTTATACAGTATATCATTTAGATATATATAAGAAATATATGGCTTTTGGACATTTACTTGGGAAAACCAGTCATCAAAATGCTACCTTCACTCAAGATGTTATAAAGGTAGTTTGTTAAAACAAATTCTAACGTGGTTCAGCATTTCCAAATAAAATAGCTTTGTCATTGCTCAATGATAATGTAGTTTTATTCACTATCAGGGCACATATTGTTGCCTCGATGCATATTTTTCCCAAATTGTATTTGCTTTTCATTCCATAATTTACTCGTGAATGCAATTTGAGTGCTTGGGTGCACGCCTTTTATCTGGAATATATACTTACTGGTGATACAGCTTCGTTGTTTTTCACAGATTTCATTTGTATTACAATGATGAAAGAGTTTTTGTGAAATGAAATAGGCATTTACAGTTTTTTTAGAAGAATGAATAAGCTTTCATCAAGAGAAAAGTAGACAAAAAAGGTGCTGGAGTCAGTTCAAATGAGAAGGAGTGACAATGTTACACTGTAACATTTTAGTAGTCTATCAAAAACCACAAACAAGTCCAAACATGCAACAAAAATTATTCTTATGCAACTTTGTAGACTGTACTCTTATACAGTCAATACAGGTTCTGGACCGTATCAAGAACCTTTTACATTCATTCACTATCAGTTGCTTTGCTGTATGGTGCATGTTTCAAGAATACATTCCCATCATTCCCAACGTATAATGTGTTTGAATGCATCCATGTCTGTTATTATTCACATTGCTATGTGCATTGGATGTATAAGTTATAGCAAGGGTCTCCAGCCCTGGTCCTGGATATCCCCAATCCATTTTGTCTTCCAGGTCACTGCTTCTAAAGATTGGATGTAATTGATCAATTAAGCAAGACATCTGAGATTGAAGCAACTAAGAGGGCTGTGGTCCTTAAGAGCAGAAACGTACACAGAGGTTGCAAATTATCTATATATTATTTAATAAATCACCTCACGAATTGGTCAGAATGACATTGTTCTAGGCCTTTCAAAATATACTCTCCATTGGAGCAACCACTGGTCTATAGAATAGTGATGTGCATGTTTTACATTACTGTAAATTTAAGGAGGTCTGCTTAAGTTTGAGCTATGAGCCTAAGCTTCAGAAGTAGTGTCCCTCGTGTAATGTGCACCATTTTTGTTTAGAATATTTTGAGATCTATTTTTTTTATTCAACCTACTTCCCAACATGAATCCTTCAATGTATTACACTTTATGGGAGACCCACTCTTAAAGTGAAGAGAGATTTAGCAGTATAAAAGGATATTAAATCAACCTTTTAATGGTGTGAATAAGTGAATGTGTATACTCCCTTGTCACTGATTGACCACCCTATATAATTCATCATTAATAAAACCCAAAGCAAGAGCACGTGATATTACCAGGAAATCTCAGCAGATTGTATCTGGCACCTAGTTTAAAGTGTAATCCTAGGATAATCATAGATCAGTGCTTGATGCAATCAGGGTGATTCTAAAATGCTGAGAAACACACTGATGTAATCCAGATGTGGCTTTTTCTGTGAATTATAGGAGGCTAACATTGAATGAATAGTTTAAGAAGAGGAAAAATGCAGAAAAAAGGCAATTCTGAAGAAGGAAAAACGTTAAATAAACCTAAGCTATTGAGATAGAATGAATCTTTGAAAATAATACAAATAATAAATCCTGTCTTCTTATTTAGAAGAACACTTGTTAATATTTCACGGCGATTCCATTAACTTTAATATACTTGCATTTGTACTGTACTTGCAAAATGTCATATATTGTCTGCCCAGCAAGTGCTTCAGTCCAGTTAACAATGAATGACATTTTCCAGAATAATACCAGTAAGTGCATTGTGGGTTGATAAGCTAATAGATCTCAGCAATATGTTAATTAACAGTGGGTATGTTAATTTGGACAATTTAACTCACAAAATCAAAAAGGTTATTCAATAAATGTTCTGCGAAATGATTACAGTACAACAGTAGAGAAACAGTAAAGGTTTATTCCATGCTGAAAGGAAAAGAAAAGACACAAAATGTTTCAACTGAAGCATTGTGTCTCTTTTCTTTTCCTTTCAGCACGGAATAAACCTTACCCTGTTCCTCTGCAGCCTACATATGTTGATGCATTTACCTTCTTGAACTTTCAGTGTGGAGATACATTTTAGAATGTAAAGATATGATTATTATTATATACAGTATTATACAGGTACATATTTATTTAATATTTATTCATATTTAGAAAAATGTAAAACAATTGCCACCTGAAGTATTACCATTTCATCTACAGTACTTTACATATGTACTAAGAATTGACTTATTACTAACTTACCAACTGTAACCTAATCTAATATGGGACTGAATCATGTTTATTAAGAATATTGTTCATTCCTGTTGTCGGAAGCACAGCACTATTCTATCTAGATTGTTCCCATGGTAATTTTGAGGGACTTTCCAAACTTCCTTCATTGTTTTAACAGAATATTTCCCAAAATTTTCACCCTTTTTCCTATGTCTCTGGTGTACTATGGTAATGTTTAACAATGGATTAAGAGTAAGCGTTCAAATGAACCTACTGTATCTTAACAACATAAAGCATAAGGCCGGTTCTATCTACACCCTAGAAAGAACACCAGCCCATCACAGAGCACACAGATACACACAAGCAGACAAGGACAATTTAGAGACACTAGTTGTCCCTGTCTTTGGAGCTTTGGAGGAAACTGGAGTACCTACAGTAGCAAAATAATCTATACATAAATATGAGTAGAGGGATTTTAACATTATAAAATAGAACATACAAAAGCAACTCTATTTTGACCTTCAGTATATGATCATCAAATGCAATACCGGAAAGTGATAATTTCATATATGATATTTCATATGTGTTGTCGCCATACTGCAATAACTTGACTGAGTCAATATTCACAATGCAACACAATGTTATACCAGGACAGGAATTTTCTTTCCCGGACTGTAAGAAGCCTGTCAGGAGACAATAAACACAAGATATCGAGTTTTTCTGGTGTTTAAAACCCCTCATGAAGGATGATAGAACACAATACAAATGATAGGAAGTGATGCATTACCTATAGGTCAATAAGGTACAGTATAAGTAATCTGACATTGCTTACTCTTTTGATAGGTTATTTATAATATACTTTAGGTCTTATATATGCAACTGTGGAAGCAAAAAAGTCTATCAATGCTTGCTTCCAGTGCAGATATAACTGCTTACAACCCAATGGAAAAAGATCTTAGACAACACTCTCAACTTTGTGATAAAACATCCTGCTTAGCTTTCCAAGGACACCAGCTGTGGATGGAAAAGGCAGAGCTATGAATGCATTCCCACATGCTGTGACAAATGAATATCTCCTACAGCCTCTCAGTGTTAATGTTTAATATCCTAAACTGATACAAATCTTCAAAACAGGACCAATAAAAGCTTTTTCCTGGTACCAAGCTATAAGCTCTTTCCCAGCTGCAATGTGTAAGAAGATGTGAATCAGTGCACTTGTTTTTTTTTCCACACAAAAAAAGATTGTAATGATGTTACAGTATTAATGCAATATAAAGAATGGATACTTACTGTACCAACCTTGATACAGTACCTCAATATTTTTGTCATAGTGTTCAAGATACAAGTTTATTATGTGAACATAGTTCTTTGGAATTAATTACTACTGAACTGAAAAATGGATGGCAAAACCAAAACTGATTAGTAAAGATTTACTGTAAACTGGAGATTATATCAACAATACATACGGCTGCTTTCAACAGTCTTGTGTTTGGTACCCCATAGGACCTGCATAGGTCACCAATCTGAATGAGCGTCTAACTAAATGAAGGCTTTGGGTCGGAAAAAAAACATTTCAATGGAGTCTTATTTCTCCAACATTACTCCCAGGCATTTGAGCAAAATAAAAATGTGCACTGGCAGTCATGAAATGATCTGCAGGTTCACATTACCACACTCTGCCCATCTGTGAAGCATGCAGGCTCATAACCAAGGTCATTGGTGTAAGAGAAATGACATCCATTTTAGATGTTGAGCAAGAAACAGCTCCGATTTTGTTTCTGTCTTGTATGAGTAGAATTTGTAGTTTTAATTCTCAAATGTGATGTTCCTAATGCTTTCATTTTCTGTGGAAAAATAGACCATTGAATGTATAATGAATGATTTTATCAGCTTCAATTTCATCCATTCCAGAATTACTGTGAATTCACAAGACATACAGTGCCTTGCGAAAGTATTCGGCCCCCTTGAACTTTTCAACCTTTTGCCACATTTCAGGCTTCAAACATAAAGATATAAATTTTTTATTTTATGTGAAGAATCACCAACAAGTGGGACACAATTGTGAAGTGGAACGAAATCTATTGGATTTTTGAAACTTTTTTAACTAATAAAAAAATGAAAAGTGGGGCGTGCAAAATTATTCGGCCCCCTTGCGTTAATACTTTGTAGAGCCACCTTTTGCTGCGATTACAGCTGCAAGTCGCTTGGGGTATGTCTCTATCAGTTTTGCACATCGAGAGACTGAAATTCTTGCCCATTCTTCCTTGCAAAACAGCTCGAGCTCAGTGAGGTTGGATGGAGAGCGTTTGTGAACAGCAGTTTTCAGCTCTTTCCACAGATTCTCGATTGGATTCAGGTCTGGACTTTGACTTGGCCATTCAAACACCTGGATACGTTTATTTGTGAACCATTCCTTTGTAGATTTTGCTGTATGTTTGGGATCATTGTCTTGTTGGAAGATAAATCTCCGTCCCAGTTTCAGGTCTTTTGCAGACTCCAACAGGTTTTCATCCAGAATGGTCCTGTATTTGGCTGCATCCATCTTCCCCTCAATTTTAACCATCTTCCCTGTCCCTGCTGAAGAAAAGCAGGCCCAAACCATGATGCTGCCACCACCATGTTTGACAGTGGGGATGGTGTGTTGAGGGTGATGAGCTGTGTTGCTTTTACGCCAAACATATCGTTTTGCATTGTGGCCAAAAAGTTCGATTTTGGTTTCATCTGACCAGAGCACCTTCTTCCACATGTTTGGGGTGTCTCCCAGGTGGCTTGTGGCAAACTTTAGACGAGACTTTTTATGGATATCTTTGAGAAATGGCTTTCTTCTTGCCACTCTTCCATAAAGGCCAGATTTGTGCAGTGTAAGACTGATTGTTGTCCTATGGACAGACTCTCCCACCTCAGCTGTAGTTCTCTGCAGTTCATCCAGAGTGATCATGGGCCTCTTGGCTGCATCTCTGATCAGTCTTCTCCTTGTCTGAGCTGAAAGTTTAGAGGGACGGCCAGGTCTTGGTAGATTTGCAGTGGTCTGATACTCCTTCCATTTCAAGATGATCGCTTGCACAGTGCTCCTTGGGATGTTTGAAGCTTGGGAAATCTTTTTGTATCCAAATCCGGCTTTAAACTTCTCCACAACAGTATTACGGACCTGCCTGGTGTGTTCCTTGGTCTTCATGATGCTCTCTGCGCTTTCAACAGAACCTTGAGACTATCACAGAGCAGGTGCATTTATACAGAGACTTGATTACACACAGGTGGATTCTATTTATCACCATCAGTCATTTAGGACAACATTGGATCATTCAGAGATCCTCGCTGAACTTCTGGAGTGAGTTTGCTGCACTGAAAGTAAAGGGGCCGAATAATTTTGCACGCCCCACTTTTCATTTTTTTATTAGTTAAAAAAGTTTCAAAAATCCAATAGATTTCGTTCCACTTCACAATTGTGTCCCACTTGTTGGTGATTCTTCACATAAAATAAAAATTTATATCTTTATGTTTGAAGCCTGAAATGTGGCAAAAGGTTGAAAAGTTCAAGGGGGCCGAATACTTTCGCAAGGCACTGTAATTGCAGTCCTTGTAGTGTTGCGTAAATGCTTACATATATATATATATCAACCATTCATAAGAAAATGTCACTTCGTTACAAATGTGCAATATTATCATGATTTGTAATTGAAACTATGCCAAACTCAATATTGACCATGGCAGCTTTCTGCTTAGTATGAGGTGTTTTAGTATTGCTACCTTTTTGAATGATTTAATTTGGTTATATGTGAGAGAATTTTCAAATTATCAGTGCAAGTGCTGACTTCTAAGCAATAGATTGTACAGAAGATCCTGGAGTACATATACTGTATGCACAACAAGAATTGATGTACAGAAATTGAGGAAGTCATCTCTCTATATTAGATCAATTTTATTTTTTTTACCAAAAGGCTATTGAAGACACCAAATAAACAGTATTGTCAGCAATTGCTATGACCCATAATACTGAATATTCAGTGCCAGGTATACATACAAATCTAATTTTACACTGGTTAGCAAATTTCATGTAAATTTGCAAATAAATGTAAATGAACTTCATCAATTAAACAGTGACATCTAGGGTAAAAGCATAATGTCTTTTTGAATTATTATGCCTACACCATGACTTATGAATGAGGATTTGCTATATCTCAGGGCTGGTTGTTATTGAAACTTCATGTTAATTCAGATTTTACCCATTGGCCATGGAAACATGCCAAGATTAAGTAAAGCAAGATGTTTGTATAGAAGTGCAGCTAGCTTAGCTTTGATAGAATTGCTTTTCTGTTGTTGTCATTGTTCAAACTAGCCCACCATGCTATTTTTTATTGAAGGGAAATTTAGTATACAAATAATGGCTAGGTTTGGATCAGTTAGTCATTATGTTAGTCATAATGATTGCACATCTCCTTTATTGTCTACTGTAGGTTTGTGAATAGGTTAAGTAATACTTAACGGGTAGGATCAGTGTTATATACAAATTGCAGTAAGCATGCTAATTAAAATAATAAAGCTTCCACTGTGTAGCAATTGGTGATTATGATAAAGCATAAAGCTTTAGACTTTCAAAGTCTAGAACATAAGAAAGGTTATATGAGAAAGGAAATTTGACGCACCTAGCCTATTTGATTTATATACTGTACCTAATACCTTGTTCCAGACCCCCTCTTTGTGTAAAAAATACCTCCTGTTTATATTTTTACATGCTTTTCCATGTAACTTCCACTTGTGTTTTCTGGTTTGTGTTTGATGTGTTTGATTTGTTTTTCTACCGATTCTGCAGGTAATCCCTGGGTTAACATTGTAATTGCCTTTCAGGACTTTGAAGGCTTGTATCAGCACCTCCTTGTAGCCTTCTCTGTTCAGCTGTAAACAACTTCAGCCATTTTAGCGTGTCAGTGTGATTGTCCTCTTAAAGAACATTCCTATTCCTTTAAATCTGGAAATATACTGTAAGTGGTCATTCTACACTGAATTGATCCAGACTGGCAACATCTTTATTTTTACCAAACTTCTATTCTTAATGAGGCCTTTTATATGTATTCTCATTTTCTGTCCATTAACCAGTTCTCAATTTAAATATCCCAATTAATTTGAATGCGTGCTGTGTGCAATTTCAGAAAAAATCTTTCATGAGGAATGTTATTAAATGCCTTCTGAAAACCTTAACATGCCAAGCCATATGCTCTGTGTCTGTCTATTGCTGTTGTACTGTATCTTGTTGAAAGATCAAGTTAAGCAAGGCCTAACCTTCTCCCTTTAATCCTATTTCCATGTCAAAGGATGAGTACTCATTACATAAAGTTGTCACTGTTGTCTTGTGTCAGCTGCATCTCTTTTGATTTCTGTTATTATTCTATACTTGATAATCTGAATGCATCACAAAAGTAATTCAGAAACTAATATGATATCCTTGTGTTCTGTCCTTAGACAACCACTTTGATTGGGCTCTTGAAAACAGCAAGACTGTTGCGGCTGGTGAGAGTGGCTCGTAAGCTGGACCGCTATTCTGAATACGGTGCCGCAGTACTGATGCTGCTTATGTGCATTTTTGCACTAATTGCACATTGGCTTGCTTGCATTTGGTATGCCATTGGAAATGTGGAAAGGCCTTATCTGGTGCATAAAATTGGCTGGCTTGATTCTCTCGGGATACAGATTGGGAAGCGGTACAACTATAGCGATGCCAGTTCCGGACCCTCAATTAAGGACAAATATGTTACTGCACTGTACTTCACCTTCAGCAGTCTGACAAGTGTTGGATTCGGCAATGTGTCTCCAAATACCAACTCCGAAAAAATTTTCTCCATATGCGTCATGCTGATTGGCTGTGAGTGGCAATTAAACTTTTAACTATTCTATTTTACAGAAGGTTTGTATCTATTCCCTTAAGTGTGTTGTTTTCTCCTCACTTCCTACATGTTTAGTGTAGTTTTTAAAAGATCTATCTGATCAGGCTTATGAATGTGAATAACATACGGGAATCAGTCTATAAAAGACTACTTTGAACTGTACTCGCAGTTTAAATGATTTAAAAACAAATTTGGAATGTTTCAGTCAAAAATATTTCGTTTTACAACTATGTCGAAACCACAGAGTTTTGAACCAGTTTACTTCTGTGTTCACATTTCTTTCTTTAGAGCTAAAGAAGGATTTTTGCTCAAATTACCCTGTGTTTGTACAGCACAAAAACATTATTTTCTTTCTCAGTCTTTTAAATTACAATACAGTTAAACTTCCTCTAAAATCTTATATAGGATCAATAACGAACAGAAAGTAGGGGTAATGCACGAATGCACTAGCTATGTATGAGGGGCCATTTAGGCCATTATTCAAACTTTACCGCTCATAAACACAGATTGGTCTCACGTACACACAAAATGCTCTCACACTCTCCATTTTACCTCTCACACAGAAAACGCTCTCACATTCACTAGTTTTGTTTCTCACATTCACATTGTGAAGGAGTGTTTTATGTGTATGTGCGAGGTAAAACTAGTGAATGTGAGAGCGTTTTGTGTGTATGCGAGAGCTAAAATGGAGAGTGTGAGAGCATTTTCTATGAATGTAAGAGGTAAAATGGAGAGTATGAGAGCATTTGTGGTGTATGTGAGAGAGGTTTGTGCGTGTGAGAGAGCATTTTGTGTGTATGTGAGAGCAATTGGTGTGTGTATGAGAGGTAAAGTTTGAATAATGGCCTAAATGGCACCTCATAGCTACAGCATGTGTCCTGATTGTTTTCAGATAACAATTAGACCTGATAATGTCAGTTTTTGTCACTGTTACTAAAGCTTTACTTCTTTATTTTTGCAATTAATTCTCTTTTGTCCTATTTCATGTAGATGAAATGATCATTTCATGCATTAAAACGACAATCAAATTACACATAAAAGTTTCCAGCAGAAAAGAGAAAACGAGGCAACAGTACAAATTAAATTCCCATGAGGACTTTTTTTTATCTGCTGTGTTTCGTAGCGCTGATGTACGCCAGTATCTTTGGGAATGTGTCAGCAATTATACAGAGGCTGTATTCTGGCACAGCAAGGTACCACATGCAGATGCTTCGGGTGAAAGAGTTTATCCGATTCCATCAGATTCCTAACCCTCTTCGGCAGAGACTGGAAGAGTATTTCCAACATGCTTGGACATATACTAATGGCATCGACATGAATATGGTATGTGCATAATTACAACAATTTACCAATAAAAATATGGAAGCAACACCATAACTAACTTCTTTATAATACCATATTACATATTACTACTTCTTTGAAATACTAAACCAACACTAGTGATAATAGCTATGCTACCTCTGTTGAATGCACTCTGTTTGCTGTTAGTTCTTGTACTTATCAAAAGTAACATTGTAGGAAATTGTGTTTAACACAATTAACAAAATACTAGTCCATTCCATCTGGAAAAATGATAATAAAGCTTACAACCAAATGGATTGTTTGTATTCAATGTACTTAAAAACCACTTGTCCTTTTTTCTTGTCTGCTTCATATCTAATGGAATGACTACACAACTCTGGTAAGAGCAGGAGGTATTTATGTGAAAATCGAACTGATTTTTATAAGAAACCATTGCTTGTGGATTTTTTTTCAGGCTTTCAAATAGCTTTCTTTTTTAAAATTACTTTCTTTGCAGAAGTAAGTAGGAGAGATGAGCAGGGCCATTTCGGCATCATTTCCAACCTAAAGAAAACAGTGAAATAACACGATCTGTTTCAAATAAAATTCAGTGTTTGTTTAATTTCTCTCACCCAAGTCATGCACAAGACTTTGGTTCATGTGCATATGGTGACTTCTATTTTCATTGAGAAAAAAATAAATATAAATATACACTGTAGTAACACAGCAGCCAAGCTTTTTCCTTTTCTTTGCAGCTCAAACACATGCATGCCAGCTTTTAATTAGTGTGGCTCTTCGGATTGCAAACATTGTGCATATGCCACAGATTGACTTGCATGTAGATCTGCAACCTTGCTTTTTGCATGAAATCCGTGTCTTTAAAAATGCTACCATTATTTTCATATCACTTCTAAAAACAAATTAAGATACAGAAATCAGCACGCTTTCGGTTCTGATTTTTTATATATTGTATCATTAAATTGGAAGAAAACATATATTTATGTTTTTGAAACATACCTGCACCTGGCAAATATTTTGTTACTTTTTCTAATTATTAAAATCTCACAAAGCTGCATTTATAGCTACTGAAGCATTTACTAACTGCTCTTATGGATATCAGCTTTAAACTTATTCTGAAAAATATTTTTCTAATAATGTTTTTACAAATCTGGTATACTCTTTTTATGACCTAGAGCCTATTTTCTTTTTCTACTTATAGCAAACCACTCTCGGAAAATATGAAAAGTTCATAAGCAAAAGACAACTATTCTTCAGTACAGAAGATTTTAGTAAAATATTGTATGTCTTTTCACTTAAATTATGGTAATTTGCTATACAAAATATAAAGATTAGATTTCAATTGCAGTTACCAAAGAATGACATGAAAATTATTAAATATTTTGAGATTTGAGTGCATAATATAACATTACAATAACAATAGTTTTATCAAAATAAATTATTATTTAAAATAAATTATGTAAATATCTTAAAGATAAAGTTTTTGGAATAATTATTTTAGAACAGTGAACAATACGCCATGAAAACAATTTGCAATAAAGCTAAATATATTTATTTGAACTGTGTATGTATATTGAAAATATACTGTTTATACTTTTAGCAAATAAAATACTGTACTGTAGCTGAGAATAATGGATATATTAAATGGTAAAAAACAGACAGCAAAGTTGTTTTTTATACTTTAGAAAAATAGACACTAACTTTTTTATTTTAAATAGGAAAACTACTGTAGTTCTCTTTTTGATCCCTCTGATCCAGAGAGGTAAGTTGTTTTTACAAAACAATTCTGAAGGTACTTTGGCATCTAAAGATGACAAATGATGCTCCTACTCAGATATTTTAAAAACAACAGGATTTTTCTTTGAGTAAATATACTGAATTGTTCTTTCAAACTCCCATCATCTTTGTAAAATTCCTGAAAAAGCATTATTTTAAAATTCTTTCATCAAATTGTTTTCAAATAAAAAAACGTTTTTAAGAGAAATGGCATGGTTTGAAATAATAAAAAAATAATCATATTGAAAAGCAATTTTTTCATTACATTTGTGAAATTCTTTGGTGATTACAATACTAGAGGTAAAAATTAAGTAAGTAGCAATAATGATGATAAATGAGTAGGTTTGTTATTAGTATTAGGAGTAATAGTAATGCCAGTTTAATCAGTTTAATCAAATATATTTAGCTTTATTTGGCAGGAAGATGTATTCTTTTGCCTTATTAAAATTATTTCTATTTTTACATTAGAATTCTGACTCCCACATAAATATGCATGTTTCAAAATTCATATCTGTCTCCTTTTCCTTGAAGAATTATTTGGAGTTTGTGTAAGTTAACTGAATAGGACCGAAAACAAAAAATGTATCTTATGAAATCTGAAGGAAGAGAAAGATCAGAACAGAAACTGTTGTAGCAAGCTATTGAGATCCCATGGTTTGGCCCTGTAGTGTTTTTATAGTTTGTACTGTCCAGTTGTACAGAAGGAAAGCTTCATTTTTTATTTACTTTATTTAAATCAGATATTATACAGTTTGCTTCTGACCTAGGAATACCACAGTTGGAAAATTGATCCTTTAATCTTTTGTATTTTGTGTTGAATATGGTAATTGATTTCAGAAAAATACCTTACGTTCAGAAAGTAATTTGATTACTTTATTGATTGAAAGTGTATGGTAGTATACATCTGTTGTTTGTGTATGTCCCTGTATTCTTTTGTCTGCTGATGACTATAATTAGCATTGATAGTTCTTGTGTTTTTTTTATTTTAAAATGTTCCTGCTTAGGTCCTAAAGGGGTTTCCGGAATGTCTGCAGGCTGATATTTGCCTTCACCTCAACCAGAGCTTGCTTCAAAACTGCAAAGCTTTCAGAGGAGCTACCAAAGGTTGTCTGCGAGCTCTGGCCATGAGATTTAAAACCACTCATGCTCCTCCTGGAGACACGCTGGTGCATTCTGGAGATGTCCTGACTGCACTGTACTTCCTGTCTCGGGGCTCCATTGAAATCCTGAAGGATGACATTGTTGTTGCAATACTTGGTAAGTACCCTGTGGATACTGTGTTAATATTATGTTATTATAATTAACTCTTTGTGCAGTGCAGTAACCCAAACGCATTAATACAGATGTGTTCCAAAAGAAGCATTATCACCACATTTCAGTGAACGCAGCCGTGGAATTGCCTAATCATTTATGTAAAAATGGAACCATCAGACTTTCTTTGCTCCTGAAAATTTCCAAGCTTTTGAACTCGTTACACTCCATACAATAAATAAACATAGACAAAACTACTCCTCCACTGTACAGTGCGACAATTAAACCTGAAATGCAGCAAAAAAGTATCTTTTTTCTTTTTTTGAAAATGTATTAATGCTGTGAAGTAACTAAAAGCAGGACTGATTAGGTGTATTAGGCTTGTCCTTTTTCTGGTTCTGTCAAAAAGCTTTGCCAAACAGAGAAAATGAAGTAAATACTTTAATTTTGTCCATTTGAGTGGGAGGACAAGTTCTTTCTGAAGGTTTAGTGAAAAATTACAAAACAAAAAATATTGTTCCTTTAATTAAATTTAAATACTGTACAAAATGTGTAATGGGAATTATATCCAGGATGCCAGTCATTGTTATACAGTAGTTCAGGTGGGTAGCTGCGTCAGCATGCCTAGGCTGCAAAGGAACAAGTAAAAAAAAAGAAGAAAGAGAACACAACATTTCGGCTGTGGAGCCTTCTTCACACCTGACACACCTGAAGAAGGTTCTCTTTCTTCTTTTTTTTCAGCATGGAATAAACCTATTACTTGTTCCATTGTTATACAGTACATACTGTATATCTTTTTCATGATTTTTTTTCTTCTTGATAAAAATGGAAATTGGATCATAACAAGCTTAAAGAAAAATGTAAAATGTGGCTAATTGTATTTACAGTATTCATTGTGCAGATTTATTTATTCACAGCAATGTTGTCTGATGGGTGTGCAGTGGCAAAACTGATGATAATTTCCTCACTGTTTCTCATAGCTGCTACAAGCATTCATAAGAAGCTGTAAATAACGCTTTGAACAACAGATGATTATGGTATTTTGGACAAGTAGAAGTGCTATGTGTAATAAAGAAAAATTGCATACTTTCTAGTACTTCACTTTTAGATGAAATAGGTGAAACACTTAAGGTCTGGCCTGTAGAGGATTGCTGTTTGAAATATATTATTAGCTAATTTGCAGAGACTGACATTCCCTGAGGGATAGGTGCACAGTATTACGTCCCAGCTAAGATACTATGCAGCCATTCATTTTCCAATTCAGCCCAGCACAGAGTACATTAAAGCTGGCAGCGTTTCAAGTCAAAGAGGTCTTCTCTTTCCAAGGGAGTAGAAAATAATTGCTACATCCAAACAGATAGTCACTTATTGCTGAAAGAGTTGACGATGTACTAATATTACACACTAACCCTTACAGATACCTATGTTTCAGAAGTCACACAGAGCTACAAAAATGTTTGCCTGCTGTGGAACACAACAAGAGAACACACTACTGCTGTACAATGTATGTTCTCTTTTGTTCATGAAAGTCAGATTTTGTAATATAGTTATTTTTAACATTAGTCATGTAGTGCATCATTGTTACAGTACATTGCTATTTTGGTACTATGGTTGCTTTAGTATGAGAATGTAATTGGTTACCTGTTCTAATGCTTCTAATTTTGCATTCTGATAAATAATACAGATGTTGTTTTTTTTAACTGCAGACCTTTCTAAAGATATTATTTATGTATATGTAAGGTTACAGACTAACTATCTGTATCTATCGGCATTTTTGCCCTTGCACACTGCTCTGCATTTAATAGCTGTACAGCTCTGCAGTAGTACTTCATACCTGTGGCTTTTCTGCACTCTTTTATTTACTAAGAACATTCCCCATGTGGTTTCAAAACAAACCTTCCAATCCTTTTTTTGTGTTCTAATAGATTGCAGTTGGTTTGGTGAGATTTCTGGCTTCTCTGTAATTTTAAAGCAGTGTGGGCAGAAAAACAAACTCCACTGGTCATTTCTGAGAAAGAGCCAAAAAATCTGCTTTATATATATTTATTAATTAAGGTATATACAGTTTCAAAACATACAATACTTCTGTAGGGGTTACATTAAAAAATCTTCCATATAATAAAAGATAGGGAGTTGTCACCCTGCCATATTAATAAGAATTGTATCTTCAGTGTGTACAGCATACACTACAGTATTTATTTTCCATAAAAATGTCCGGGTATCCTCCTTCTACAAAATGAATTGAAATCCCTCATAAAAAAATATTTAAATGTATGTTGTTGCTGTTCTCACATTTCTCATATAAAGAAAGCTTACCTGTTGAAGCTAGATTTGTTTTCAGTTTGAGCTAAAATGACTAGTCTTGGTCTTGCAGTTGACCAAGCAGTGGAGGTAATAGAAAAAATATTTATTTACATACTATAGAAATACATTTCTATATTGAACAGCTTTTCCCACGTTTTGCTGTGATCTCTGTTTCCATATATTACTTTAAGATTATTTTATATATATATATTGCTTAGGTAAATTTGCTGCTAGCAGTTATGGCCTAAATCCTTTAATGTGCATCTTTCTTGTGATTTTAGATTTTTTTTCATTTGTCTAGACTAGACAGTTTTTCATTTGCAGTGAAAAAAAAGACTGTTAGGGATGAACTAATGTATCTGAATTACTGCTGCCAGCTTCCTAATAATGCAGATCTTGTCAGATTACTCATAATGCAGCTTTCATTTTCTGTGAAGAAAATAGCTTTGCACTCCCACACTAACTACAATGCAAGGAAAAACCCCAAGTTGTTCTGTCTTTGTAAAATAATATCTCTTTGCAGTTCTGACCTGGTGGAAGACATTTCAGTTTTGCAGCTTCTTGTAAAAAGATTTGGCAGCTGTGAAGAGTCCTATGTAAAGAGCTTTGCAAATAAGTTTTTAAAAGAGAAGGGAATATTTATTGAATTGCATATTTTTGGATTTAATCTTCTGCTCTCCACATAGTATGTGAAGTCAATTCTGCTATTCAGTGTTATTGACAAGTCTTTCAAATGACTAGAGGATTTTTTCCAGTATCTCACAGTTGGCTTCAAGCAGGTGTTACAGGTTAAGCCTTACTTAAACATGTCTATCTTACACAGTGAATGGGCTTTACAGAATCTGCTGGCATAATAAGATCAAAGTACAATGAGTCCTAAGCAAATCTTATAAACTAAAAAGCAAAAAGTAAAAAATCGAGGAACCATAATCACTTCAGATACAGGATTTTTACTTGATTTTTATCTTAATTTATGCTCTTCTAGTTTTGCATGCTTCAGTAGCAAATGTTGATATTTAATGTGGGATGATTAGTTAGTTCTAACATTAACATGTTTAAATTTGGCCCGCATATCTTGGCAGAGTGTTTGACACAATATACTGTACACTGCAGTTGCACAGTTAATCGATAGGTTACACACAGACAGCTTTATCTCAGTGGTCTTCCAGCAACTGTCCATTTCCCATCATCCTAGAATTACTTAATAAATCTAAAAAATGTCTTACTGTCTTAGTCTGTACCTTATGTTTATTTTGTATAAAATCGCAAATAAAATCATTAAAGGAAAGAGGGAAAATGCAGCAAATTAATCTAGATTAAGAGTAAATAACATATTAATTACTACAGTATAGTGAAAAGATCCACAGATGTGTTTAACTCGTTAGTGTTGAACTATATTAATATAACAAATTCTCTAGAAAAGATAACATTGAGCTAGGCCGTAAGATTTTTAAGCCGTAAGTGAGCAGTATAACCTTATGTTCCAGTCTATCTAAATTCTATAATGAACCAGTGTAATTTACAGAGAACAGAGATGTATGTTGATCTAGAGTACTAGTTAGCACATGACCTACAGATGTCCGGACATACTGTAGTGTATTACACCCTACATTCGAAGATACTGCAGTAGGTAAGGCGTAGGAATAGTGTAATCTCTGAGATAAGGTTATATATAAATAATTCAGCATCAGATACTCAAAGCCTGGAGAACCAAGAAACCAAGAAATTTTATACAGGTGGAAGACAAATATGAAGCAGATGGTGTCAGTTTATGATAACAATCTTCATTTTGTTACAGTTCAGAATTGGCTCTTGCAGCTATATCTTAATTTTAGACACATGCTGTCTGTTTTGTTCTGCAAGTAAGCCTCACCACATTTAGTGTCATCAGCATAGCAGTAAAACTCAAGTTCAACATGTAGAATAATGTGACCAAAAGGAAAGATGTGAATACAAAATAGTAAAAGTGCCAGCACCCTGAGTAAGTGGGATAACAGGTTTAAACAGCTATGATTTACAAATTGGTTCCCAGTTATCCTCAGAATCTTCCATGAAATTAACCAGCATGTCATGGTTGACAGCATCAAAAGCTGCACTTCAGTCCAGAAAGATAAGGATATTATGAGACCAAACTTCAGAAACCAACAGCAAGTTACCTTAACAAGCGCAAATCCATTACTGAATCTCTATCAAAAGCCAGACTGTAAAGGTCCAGAAAGCTCATAAGATTCAAGATGAGAGTTTAACTGAGCTGCTACTGCCATTTTTTTAAAGAAAGGTGTCTTTGGAAATAGGATGGTCGTTGTTAAGTAGCTGGTGGTCCTGGCTAGGTTTCACACAGATGTGATAGAAGCTGATGATAACCAGAGACATTGTTCTGTTTGAAGTGCTGTCCTCTGGATGTGGTATTAAACTAAAGGTCTAGACAACTTGGTCATTAAAGATCACATGGTATTTTTCAAAGGAGTAGGGTGTTAATCTCAGTGTCCTGGGTTAGTACAATCTAGCCTTACTGCAGTACCTTCTCCATTCAGTTAGTGAAACACTTTCTCATTTCTCTGTATAATCTGTTATACGGTTGTGTAACACATCTTCAGGTGCAGAATCACCACCACAAATCACTCAAATGGGTGCAAAACTTCATGGGTAAAGAATTGAACTTATTTTAGATGCACAAATGCTGTGTACATGCAAGGATGATGGGTGATGTTTCTAATCTGGCTCTTTCACAGCAGCAATCACAGATCTGGCTGACATGTCTGATTGTAGCTAAAAACATTGTTGGAGCTCTGTTTGCCTTCTTCTTCCCTCTCCCAGTATCACTGGATCTTGGTCTTCTTATTTCTATTATATTCTTAAAATGTGTTATTCTTGTTATATCCATGGTGTCAGTGGCAGAGGAGTGCTGCTGCTGACACAGTCAGACCGTGTTGAATCGTTGCTGTCTGTTGGTATTTTGCAACTTCTTAGGTAGAAACTAGGAAAGGGCTGCCACTTAGGAAGATGGGTAAGCAGGTTTTTGGTGGGGTGCGGGACAGTTATTTTTCTTAGGTTGTGTTGAATTTTGAATGATGTGGTTATGAAAATAAATATAAATCACAAAATATTATTATAATGCTGTCCCTCTGTAAAAAAGTGTCTTTATGGCTCCTATTTGCGTTTACCTTCAAGACGTACTAATTTGACTGCAACCCTCACCAGGAGTAAGTGATTTGAAAATGAGATGACACATTCTAATCTGAGTGAATGTCAATTCTCCCAATTCAGGGAGATTTTTTTGATTCTCAGTGATGTTGCACTGTCTAGAGTGCTACTTGCAATAGCATTTGATCTGTTTGTGATTCGACAAAATCTGGTGGTGGTGATTGCATTCTAAATTCTTTATAAATCTAAAGACAACTGTGGAGTTAAGGTGCAGAGTTTTAATATATCTCTGCAGTTTGCTGGTCAGATTTAAGAGAAGAATTAGAAGGAATTGCATTTGGAGACTGTTTAAATACTGAATTTCAGTGCCATAAATACTAGCTAGGCCAAGGGTGTTACTGGGAGTAGATAGTGTAGGACTATTATACTACCAAATATATAAATTCATGGACATTTATGAAACTCTGACAGAAATGTTGAATAGGTGCCAAGTCTGTAAACTGTATGTAAAGTTGAATTCTGAAGAGAGTATTTTGGCTTCAAACATACGACTTATAAATCTTGTAATTCAAGATGTAATTCAAGATAGGTCTGTCTACACCTTGCCATAATAATGTGGTATAATGTAGTCTTGTCTGGGTTTCAGTTAAGATAAGAAGATCTAATTTATAGTCAGTGATAAGACCATTGATTAAACTTCCTTGGCTGGCAAATATCAGTATCTGCCTGTGACTAAGTACAATTGGCATACAAATGAAAATCAAGATTGTATTCATGTCCCAAAATAAAGGATATAGACAGAAAGCATCAGGGGACCAAGCAGGAGATCCTGAGGGACACCAAACTGCACAACACATAACTGTAATTACAATCATCAAGCGAGACAAATTGACGCTGACTTGAAAGACAGGACTCAAATCAGTCCATAACTTTACCTAAAAGGATAATAGATAGATAAAACTGCAAGTGATATAACAGAATAATATAATAAACGGTTTCAAATACAAAACATCTAAGAAAATAGGAGGTGTATTTGTTTTAACTTTTTTGCTATGATAAGGTTACTACAAACCTCCAATAAGACAATTTTTGTGCTGTTGTTCATGTGAACAATATTTGTGTTTTCTTCTAGGGAAGAATGACATTTTTGGGGAAATGATTCACCTTTACGCAAAACCTGGAAAGTCCAATGCAGATGTCAGAGCATTAACTTACTGTGACTTGCATAAAATTCAAAGAGAAGATCTATTAGAAGTGCTTGATATGTATCCAGAATTTGCTGACCATTTCTTGACTAATTTAGAACTCACTTTCAATCTACGAGATGACAATGCAAAGGTATTTTATTAGGATTGCTTTCATTAATGGGATAGAAAACATTTGTGACTCAGTGATTAGCCTTATGCTGACCTTTATCATATCCATGTTTTAGTTTTATTAATATATTTATTATAGCAAGATTAATACATTAATACTAATGAAACTAAGGATGTGAGTCTGGTGAGTCTTACATTGTTGTCCCTGTGTGCATTTTCTGATATATTTTGTTTTTAGATTGCATTACACGGTGAATAAGAGCAGTCAAATCTGGTGTATTTTTAGATCAGTGGAATGTCCTTGGTTGGACTGTTTACAATTAATCCTCGGTCTGTGTGACCTAAAACTTGATAAAGTCACAGAATAATAGTATTCGCTAAATCTAAAGAAGCCAGAAAAAGTATATTAGTTAAAAGAAATCCCTTAAATTAATGAAAGTAAAATAAAATTCACTTAAAAAAATAAAAAGATATACTATATATATAAATGCATAATTCAAAGAAACACAAAACTCGCAGAATACCAATGCAAGAATCAATGTTACAGTTTTGATCCTTTCTACCTGCTGCTAAAGTCAGAGGTTTAATGCTATTTGTTTTACAGAAGTAAGTACACACCTTTAGCAATTCAAAAAATGAAAATTCACACAGGTAAACATCTAAAAATGAAAACTGCTTGATGTATTAGTAAAGAAGCATACACAGACAAATAAATATCTAATATATATTGTTTAATTGCAGGCAGACTTCTCAGATACTAACGACTCTGATGAGGAGGATGGCAAAGGACGCAGACGAAAGATTTCTTTTAACCGCAAAACAGACACAGGTAAATTCTAAATAATCTCTTTCACTGTATGTGCAGTATGTCCCATTCATTATTTACTACTGTATCACTCCTTCAACTGAAGCTGACTCTGCTCCAGACACTCTGTGGCTGGCAGTTTGAAAAATGTCAGCTGCCAGTGCGCATTTCAGGGGAACACATGAGCCCTTCTCTTCCATCCTGTGCTGATATGCCAAGTAGATTAATATGTTGCCTTTCCAAAACTGGGAAAATGAGTGGGGGCCAGGAAAGTTAGCACGGTTCCAAGTGCTAAAACAGGTAGCCAAGTCTAGTGGTATAATAACTGGCTATAACAAACTCGGCTAAAAAGGACTGGTACTTTTAATAGCTTGAAAGACAAAAATATCACTCATTATGTAGCGTGTACAGCACTGGCACAAACACAAGCAGCAGTCTGTGCTGCAGAAGAAATTACTTCACATGGCATCCTTCAAGACTATAAAATCCCAGCATGGCTCATGTTTTATAGGATTTGCCATGTAGTGTTCAACATTAGTATGGTGTTTAGAACAGACGTAATTGTATTAAACAACTGTTTTCTATTCTACTCAGGAACGACCAGAATGCACAAGGATAGTGAGTCATGCTAAATAACCAGTATTACAGCCTGAGAAAATAATTTACTCAGGCTGATCGTGAAGCTGCATCTTCCACTCCCGTATAATATTTCTCAATGCTCTCTCAGAATTGGGTATGGCTTTTCTGACATAGTTAGAAAAGCCTTTTCTTTCATTCTTTAAAAGCAAAATAAGATAATTTTATTTGCAGGGTATTTTATTTTGCACACTTACCAAATGTAATTACAGGAAGTAGGATTACTTTGTTAAGAGGGCCGATGCTTGTAATAAAAAACATATTCTACTGAAGAGCTTTAATATATTTGATATACTGTATACTCTGTGTTCAACAATTTCCATTTTTATTTTTTATCCCATGTTGTCCCTATAAAGGCTCCTTTGGCTCATTATGTTTCCCCATGAAAAATAATTAAAACTGCTAATAACAATATAAGGCCTGAGCTGCCTTTTGCTTCACAGCTCAGTTGCCGAGAGTTTTTCTTCATCGATCCCTCACACACAGGTGACGCCGATCACTAATCCCAGAGCCCATTTAACTCGCATTTCAGTCTTTCCAATTGATCCATTATAGGGCTGCACATTTGTTTTCTCTAGCTGTTGAGTGAGACATCCCCATAGTACTCTTTAGCCAGAATAGAGATGTACAGTAAGTAGTGTACAGTAATTACAACTACTGTATGATATTTTAAAATTCTTAAACAAAACCATCCTACACCTAGAGGGTAGTTAATATATTTTGATAAAGTGGGATCTAGTGAGGAGGCAATGACTGCTAATTGCATTTTAAATGGAGGTAGTTCATTGTGACACCAATAATGCAAAACACTGAGTATACTCAGCCTACCTCATATTAATATTCTTGATCACATATATTCAGGTGTGTGTAGTGTAAAAATGCTTTTAACTTGTCTGGGATTCTGGAGGCCTGGATGATATTGACCCAGGCATCAGTCTCACATTAAAAACCCTAAATTTGATGGAAAAGTTCCACAGAGTAGAAAAAGAAGCTTTTGCAAACAAAGTTGCCATTGTACAGTTGGTACAAACTGCAAATTACAAAAAACTTTTTTTTTTTACTCCCGGAGCTCAGGTTTTTTAGTTGTCTTCTTTCTAATGGATAATTTCCGTGACGCTGAACTTTATGTTCCAGCAGTTCATACTGACTGTGATTCTACAGGGGAAAATACAGAAGAACAGGAAAATAACAAAGCGCAGGAGAAGCTGCCTTATCCCCAGTGTTCATGGAAAGAGTCAGAAGAAAGAAAAGAACCTACATTATCTTTTTCTAACTCTGGAGATGAAGAACAGAAGCAGCTGTGTTCTGGAATCCTCGGCTACCCTTCCATAATGGACCATACGCCTGGACTGGGATTTGTTCAGACAAGTGAAGTTGAATCCAGGAACAGAAGGATAGAAAGGAGTCAATCTTACAAAGGTAATGGCCCAACCATGACAGATGTTTTTAAAAAAATACCATTTGGCATACAGAACATACAGTATAGCAAATCAATTTTGCATTATACAGTGTCTCTAGTCCTTTTTAAATAAATAAGATTTAATCGGAAAGTAGAAAGTGCTACCCAAACACTAGAAAGAGTTGTTAGAAGAAAACCATACATAAAAGAGATAAGTCACAAAATTTTAATAGTGAAAAGGAAGTAACCCATTAAGTGAAACATCTCAGTAAAGGGAATCCTTACTCCCAGACTATGAACTTCAGTGTGTTGCTCAAGAGACCATTTCCTAGTACAATATTTGTGATATGACTGTACTGTACTTGTTCTGCCTCTGGAAATCCTAACTCTCAAATGATCCACTTAGATTTACTTCACAGAGTATACTATTTGATCTCCCCATAGAATGTGTTATGAAGAGAATTTTTAGTTGCCTGCTACAGGTTATCAGGGTGTTGTTAATGGGCACATCCAGCAGTGCTACCACTACTGTATGTGGCCTCATGTTGTCACATTTCAAGCCAAATTTCTGCAAAGGCTGGGTCAGGTCAGTACTGGGATGGGAGACTTCCAAACAAAAGATTGCTGTTGCAAATGGTGATATCAGACGAGCAGTTGGGCATCTTCCCTCTGAAGCAGAATTTCTAAATGATTGCCCAAGTATGGTGACCATGGAGGGGCAGAGTGCTGACGGGGGTACTGTCCTTCAAATAAGGCTTTAAACTGAAGCCTGACTTTTGGGGGGTGAAGGGGGCAATGTTCATAAAGGTAAGACTATTAACACTAGTGTCCTGACTAAATTCCACTCTGGGCTTGCACAATCTGGCCCATTGAAATTTTCCCCTATGTTCGGTCGGTGAAATAATTTGTCCCTTCTCCACCTGACCTACTGTGCTTTGGGGCTGCTGGTGAATAATGACTATCATGCGTCAGTCACATAGGTGCTGCACTTTTTGAAATGGGTATCCACCTAAATGTAAAGCACTTTGATGAAGTTATGGGTTGAAAAGTGATATATAAATGTACTGTAATGATATACTATTATTATTATTATTATTTCATAGTAAATTAGTATTGATAATATAACATTATATTATTGACCCCCATCAATTTTATACTTCACATAAGATGATGAGGTTGTACTGCTAACTAAGGCAGCAAACATAAATGCACTTTGATTGCAATCCAATATGTCTGATTATAAAGCAGAACAAAATAATACAAGCTGCATCATTCAATTTGGTTCGGAACATCCATAATAGAATTCATAATATATTCCCAAAGCCCTGCACTGACTTTGGAAAAAAAATGAGTACGGAAAAGATTCAGAGCCTGTAAGTCCTTTCCAAAGCTTAAGTCAAATCATAGCCCTTTTAGAGGCTTTAGTAAAATCCTCTACAGTGTCTTTCCCTGAAATGCGTTTCTGATGTCTATGCCCCAGTTCTTTCTTCTAAAGATGTTAATACCATACTGCCACAGAAAAAGGCAGTCTGTCCTGGAGTGACCAGATTGAAAGATTTGGGATATAGGCTGACAATGCAAGCACACCTCTGCATTCCCGTTGAGATTTGAGCTAAATGCCTTTCACGCTCTTGGTGTTCCTGTGAGAATGGCTGGCAACAGCATACTAAAGCTTTTAAGGAGACTTAAGATAATGATGAAAAGGCTATACCTGTGAGGGTTGTTTTCTGCCAAATCAGGGCATATTATAACAGGATAAGCAACAAAACATGACCACATCCTGAGCCTGACTAGGTAGAACACAGAATGCAGTGTGTTGCCTTTGTCTTTATTGATGAAAGTGCAGCATGATTGCCTGAAATCCATTTAGAAATTGAAATATTGTGTGGCTGTAGTGGATTATACCTTGTCCAACCAGATTGATTCACATTAAGCCATTTTACAGCAGAAACAATAAAAATATCTCTTTCAGTAACTAAGTGGATAAATTTAATCTTTTGGAATTTCTAGATAATTAAGGCATGATGGTTTATGGCTTGCTGTATTCAGACCACACTAAAGTGTTTCTGCATCTTTTGACCTCAAGCAAAATTATTGCTGGCATCTTCCGTAGGTAATGTAATAGAGTGGCTTATAACTGGTGGTTTTGCCCTACAAATTGTAATTAGTGAAATATTACTCGCAGAACCTAATTTTATTGTCTGGTACTGGCTTTAAGCTAATACAAAAATGATTAGAATATATTATTTTTTTCTTGAAATGTATTTATGGTGTATTTCCTGAACACTATTCCTGAAGCAATTCTTATTGCTTAAGTATACTTACAATGTATTATATATTTCAAAAATCTGTATATTGCAGATACCATATAATTGCTATGAAAGAAATGTCCCCTGTTTTTGTAAAAGTGCAAATGTGTACATGGTTGTCCAAATTATTCCAAATATTATTTATATTTATCTGTCTGTTTTTTTCACCGTCACCACTGTGAAAGAGCAATATGATCACAGCTTGCTCGCAGTAAAGCCCATGTACTATACATTTAATAACAAATGCTTAGAAAAATCCATTATATTTGTTTTAAGTACTGGTGTACACTTCAGTTATCAACCAATTTCAAATTCCTCATTCAAAAGAAAATAAGTTAAAATATATTTGTTTTATTCCTGTGTAAAACAAGTAAAATATGCAATGTCTGGAAAAGAATAAATAATTTGCAGTTCAGATCACTGACTCAGTCACACAGTGTAGACAACAGTTGACACAATTGATCCTTATCCTTCACAGCCCACTGCTGGAGATAGCCTGCTCGTTCTAGTCATGTGTGGTACAGCTGGGATTGTGATCCTTGCAATAGGGGGTTCGAGTGGCACAAAAAAAATTATGTAGCTCATAGATGATTTATTACGTTCTATTTTTGTGGTTTATTGTTTGAGTGATTAATAATAATGCCCTCTACATGGCTGCCCTATATATGGAAAAAATAGGATTTGTAATTTTTTGTTGTTGTTCCTGACAGATCTTCGATGTGAAGAATGGGACTCTGAGAAGTCTAAGGAATATCCAGATGATTCAGCACAATCTCAAGTTATGAGGGGCATCTCAGAAACAGAAAGTGAAATTACATATGGAGAAGTGGAACACAGGTTAGACCTGCTTCAAGAACAGCTAAATAGGTAACTATCAAATTGACATTCCAGCTTTCTGAAATGCGTAAGCTAATGTCTACCAAAGGAAACAAAATCTGGGGTAGTTTCTGAAGGCTGTGGAACCCAAGTTTATTCAATATTAAGAGACATAAGACATAAACGTAGAATAGTGGATAAGACTGCTCAAATAGAAAATTCATTTTAGTCATCAAAAAATAGTGATAAGTCACTTCTATTGTAAATGCTTACTGTACATACCTATAATGTATATTGTAGCAAAGAGCAATGGTTAAGGGTGATACAGTCATCAATAATAAGATGAATGATGTCATGATTGTTTTTAATTGGATTTAACATAGTTTGGAGCACTTTGTATTCAATGAGATTTGTTCACTTCATTTCAGGATATATTAATCACACAAGTTGCAAGTGGGTAAGGCAGTTTTCACTTAGACTGATTTCTATGTGGTTTCTTCCGTAAAATAATTTGAGATTATTTGAAATATAGTGCATTCAAAATTTGTTTCAGTCTCGGGTACAAAACTGTTTAACTGGTCTATGCTTTCATTTCTTTTACTGTGGCAAATTAACCTTAAAGAACATTTGATCTAGTGTAGCTTTTTTATCCCAGATTTTATACAGCTATGTTTATACTGTTTGGATTTGCATCAACATGGAAAATTGAATTGCCTTTGATTTAGTGGGAAGGCATGCATTGTTTTGTCGTGCAAATTGGTGGTTTTAAAGACACTACAAACATGCTACAGCATTCAGTAGAAACGGTAGTTTAACTTGTGTTTAGAAAATGTCAAAACCTCACAAATGAATCTGCAGTTGGTATCAAGATGCTGGTAAACAATGTGCAATTTACACCACAGTGGAAACCTGATGTTTTGCCTATATTTGAGAGTCTCTTTTATAATTGAGTGAAAATGAAAAACTTATTGATGTCTTTCAGGTTTGAAAACTTAATAGGATAGAAATTATGGTCATAACTCGCTAAAGTAAAATACAGGATACAAGATTTGTTGAAATTGGAAATGAATCTTAAATGTAACAATCTTCCCTGTTCCAGTGTAGAAAATAAATCACTTGTCACCTCAGTCATGAAAAGACAGTTTTGTGGCAGTATCAGGCTGTTTGTTGATTTCCCATTTTCATACCCAGTGTTCATACACTCCTCATACTTTGAACTGTCTAGTCAGCATAATCTTTTGTATGGTACTTATTTAAATGATAGTCGCTTAACGATATTTATATCATGGATAATTTATCACCATTTTAAAATTTGAATAGCTGTAATTAAAAGTCAAAAGAATACAACAAATTCTATTATAAAACTACACAGTCCCAGTTGTGGAAACATTTACTTTGTCCAGGGTGATGTGAGTCTGATTACAAACACAAGTTATACTTTTGGCTGTGTAAACTGTTGTGCTTCCAATCGACCTCATATGAGAGAGTTTTTGTATAACAGTGCTGACAAGAGATACTGTTAAGAGACAACAACAGTCTACTACTAATTTAATAAGTACTAATCCCAGACATTGCCCCTGGAGTCCCTAAAACAGAACACTGTTCTGGCCAAAAGGCTTACATCATCCATGGTAAAAAATGCTAAGATGTGGAAAGATTTTTGGCCAAATTGAAAAAAAAAACATAAAATGGCCTTTTTAAGGACACTTTGAAATGGTTTCAGACAGCTAACAGGGAAGAAAGGCTTACTGCCAATCAGTTTGAATGTTGTGCATTTTAGTATTGGCAAGCGACTGATGATAATGGAAACCACAAATGACTTAGAAAAACTAATTTTATTCCAGCAGATAATAGGTTCAGACAGAGCAGGTGGTGGTTTAAGAAGAACCTCTACAGAGAAAAAGATTATTTGAAACTAGAACCATCCTGCAGCAATAAAGATAGGGCTCTGTTATCATTTAAAGGGATGTTTTCATGTGTACTCTTGCTGACCTTTATATTTTATTTCTGCTGAAGAAAAAGCCCTAGGCTACAGCTGATGTTTCTATTTAGGAGTGTGTCTTCTTGTTTTATCTTCGATTGAGAAATAATGGCCAGAAATACAAAGCATCATTGAAATAATTGCCTAGCCCTTGTGCTTGTATATCATACTAAAGCAAATATAAAAGACTAAAAACAGGTTGTTTTGTTCAAATAGAAGCATGTGTTCCTTTTGACCTGATAGCTGACATTCTGGATCCACACCCTTATCTATTACACTGCCTATTGTCTGCAATATAAAGGCTCAATTATGTGGATTAAGCATGAGGGACACTGGCACTAAATACATTACCTTTCATTATGTAAAATGTTTAATGTTAAACTTTTCTTAGATTTGAATAAACAAAATCATTAAAGATGCCATACAAATGTTCCTAACCATTTGCCTGCTGTATATGACACAAGGTACTGTTTAAACAATAGAGACAGATTGAAAAATTCTTTTAAAGGTCTTGTTTAGGGTTGTATTTAAGTATTTACCATATACAGTTTACATAAATTAAACATGCTTATGTATATATTGTTTCTTTCATGCTAAACAATATTCCATGTGGACACAAAAACAACACAAGGGGAATAAGATGAGAAATTGGTTTTATTTACCTTGATTTACAAGAGCAAGAGAAAATCACTTGTAATAAGAGAGCCCACAATCATAAAGCAAGTGAAAGATGTGTACAGCTGACTAATCCAGTTTTCCAGCCATGGATACAAAGAGGAATAATTAGATTTTAAGAACACATGTTTGTTATTTAAGGATTTAAAAACAGACACGCTAAGGAACACAGGGGACATCTGCTTTATACTTCCAATACACAGAAGAGATTTAGAGAATAGCTAGAGCAAAGACTCCCCCTACTGTTCATAAGCTGTATTACTCCCTTGAGGGTTGTAACCTTTTGCTTTATTATTTATAAATTAGTGCCGCAGAAACGAATAATTAATATTGTGAAATTGCATGACCTGAATTCAAATACATAAACAGTTTTCAGAATATATAAAAATGACCTTGGGAAAAATCTTGGTTTCAACAGAATAAACAGTAATTCTCTTTCCTCTGTGGCACAGCATATAAAAAAATTGTGTTTTCTTCCTAGAAAATGTTTTTAAATGGCAGATAGATGTAAGACAAACAATGTCATCAAAGACTTCAAAAGCAGTACACATCTTGTTTTCCCCTTTTCAAAGATGTCTGTGGAATAAATTAAAGTTTGCATTTTAATTTTGATTTCTCTCCCCAGACTGGAATCACAGATGACAGCTGACATCCAGGCCATTCTTCACTTGCTGCAGAGGCAGTCTGCATTAGGGCCTCCTGCCTACAGCACAGTGGCAGGCAGCTCAGAGTATCACAGGCCTGCCATTCGGGTTCAGCCTGTAGCTGCTATAAGAACAGACAGGAGCTTCAGTGTATCATCGCAGGTAACAGCACTGCAGTAAATAATTGTAAAATACTGTATTTCTGAAGTGAATCTGGATATGGCTCAAGGCCTCGTGATTAAGTATTATAAAGCATGTGTCAGCCACCAAGTGTTATGAACAAGAAATATATATGAATAAGAATTAATTAGCTTATATTTAGATATGTTTAAAGATATTTTAATATTTTTCCATATCATTTTAATAGAGTAAGAAGTCCGGTCTTGTTTGAAAAGCATCCTTGCTTTGCTTGCGTTTGAGATCAGCAAAATTCAGTTTACCAACTGTTCTATATTCACTCACACAATCTCTTGGTTCAAATCCAAGGCACTCAAGTTGCCAAATATAGTGGCTGAGAGTCCAACACTAGAAATGGGTTGAGTTAATGGGAAAGGACTTTAGATGTCTGCCCAACAGTTTCCCTTATCTATCATTATCAATGAAAACCTTTTCAGATGTTACCATTAAAAAGGAGTATCTCTTTTCGATCCTAAGATCAATAGTGTCTTAGACATTCTTGTTTCCCTAGGGAGATATCTTTCGTGCCTCCAGATTAAAGGCTTGGTGACCCAGAAACATGTCTGTTGCTTGTGCAACTGGAAGAAAAGCCCTATTTGAAAATTTACGAAAGCAAAATGACAAATAGGAGACCAAAGGTCTTGAAAGAAAAGACAGACCTGTGCCAACCAAACATTTAAAGGGAGGCTTAAGGTTTGCAACTCAGTGAACGGAACACATGGGGTATGCAGTGCAGTGAAACAAGTATTACAGTCCTGTATTTCACCTTCAGAAGCATACCATATTTTCTGATTTTAAACATTATAAAGATCTAAAACTAAAAATGTTCTTCATACAAACTATAATGTAAGTTCTCGATCACACCATGTCTATCTATTAAGCTACTAACATAGCAGAAATGTGGAATATCTACTTTTGTTTCTGTGCATGAACAAAATTCTAGTTTAACCTTAGTTTAATGTATTATATAATACACATATACTTTATCAATATACCGAAATGTATCGACAATTGAATGGCCAAAGAAGAACCGATGAAAAATATTCACACAACTCTTTAAAATGTTATATGTGCTGTATGTGCTTTATTTCAGAGCCCAGAACTCTTAGACTTGGAAAAGCCCAATGTAAAATCCAAAGAATCTTTATCCAGTGGAGTCCATCTGAACACAGCATCAGAGGAGAACTTAGCTTCGCTTCTGGAACAGGAAACTGAACAGGAAGATGAACATGAACATAACCAAACAACTCCATTTTATCAGCCTCAGTCCAAATTTTTCCTTCTTCCAATCCGCCACCCTTCCCTGCCAGATTCTTCCCTAAGTAACATAGGAATGTTGGGACTCCACAGGCATGTTTCTGATCCTGGTCTTCCTGGGAAATAATCACACCTCAGATCGCTCGCATTGCTGTTATGTCTGTCCATTTCCAATATAAATTAGAATCCTCTTAAGTTTGACTCAGGGTCTAGAAGGATAATGTCATATGCAAAGAATACTGTAGATTTTCCTAAAATTTTTAGTTTCTTAATTTACAGTTAATAAAAAGGTAAAAATAGTATCATGTATATATTTCAGATGTAACACTGCCAGCAACACAAGGCACCTTACATGCTTGTTTCAGAAAAGAAATGCATGTTTGGAAGTGTTTTATGTTGCATGAAGTTCTGAATATGATTTATTTCAAGGGGAATCTGATTTGGTGTTCGCATGTTTTCTAGGCAATGAATAAAGGTTTTATAAAAATCTATATAGGACACAACTTACTTGAACCAAACTTTGTTAAAAGCACATATTTGAATTTAAATGTCCAAATATCACATATTTTGCTTTTTACTAAGAAAATCCAGGTCATATTTTTAATACTTCTGTAAAGTGATCCAATCTATGGTATTCCTGAAAAGTTTTAAATAAATAGCCAATAAGCAGACTTGTAAACCAGATGCAATATTGTGCCTAAACCGGGTCACAAACCCCCTTTTCAACGCATCCAAAGTCTAGGAAGACTTATTGTATTCAGATAAACTGTACATACACAGTAATGACCCAACTTTATTTGTAAGTTAAATGTACAGCTTATCCAAAAAGAAGAAAGAAGAAATATATCCAAAATGCCTAAAGTAATATTCCAAATATTAGTATTGGAACTAATAGCATTTTTGCATTTTAATACCCATCACTGTATTTCGAAAGAGGTTATTTTTAAAATACTTTATTTATGAAGTGTAAGTAAAATGTTTTAAATTGCACCACTAGATCCAGCCCTGTGCTTTGTAAGCAATAATATTAAAGTTCCTCGTTTCAGTTGACTATCTTATTGGGCACTTCAGCATTACCATGGAGATCACCGTTAACAGAAATTATTAAGGTTGTGAATTTTAAAAGTAAAATAACTTTCTGGATTGAGATACAGTAGAACTTCAGGGAAACATCTGGCATTAAGCACATTTGAACAACTTGCTCAAAATTGATTAAAATATAATTTGCTCATGCTAAACTGAAGGCTTAATATTGTGAAGATCAGCCAATCCACAAACAGCCAAGCTTTGTCAATTCATAAAATGTCTTGAATTAGCTTTAACAAGGGTGTGCATTTTATCATTTCATGAACCATTTCATAGGTGTCCTACATCTGTACACAGAGATAAGATATTGTGGGGAATAGGATTGGTTGAGAGATGTTGGATTTTCCACTTTTATTTTATTATGTTATTACATACAGAAAGCGATGCACAGTAATACACTTTTGATAATTGTCATCCAATGGATGGTGAACATGTACAGTATTTGCTTTCCAGATTTCATTCCTTTTTAATTAGCAAAGTTGAAGTTTGTTCTCACACAAAGAACATAAGCTAACACCATTTTCATGAACCTGCATGTTTGAGAAAAAGGGGTGCTCAACTGCATCAGCCGTTTTGGAATGGCAAAGTTCAGGTAGGTTGGTTTTCAATTCAACCAAACCTAAGCATCTCCATCCTTTACCAAAGCTTGTCACCATTCATTTTCTCTGTATCAAAATCTGAATTTTAAGAACTGACAAGGGATTTAGTTCTAAGCAACATTGGCCAGATTTGAATTTCTATTAACAATCAATAGCAACAATGTTCATGTTGTCAATAGTGCTAAAATGAACCCAGAGGTTTGACAGAGGCACAATGGTTTGACAAAGGCATTGGTCAGTTTCTGGGTGGTGTATCATTCCTCAAGTTCCTAAAGAGTTAACTTACCACAGTTCTTTTCAAAGATGAAAATCTACCCAAAAGTTTTTTTTTAAAAGAAATTTAGCACTGGTTTTGGATATGTTATCTATCCTTCAGAAGATTTTAACTACTCTTGATCTTACACAAGAAAAAATGCAGCTATTTGTTCATAAATGTATTTTTTATTTTGCTTCAGTATACTGTATTACTTAGATAATGGCATGTGAAAAAACCAATGGTGTCTTGACAAGTCCTCCTTCTTTTACAGTGAAAAGCATAAGTCCTTGTGACAACGCAGTGAAATGTATCATTTTGTGCTATGTACAAGTGAAAGTTGTATTTCAGATCAAAAGATAAATATGAGGCAATAGTACAGAATGGCAGCTTACTTGGAATTTGTGTGCATACAGTACATGTTTAGTCATGTTAGAAGAATGGAATTTGTTGTTTGCAATCCCTCTCCCATTTTAGAAGAGCACAAGAGCACAATTTGGGACAAATTAACTTAAACTACTGTGTAGTTAGAATTTGGTCACATACCCCTGATATGCTAAAACCGCTGGAACCATCACCACCACCATTTTCTTGATCTGTTCCTTTGAGATGCTTGGCCAAGTCTCACCCAAAATAATATCCAAAAACAAAAGCTTACATTCAATAGTTTTGCCTCATACTGATCTTGTGATCTGAAATACACATCACATTAGTGCAAAGCAAAAATCACAAATTTCACTGCACTGTTAACTTTTTACTTTTACCTCTTCCCTTACCTTCAGACTCCTGCTTTTCTTAATTTTGCTCAACACTTAGCAGGCCTCAAAACCTTACGTATCACTGAGAATTCCAAATTCTACTGCTTTTTAAAGAGCAAATAAGATATATCATGAGTATGAAGTTCACCCCCCACAATCCATAGGCCGCTAATCCATTATTATTTATAAAACATTTTTGTACATTTGTAATTACATACCCTTTTGACTGAATCATTATAGCAGTACAAAAAACAACATGTATCAACTATTCTAGCATGTTTAATAAATTAACTTACACATACCCTTATATATATATAAAGTATATACTACTATGGTCAAAATCCACAATAGTCCTTTGTGTTGAAAATAAGGAATATCCCCATAGTCTTTTTTTTTTCCTGAAAAATAAAAATGTATAAGTTGCAAGACATGTTATAACTTGTTCATGACTCATCACTCTACATACATCAGCTTTAGGGCTTCCTTTTAAAATACCCTCTGTTATGCAAAGACATTTTTGGAACTCTCCCAACAAAAATATTTGCCACATCGAAAATATAAAATCGTCCATGATGATGCTTGCTCCAAATTAGGCTTAGGTAACCTGTATAATACATTCTTGGGGACTACGTAAGAAATTATAACATTCATAACCCATTCTTCCAAAAGACTTAATGGGCACATACATTTTCTTAATAACCCAAATCCTTTTGATAACCCTAACCCTACTTTGTTCATAAATGCCAGTCCCAACCTTAACCATAGCTTTAAACCTAAAACATAATGTTTTATGAACACCTTGTTCATAACACTTGTTACATGATAACTTGTGTATATGTATACAAGTGTGTGAATACTTGTGTATACATAACACTGTTATGCAATTCTGCATACTTCGTAAAGGTTGAACATTTCTGTAATGTCACTGTGTTGCATCTAAGAAGGTATTGTGCAATTTAGAAGCCACATTCCTTCACTGAAATTGGTGGGACGATGGACAGATGTGACAAAGTCTGTCTCAAAGGAAGTGTTATCTTGTCCATTTCATGAAAGAGGCAGCAGACTTACAAATGTCATGAAATGATGAACAAAAAGAAACAATAGGACATACGTGATGTGGAAATCACAAGGAAGCACATTTAAACCTGATTACAGGAAACCCTTTTGTACACAGAGGGTTGTGGGAGTCCTGAACAAACCACGTTGCTAAAGAACATACCTTTGGTTCTTTCAAAAAGTGACAGGATGATATCCTTAGATCGATTATCTGATAGCAACAAAACAAGACACATGGACAAATTAGTATCTTCTCATTTTAACTATCGTTCTTATAAACATCAAACGTGAGTACTTCTGATGTTTATACTGGTAGTTTGAAAGTAAATGTGATATATAGTTTGTTATATTCCTCAGTAGAAGCTGCCCATTCATGTTAAAAAGGGGCTGGGGATTTATGTGGCTAAAAGTTAAGAACGTTTCTTCCATCACCTTTTTTTTGTTTCATTAAATGAGCAGGATTAGTTTAACCACTTCATAAAACTGGCAATTTCAGTTAGTCTAGAACGCACTCATACAAAATGTTACAAGTGAACAGCTATGATATGAAGAGTTCTGCAGTATTTCATGAACAATTTTAATGAAATCCTTTTTTTTAAATGTATCATTTATATTTATTAGGAAACATATCAAATGTTTGTATGGCAAAATTGTACCTATCAAGAAGTATCGGTCTGGTACCTGTACTACTACAAAGGCAATTAAGGCTTGGAGCCACTTCATTAAAAAAATAAACTGATGGTGTAGCTGTGCTGAAATTGTTAAGAGTAACTGGCCAGCAGACAGATCAACAGAATAGTTTCTTACAAGGCTTTTAGATTTGCCTACTTTTGCACATATTTCAAACTGGTTGTATTGAGGAAATGTCACTTTTTAATCTCCTAGTGCGTTACACAATTGTTTTTATGTATTTATAAAGTTTGCCACTGTATAATATTTTATACAATGCAACACTTTACAGCTGATTTGAATGTTTCTGTTCCTAAAAACAATATTGTGTGTATTAACACAGTTGATTTAGGTAACAACTTTTGAACAATTGTATAAATAAAACATATACGGTATACAATCTTTTGTTTATTGTTTTGTGTTAACATAAAAAATACACAAAATCCATTAACGTTTAATCAAGTTGTTCTGTGTTATAAACTATTTGAAATAGGTTGCATTTGTAGCTATTAACATAAAGCTTAAGGTAGCAACTGATCAAAGAAAAACATTGTAACAGTTAATATGATTAGCAGATTCCCTGTGGTTCACATTTTTTAATTATTAGCATACAGCAGACAAAAATAACATTGAACATCCCTTTTGGCCTGCTTAGAAATAAAAAAAAACCTTGATACACTGATTAACAAGTTATCACAAATGTTGCTCTAACACTGAAGCACTGCAGTTCTTTACTTTGTCTTCCAAATTCTAAATGTACACAGATAAAAACTGTAGTTTATGGCAAAATAAGAAGCACAAAATAAAATCAATGATGATCCAAGTGCTTATAGATGATGTTGGCACTTTGTGTCAAAAGAGTTGCCTTTTTACCATAAGTTTACTGGGCTCATACCCAAGTATTATAATGGTACTTACAGTACACCAGCAAGTAAATAATGTCACACTCTAATAGGGTAATCCATGAGATGTAACTTGAAACGATCTGGACATCTTCAGCCACCCTCCTTAGTAAATTTATCTTCTAATAATTATAAAATGGCAACATTACATCTCAACTTCCCAAATAAGGGTGATGCACATTCAAGGTTGTAGAAATCATATAAAAGAACAATCATCCACTTAGAAGTACTAATCAGTCAAAGTAGTGGCACCTGATTTGTCAAAACATAATAAGATATGTCCCTTTTGCCCTAAGGGTTTATCACAATTCAACACAATATAGATCTTTGTACAAGCTGACCTTGTGTGCTTTACTACATGCTAAATTCCTATTTTGGATTATATTATTAAATAAAAAATTATATAGTACAAATGTCCATTATACATTTATAGTTTTGTTTTTCGGTCGTGCTGGTCTATCTTTAAAGAAACATACTCTTCTAGCACATACTTTACCACACAAACACAGCAGCTGGTGTTCTTAAGCTACAACACATCCAAGTAGACTGAAGCCTTCGAAAGCTGTTCTTAATCCAACAGGTTTCAACCGCTGTCCCCCACAGATTTCGATCATGAGGTAATCAGATCGACATCGTGCACAATATGAACTACAGTCAAAACAAAAGAAGAAGCGTAAATTCGCAAAGAGTTTTCATATAATTCAAAGTATTGTAGGGTCTTGATATTCACAAGTGTTTGGTGCAGAGAACCATCGCAAAAAGCCAAATCCACATATAACCAAGTCCACCCCTACACAGCTGAATAATCTACTACAGTATATAGAACATATGGTTAAGAGACATAAGTAACCCTCCCTTATATGATAATTAAAGTACTAATGTATTGGTTTTATTTTAATTAAAATAACTTTGATCAACAAACAATAGTAATCACAATCTTATATTACTCACCTAACTGCAATCTCCTGACAGAACCAGTTGTGTTCAAAACAAGACCAAAATCCAAAAACAATACAAAACAAATACAAAATACATAAACAAGGCCACTCGAGATGCACTCGTTCAGTAGTGGGTACTTAGGCAAGGGGCAGGGAAAGGGTCACTCACGAGCTAGATTCATCTCATGATTCTAGTCTGTCATGCGTCGAATTTGAAAAGCTGAGTTTAACAACTTTTGGCTCAGATTCATCCTGCTCTTCCTCCATACAAGACTCCTCGGCCAGACAGAATCATGAATGGGTGACTTTGCCACTGTTAAATTGGCAGATGTCGAGACCCTACTGTCTCAACATCCCCATTGCTTCACATAAGTACTTACATCATCATACTGGAAATTTACAATTCCTTGTTGTGCAGTATCTCTCCTTCTGAAACTGTCTATAAGGGGAAAAAAAAATATTTAAATGAGCTCTTTTTGCAATCTGACTCTGCAATAAAATATCCAATTCATTAATTTAAAAAATTGTATTTAATAATGTATTATTTCTCTTTCCTACCCTGTTTATACTGATTGCCATTTGACATTATGCAAGCCTACAGCGCCCTGTTGAAGGGTCTGCATATACATAGAAGAAAGTATTTCTCATGGACAACACTCCATAGTCACTGGGTGCTGCTGTTGCATTAATAAGGATTCTATAACTGCCCACCCACTACACCGGCAATTAGGCACAGCCTCTTAGAGAAACCCAGTCACTCCTGATTAATGAAAGAACAGAGCTAAACCTGAACTGGCAACATCCAGATCAGAGAGCACAACCTGTGCCTAAAACCACAGTCTTTACTGCTGAGCCACTTGAGAAGCAACTGAAAGTTTCATTTTCACTAGAATAAATACATTAAATTAACCATTCCCTGGTAAATCACATCTGTCAAATTTAGTTGAAATAACTGATGTATTCTGTACCTGTGAGTGCTCTTAGTTTTACACAGCAGGCTACATAATCATCAAAGAAAATCCTGCCATTCTTGCTGTAGCGCTTTATAATACCACTCAGCACCTGGGGACTAACCCTGTAACCTAAGAAAACAAAAAACAGTTAATCTCCAGTCATATATTAGATATTAAAAATAGAGCTTGTATGACAGAGTAATCATGTTATGTACTGTATTGACTTTATGATGATTTTTACATTGTACCAGATGCTGTATATTAAAATTAAACTTTACAATATGTTTAAGTGAACAAAAAACATTTGTTTTAGAAATTAAACTGGCAAACAAAATATTACGTAGCACGTAACTGCAAAATGTTATTGTTGTTTTAATAGAAACCAAATATAGGAAACCAACTAATTTAAGGGTCAAGGTTTGGTGGGTGAGGTTCAGCAGCTTACAGTGCACTTACCCATTGAGGAAATGGACTGACTCATTTCATGAGGTTCCACAGTTCCACTTCTGTCTTGATCAAACATCATGAAATTCTGCTTCCAGCCATTGAGAACTCCAAAAAGCTCCTTGAACTCATTAAATCCCATCTTCCCAGTCATATCTCTCTAAAAGAATTATGTTAAGTACTGCATTTATAATGTTCATTCAACAAACACCAGGTGGGTGCCACACATTGTTGGTGATGGAGGGGAGTCCCCATGACCTGTAAAGTGCTTTGAGTGGAGAGTCTAGAAAAATGTTATATACTGTATAGTAAGTGTAAGGAATAAGATCACTTTATTAGCCCTATACACTTTCTAGCATCTGTAATTCGTATCTTCCAGTGATTTATACCCAACAATTAACTTTATAAATAATAAATAATACAGATGAGAGAAGCCCATTCACTGTCATTTAACTATGCACTTAAAGGATACATCCAGCATGGCAATCATGATTCTACAGGTCTCCAAACTGAATGCTAGAAAGAGAAAATGCAATTCACAAAATTGTAATTGACACACATTACAAATACAACATTATTCCTAACAAATCCCTAGTATCACAAAATCCAACCTAATTAAAAATTACTGAAATGTTCTACACCAATGTGTCCAGTCCTCACCCTAGAGGGCCGTGGAGTCTGCACATTTTTAAGGTCTCTAAAGTAGCAGCACTTGAAGAGCTGGGAGAAACTGTTGAAACGGTCCAATTAAGGCAGAATCAAGCTGGTTTACCTCACTAATAACTGAGCTGGAATAAAATTCGGCATGGACACCCTTATAATTTTGTCCACTACCAATAACCATGTACACACTGAGCAGAATATCCTCTTTTCTTCTCATTTGAAGCATTTTCAAAAAGGTTGTAAATTCTTCATTTTGTTGCCTATACTTACGACTGTAACTGCCACTAATACCACTCTGCGTCAGACATCTTTGAAGCTCGTCTGCATCAATTTCACCATCCTGAAAAGGAGACAAAAATAATTATTACAAAAAGAATATACAGTACCGTAAAAAGATGCATCTTATTAAAACCATGACATAAGAACACCAAGTTACACATCAGCTTCATTTTTTTTTAAATAGGGGCCTTTTCTTTTCTGGCGCATTCTCATCATCTACCACAACTTTCCTTTCCAGTGAAAATCAAAGGAAAAGAAAATCTTACACCAGGATGTTTCTGACCAACAGGTCTTAACCACCTAAACATAACCAATGAAGCAAACTGCCAGAGCCCTGAGTCATTACTCGTGTTTCTTAATAATGTCAATTCATTTACAGGATAGTCTTAAAACCAGGCGCATGCCCAGGGTGAAGTCAGCAAGACAGCCTCTCCAAACACGAGCTTATGAGTGAAATATAGATAAAATGACCTGGGTCTCCCTGCACTGTTTAACCTGCCTCTTGCTCACTGCTGTAATTGAGATATAACATGTTTGGGCTGCAACAGGTAATACTCTAGTCTGTCTTGTAAAGAGAGAACTACTTACTTCTCTTACAGTTTATTCAAAAAGCAAGGGAGATTCAACTCTTCTATTGATCTGAGCTAGTACATCAGTTCAAGATCATTCTTCTTTATTTCAAGGGAAATAAAAGAAACTAGGGAAATGCATTGTGCTGCATTGACAATTGCTAACAGTTACACACACCTCTGAGGGTCTGACCCCTCTTTGAAGTTACAGAGATGTTCAATGATCACAACATACAGTACAGGTCTATCGAAACCACTTCAAGAGTGCCAGGCTAAATCGTTTTTTTTTCCCCAGTGGTATTCTTTGTAACTGTACATAATATGCCACTATAGTGCTACATTTTTACTTTTCAGATGTTTTTTTTTTAATCCGCATTAATCAGATAAAGATACTGAATGGACAAGGGTGGTAATGCTCTACCTGAGGTGCCACAATAACTAGCATGGCCAAAAAGCAAATACAAAGAACTAATTAGACAGCTTAGAATTTAAATAATTATCCGTTAGAATCTATAGGGAGGCATGCAGATAGTCAGTTCACTAACATCCACCTAATCTAGGTGTCATATCTTTACCAGCTTAAAACAGTTTTGATTATCTGTCTGTATATTCTTACTGACCTGTCCTGCTATCGCAGTAAAATAACCCCACAGTGGGTCATTTACAGGTGCAGCACCAAAGTTCCCGGGAAAACCACCATAACCAGGGTATCCACCCATCGGAGGTCCTCCCATCTGTCCTCCTGGCATCGGTATTCCGTGTCCTGGAACTCCTGCCATCGGTGCTCCATAGCCTCCATACTGGGGAAACAAGTACAGACAGATCATAAACTGTAGTTGATACCAAACAGTTCATATCAGAAGGCAAGGCATATAATCGAACTGTAACACAGTCTTCATCCTAGTACAGGCGTCCTATAATATCAATAATAATTATATTAATTATTCATAATACATCTTCATAAATTCTTATTGTGAATATATTGTGAATCTACATTGTGAATAATAATTACAAATCATCTTTATTCCTGTGAAATTGTATAACACCAGCAATGCTAAAAGTCTTAGGATGGTCCCCTACATCTGCAATATAAGTTTGTTGTTACTGTTATTCTGTTTCAAACACTGACATACATGCTTGCTCTAGTTCCTTTTATTAATACCCATTTCATAAGAACAAGGGCATCCTGACTTTTCCTGTTTCCTTTGTGATGCAAATACTGATTTCAAAGCCCGCAAGAAATTGCAGACCTAACTAATTTCATCATTTCATTACAGACAAGATTACAAAGTTGCATAGTTATTAGTCTATATTTTCTGTATACAAGTACAGTAGAAGAAACCTGTAATGTAATGTATCCTTCCATTTTCTAACCTCTTTATCCAACATACAGCAGCACTTTATCCAAGAATCCCAAGACTAAATTCCTAAACATTTATATCTACCTAGAGCACACCACTCCTCCGCCTACATTGTTGACAGTTCAAACAAGTGCATTTTTGTATCATTAGTTTTATTTTTGGAAGAAGCAACACGATTTATTCCCATAACTTTATGAATAACACATCCAGCACCTTTGAAGTATTTTTTTTCCACATAAACATCGTTTTATGAGACAAAAAAAATGAATGAGATCATTCTGAATAGCGGGTGTCAGCATACAGCAAGGGCGCGTTGGTTCAAAGTACAGAATATAACAAGCAAAAACGTGTAACGCTAGAAATCGTCAAACGGCAGATTCAACGCACACTAGTTTGGTAGCATGCACACTCATGCTCGCAAACCCGTGCGGACATGTTTCTGTGCCTGCAGTACAACTTCAAGCCCTCACTTTGGTGCTTGCAAAGTTGACGAGGCGATTACCGCTCCAGTCGAGAAAAACGCTGTTGGCATTACAGGAAGGGAAAACAGAATAGTTTTCAGCCAAAACGTACTGTATAGATAGACATTTCTAGTTCTGGAACTACCCTCGCTTTTTACACGCGAAGGAAGAAGCAGCTAGCCCTACCAAGGATCGGAGCGATGGTTGAACTCTTCTTGTACTCCCATGATGATCTCACATATCTAAATTAAGCATTCTAAAAAAAAAATTATCTTCATGTTATGTTAGTAACACCAGTCCTGACACCAGCACGATGTTCAAAACAGTAGCGAACACAGCTCGAGTTATAAACCGAGGTGGTCTAAGTGCAATATATAATTGTTCGGTAATGATATAACCCGGAAATTATAAGACAACCGTTTAACTCAACAACGGCGCTACTGTGTCTCACAGGACAAAGATTTTTCATTTCCCAATTTCGAAAACGAAAACTCAGTTTTCATATTCTAATCGCGAACACTGGATATTAGATTTCGTTTTAACATTATTAACAAGGCTAATAATATTTTACAATTTTGTTAATATGTGTTTTCTGCATATACTGCTGTATATACCCTTCTGATGATTTGGAGATTGTAAAAAATCTGATCAAACCGATCAAAAGATTTTTCTAAGTAACTCAGCTGCCCAGCCTTTTTCACGCTAAATGAAAATAGTCCCTATATGTATAGTATAGTATATATATATACTCTTCTGGTAAATCCCCGCCCTTTAATGGTTTCAAAGACAAGAACAGAAACATACACCGTTAAGAGACTCCCATTCCATTTTTTACTTACTCCACCGTATCCTGGGTATGCCATATTTATCCGTAAATACAGGAGGTGCGAAAAGAAGTTACGGATTTGGATACCAGATACCAGAGAGTAAACAACTTTCTGACAATTTTCAAAACTGAAGATAAAACGCCCCTACAACTTCCGATACTTCTACTACGTCACAACGGGATGTAGTCACATTCTCTTCTTCTGACCAATTGATTGATCACATTGATATCCAATAGAAACGTTGTATCTGAAGGCTAAAAACACATCACTGATCACTTAAAAAAAAGTACCGTACACTTCAGTAAAAGTAAAATACAACAATAAAAACCACAGTTTAACACAACTGTGTTGTCTTAAAATATACATTTAGAAAGTAAAAAATGCAATGTAATCACACTGTTCCTAATATTATTCTAATCTCTTTAGGAGATTTAAGTCTCTCTTTTATTATTTAATTGGGTCATTAACACGTTTTTTATGTTTTGTTTCAGACAAAAACCTTTATTTGTTAAACTGCATTAATATTTAGTGAATTAGTAAACGCTGTGGGCTATATGTGGTCATATGCTGTTCTGTTTTGGGATTTCCACAATTTCCGTTTGCTTTTACGAAGTATTACGTATAGACACAGATTAGGGAATCGAAAGTGAAAGACGGGCGTTTAAAACCCGTGTCTGACTGCGGCCTTTTTTGGTTAGAAGCTGTTTCACAAGCCAGGAGTGTTCTCTTCATTTGCTCCAAAACAAATCGGCACTGAGCTGGGTTTTAAAAATGACTTCTTCTATGCCTGATGAAACCTGGTTTTGGCTAATAGATGATTGTTTTCGGAACAGAATTAGGAGACTTATTCAAGTAGAGCCCGTCCTGGATCATATCAGCTTCATAGAACGGGAACAAAAAGAAATGATAATTGAAAAAGCAAAAAATGCGGGTAACATCCGAGCTGCAGATCTCCTTCTTGATACAATAATCAACAGGAAACCACGTCCTGTCGGCTGGCATAGGGAATTTGTCAATGCACTTCGACTTGGAGGTTGTAAACATGCTGCAGTTTATGTGGATCCAGACGAACTCCCAGCACCTTCTTTGGAAGCTGAAAATGATCACTGCATTCACCTCATAGAGCTCCTTGTTCCTAATCTTGTAGACAAAATGAAAACTAAAGACGTCAGTTTCTGCTGTTATACACTGGATATACTGACTACTGAAGACAACGAAAACGTAAGTGTTTTAAGATTATTACTAATGATAATTCCCAATACGTATATAGCGCTATTCTAGACACTCCACACAAAGAGCCTTATGTAGTGGGGACTCCTTTCCACCACCACCAATGTGTAGCCCCCCACCTGGATGATGTGATGGCAGCCAAAGTGCGCCTGTACACTCACCACACATCAGTGAGGAGGCCAATTCATAGACATGGATTCTATTAGTGTGATATACTTTATATCACAATGTTTTTTTTAATTATAAAAACCTGCAAAGAAGCAGAATGGTTTTAATTGGAATAGCAAGATGTTTTTAAATTGGAGTTGCACACTATTACACTAGTTACACTTTGGCAAAATTGGGTTTTATGGTTGGGATAAGCATCCGTTACTGTTCTGTTAAAAGATAAATTCCTTTATTCCTGTGAGGCTGGGTACACAGGAGTCGTTCGTGGGGTCGCGACTGTGCCATGTCTTCAGATGTCACCCACAAACAACACACCACCCTATTTCCAAAATCCTAATGCCCCTAGAAAAGGTTTACCACGGTCCGCAAAATCCAGCTGTTTCGAGTCTGGCTACAAAAATGTAGGCGTGGTTGCAGAGGTAAATACGGTAGCAAACACAACCCTTAACCCTACTCATAACCCCGGTCATCCCAGTTCTGCGCATAACCGGTATAAAATACGAAATCCAGTTTTCGTTTCCGTGTTTATTTTATAGCGTCACAACTGAAGAAAAACTTATTTCCCACGTCGTTTTTGTATATTTTACTGCTGCAAGGGTTCTATGTGATACGAACGTGATTTAAACTTGATAAAGCTTGACACAAATAGTTTATACTATATATGATGTTCTGAAAATGTAGCAAAAGAGTTTTCAGACTTATTAATCATAAAATATCTTACTGACGAAATACTCTCATAGAACAACAGAGCAGAATATTTAATACTCATCAATCATAGTAGAAAACCCTTATGGTTAAAAAATAAGTTATCTGCAGTGCAGTCTCAGTTATTGTTTATTTCTGTTCAACGGCTCTTTTTCGATATTTATATTAAACAACTTTACCTTTTGAGAGTACAGATACTTCTATTTTAGATATCCTTTTTCGTGTTTTGCTTTTTATTTCATTAAAATAATGAAGACTGAAGGTTAGGCAGAGAGACCTTTTCTTGTGTATAGTGTAGATACTGTAATGATTTCGGCAAACCAGCACTTTACAAGAAATGTTAAACTGTAATGCAGAAGTTAACCACAAGACGGCAAGCAAGTACTAATTTCAACACATTCAGATTTCCAGAGACCACAAATTGCAACCTGTAATGCAGTTTTTTTTCCCATAATACAGGCAGCATTTATTTTCTTTGCAATTGAAAATGGTTGTAATAAGTAGTGAATGCACTTTTGTTAATTACCCCCTCGCTGTTATTTTTTCGATAAATTCAAAGCTAGTCTAAGAAATATACACGCACTTGTGAAAATTCACGAATTGCAGATTCTTTCAGTAACAGGCAATACACAGTGTCGGTTGCAAGAGCGTAAGAGAGATTTTCATCACTTTGTCTGGTCAGTTGAATTCCTAGGTCTAGGCCTTGATAAAACTGGAGAATCAGTGCAACATAGCGTTCAGTCTCATACCGTAATCGCCATTAAAACCTGAACTGAAAGCAGTCCTACTAGAAGTATGGAATATGACTTCTGAAATATCCTTTTTTTAGTACAGCTTATAACTGCTGCATGACAATTCAGTTGGTCTATTCACAGGTATCATGTCATTTTATTCTCATTCTTAATGGCAAAAGCCTTCTACTAGAATAGTAGCTGTCAGGTTGTTTTACAATTACTTTTCATTTAAATATTTTGGCCTGTTTTGCATATTTACAATAATTGTATTTGGTGATAATATATTAAAATGCATTCTGCATGTCTCCTTAATGTACAGTATACAAGCACAGAGACTGGTATTTCACCTTCTCCACAAAATATGACAAATTAAAGTCAAATTACGCAAATGAACATGAACATATACTATTTCTGCTTTAGATTTTGACAGAATGTGCAAACAATGGAAACAGAAGTGGTGCGCGATTGCTTCTAAGAAGAATAATTCAGAAGCCACCTGGTTGGTTTTCAAACTTTCTGAAGGCGCTAGAAAAGACAGGACACAAGGATCTTGCCCAGGAACTCACAGGTGTACCCCTTGAAGAGCCATCACAAGGTATGAAGCTCTTACTGGGGAGCTGAAGGTTCTTGAGTGTTTTCCTGGGCAGCACCATGCTGTGACAGTTAGCACTTTGGCTTATAGTTCTTGGCTCCAGGGTTCAGTACTTGTCTGAGGTGCTTTCTATGTGGAGCATGGTCTCCTAAGATCTGCATGAGCTCTCTCCTGATGTTTCAGTTTTCCCAATCATCCCTAAAGAAAAGCTGGCTAGGTTACTTGGCATCTTTATGTTGTCCATGTGTGTTCTGTGATGAGCACGTCCTCTCCAGATTGTGGTCTAGTCCTGCACCCAGTGTTTCTGGTATAGACTGTGGGGTTTTGCGATGCTCCCCACAAATAAGCAACTTTGTGATAAGAAATGCATTAATAAAGATGGATGAATGTTCTCTAATTTTCAAAACTCAACTAAGTTCTAAAAGTCTTATACAGTAAATAGTCTTTATTTGGTTTATTGTCAAAGACAAGTTGAATAAATGGAACACATTTATCAGTATGACCTGTATTAACTTGAGTGAGTAAAATTAAATATCCTGCATAGTAAGAGAGAACATTTTTACCGTTCAAAACTTTTGCAAAGTAATGTTGGTTTCATTAATAAGATAGGGCCTTACTGTATGATAGCAAAGGCACTGTGGCAATGTAAAGACTGGCTTGGCGTCACAGATCTTTATTAAAGAAGCAGTAGTTAAAAGAAGTAACATTATTTGGGTAACTTAATTATTTTAAATGTTTAGGTATATTCAGGTCAACGTTTCTATTCTTTTAAAAAAGTTTTACATTTTTCATTTTAGAGGATATCACAGATGAAGGCAATGAGTCTGGAGTTCTGAGGGATCACCTCTCTGAAAATAAGGATGGAGAAGAAAACAGTTCCATCTCTCATGAAAATGAAGAGACACTGAACAGTAGTGCGGACAGCGTTGACAGATGTTTGGATGAATCCATTGATGATGCATCTATACATTCAGGTACTATAGATTTACACTTTCTTCTTCACTGCATTTTTTAAAAGTCTAAGATACAAAAATAGGATTGTTGCTTGTCCATGCACTTTAAATATACCATAATACAATGACTCCTGCAGTTTTTTATTTTCTGTTTTCTGAAGCTCTTCTATTGCAAATTATATCAAACATAAAATAGGCCTGTTTTTTATAAGGGGATGGCTGTAGGAGACTGTACTGTGCACTCTATCTGCTACCAGTGAATAGTGGATGAGAATTGTCCATTTAAATCAAATTGGAATTTAGAGATCTGATCTTCAGATATGAATATGAACCTATAAACAAATAATAATACATTATAAACATTGGATAAATATAATTATTATAACTAAATGAATAATAAACTGTTATTTTACTTACAGTTAAACTCCAGTATTGCCTGCTTACATAACCTAAACATACTAGGTCATTCTTGACTATTTTTACTCATCAGTCAGGGTGTAACGATGAATAAACGTCATGTAACTCCATGGACCTACTGTATATTGGACTTTGTCGCACGATCATGTTCCACCATTTCATATATACAGTATCCAGGGACCATCACTTTTTTAAGACACCCAAGTAACAAGAGACGGTAATGTTTGTGAAAGCGGGTTTTAGACTGGGGTAACTAAGAGCCACATTTCACTTCATGTCTTGCAACCAAGAGCTACAGCTACAGCAGTCAGCAGCCATATCACCCTGCAACTCACAACTGGCATCCCACTGAAGCTAAGGAGGTGTGAACCTGGTCGGTACCTGGTCAGTACCTGGATGGGAGACCTCCTGGGAAAAACTAAGGTTGCTGCTGGAAGAGGTGTTAGTGGGGCCAGTAGGGGGCGCTCATCCTGTGGTCCATGTGGGTCCTAATGCCCCAGTATAGTGACGGGGACACTTTACTGTAAACAGGGGCCGTCCTTGAGATGAGACGTAAAACCGAGGTCCTGACTCTCTGTGGTCATTAAAAATCCCAGGGTGTTTCTCGAAAAGAGTAGGGGTGTAACCCCGGTGTCCTGGCCAAATTTCCCATTGGCCCTTCCCAATCATGGCCTCCTAATAATCCCCCTCTATGAATTGGCTTCATTACTCTGCTCACCTCCCCACTGATAGCTGATGTGTGGTGAGCAATCTGGCGCACTATGGCTGCCGTCGCATCATCCAGGTGGATGCTGCACATTGGTGGTGGTGGAGGGGAGTCCCCATTACCTCTAAAGCACTTTGAGTGGAGTGTCCAGAAAAGCACTATATAAGTGTAAGCAATTATTATTATTATTATTATTATTATTATTATTATTATTATTATTATTACAGTATCTAGACAACTAACTGCCAGCTGTATTACAGCAAATTAGCTACGTTTGTGATCTACAGTTTAGAATCCTGTAGCTTTCCTTCTGAAAGCTTAGTAAAAAAGAGGCAATACTTTTTTATGAACAGCGTTACATATTGTTACATATAGTATTGTATTAAAAACTAGTATTTAACAACTCAGTAGTGATGCAGCAGATTGAATTATCCTTAGTAAAACTAGATTGTTGGAATTACCTTATAGGTATTACATGATATACAAATTGTGTCCACTGGGGGGAGCATATGAGCTGCAGAACCTCAACAGTATGAAAGTACTGGAGTTAAATATTATAAAGTGAATATTAAAACAATAAATTAGGAATAAGGAGAAAAGAGTCATGTCTTTATTCTTCTTCAGGATTAGTATTAAATTAATGTAGAGTAAATCATGCAGAGTGACATGGCTATTCAGTATGTGTACACATAGCTGTACTAAACCGGAGCCTTTATTTTAATAATTAATAATTATAATTAGTAAAAAAATATAATTATTTTAAGGGTTTGCTACACCTTACATTCAATTTGTATGTTAAATTGTACTAGAATCATGTCATATAAGCAGGGGGCTTAAAAGATATTGGCACTGTGGGAACCCAGAAGTATATAATTATTTTTGTTTGTTTTAGATAGCTAAAACTAGATAGAAATGGAACAACAAAACAAAAATGATTCGCTTTTTTACAGAGAACCTCTAAACGTGCTCCACACAAACAGTAAATAAATGCTTTCAGTCAAATAACTAGCCCATTCAGATATAAGTGTTTATTTCAGTTTCAGACCTGTACTCAGATGGTCCCGAAGGTGAGAAGCAGGAAGAAATGACCGTGAATGGAAACAGTTTGCAATCCAATGACTTCTCAGAGTCAGGTATGGAATTTACAGCATCCCCAGACTAAACTATTCCTTTACTTGGTACTATTCTTGGATCAAGTTTCAAGAAATCTTAAAATATCAAAAACTGGACAGAAGAGTTACAGTATGTTTTGCAGCCACAGTTTAATATTATAATATACTGTACTTCCAAAATGTAACAGAGAAAAAAGCATGCCTTAACAACAATTTATGTATTTAGACTGCTCAGATTAATCAGAGCATATAATCATCCCTCATAGAGTTAATTCTTGCCGAGTAGTTTGACTTTGTTTGGTGGAAAAAACTGCTGAGGAAACCCTAGACACATCGAATATTGTATTACAACAGCTAGAGCACATTTTAGTTTTCTGAAAATAATTTGCATCAGTATTACCTCATTGACTTATATTATTTTCATTTGTGTGGCTATGGCCAAGCTCTTGTTATGTTTTTGATCAGTAGCTGCAAATCATTATTTAGCTTTTATTTTTTGTGGAAACAGAACTTGCCTTAAATATGTTCAGACTGTCAGGCTGTGGTGACGTACAATATTTTGGATTGTGTTTGTGCAGTGGTTCCCACATGAGTCTGTCTCTTTTTTATCTGTTGTTTAATGTACAGTAAATCTCCCAATTGCTGCTTCTCAAGTGAGATTATTTGTCATTTCAGAACAAAAAAATAACACAGCTCCTGTAAAAAGTATTGGTGCTGATTAGCTTCAAACTGAAACGTTTGGTGATGGAGTATTTAAAAACCAGTCATAAACCACCTTTCAAGTGAAGCCTTGTTCATCCTTGTTGAAGGATGTTTTCAAGACCTTTCGTGCACTATGAATAAAGTATCCTATAAAATGATGATTCACAGAAAATATTAAACAGTGTTTAAGAGTGTTTGCATTCAATCGAGTATATACTGTAGTGATCAATAAAACAAAAGATAAGTATATTCTAAATTCAGTATTTGATCACAATGGCAAACAAGTTATAAGCATAATAAAAGTGTCAATACTGTACATAGCTCCTGATATTTGAATATAGGAATCCTGAACTTGTTACTGAGACACAAAACTGTCAATACCTGTAGTGTTGAGAATGTATCTGATTTTTAGTCCAAGGTGGTATTTTAAGTAACCCCCGTCATCTCTGACAGACAGATCAAGTCATCAATATTGTCAGAGCTCATACTGACATCACATTCACACATGGAATCTCCTGAAGGAAATATTATATTCACCAATCATAAAAGTAGTTGACGTGACCTGTCACAAATGTTTATAAGTGCTTCACTTACTAATTTAAATGCCTAATGCTTCACTAAAGCTACAGTATCTGTTAGAAAAAATGAAATCAAGTTTTGTATTTGTAAACTACTTTGAAATGTACTACTTATACATGCTTGAACATATCTGTTCAATAAACCCTGCATACCTACTATTCATGTAAACATTGATATCCTGTATGTGAAAATCAGTATGATTCTGAAAACTCAAAATTTATTTTTTTCTTCTGTTCCTGTATATTAATATTCATTTTTTGGCAATCACCTCCATGCAACAGCTGATTTATCACTTTGTACAATAGTTGTCACAGTTTCATAGCTGACTGTTCAAGTTCAAGTTAAAAGTTTATTTGTCAAAATGCACATCAATTCAGTGGACAGCAGTAACTGCTGTCAATTAAATGTTTTTTTTCCGCAACTCAGCGGAGGAAATAGAATAAAAATTACATGAGTTAAAAGTTACAATATAAAATTACATAATAATTAAATGCGGAACTGTAATAAACAAACAGCATTCTCACATGTGTTCCTTTCTTATCCAGGTGTGAGAGGTATGGAGGGCAGTAGTGATAGCATCCTCTGTTGACTTGTTCTGATGATATGCAAATTGCAGTGGGCCTAGGGTCAGGCAGTGAAGAGACGATATGTGCTTTGACCAACCTCTTGAAGCACTTCATAAAAACTGATGTGAGTGCAACAGGGCGGTAGTCATTCAAGCAACTAACTCTAGTTTTCTTAGGAACAGGAACAATGGTGGTTTGTATTCGTATTAGTAATGCAATTACTGTATTAGTAATGAAAGATAAAGACGGGCAATACATTTGTTTATTGCACCTGATTGTAAGATGTACTATAACACGTACAGTACAGTGACAAAATAAATGCAAGATGTATTTTTTTCCAAAGTATCAGTAATCCCATTATTACGTGAGATATAAAAAACAGGACATAAAGTACACAAGAACTTAACTCATATTTCACATGAACATATAATTGAACTTGAGGTTCAACAGCTGATTTATCAGTTTGTACAACAGGTATCACAGTTTTATAGTTGACTGTAATAGTAATGCAAGATAAAGACAGACAATATGATTTTTATTGCACCTGATTATAAAGATGTACTGTAACAAGTAGAGTTACATAAAGCTCCCATGAACACATGAGCTACGTGTTGAGACACAACAGCAGAGCATCAGTTTATCAATAATTCACTCAAAAAAATTATCCCATGCTTTTCTGCAAAAAAACAGCATGAGAATTCAACACAAGGGTGATTCGCCTATCAGACCCTGGTATTCTTCATTTACACAGCATCCAGCAGAAAGGGGGTCTACTCCATTAAAAATAACCTGCTCCTGTGAAAACACAACAGGATCTGATCTGTCATCAGTCTTGAGCTGCATATCTTAAGTACACATATGAAAACTCCTATATTGAATGGTCTCCAATCAACATAAAAAAGGAGAAAAAATGTCATAGAGAGTTATCATTCTTTTGCAGTAACCAAAAGAACGCAGGGTAGTTTTGAACTGGAAGTTATTCCGTTAGTTCTTAATGAAAGCTAAAAATTAAACAATGAACACTGACAAAGAAACACAATTCACCCTAGCTGGCTATGAAAATATGTTCCATGTGTAACGCCACAAACCTCATAGAGGTTAAAGTGTATGTAATGGAGCCAGTGTTCTGAATTGCAAACACATGCAGCTTAATATTTTAAAATATCATCTGACTTTTGAATTTCCTGAAAGTTTTGAAACATTAATCATGTTCCTTTACTTTCTTGCCTCTTTTAAAGGTCTGTATAAATACTGTATATAGGAAAAATAAATAAGGACAAATGGAAAATGGAAAAAAGTATTTGTTGTTCCAAGCAATGAAAAACATAATACAGTATGTTAATATGATTGTATTTCCTTCTATTATTAAGATGACACAATGAAATAAATCTAGATATTTTTTTTTTATTTGATTCACCTTGTGTTATGTGCACACTTACTGTTTCATTTTAAAAATAAGCAGATCCTCTTTGTTTATTTTGTATGCAAGTAAAGCCAGTAATCTCCAAGCATTTAGTCAACACAGCATAATGTAAATGCCAATCTGCTGCAACACTTTTATACAAACTGGATTTAAATAAAAGCAGCTTTAAAGAAAAAACTCTTCTTTAAAATAGAATTTTCTGCTGAAAAAAAGCACAAAATGATGTTGCTTTAATCATTATAATTCTTTCATAAACAAATACAGTAGATATACTGTATATCTTAACAGTTGGTTGTAAACTGTTTGCCTCCTGGATGTTATGCCATAAATACATTTTTTACATATGTTCAATGCCAAAAGAAATGTTTCAGACTGCAATATGTGTGTTCAGGTTATAATTATCTCTTAACATTGACTTAAGAATAAAAATGAAACCATATGTTTTATTTCACATTATATGCCTTTACTTGTAACTGATTAATGTCATATACTGTATGGTATGTGTGCTGCTTACATTTGAAATTTGTACTATAGCTGGTTGAATACATACTGTACATGTTACAACCAGTGATGGATATTTATCTGTCCACATCTAACCAGAGGTTGCTCGTGATTGTTAGGAGAATATGCCAAGACTCAGTCTCAGTTTTGAAGACTACCAAAAACCTTAGAAAGAACAGAGCCTAATGCAGGCAGCTTAATCATTTAATGATCAGTTAATCATTCCAGAGCTTATCCATGGATATATTATTATCACCAAACAAGGGGGAATTGCAGACGTGGATACTTACATGTGAAATCACAAGTTCCATTGTCATAGCTAAATAATATTAATTCCCATTATTCTTAGCAACTGCTTGCTCTTAAAGAGACACCATAACTCTGAAAGGTGTTCCTTGTAAGACATGTATATTTCTATATATTCATATGTGTATACATATGATCTCTCTTCATACATATACAATCACGCAGCAAAAAACAAAGTAAAAGCTGTCCATTACACAACATGAGCAGGTGATTAAACAGGAAGGATGACAGAGTTGTGTATCTAACCAAAGTGCATCAATACTTCATCAAGCAAGGAGAAACCAAATACAGATAGAAGTTAATATTTGTTCTAACAGTGAACTATGGACACTCTGTGGTATGATTTAGGCACTGCATTAACCTACACCCAATAACTCCAAAAAAACAGCTATCTTGTTTAAAGTGACACCTGGGAACAATTGCATAAGTATTTTTTTATGGTGGATCCATTTAGCTTACATTAGATAAATTGCAGCAGCTATCAGATTTATTACTTGCTGAAATGCATTTGAGGAGACTAGTCATATATTTGTTTGCAAAGTGAATCCATCCAGATGAGACAGGGCAGAAGTGCTGCGTATATATAAAAAGTCACATATTTGTTAAGCTTTTAAGATGTACAGTGCATACACTTTTCAGAAGCTTTTAGGTGTGTATGTAATGTTTTTGTTCCATGCATAAGTAGCCAGCAATCTGCATTTGAGGTTGTGTCATTATGCCAGCACATGCTGTTATCATTTATTAAGTGGAAAATGTTCAAATAAACTGATGAATCTGGTATATTTTAGTCATGTTTCATATTTACATTAAATATGTTATAATAAATATAATTCAGGACACAATGAGGGAAACAAGAAATGGAAACAAGATCTTGAGTTACAGTACTATTTTCGTAAAGTTTTAAAGAACTACTTCTTAACATATAACTTCAAAAAATTAAATGATTCAATATTGGATTGATACACTGAAGTTAAACATTTGATATTTTTTATTGTGGTAAGATTTTTTCTTTGTCTGGAAAAAATGAATCTTAAAGAGTAGAATTAAAGATTAAATTAAATCACACCTGTTGCTATTTGTTCATCTATTTATTTCTGCAGTCCTGTTGGAGTATGATCTTTTCATTGAATTATATATGGACATTGTTCATACTTTCTCCTTTTCATTGTGTAATCAGATGGTTGCTAACAGTATGTACAGATTCAAAATGTTTTTTTTAAACCCAACAGCGAAGTAAATGATAAATTCCCCAGCTGCCTATGTCAATCCAATTTGAAATCCTAAAAGAGAGTATTTCAATGCATTCCGACAAGGGAACTGAAGGTGCATAACGTGTCAGTGATGGCTGAAATAAACTTTAACAGTACATGACAGATTCAAATCACTTTGCACTATATCATTTTCATTTGCTTTTTTATGTCTAGATTTACTGTTCTTAAAGAAACCTAATTATAATTATCTTCTTATACTGTCTATCACCACAATATTTATACATCAAGTATTAGGCAATACAGACAGTATTAAAAGATGAGGCATTTACAGTGTAATGGTTTATGTTAAAACCATATGGCTTGTAGAGATTAATATGTGTTAGCACAAGCCAGTATATAACCCTAACATTAACTGTAAATTGGACTGTAATTAAATCATATTAAAACCAGTTTGCAATCTTATCACAATGTAACATTTTAATATGATAAGAAGTTAATGAGTGCCAGTTAATTATATCTTTTAAATTTCAGAAGCTTTGCCAGATGTACTAACTTCCCAGAAAGGCAAAATGTCCAAAAAGGCTGCTAATAAATTTCTTTTTTAGTGCCTCTTGGAAAGGAAAAAGATCCCAAACTTCAAAATGGCCTTTAATATTTTGATTCATTTTGGAAGACTGATCTGCTGATATTTTCTTTCATTTGTACAGCAATTTAAACTTCTTGGATTTTAAGTTTAACTTATTTTTCTGATATTATCATAAATATAAATGGATGGGGATGGTTGTAACACAATTGATAAATTATTGGCTTCTACCATTTTAACTGTGGCTAATTGTGGAATTTCCTCTCTAATAAAAAAGGGTCTGGGAATATCTCATAAAAAAGACAGGAAACCATCAGGGGCAGTCTGCTTCCTGGTGAAAAGAGGCCCACTTCTTTTTTTCTATATGGTTTCTGCTGTTTGTAACCCACAGGACATTTTGTCCCAGACATACCTTAAGTGAATAGGAGGATTTTTAAAACATTATTAGGGAAGACTGATATAATATGAAGCTGGGGAGTGCATAATATATCTGAACAGCTTATGTAATAACCAAATAAGCACTTGCTTTACTCAAGACACTTTTTTATTACTAGAAAGCTGATGTCTGCTTTCAGAAAACACCAAATTCCAATCCAAATACCTTTCAAAGTATTCTACAACATGCAGTGTATAAAGCTGTCCCTAAGAACAAAAGTCATTTTGTTTATTCTCCATTGTAAATGCTATCCAGGAAGTTGTGGATTAAACTGTGCCCTAGGTTGTTTGTGAATAAGTAAAACTCATTCCCTATGAAAAATAACCATCCCTGATGGGAATATTTGGATGAACTTGTGCCCCTAATGATTTTAGGTTTTGTGCATTCTTACTTGAAAAGTTGTATAATTTATTTTTGTACAGAGAATACCTAAAATGTTTTAAAATATCCTGTTTGAAAGGTTCATGCTGGTGGGATTTGGTGTAGAGGTTTTGAGATCATGCAAGATGTTAAGGGGGAACGTCTGTAATTCATGTGTAATTGCAGGAAAGTCTGTTTCACTTTTCAGATTCCAGTGCTGGGGGTTTTCAAGAAGCTGAGATTGTTCTTCGAGATTATCAGATGGAGGTAGCAAAACCAGCATTAGAAGGCAAAAACATCATTATATGCCTACCAACAGGAAGTGGGAAAACCAGGGTTGCAGTCTACATCACAAAACAACATCTGGACAAGAGGAGAATACAAAAACATCCTGGGAAAGCTATAGTTCTAGTGAACAAGGTACTTATAATAGAGACGCCTAAAAACATGTTCACAGCCAGGGTGTAATAAAAATTACCAAAACTTGCATTATTTCACAATTGCCATGCAGAAATAATGTTATTAAGTATAAACATAAATCGAAAATGAAAATTTTGTACTTAAATCCAACATAAAAAACATCTCTGTAGTAAATAAAGCTGTATTATACTGTACCTCAAATGTTACTAAAACATCTCATTCACTAGTGGCATATCTGCATTCTTATCACAAATGTATCAAAGATTGTTTTAGCTTACTACACTCCAGTTCTAATAAAAAACAGGACAATTTATACATAATTAGAATTCACTGTATTTAGAAGCAAATTCAAACCTGTTTTTAAACAATTGCCCTATACAGTATAAAATTCAGTTTGGCTTCATGCATACTGTAATTCTATAGTAACATACAAAATGTACATGTATGAAAAGAGAAGAAAGAGTACTCTATGTAAGAAGAAACATTCAGAACAATTATCATATTTTCTTCACTCTTTGGAGAACACATTATGAAAATGGATGATACCCCTCACCTTTCTTTCATTAGCATGACAAAGGGAGGACAGAAGGTCTACTGAAGCAAAATAAATTGAAATTTGGAATGGAACTACCAATGGGTACTTTTTTATCAAAACGTCCAAATGTATCATCTTTTTGATGAAGTACAAAAATAAACCATGAATTTTTGGGGGGTGAATGAAGGAAATAGTTTATAGTGTTGTGTGTGGTCTTCATCTTCCTTTACGTTTGTGGTGATTCACAGTTGTATTAAGCTATCACATACCTATACTGTAGTTGCTTAAAAGAGCTTAAGAAGTGTTCAACAAATGGAAATGTTATTTTTGGTGTAGTACTTTCAAATACATCACCACTCCAAAAAACATAGAATACACTGCAGTAATAAAACTCACTTTTAAGCAATTATGCTTACTCAAACAAAATCTATCCACCATAAAATATTTAATGCAGTGTTTGAAGTTGATTTGCATTGCTTTACAGTATACATTTATCTTTCCAAGTAAGGTATTTCAAACCTACAAAGTCAGTATTTCTTCTCACGCAGACTCACTCTACACTTACACTAGTTGATCAATATTGTTGTGTCAAACAAATGACAGCAATTCGGGTGTCCGTGTAGCAGAAGTCTTCATTATTACATATGCATATGGGAGCCAAGTATTACAAAGAGTGGTAATATACACTCTTTTTATACAGTAAGGTCTGTAAAGCAGTCAAGCAAGCTCCTTATTGTTTTTGTAACTATGGCAGTTATGCCTTGCAACATAACATACGTTGACAATTCAGCATATATAGACAAAAGCAGAACTACATACTTTTACAACCATTGGAGTGGAAAGTTACAAGACACAAGTGTTTCAGATATAATTAAGATATAATTCCCACAATATGACCACTCTTGCATTTCCTGGGCTTTTGGACCAAAAAGATGTTCTTCAAACATAATGCTATAAGAGACAAATAATAATAAACTTTTGACTTACATGGGACTTAATATATATATATACTATTGTATTTCATATCCAAATAAATGTATCATTCATTTTCTAAAATTGTCTGTATTTATGGTTAGTTTTACATGACAGCAGGCCTATCGTGTTACTTAGCAACCTTCTCATCATCTCTTCACTGACACAGCATTCACATTTATACTGTACATCTTGAAATACCATTTTTGGAGATTCTAGTACTTCATTACACAGATGCTACTTGAACTTGTTTCTTTCCTCACAAATCGTTTTTACCACTTTAGGGGTCTACACTGGAGCTTAACACCGTTATGGTCTCACCATCCAACACTCCTCCTCTTCAGAACTGCACAGTTATATTGGTTTTTGGCATTCTGACTGTGGATATATATATTTTTTTTATTTCTGCAGGTGCCTCTGGTGGAGCAGCATTACCGCACAGAGTTTGGCAAGCACCTAAAAAGCCAGTACAAGGTGGAAAGAGTCAGTGGAGATTCACAACTGAAAATCTCCTTCTCTGACATTGTCAAAAACAATGATATTATTATCTGCACGGCACAGATTCTGGAAAACTCCTTTTCACAGGCAAAAAATGAGGAAGATGAAGGGGTTCGTATGTCAGGTAATGTACCTTTGTTTATTGTTTTCCCTTATTTATAATTTATATTTATAATTATATTTCCCATATTTATAATTATATTACAGAAGTTAAAATGGCACATGTTCATTGAGGAAAAAAACAACATTCAGCTCAGTTTTGTGTAACTTGACAATTGTTGTTTAAAATGTTCATACAGCACATAACATGAAAAATGCTCTTAAGTGAACACAACTTCCTAAAAGTATATTTTACTGTATTTTAATTTCTATGTGTTGCTACACTAAGCAGGGCTACAAAAATAGTACAAAATCTAAAATAAAGGTAAAATATTAAACTATACAACCATTTAAGTAATGTAAAAGTAATGTAATGTACACATCTGCATTAATAAATTCATAGTAAATTCATATGACTTTTGCCACATGGTTTCAATCAGTTTTCAAGATGTTTCCTCTTGGCTTCACTGTACTTAGCACACTTCTCCTTCACATGTTTCAAGCTATCATTTTATAGCTCAGCATCAGGGAGACTTCAGATTTTCAAAATTAAAAACCAATGATCTTCAGTGAGACCCAGGTCTGAAATGAAATGTTTTTGATTCAGCAGCTTCAGTACAAATGGTAACTTGCTTGAGCAAATTTGCACATACTGTACAGTAGGTATCGGATCATTAAACACAATCCACCTTGGGTCAGCTTCCTTCCTCTTTTGGCTGGTGGTTTGCCTTAATTTCTCGATCCAATGGCCATAAATGCTTTGCTGTACCTTTAGTTTAATGTTGCCTATGCTCAGCCATCAGTCTTTCTTTAGGTCCTAGAAAATGGTTACAACATTTATACTGTAGGTGGTTTTGTGGCTTATGGATGATTGTCAAAACACTTTAGTGGGAGATGTGAGCTCTTTCTGCTGTCTGTTAATGCAGTTCATGCATTGAAGCATCAATATAAAAGATATAGATCCTGGTTATCCTAAACGTATTATATGAAATGACCTACGTACTGTAAGGTCTTTCCCAAAAGACATACAGTACACTTGAACTCGGCTGACCACATCACTGCTGTTGAAGATCCATCGCTATTCACATCCACAATTCATTGACTCAGTTTCACCGACTTTTCCGCTTGACCCGGAACTCTCTAGCAGTCCTCCCCACAGACAAATAGAGAATGAAGGAGGGGTAATCCACATAATTCCAAGCAAAAATTGACAATGAAAAAAGAAATGGCTGCAGTCAAAGCATTCTCTTCTTTTCGCTTACCAGGATGGGAGGTCCCCCTCCCACATTTATTTTTCTTTTCCTAAGGTGTAAAATGCAACACGGAGAGAAAATAATTTGAAAGAGAAAAAAAAAACGTTTTTTCCCCCAAAGACAAATGCACAGAAAATAATTTTCACCCCTGCAAGCGCACCCAAACTGAACACTACTAACTCCTGCCATAAAGAATGTAAGTTTATGAGGATAGCAGCACCAATATGTTTGGAGACAGTGTTCTGCAATGATGAACTATAGGATCACCCCTTGCTGTACTTTGATTATATTCACTTGTAAATGAATAGATATATATTAAAAAGTATTTTTTCTGGAATGTTAGCATTTGCATTAAATGTACTTTCATGGTTGGTTTCTCGATATTTCTTTTCCTTTTGGGAGCTTGGCAGTTTTCAGAATGTTCCAACAGATTTGAGTAGAGACTAAATGTGTGGTCAGAACTGTACCCCTGTGGACTGTACTTTCAGAAGGGTTTGTTGACAGACTCAGTCCTTGAGTTCTCTTGGTTGGCTGTGCTGGCACTATTCAATCTAAAGTCGAATTCCCATTTGTATAGCATATGCTGTTTGTTTAAAAGCCTGGATGTTTTTTTGTCTTTGGTTTCCAGGTCTCACTGCTGTTCAAGTCATCAGTCTACAGATAAAACAATTCACAGGAGAACTTCTGTCATTGTGGCAGACAGAAAATTTAATGTTCCTTTCCAGATTTATATTGGCCTCTGGGGTAGAATTTGTAATAACCTTCTTAAACTTCTGTTAGTAAACGTAGGCATTTTATCACCTATTTTTCATACTCTGACAGTGAAAATGTGTTAGTTGTTCAACATATTTGTCTTTGAAATGTTAAAATACTGCATTTTAAGAAAGGCAGTAAATTTCAATGAAAAGTTAGAAAGGAGTTTATACACATTATAAAACAACGCCAACAATGTCTTGGACAGACCTTTAAACAATATCAATTATGTACCTTTACACTTTTCTTTTTATACAAAGAGGAATACATATTTAAAATTCAAATGTAGAGCATCAGTGGCAAAGGTTTAGCTGATGCATGGCAGTGAAATGAAAAATAAATGAAAATGAATGAAAAAATACCAGAAGCCAAATGTTTAGTTTTACGTATAAAATATGCCCCTAAAATACTTTTTGTCCATTAAATTGAATTCTGTTAGTCAAAGTATTTTAGCATTGTTTTTCTTTTATACACAGATATCTCCCTCATTGTGATAGATGAATGCCATCATACTCAAAAAGGAGGAGTATATAACAATATCATGACACGCTACTTAAAGCAAAAGATGAAAAATGAAGAACTCCGGAAAGAGAATAAGGAGCCTGTTCCCATTCCTCAGATTCTGGGGTTAACAGCATCGCCTGGGGTTGGGGGTGCCAAGAATTCACAGAAAGCAGAAGAGCACATCTTAAAAGTAAGCAGCTGATGAATGGAATTTCTGAGACATATTACGGAACAGGATTTTGCCAAAAATCTGGACCTCTCTCAAGTTGTGTTTTCTGTAGCTCTGTTTCCAAAGTTCTAGAAATCCCCTGGGCTTTATAGAGCCATAAAACTAGCTATTACACATTTGAAGTTTTAGAGCAATATATTGAAAACAGTTTTTGTTTTTCCTTACAGGCTGCAAGCCTGCTAACAAGAGTTTCCTTCTCCAAGAAGTGAACTCTTCAGGAGTCCACTTTAAGCGAACTTGTTGTTAGAAAATACAATGATGTGTTTATTGTTATTCAACAATAAAACTATTTTATTTTTCGGTGTTTTATAGTTTTAAAATATATAAAAACAGAAAATGATTTGCACCTACTAAATAGCATTAGTAAACAAGTCTTAAAAGGATATAATATTTTAACATAATAAGATTACATGTGTTGTACCATTGTTAATACCATTACCTTTTATATACTGTACACTGTACCTTTTTGCTGAAGGCATTATTTTTACTTTATGTGAGTGCTAGATGTACTGTATGCAGGTTCATAAAATAAACACCTCAGCACCACTGTATACTGTATACATTGTTGTTGTTACATTCCTTATTAATTTATAAAACAATTTTGGCAATTCATTTACAAATTATTTTACTTCTCTAGATCTGTGCAAATCTGGATGCATACAAAATAATGACAGTGCAGATAAATGCTGGAGAACTAGGAGAAAAAGTAAAAGAGCCATACAAAAAGATTGCAATTGCTGAAGAGAGAAAAGAGGTAGGTTCTTTTAAATTGCCTAGATTCATACTGAATCCAGTTTAACAATGTCTACACAGTTTTCATTAGATATTTAGCCCTGAATTACACCTTCATATTTAACAGTTCATGAAACACATTACTGCACATACTTCAAGTCTGACACAAACAAAGAATTTTCCATTTATTTGGTGCCTGACTATGTACAGTATATGCAGTTTTACCTGCTGAAAATTGATGCATCATAAAATTTATGGACATGGTTCTTAACAAAGTACTCCCCACCCAAAGGGAGACAAATTTAGAAAACAGGAAAACATTCCAGACATTTGGTACAATGAACCAAAATCACTCGCTGACACCTGTATATTTCACCAATCAGATCCCATATACTGTATGTTGTCGTAGGAGAGAAAAACATGTTGTAGGTAATGGATAGTGAATAAAACTGCAAAAACTGCACTAGAAGAATCTTATTGTAGTATTGCATTGTTTGATGAATATGAGGAACCACAAACTGAAAATTCTGCATAACTGTAGGCATATTACTTAATAACATTGATTTTAATATGCTACATTTACAATTAACCAATGCACAAGATGTATTTGGTCTAGGTAATCAGAACAGAAGGAATCATGGATCAACATAACTATATTTTAACTTGTTAAGCAATCCACTCTATATTTCAGGATCCTTTTGGAGATCTAATTAAAAGAATTATGCAAGATATACATGAACACAGCAACCTGAAACCATCTTCAGACCCAGGCACTCAAAACTATGAGCAATGGGTAGTTCAGAAGGAACAAAAAGGTATGGCCAAGGACATAATGTATGTAATTTACTGCTATACTACAAAAGTAAATAATACTGTATCTCTGAACAATGCACACTGTTTTGTTCCAATCGGTGACAAGTTAATGAAACATGGTGTTCAACTAGCTCCTCCTGTCCAATTGGTCAAAGTTGAAGTGCTTTGTTGTAGAATTCCCTCCTCACATTGTAAGGCTTTATGTGCACAGCTGTGTTTTGTAAAGCTAATTTGAAGTTAACTGTGATTAATTATTTTCATTATTTCTTTGCAGCTGCAAAAGAAGAAAACCAAAAAGTTCGGGTCTGTGCTGAGCATCTGCGTAAATACAATGAGGCATTGAATCAAAATAACACAATTAGAATGTCAGATGCCTTTAACTTTCTGAAGAAATTTTATGATGAAGAAATAAGAAACAAAATTCGGCCCGATGAAGAAAATAGCACAATGTTTGCAGAAACCAGTGAAACTGACAAATATCTCTTTAAATTATTTCAAGGTACATTTCATTTTTTGTTCATAACACACAGTTTGTGTTTGTCCTGTAAATTGATCATTCAATACAAGTATATTAACAGTTTCAATGAAAATAATTTCATATGCTATGGCAACGTAATTGTACACCTATTTCATTTTTGTTAAGATAACCAGCAGACTCTTCAGGATTTGGCAAAAAATCCTGCTTATGAGAATAAAAATCTGGCACAACTTAAGACTACTATACTAGAAGAGTTCACAAAACCAGAGGAAGCAAGAGGGATCATTTTCACCAAGACCCGTCTCAGTGCAATTGCCTTAAACCAGTGGATTCAAGAGAATAAAAAGTTTGAGGAAGCTGGAGTGAAATCCAGTCACCTTATCGGGGCAGGCCATCAGAGTATAATAAAGCCAATGACTGCGGTAAGTGGAATATGAAGACCTGAAGAGTAAGCTGCGGCTACAGATAAATGGTGACAAGTTCTTCCATTACTATGCATCCCCTTTTCCACCCTCATTTTATGCATTTTAGATATCACACTTAAGACTGGTCTGAGCAAGACAAATGTCTCCTACAGTTTCACCTGTTTCATATGGAAGCACAACCATCAACAGTAATGATCTAATTATTTTTAAAATAATTCTATGGTTAACCTATTTCTGGGTATTCTTAACAGGCAGAGCAAAGAGAGGTTCTGGACAAATTTCGTCATGGTGAGATCAACTTGCTTGTCGCAACTACGGTAGCTGAAGAGGGACTGGATATAAAGGAATGCAACATAGTTATTCGATATGGCCTTGTAACCAATGAGATTGCTATGGTCCAGGTGAGTTATTCAAAACTAGTTTAGCACAGCTTAATTGTATCACCAGCAATGCAAGACATAGAGAAGACCATGCATCCATATTTAGAAAGTTGCTTAATCGTGGTAACCTGTAAAATGTTCTGAAAGCACAAGGGCACAAGATGGGACTCCGGACAACAGTCCCAGTGAAGAGCAAATTTTAGCAAATGTTCTAATTCACAGTTTCACCACCATTGTAACAGCAAATGTATAACTTATAAATGTGTGAATTCCTTGTCATATTTTAATTGGCTGAGTCACTTGACCAGTTTTGTCTTAAAAAAAGGCAAAATGCAATGTGTATTTACTCTTATCCTGTGTAGATTGATAAGGAATTATGGTGGAAGAATCGCAAATTGTTCAAACCACCTACCAATACTGCTTCAAGTCACATTGTGATGAAATGCTTTATAAATGATTGCTAACAAGCAAGCATGTAATTATGCAATGGACAACTGTTTGCTAAACATTACTAGCAATCAGTAAAAAACACATTGAGAGACCGGTTCAGTTTTAATTATCACAGGATTTAGTCACTGTTTGTACAACATTACATTAGACATTAATTCACTTTGATGGGTTTCTCTTTTCAGGCAAGAGGAAGGGCGAGAGCAGATGACAGCACTTATGCTCTAGTTGCTAGTGAGGGATCAGGTGTTGTTGAGCGTGAAGGAGTCAATGTTTTTCGTGAGAAAATGATGAAGAAAGCCATTGAGAAAGTACAAAGATTAATTCGAAAAGATTATGAGAAAAAGGTAAGACTGGGATAAAGCATCAAATATGACACATGGAAGGTTAATAAGTCATATAATTGCCTGTTTCATTTGCATTATACAAAGAATACATATATCTAATTTGTTTAATTAGCTGTTTAGCTAATTCAAGTCCATATGAATTGTGTATTATATTTTGAAGAAAAAGTTGCTACTAATAAAGTTGAAGAAGTTGCTACTAATAAAATTAATTTACACCAATAATAAATATGCTAAATAAACCAGTAAGAAGCACTGTTATTTGCGATATCTCTGTTTAATTCACAAATTATAGGTTCTTAAAATATGAAGATGTCTTTAAATTTGTGCATTTTCTACTGTGTTAAGATTAAAGGATTTCAGATTCAGGCTATTATGGAAAAGAGAGTGCGTACCAAGAAAAAGAAACAAAAGGTGCTTCAGGAAGATCCATCAAAAGTGAAGTTTAGTTGCCGAAACTGCAGCCAACTCATCTGTTCTGGTGAAAACATTGAGGTCATTGAAAACAGTCACCATGTAAATGTTACTAAAGAATTCAAGTAAGTCCTGCATTTAATATACTGAGCTGTTTCAAACTGTGTCACAGTACGAGCATGTTTCACACAAATTCTTTAAATCACTTTCTCGACTCATGCTTTTAATTTGCACAATTACACTCTCTGCGTCTGTCACCTCTTGATTCGTTTTTAACAGAAACAGAAAGCAGGTGTTTTCTGAAATTCATGCAAGTTTTAAATAAAGTTTTGAAAACTTGGCACAAAATGTTAAGTTAAAACCTTCATCATAGGGAACTTTCATAGGTAATGTGATAGAAGAGTAATTATGAACGATACATTTTCTTACACAATCTTTCTGACAAAACTTTGGAGATGTGAGCTCTATTGGACTATTTAGAACTATTGGATATCTAAAAATTGGAAAGAAGCGTAATAGTTGCAGTGAAAATATCTTTTTGGATTTGGACACCACGCAAACTTACACATGAGCCTAGATTAACCATGTCATAAATTACTCATCCTAGACAGTGCAATAGGCTTCATGTTGTAGAAACATGTTACCCAGATGTGTGCTTGCTGTTTGTGATGGAACAATATTTTGATTTATAATAGTTTGCCCATGATGTCAGATGCCCCAGACATTTCCCTTTCACGCCATATTACTATTAATGTTCTAGTAATGGCTTTGCAATGGTTGCCAATACAAAACTTTTTTGCAATATGTATAATTAAAATTACATCATTTCTATATATTTTTACAGTTCTGAATATATCATCAAATTCAGTGAAATAAAATGTTCAGTTGGTACTGTAAGATGTTTATTTACATCCTTTATCATGAGTACCGACTTTCCTGTTTAGTTGAAGAGTTTAACTATCAAAAATCTATAAAAACTTTGATAAATATATTTATTGATGATGAATTTATATATTTCATTTATTTTCAGAGAACTATTTTTAGTGAGAGAAAATAAAGCACTACAGGAAAGGTTCCTTGACTACGAAGTTAATGGTGAAATAGCATGCAGGAAATGTGCACAGGTAAGGGTTGCTTAAAATATTACTATAATTAAGAGAAAAAATATATTTATGATAAATAATAAGTAAAATATTCATGCTATTTCAATTTATCTTTGCATCTTGTTTAAATTTGAATATATTTGCTAATATGCTAGGTTTAAACTACACTGTTGTTGACCAGAAATTTGCAACTATTAGCAATCTGGTTGTCTTACATGATCATCAAAAAAACAACATTTGAATAAATGTGGAATTTCTTACATAATACAAATTGGACAGCTCATTGGAAACTTTTATACATTTTTGTTAAGTCTTAAAAATGTTTGAGATCATGTGAGCTCCTGTAAATCTTAGGGAAATAATTAGCAGATTGAAGAACTGTTTTGCAAACATATATGATCTAACATATTGCATTGTAACACATGCCAAAAGTTATCATCCCCAAATTTAGTAAATGTGTTAACGTTGTAACAAATGTAATCAAAAGCACTATGATGCATAAGAATTTTGTAATCATTTTATTGCATGTAAAGAATCAGAGATTCAAGCTACTGTTCATTTTTGTTTAGGCTTGGGGTACAATGATGGTACACCGGGGAATCGAATGCCCTTGTTTAGGTATCAAAAATTTTGTGGTGTCCTTTGAAGACAAGAAAAAGGAAACCTTCAGCAAGTGGAGTGAGCTTGCAATCAAGTTTCCATCTTTTGACTACACTGATCACGTCTTCCTGGATGTAGATGACTCTGATGATGATTAGTCAGCTTCATATTTTAAATCTTATACTGTATATTTAAATATGTGATTATCTTAAACAGTGGATAGAAAAACTGGGTACTTTTATCTATGCGTGTATGTAATGACTGTTGTTACATCTGTTTCAATAAAAAAATTAGAATGTCTGTGTTGTATTTAAATCAACTAAATTATGCAGTAGTAAAGGAACAAGTAATAGGTTTATTCCATGCTGAAAAGAGAAGAAAGAAAACACAACATTTCAACTGTGGAGCCTTCTACGGGTGTAAGAAAGATAGGGCAGTCAGTTGTGTTTTCTTTCTTCTCTTTTCAGAATGGAATAAACCTATTACTTGTTCCTTTGCAGCTTATGCATGCTGACGCAGCTACCCACCTGAACTACTATGCAGTAGTAATACAGTATACCCATTCTGCATTTTAAAATCTGCTTCCTTATAAAATGTGTTTTGTAAGCAAATGAGGGAAAAAAAAGTCAAATTTAAGACAATAACTATAAGTTACTGTCAGTTTAGATTGTATGCACGAAGGTGGAAAGAGTGGTTTTTGCTTTACTTGGATTAATGCCTATCTTGAAAAGTGGATCACTTCACAGACAATATGCCAAATAACTACTAAAATAAGACAAAACAAATCATTGCAAATAAGCCACATACTGTATGTCTAAAATTGTATGATATTTTCACTTTTGACATGTAATAATGAAAGTTTATATGGGAAAAAAATAATAAAAAAATAAAATAAAATGTGTCTTTTTTCACATATTTCACATAAAGTCCTGAATGGAGGTCCAGTGATCCAAAAAGATCAGGGCATGTTGATCCTACTCTTTCTAGTGAGTGGTAAACTGTGTGCTAATGTCCTATTGAAATGCTGAACCAGTTTACTGCACTGTTGATACAGAGGAGTAGTCCAGCTCTTCTGCCTGCCCCAGAAACTGGCACACCTCTGAACACAGCTGACTTAAAGTTCAATGCCTTGTCACTGTGAAGCTACAGTAATTCGGTGCCCCTGCCTCACTCATGAGCATTGCATCCAGACGTATGCTGGCAACAGGGGTGGGGCACAGTCCATAGACATCAGGATATGGTGATAGCCATCTTAAAAGCACAGAATGAGCCCAACACACCTGCCCCCAGATCCTGGAATGTCTGCACGACCCAAAAATCACAATTCTGCCAATACTATGCCACATTCTCCCCACAGTGACCCTAGTACAAGAACTGCTGGAGACACTTAACAGACACTATTCTTCACTTCCCCAAAAAATGTAATCCCTGCTAGACTATGGCAGGGGAAACCCTGGAATGCCAGGGAAGACCAGGTAGAGCTTCAACAGCTATCTGGATTCATTGCCCGCCAGTTCCTCCTAGCCATAGTATAGGAGCTCCTCCTGGAGTGTCAGTGCACCCCATTGGTGGCACATATTTTGACACAACTGGCTTAAGGGACAGGGCATTGTGCTATTGTTTCCAGCTATATCCTGCACATCGAAGCACCTCTTCAGTGTACCACCTGGCAACCCGGCTTATGGAAATATTGGTAATGTTGGATTATGACAGCCAAAACTTCCCTCTGCATCACACAGTGGTCTCGTTCTGTACAGCTGAGAGCCCAACTGAAGTATACAACCATCTGCTCTCCCTTCAGGCCTTCCTGAATGAGCATCTACTAATCCCCTTGTTTTACACACATCAGTGTGCATCAGGAAAGTAAGGTAGTAAGGTAACCTCTTATCCCCAGCCTTTCACTGCATCAAAAGTACGGCATAAGCAAGGAGGACTGAGTGAAACTGTTTCTGCTTTGTCTTAGACCAGTGAATCCTGGACAAAGGTAATTATTGACCAGGCCCAATTAATTATTGAAGAGCCGGCAACATGGTGGCCAGAGACCTGGTGGACTCCTTACAAGAAGATCTCTTCAAACTTCAGGGCACGTGGATCGTGCCAGACGAATTGTTATCAACCGACGGATACATGGTTCCGACTAAGGAAGGGGTTAAGATGCTCCCAATTTCTTGCTGCACAGAAACTGGGTCCTACAGTATATCATCTGTCATGACTCAACTGACCAATCTGACACTTGCGGTGTTTCAATATACCTTTCTAACCTTCCCATGCGACGCTTCCGTGTGTTTACAGGTAGTTGATTCCCTCCGTCTAGGGGACCTGCATCTACCTGGATGAGTATTCACTGCTTTAAAGATGTACCACTGGTGGCACGGCCAAATGCATGAAAATGACGCTCTTGTCAAGGAGGCTAGAGATTTTCAGCGGGTGATCACTCAAGCTATAACTTATACTCAGAAGTTAGGCCAACAGACTAGAGAAATATCACAAGCTGATATTATCAAACAAACTGTGAAAACACTTCAGTCAGGTGATAGTAAGATGGGAATGCATTATTGGGGATGGTGGGACATTCTGACAGTGGCTTCGGGCTGGTTGGCCAGTGTTGTTTTGCTTATATCCTTCCGCATGTGTGTTTATTTTAAGTGGACCACAAATCAAATCCTGAAACTCATGTATCCTACTACAGTTGCCTCAGCCAATTTGGTGGTGGTATTATATTATTATATTACTAATATATATGCAAATATGCTTTAGAATCATCTTGAATCATCCCAGCCTGTATCTCTGGTTAAAGTTATATGAAAAGCCATATATTCATGTATCTTAATTATATTATATATGTATATAATACATTAATGCCAGCTGCCTAGCATTCCACAAGATATTTTGAGAATACATCACTTGGAATGTCTAGGAAGACATCACATGACCTTGATGGAAGGAGCTAGTAGATAGTAATTCTACATCATCTTGATAAGAATTGGTATGAACTGGTTTGCTGGGAATATTAGTGTGTGTGGGGGGGTAATGTACTAACCCTGCTAGTTCAAGAAGGGGACACGACGTTCAACATCTCCATGTCCAGGGGTTGCTATGGAGACCTTCCCTACATGGCCTTATGTTCCGATGATGAAGGTGAAGACGACTAGGAAGGAGTGTCATGGAATGTAAGCTGGGAAAGTACATCTGATGGTCAATTGGTAACCATTTACTGCACTGCGTAACTCATTAACCAATTAAGATAGAAAGAGATAGTGTAGGTGGGGGAATAGATAATTAGCCATGCCAACCTGAAAATGTATTTAATCTTTGATGCTAGCTTTGTACTATCAGTTCTACTTGTCAAAGTTTTACTTGTGTTGTGGAGCTCCCGTTGTGCGCACACTGTGAATAAAGGAGAAAATTTGTCTTACTGCTGTCTCTGGTCTGATTCACTTGGGACTGCTGGTTTACATAGGAATGAGAAAAATCACATTGTGATCAGAGTGACCAAGAGGGGCCATGAAATGCATCAGGAATAGTAAATACTATAACACTGGTACAAAATGTATCGTTCCTGGTGGCAACATAGTCTTTTGTTCAGACCTTGACAGAAATTTCTTTAAATTAGTGTGATTAAAGTCCTAAAAGTATCAAGCTGAGTCCGGAAAAGAATTTTCAACCTCTGAAATATGAGTTGCAGCTGAGCCGAAGTTCCTGTTTGTGGAGGAATACAAAAAAGCTACCACAATAATGGAGGCATCAGGTAACAAGTTTTACAACCAATGATAAGAGACTGCAGGGCCGTGAGAGATTTATAGTATCCGAACAACAGTTCTGGTTCACATAAAAAAAGACTCCTCCACCCCCCCAGTTTGAGTGATTCATCGGTACAGTCAGCCCAGTGCAGGGAGAAGTCCCGCTGGTGTAGCTCTAAATCCGATACAATTTTGAGCCATGTCTCAGTGAAACACAATCACCAAGCAACTGCCAACACCTCACCTGGAACAAATCAGAGTAGCCCACTTGACCTTGTTAGCCAGGGAACAGACATTGAAAATGGACATTATACAACACAACGGTAAATGGTGTTTTCAAAGCCGTACTAAAATGCCAGCCCTCTTTTCCTACTTTATAGTTTGGTGTTCATGTTTCTGGTAGCAGATGTGTGCACTTGCACCTGTGTCCGCATTCCCAGCAACAAAGTCCCTTGAAGAGAAGTACAACTTCAGCAGAAATTCAACCATTATGCCGAATACAGTATGTAACAAATCAAGCCTCTCATACTTCAGCGGACCAACTCAAGATCACATACTGTACATACTGTGAAACAAACAAAACGATAAAAAAAATGTGTTTTGTGAACAGACAAGCAAACACCATATCTACCCAGTGTGGCACCATTTCCAGGGATATTTGCTGTCATTGCCTTCAGGTGGGCATTTTAGACCCCCTCAGTACTGCTTGTTTGTGGCGAAGCCATAAAGCTTCTGAGGCAGTTCCCTAGCTAGGCATTTTGTTATCCTTGGTACCCCACTGCTAACACCAGTGTGGCATTTACAGGGCTGTGAATTTACTATGCTCACAAGGGGGAGTAATATCATACCTAATGCCGAATATACAATAACTACAGGAAAGAAATACCACTCGCCACTTCCGTACATACATACACATATGCACTCACTCTTCACACCACTTACTGAATACCATCCATTTCGAAACTACAGAGTCCAGATCTAGGGATTTACAGTAGACAACCAAATTCACTCACACACTCATTATATTTTCACTTGTCAATTTCAGTCCTGTTTTACCATCCCGTCTCTGCAGGTCCAAAAGAAAGTGTTGTATAATCACCACCCAATCTTTATTATTAGTCCAGTCCTGTGAAAAAAGTACCCTGAAGCCTCTGAATACAACTGTAGTTTTGTGTAAAGAAATCAAATGTACTGTTGTTACGTCCCCGTGCGTGTCGGTATGTTTTGGTTTTTTTAATTAAACGAATTCGTTGCACCCACAAACACATAAACGCTATAACGCTATAGTCAAACAGTTCATACTTTAAAACAAAATCTTAGGCATTTACATTGGACATTGCTTCTACAAAGACAGTATATGATTTATCAAAGCATGTTTCTAAATATAATTAATATAAAGTTCACATACAGCGCATATATCTTGTAACTAACCAGAAAAGTCGAACAAAGCATTTACAGAACAAGATGACTGTTTCGTGGTTAATGAAAAGCCATGTCCCAAATCTTCAACCCCTAAAGTTGAGTAATCCGCGGATTCTAAGACAGCATCTGTGTGCCTGGAAGCATTTTCAAAGTCTTCCTACAAGTACGCTCTGAAATGAAAGATCCTGTTAAGAAAGGATCATTCAGTTGTCAGAGAACTTTAATCGGGACCATAATTTATAAGTCTTCTTTTACAACATAGATAAGATAATATTTAACAAAAAGTCTTGGGAAGCAAAAGCTTCATTTAATAGTTAGATGTTTAACCTTTGAGTATACTTCAGGCGTCTTAAATCTCTTCACCACGTCAGCAAATCCTGGAATTTATCAGATTCATAACTGGGTCTTTCCAGCAGTGAAAATACCGTTGTGGGTCCGGTAAAATCATGAAGGTCAGTAATCGTTTGTTTATTTTGTGTTGACCTTATTAAAGCCATCTTCGAAATTTCAGGGGTTAAAATCAGTTTAAGAGTAGAGAACTGAACGACACAAAGAACTGTTTAACTGGAGTATTGATAATAATTGAGAGCAAAGGTGTTTTCTCAAATCTACTTGGATTTAGAAACGTTGAAAACAAAAATGTTTTTGAAACATGCATGTTTCAGATCTCTGTTTCATAAACTGTATAAACATTAGAATAACTAAAGAAAAGAGAAACTTACTTTACAGTCATATTTACTTTACTTTTTTCTAGACATTTTGCCAGGTGTTTCTGGGGTTGGCTGTAGCCGCTGTCGTCATCACTTTAATAGCTGTTCCCGCGGCGATGTTGTTAGGCAGTAAGTTGTCATTTTCCTCCTAATTACCGTGTCATTACAGACAGTGAATTCATTTTTGTGTATTAACAATTATTTATTTCTAAACGTGTTCCATAATTGTGTACTTAAAACAGGGGAAGCACGTTCCTAGACTAGTAGGAAACCCGAGAAAGTTACCTAAAGCGATGAAGATATTTGTTAATGAAAGCCAAATGTACAGTATACTGTAAATGAAACTTCAGAAATCTTAACCATGTGCTTTTTCTGGAATTTTTTTTTTTTGTTTTTTGACGAAGCAATGAAATGAACCAATATAAAAGAATTAGAAAACTTTTCTGGAAAGTGGTACAACTCGATATATTTAAATCGGTCAGTATGACACTAGTAATTAGTGCAGTGCATTTGCATATAAAATAAATTATGATCATGTAATCTTTGTGTCCATTTATGTTACCCCTTTTAGATTATTTTATCTTTTTTTATTTTCTGGGTGGTTTTTGGGGGAGTGGGTTGAAGGTCGTCTAAAATTAAGGGGTTCAGTAAGATACAGTACAGTAGTCAAGAGTGTAAAACTGGACGATGTGTTACAAAGTATGGACCTACAGTATGTGGTGCTGCGTGATGAAACAATAAAGGGAAGCTTTAAAAATAGAGATTGCAGAATCATGTTAGTCAGAGAATCATGTTAGTCATTAGTCAGAGAACGATTTCAAGAGAAACTGGAAGATTTATATGCGTGTGAATACTTTTAGAGTGTGCTTTATCCCCTTACCAACCCATAGAAACGTATTGTGGTGTTATTTGTAATATGAGCCACTGAAAATTGACATTTTGCAGTTATCTTCTGCAGTAGCACGTTGTAAAACTTTGGTTTGGAGACATTTTTACTGGGTATTTGATCTCTCTCATTTAAAGCAGTTAAACTGTCTCCGAAACAGCAGCAGAACATAAAACTCATGATTCTCCGTAGTCATGTGTTCTGGGAATCATTTATTGGGAACTAAATATAGTAAATACAGAAGTGGCAATATGCACGAAGAAAACTGATGCTTTTGTTTTTTATATTAAGCACTGTAATAACAGGAAAGAGCAACATGTCAAGTATAAAAAACGTTAGCTAAACAATGTATACCTGGTTTCATCTATGAATTGAGCATAGACCCATTATATTGTTTTGGTCTCACATTGAGCAATTATATTTAGGTACTGCAGAAGAAAAAAATACATACAGAATATGAAAAATAATTGAATTGGCTTTAAACTTTAAATATGTATATTTTAGACTTCAATAGGTGTACTGCCAACAGGTCACCATTATTTCCAGAATGAAATCAATTTCATTTAAGCAGAGAAATCAAAACTGTCAGATGAGAAGCTACAATTGCTGTTCTGACATACTATATTTCCAGTGGAAATAACTCTTTTCAAAACAGAGATTCAGTATAAGGATGTGATCAGAGTGATTACCAGTGTTATTCTTGCTATATTTTGTTTTTTGTTCCTTCTAAATAAAATCCTAAAAAAGACCATCATTACCAACATAGACATTAAAGGTGTGTGATAATTTGAGTACATTAGATCAGGGTCCGCCTTATTACAAATACTGTTTTAGCAGTTACAGTCTAGAAAATTAAATTAAATCAACATGCATCAAAAAGTTAAACAGGTCTACAAGGTATATATGTGAAATGTGATTTCCCCATATTTTGACAGACCCGCCTTCCTTAAAGTGGCATGTAACACAGGATGATATTTTACCGATTCAGAACAGCTCTAGTTAAATATGTGTAATGTAAATATTAAATATTAAGACATCTTGCCCTATTCTCAATGCTGGTCATTCAGTGTGTATGATTGCTGTACATAGATAAAACTGGTAAAATGTTTCAACGAAAGGTGAAGGATAAAATTATTTAATAAATATAACTACCAAAATGGTATTATGGTTGCATGAATTGTGTCATAAATCCAGTTAAATCCAGTTTAAGTCATTGTGATGAACAATTTCCTAAATAATTAAGTACGGTACTAATTAAAACATACTGTAGCTATTGGGTTGCATGATATTACACCTAACAACTTTTAAAAATTATAATTTGCTAAGAACCTACTTTTCCTGCAGTATGTATCCACATGAATCAGATATTCAAATATTCAACACAATTACTGACAGAGTGTTTAAAAGGTGGACTTTGGTGAAGTAAATGCAGATACAGATAGAGATTAAGTAACCAACAAACATTACACAGAAGTCTGAAGAGGGTATTTTAATGATTACATTTCAAATCTCTCCTGCACATTGCCTAAAATATACCAGCATTAGTCTCTTACTTTGTATTAAACACTACTGTATATCATTTTAGTATCCAGTCTTCTGCTTGGATTTAATCAAATAAGTATAAGTCCAATTAATTGAATTTATTAAGATTAATTTTAATTTCTTTGCTAGGTAGTTATATAGAACCAAGTTTGTAGGGTGCATTAAGACATACATACGTACGTAAGAAAGATTACAAACCTGATAAGTTATTGAGCCCATGTAGCATGTACTGTACAGTATGGTTGCAAAAAAAATAGATTTAAGGATCTCTCCAGACATTTCTTGAGAGCAGTTCTTATGTTGTTTTCGCCAAATTGGAGGGAAAATGCAGTTTCTACAAACAAAGAACATATACGTGAGAAATCACAGCCGCAAAAGCATACTGCATGAGATGGCACATAGCCTGAGATGAACCCTCAATAGTGAAGTGTTAGGCTGATATATATAATATAAACAAATTGTGCTTATTAAAACTGTGTTTTACCTGCCCAAATTATTTTCCAAATGTCTTTGATGGAAATACAGAACTGCATAATCTCAAAGAATTCCATGACCTTTTGAATGCGAGAACACATATACTGTACACTTAAACCAGAAGTATACAATCAAAGTGCTAAACCCAGTTATTTACAGCACACCATGGCTGGAACCTGGAGAAGATAATAGGACACTGTGCGTGAAGCTCCTGCAGCTTGAGCTCATTTCTATTTTCATTTGAAATGTGGGTTTTCAAGTGAAAATGGGTTCTGGACTTCCTGTGTTGTACATCATACTCTTTTGTATGCAGGATATTCCCTATCCATCTCTGAAGCTGGTTTCGGCAGCCAGAGATCATTGCCTTAGATTTTTCCACCAAACTAATACGTGGATTGCCACTTCTTGTCCAGTAACACCACATGTAAACTCTCCTAATGTCTTCCTATGAGGATTTTGAATACTTGAGTCAGGTCCAATTGTAGTCTTCTAAGTTGAAGATTGAAAAAAAAAATTAGTCGTCGTAGGACTTTCATTCAAGCTCTTCTCCAGACTGATTCCAGTGTAGCAGTTTTTTTTTTGTAGCATGGTGACCAAAATTCAACACGATATTCTGAATAAGGTCTTTACGAATGTGTAGTGCTGTACCCCTATTTATGTAAATTCTACACTTTTAACTTACAGTATATATATATAACAAGTCATAGGTTTATTCCATGCTGACAAAAAGAAGAAAGAAAACACAACGTTTCAGCCATGGAGCCTTCTTCAAGTGTGAGGCTCACAACTGAAGAAGCCTCCACGGCCAAAACGTTGTGTTTTCTTTCTTCTTTTTTTCAGCATGGAATAAGCCTATGACTTGTTCCTTTGCAGCCTACGCATGCTGACACAGCTACCCACCTGAACTATATATATAACATTCTCTTTGCTTATTTATTGTTTTTCTACTGGCTAAAAAAGTAAAGCAGTGTAAACATAGCATTTCACAGAGAAATCTTCAAGCTCAGGGTTTCTTATTTTGAATAGTGGTGTTTTGCATTTACAGAACATCTACATCATCCATTTTTAAAACTTAAATTACCACATGTATTTGCATTCTTCGTATTTCTGAATTTACTTTCTTGTCATAGACTTTTTTTGTGAGGATCTATGAATCTTTTGATTACAGATAATGTTTTTTAAAATGTAAGAATCTGTTTACATTTTTCCAAAAATGACTCTAATCATTTGGCGCCACCATGTGATTGCATGTTTCCACTTTAATTTACAGTCTGCTGAGACATGTCAGCAAAGTTCATGACATCCCACGAACTATACCTGGAACACTGTAATACTGTTTGTTCTGTAAAAGAACTGACCTGGGCTTTGAAAAAAAGACAAATTCTAGAGCCATATATTTCTTTGACAGAAGGGGCATTATTCATTGTTTTGCAAAAATAAGACAGAGGTTAAAGCATCCAGCTTGTTAGATATTAACTGAAAATGTACAGTAATTAATACTTTATGCTTCTATTAAAGCAAATTGAAATTAAAATAAAAGGACTGCTAGGTTTTAATTAAGGAAAAACACAACAGGACACATTAACAATCATTATAAAAACAAATTTCATAAAAATTACTTTATCTGTGATCCTCTTGACCAGGATTTTATGGGTGTATTGATTTTATTTTAGACGTACTGTAGCAATCATTAAGTTTGAAGTTCTTGCTAACAGATTCCAATTCTTAAAATTACGAGGCATTCTTTTTTATTGTGATAAAACTTTGAAAAACAGTTCCTTGTGTTTGACTGTGTAAAGACTTTCTTATAAAAAGCACTTTATTTTTAAGGAAATGATCTTAAAGAAAATGATTCCCAAAAAACATTCTCCCTGGATGACTACTTCAATGATACCATCAGGTACAAATCATACAATCTGCGGTGGATATCAGGTAATAAAAAAAGTTACGCTGACTTCTGAAAAGTGATTTAGAAATCTGTTGTGTAATATATATAGAGAAGGAATGATTATATAGAACTTCTTCTTATTGTTGTTGTTCTCATTATTAGGCAAAATGACAATTGTTCGGTCAGTAACCATTTTATGATGGATTAGCTAGAGGATATTATCTTGAAGCATTTCAAGAAATAATGCTGCAATAGAGGTTTGAAAAGTATAAAACATGCCAAAAATAAAGAGTTAGAAATTAGTAAAGTTTAAAAAATGAAATGAATTGTACAGTGTAGATTCTCAAACATATCCCAATTTCTCTAAATATGCTTTCAAGTCATTGAAAAAAGGTGACAAACAAATGACAAGTATGGCATACAGTACAGTAATCTGTGTATGAATAACACCACAGAACTGTTTTTTCTCTCGCAAAACAAATGCTTTAAGCACAAGATGAATATCATGTAACAGCAAACTTAATGTAATGTACATATGACCCTGTGTTTTCTTCTAATAGATACTGAATACCTGCATAAAAAAGGAGGAAATGTCGTTCGATATGATGTGGAGACAAATAATTTCTCACAGTTTTTGAGCAACAACACTTTTGTAAGAAGTTTTCTTTTATTAGGTAGTCTTCATTTCAAGCTAAAAGATCAAATAGAATTAATTTCGTTTTTGTATATTTTTAGGCTCAAGTGGATGCTTCAGATTATCTTTTATCAGATGATCAGAAATATGTCCTTTTTGAAAGCAATTACACAAAGGTAATTTGGAAGTTTTTCTACACTGTATTTCAAAGATGAAGCTTTCCTGATTACAAAATAAAGCAATAAATAATGAGTGATTTATTCTTGTTATATTAAGTTTAGCAATATTGAGGGTGAACAGTACTGGGATGGGATACCAACAAGGTCATGTTGCTGTTGAAAGTGATGTTGGTTGACCAGTAGGACACTCTTTTTCCATCTCAACCAATGCCCCCTTTGGATGACATATTAAACCAAGGCTTTAATGACTACCTGGTCATTAAAGATCCTGCAGTATGGTTTGAGAGAGTAAGAGTGTTGATGGCAGTGTTTTGATAAAATTCCACTTTGGGCTCGCATAATCTGGCCTGCCTGAAGATCCATTTTAATTCTGGTAATGTGATGAACTAATTAGATTTTTTCACATGACCAACAGTGTAGTGTGGCTGCGAATGTTTCCAAACAAGTACAAAAGAAAAAAGTGCTTTATAAATACTTAATTATAATTCCTCTCTTAACAGCTATGGAGGCATTCATATACAGCTTCTTATTCTATTTTTGATGTGGATAAATCGTAAGTTTCTTTTTTTCTTTGTGTTCAGAAACATAAAACTATGAACCACAACTGAACTAACAAGTAACTTGTTCATATATCCTTGATGTGATATTTTGTTCTAGAATTCACAGAGCTTTCTCAGCCTTGCTGGTCTCAGCAAAATTTATAAGTATAAATTATATGATTATTGTTGTATTACATTTTATTCCACATTTAAAATAAATTGCATTTATATTTACTCATTGTGGCCATTTATGTGTGTGCATTTATTAAGAAAAAGACTTTAGAAATACATAATTACTGGAGTTCTGCATTTTGAAGGACAGTACCATTTTCTCTGCATCTTTTTCACTTTCATAGAACGTTTGTGACATCATCCCAACTACCACACAAAATACAGTATATAGAGTGGGCACCAACTGGGAACAAGTTGGTAAGTTAAACAAATAGGAATTTAACTTGTTACAAACTAAATATTTTTTACTATCCAGCAACTATAACAGTACAATATCAGTGAACTTACCTGCTCTGAATTGTTTTCAAGGACACTGAGATATGGGCATGGAAATAAAGCAATAAAAAAAGATATCCACTTTGTACTCTTGTAACCCATTTTCTATTGTGACACTGCACATTGTAAAGTGCTGTAGATCATAAAGATAATAAAAGGTGACTGCCTATCATGCCAACATTGGACTAAGTAACTTATTTTTTTAGAAATCAAAAGTTCAGCATAAAGCTTCCAATGCTGAAAAATGCTGAAAAGCTTCTACTTTGCTCAAAGAAACTGGAATTTGTTATTGACAAGTGGGTGGGTGATTTTATTTTTATTAAATACCTCATTCAAACGTACATCATCAGCACCGTAGTCAAAATTTAAACCCACAATCTTCTAGGTGATAGTCGAAAGCACTAACCACCACTTTACACTGCTGGTGATTTAACAGAGGCCCTTATTATATACACTTACTTTATATTCCGCCTAGATCTGGAATAAGAAGGTTGGTGAATATCATATTACTATTAAATCACAATTTTCTTACAGGCATATGTGTGGAAAAATAATGTTTACTTAAAAACAGATGTTAATGCAGCACCTGAAGCTGTAACTACTAACGGAGAAGAAAATAAAATTTTCAATGGCATCCCAGATTGGGTGTATGAAGGTAAGATTTTTATGGTGGACAATGAGTACTAATAGCTTTGAACCCTGATACTGCACAAATGTTTATCTTTATTGTCTTATAGTTTACAATCCTATTCTTTTTACATGAAACAGCATTATTGCGTACAGAAAATTATTGCTACTGATTGTTTTTTATTATCATTGGCCATGTGAATATGGTCGTACGATTATGATTTTCCACTAATTCTTCATTGTACTGTCACATCACAAATGTTAACTATACTGTATTTTTGGAAACAGTTTATGGCATTTATATTTTCCCCAAACCAATAGAACATATGAGAAACCACTGGCTCATAATGATCAGTTCCAGGAGACAGAGAGGTTGCAAAATAGTTTCAGGACGTTAAGCATTTATTCTTCCATTCTACTGAATTTTGCTGAGCTACTGCCCAGTGAATAAAGTGTTGCATGACGTAAACTAATGAGGGGGGTGGTGTTGAGTCAGATTGTGACTGAGTCCACACTGTATAACATCAGCAGTGCTTAAAGTCATTGGACAGTTCCCTTACATTTACAATATACTGTACAAGTTCACTGTTACCAGTATTCTGTCTCAAAGACTGACATGTGTTTCGCGAACTATTTTATTAATGCTCATATCCTGAGTATTCCCACTGTTTCTCTCTTTCGCCTTTGTGACACAAACACTGATTTCACAGCTTGCAAGAACTATCAATTTGAAAGCACAGTTTGAGCAAATTGCAGTGCTAATTCATTTAATCATCATTTCATTACAGAGAAAATTATGGAGTTGTAAATAGACAAGGGGAAAAAGAATGCAACCACACATTTTTCCATTACCAAGATGTTGTGTTGCAGAAAGAATTACTTCTGAATCTCAAATTCATAATCCTTTCCTCCTATTCATTCCCTAAACATATTTATATTACAGTACAAGTGCATTCTCATTGTGTCTGATGTCTTTAACTTGTTCCGTTTTCCTTTTTCTTGTTTTCATCTTTCTAAGAGGAAATGTTTGCATATAACTATGCTTTGTGGTGGTCTCCAAGTGGGAAATTTCTAGCATATGCACAATTTAATGATACGGAAGTAAATACCATTGAGTACTCGTTTTATGGAGATGGACAATACCCAGAAACGGTCATTTTTCCATACCCTAAGGTATAATACTTCTCTTTGTGTGCATGCTTACTTTTGTGCAAGAATGACAGTTTGGCTCTGTTCTTAAAACACTATGCTTGCAACACAAAGGTACAGGGTTTAATCTTTACCTTTTATGGCATACATGCTTTAAACTACTCTATGTGTTTTCATAGTTTTTGCTATAAAACTAATAATTACAAAAATGAAACACTTTTTGAGTGTTTTATCAATATTTGTCATATATTATTAAAATATTACTGTAAACACTTTTCATAAGCCATTTAAAAAAAATAATCATTCTCTTCCACCAAGGCTGGGTCTACAATTCCTATAGCAAAGCTGTTTGTTGTGGATACCTCAAATATATCACGAATTGCAGAGGTTATTGTACCAGACCCTATGCGATCAAGGTACAGTATACTACTACAGTGTTCCATTAAAATTACATTAAAAAAATGTTTTACCTCACTCTCCATAGTGCATGTTTAATAAAAGCCACAGAAAACCAAATGAAAAAATATGGTATCCTTTTGACCAAAAATGTCAATGATAAAATCTAAAAACTTAAAAACTTTTTTCTAAATATTTTGCAAGAAATATCAATTACTGTATAAACCATTATGATCACTGTTGTAATCAGTGGTTTTAATAAATATACAGTAGATTTACTGTTTTTAAAATGTACTTTTTCAAACATGCTTAAGTATATTTTCTTGTCTTAGTGACCACTATTTAAGCACAATCACCTGGGTTACCGACAATCGCATTGCAGTTCAGTGGCTATTTAGAGCACAGAATCACAGCATTTTAGTGGTCTATGATTACAGCACAGCTGGTTGGAATCATCTAAAGGTGTGTATCTTTCTAGTTACTTTCACATAATCTACAGTTTAGGAGTATTTTATGCTTACATACACTTCAGTAAATATGCAGGCATCCTGTGTATTTTATCACTTCATATAGAGGTGAAATGAAATAACAATTTAAGAAATAAAGTACCAGAATCTTATGGTAATATTCATTTACATCTGACTTTAAAGTTGAACAAATCTGTTAAGTTGTACCCTTGTCCACAATGTCAATTTTATATTTCAAGCCTGCAGATACGTTTAGATATAATGAAGGGTTACCAAAAACTCATTACGGCCAAAAGCAAAATCTGAAAATAACTTTTGCTATATTAAAAGCTATATTGCTTAATATTAAATTGCAATTAATATATTTTCTTCTTTCCTCAGTCTTATGAAGAAAAAAGTCAAACGGGCTGGGTTGGACAAGTAAGTTCTAATCAAATTATGTGGATAAATGGGTATAACTGCTAATTGAACACTACATCACAAAGAAACACCAGAGTGAAAGATTATTATGTTCTTCCATATTGTATTTGTACCTCTTCTGCCACTCTAGGAAACATGCTGAGGTCTGCTTTGATGTAGCCTGTTAACTTAAATCAAGGAAAAACATTAGAAACAATGTGTACAGTATTTGTTACAATTAGGTCAATTTTCTGCACCATAGTATGGATAGAGCACTGTTATATTTACACCTTATAGTTTTAAATAATAAATACATGAGTTTGCATAATTAAAATTATACTTAAAACAACAACACTTAATTAACATTACTTTCTTTACAGTTTTACCCCCTGGAACCTTTCTTTGCTGCAGACAACATCAGTTTTTACAAAATAATGAGTGACAAAGATGGATATAAACATATCCATTACGTGAATTCATCAGTAAGTGTTCCGATAAGTTAAAACACATTGAACCAGCTGATTAGAGTAAAGCTAAGAATTGAATAAACTACTGCTGTATTAATCCACTAGTGGCATTCAATTAAAAAGCAAATAAATAAAATCAGAAGATGTGAATGTGAAAATGTGAGTGAGAAAAAGTCTTACACAAAATTAATATTGATTTATAATTCTTAGGATAACAGTGTTCCAATAACATCTGGAAAATGGGAAGTCATATACATTTCAAAACTAACCAAAGATACCATGTAAGTACAGTAGCTTGAATATATTATTCATTTATTTATTTGCCTAGGTGATGTCTTTATGAAGGACAAAAAAAATCATACTAAGTGTAATGTAGTGTACGTCTGTTAAATGTGACTATAGAAGTCTGTCTATAAAAATTCAGAAAGACTTGAATAGGATGGTATAAATATCCATCCATCCATTTTCTAACCCCTTTATCCAATTCTGGGTCATGGGGAGCCAAACCCTGTCCCAGCAAGCAAATGGCGCAAGGCAGGATATACCATGGAGGGGACGCAAGTCCGTTGCAGGGCAGACACACAGAGATGCACAAATTGTAAATATCCAGCCAATTAGATGTATACTCGCCTTTTAAATAAAAGTACTGTTCACCATTTCAAGAAATATGGCCCAGTGTTTGACGGTGCTGCCGCCTCAAGAATCTGGGGTGGTGGGTCCAATTCCAGACCGAGCCACCTCCTGTGTGGAGTTTGCATGTTCTCCCTGGGTCTGCACAGGTTTTTACTGGGTGCCCCAGTTTCCTCCGACTTTCTAACGACATGCTGGTTGGGTGAACAGATGTCTCTAAAATGGCCCTGTGTGTCCATCGATGGACAGGTGTCCCTTCTAGGATGCAATCCTACCTTGCACTGTCTGCTTTCAGAATAAACTGGATTGCTGCAATCTTTAGCAGAAGGAAGTGGCTTTCTGAAAACGGATGTATGGATATATACAGAATGAAGACAACAGATGAGCATACCTAGAATTACCAGTAACATTACTAATTTAACCCAGATTAAATTAAATATACATTTTAAAATGTGAATCATAAGTATTTTTAATAAAAATTCATGACCAAGCTGTGGTTCTTTTTGCAGCTACTATGTTAGCAATCAACACGAAGGACGTCCAGGACAACGCAACCTATACAGGTAAGACTAATTCCACACTTAAGCTATGAAATTACTTCAACCTCAGATGTGCTGTGGGATGATTTAAAATGTTTTTAAGGCTCTGGATCTTAAAACCTATGCATGTTTTCGGTATCTATCAAAAGGATAGAATTCTGGTACACATTTTTATAAAATTAAGTGCATAGTATTTTGAACATATCTGGTGAACAAATATACACATTTGTAAAGGACTGTGGCATTTCTGTGGTTCTGGCATTAGTGTGTAAAGACAACTCATAACCTACTGTATATGTACTGTAGTTGCATGTGCACCCGAATAATTCACTCCCATCTGCTGGATTTCAAAATATGTGGGGCCTTATTTATACAAAAATGGAGGGGGGTGTTATTTATTTATCCTTTATTTCTGTATGTTACTGAGGTCTATCAACAATAATAACTATGAACTGCAAGAAGTATGAAAATGATGATTTTCATCCTTCTACTATCTATGCACCAGGATTAAAATTGGTAGCACTCACTCTAATCCAGAATGCCTTACCTGTAAACAAGATGAAAAAAGATGTCAATACAACTCAGCTTACTTCAGCAAAAATGCGAAATATTATCGTATGGACTGCTATGGTAAGTTTATGAACAATAAATTATTTTAATCCACATTTTTTTTTATCTCTACCAAACAGCAAAACAAAAAACAGACCACAAACAATAAATAGCTCAGAAATGGAACTTATCGTTTGGACACCATAAAAAAAAACTGAATAAAGAGTACTCTATACAGTATGATTTTTGTTTAGATCTGCAGAGTATCCTCAGTATTCAAATACAATAAAGAATATTTAGGAAGAAATATATGGTTATGGTTATGGTTCTGAACACTGACATTGCTGTTGACTTTTCAGAAATTGTAGAAGTTGATAAATGTATCGGCACCAACCGAGTTTTGCAACTGGCAGCATTTATACTAATGGAAGACTTACTGTAAAACTTTATATGGGGTGTACTAAAGTAATCCCAAACAATTTGTAAAACTAGTGCTAGTTGAGGCAAAGAGAAATGCGTCTTGTAAGAAATATTAACTGTGTCTAATAAGTTCAGAACTTGCTGGCCTTGCCTATTTATGGCACAATTTCTTTTAACAGGACCTGGATTACCTAAATTTACACTGCATAATTCCTCTGGTAAAGGTAAGTTTCAAGAATAGTTGTTGAAAAAAGTCACATGTAATGAAATGACCAGTTAGCTACACTTAACAACAGTTTTGTCCTAATTAAAGCTGTGCATGCATGATATTTCAAAATTGAAAACCATAAGGACAGCTAAGATGCAATCTTCCTGTTTACTACAGCATACTTCTTTTTTAAGAGGTATTCAAGGTTGTGACAAGATGGTGTCATTCCAAATTAAGGCAGTCTCAGAGCAAATTAGGTTTGGACATTCTTTGGCCATTTCAGCTGTACCAACTGTATTAATTTCCTTAATACTGAAGACTTTGTAGTTTGTGGACAATTCTGGACAATTTTAAAACTGAAGCTACAGTACAAAGTATGACATTATTTCAGTACCTCTGAATATACAGTATATAATGAAAACTGTTTTAATTTGTTTTATTTCAGAAATTAAGGTCCTTGAAGAAAACAAAGATTTGGAAAACATTCTTGCAGAATTTCAAATGCCAACCATACGTCGTGAGACCATTAGTTTAGGAGAGTTTCGTAAGTGGTTTCATTTTTAAAGCTTCCTCTGGAACGGAAATACAAAAGTTCACTAGAACATACTGTAGAACTTTAAAATGAAAATGCTATAGAATCTCACAGTTTATTTTATTTTTTGCTCCTGCAACCATTTTGTCTTGCAGATCTTTGGTATCAAATGACTTTACCACCTAATTTCGATGAATCTAAGAAATATCCACTGCTAATTGATGTGTGAGTTATTTTTACCCCTGTCTAGATTTGCTCTCTAAATGCATAGGTGATTTGTTCATTTCTATAATAGAAACTGCAATTGCACTATTTTGGCAATATGGATAAGTAATATGAGGTTAATTATTACCTTTAATGGCCCATCAAGTGTTTGTACAGTATATGTACAGATATACTGGAACTTGTATAATTAATACATTAAGAGGCATTAAGAATACAAACAATCGTTACTGGTTGGCATTTTTCCAGTATTGCGGTGCATGTCAAGGAATTAATATATTGATTAATTGTCTTCAGGTATGCGGGACCATGCAGTCAGAAAGTAGATTTTCGCTTCAGGCTGAACTGGGCTACATATCTGGCAAGCACAGAGAAGATTATTGTTGCAAGTTTTGATGGAAGGGGAAGTGGTTACCAGGGTGATAAAATAATGCATTCAATATATCGACGACTAGGAACATATGAGGTGGAAGATCAGATTACAGCTGTGAGGTAGGATCATCACCCACAAGCACAAGGCCACAATTATGGATGGACGTAGTGTATAAGCAATCTACTCCACTATGTACTGTATCTGAAAGCAATTAAAGGACATCAAACAAATAATTTAACAATAGTCACTGTTTTATATGATGTTTTTAACAACTATCAGTAACATGGATTTTGTAAGAAATACAGTACATAAAAACAGAACTAGTATAATTAATATTTAGCTGCTTCTCAACTACAAAAACATCTAACAAAAATTGTGTCCTTTTTTAGGAAGTTTATAGATATGGGCTTTATAGACAAGACAAGAATAGCCATTTGGGGATGGGTAAGTTGACATACCTTACATTGAAAAATGTTATTATAAAAAGATTCAATGCTAGAAAAGGTACCGAGATCTATTTTATTTGTGTTCTTTTTTATTTTCATATTAGACAAGGGCTTGTCTTCAGGTAAAACACTGAAGCAAAATATTATTTAAGCAGAAACAGCTTTTTTCCCCTTTCCATTTATTACCATGAAAACCTTTGTTTTGTAGGTAGCAAACTGTCCAAGATCATTTCAGATTATGATAGAAGCAGGATGTTACAATGGAAGACTAATAATTTTCGTTCATGTTGAACTCATTTCTTCCTTTTCCAGTCGTATGGTGGATATGTCACCTCCATGGCGCTTGGTGCTGGTAGTGGAGTTTTCAAGTGTGGAATAGCTGTTGCCCCAGTGTCTAAATGGGAATATTATGGTACGCAAAAGTTCAAACGAAAAAATGTTCATTTTTTGCTTTGAAACGGACTAAATGTAGCATACAATATGTGTCTCACACACTATTTTCCCTTTGGAATACTGCTATGATGTAATTTTAAGATAAAACGGTCAGTACTATGGACATTATCCAAGTTTGACCAAGACCTTCATGTTCTTTTCTTCTGTTACATTATTTAACTCACAAAGCTTTAATTAGTTTTCATATTATTTACTGTAAGTATGTTAGAAACTAATAATGATGCTGCTTTTTGAAAGTAAGATAATTTTAGAAATGTAAGGATTTTCCCAGAATATTTCTATTAGAAACATTGTTCACTGTTTCATTTTTTAAATCATGTGTTAATCATTTAAAAACATTAAATAACTTATTTTAATATGCTCAGATGCCATCTACACTGAACGATACATGGGACAGCCTACAGAATCAGATAATCTAAAATTCTATCAGGTAAGACATTGTATAAAAATATAGATTTCAACAAACATTGTAAAAACTTTACATTGCAAAAATTTAAAATCATATCAAGGTAATCTCAGAGAAAGGATAACAAGAAAAAATAATCTGTATATCCTGCTTTTATTTTTATCAGTTTGTAGAGTTTCTATAAACAAGGAGATCCTCACAGTTAACCTACTGTATTTTCATGAAATACCAAACTTACCAACATGTAAAGAAAAATGTTAGCAATTTTCTGTGATTTTTAAAGTGGAAGGTTAACTCAGAAAACTGAACTCAAAGTAAAATAAAGATCTCAGAAGAAAAGTCAATACAAACGTTCAATCTATTGAAAAAAATGTTTAATGCTATCCACTACACATACTGTATGTTTATTCCACTTTAGCAAGGAGATATTTGTAATGAGTGTTAAATTTCTAGCATTGCAGGAAATTTTTAAAATCTAAGCAGATACAGTATCTTTCAGAACATTAAGTTTATTTATTACAGAACATGACAAAAACAGAATTACTTAACTGATGTCTAAAACATTATCAAATACTTTTTTATTCTGTTTGTCAACAGAATTCCACTGTAACAGGAAGGGCTAAGAATTTCAAATCCATTAATTATCTTCTAGTACATGGAACAGCAGATGGTGAGTGTTTAAGTCACTTAGAAGATACATCTTTACATATACATCAGAGAAAAAATTATAAATATCAAAACTGTGTAGCTCTTTCTATCCAGCAGATACAGTATAAATATGCATGTATAATTTTAATGGGCGTTTTTGTATATACTGTACAGTATTTGGCACTCAATAGTTTTTTAATGATTTACTGATGTATAGAGATATTCCGTATCTTACACATCTCTCCTTATTTTATTACAGATAATGTCCATTTTCAGCAAGCTGCACAGATTTCAAAAGCACTTGTCGATGAACAGGTGGATTTTGAAGCTATGGTAAATAAGTGTTTATTTGTTCCTGAAAGTATTGAAACTATATCTGAAATATAAGTAAAAAAAAAATTTTAAACTTAATGCAGTGTCATATTAATTACACATTAATAGCAGCGAGCAGCACAGTGGTGTGGCAGTAAATACTACTGCCTCACAGATCTTAGAAAGTGCATTCACTTCTAGACTGCAGTCCATGTAGAGTGAAACCACTACTTGAATTGGTAAGGAATAATGTTGGAACTTTAGGGATAACAGATTGTAAAAGCTCATTGTGGAATTTAGCCAGAACCCCAGGGATAACACCCCCTACTCCGTCAAAAAGAGTCATCGAATATTTAACACCCAAGTAGGCAGAGTTTTGGTTTAATGCCTCATGCAAAGGATGGCACCTCCCACAGCTCCGTGTCTCTGGTCACCATGCAAGGTCACTGGTTTGGGAATTCTGTTCCAGATGGTGCCACCTACTGGTTCACCACCACCTTCACAACCTATAGACATTGCCCTGAAAAAGACGAAAACAGCATTGCCCAAACTGCTGTAAATTTGGCCACACAACACTATTTACAGAACGCATACCGTACATGCCGGGCCTGGGATGGAGCATGTGGAGGTTTCGTACCAAAAACATTCCGTACTGTATGTATTACTTAGAAATTCATTTAAAAGAATTTTGAAAGGAGGACAGTTAGAAAGATTACAAATTAAGTAACAACCCTAAATAATATAACAGTTGAAAGATTGATTATTACAGTTCACCTTGTGCATAAATATAGAAAGGACAATTTGGTTCAAAAGTGTTCTTAGTATTTTTTATACTAAATATAAAATGAGGTGTATTTTAGAAAGAAAAAATGTCGCTAGCAAGGAAATCTATTCAGGGTGTACCCATTAATGCTGTGTGGTATTATTCCGTAGAACACAGGTTAGGAAACACTGCTGTAAAATAGAACTGTGGGCAGCACTGCAGGAAGATATTTACTGTGGATGAGAAAAATAAAAAATAATGTATTATGGAAAAAGATTGATTACTCTTGATGTAACAAATTCATCTATTATTCCTCTCAGTGGTGACACAGAACATAGCTTCTTAATTGAAATTCCTTAAAGATTATTCAGACTATAATATGTAAAGCACCCAAGCATTTGCAATTGGGAATATACAGGCTTTGCTTTCTGCAGATCCTGTAGTGAATGAGTGGCTAAGATATGGTAGAGTGGAGGAAGGATAGCCAGGGGATAGGCTGTCAAAAGCCAGACTGGTGAATATACCACTGAGGGCTGATACAATGCCAGATTTTCCTACCCATGGAAACTTCCCATCTGCTGACACATGAAGAATACACTCCACACAATTACATTTCTTCTGAACTACCCAATTAAAAAAAATCCCTTCTGTGATCTACAGCCTAGCTTTTAACACACAATTTTACCATTTTAAAAAATAACAATGCATTGTAATATCACTTCAACTACAACAGTTAAAAAGGGTTTGAAGTACACAAGGCATACATGCTATTGATACAAATCACTTAACCCTTTGCGGTCCTATAGTAGGTCGGTCCTGATTTGATATTCTATTTCCAGTCCAATGCAGGACATCATGGAAAAACCTTTTTGAAGAATGCAGAAATGACTGAATAATCCGTTATAAACCGAAAAGAAAAGAAAACCTACTTTGTAAAGAACACAGGAAATAAGCATATCATAGAGAAAGCTCACCAGTGGGCAAATCACATTTTTGATAATTATTTAATTATTTAATTTGCTCCACTGTGCCCTTTCCCCTTTCATTAAGTATTATTAAAGCGCTGTCATTTTAATTCAGTTTAAGGTCTAAAAATAGATTTCTTCAGAAAGAAATACAATTTGTGCAAAGGAAAAGGTTGACAATGTTTAAAAGGATAGATTTCCAGAAAGATCCAATCTTCATCCCTTGAAGCACAACATAGTTTCTTAAGAAATTATACTGCCTTTCAGAAATGACACTAACTTTGGGGAAAACACAACTCAGATTTTACCATCTGAAAACAACTCTTCTGTAATTTAAACTTAAACTAATTAACTAATTTCTTTTGCTCCTCTTCCAGTGGTATACAGACAAGGACCATGGGCTTGGAGGATCTGCGTACCATCATGTCTACACACATATTAGTCATTTTCTCAGGAAATGTTTCTCCATAAACTAGAAATATTCATCTTACTTTTATACATGTGAAATTGTTAAATATTCTCTAGTCTGAAAGCAGACACTATATCCACACAGTTGTTTTTAAAACTTTTTAATAATTTGGCCAAAAAAAGCTGTATTTGTGTTGAACACCACAGCATAATCACTGGCTCTCTGAGGTTTCACAGTGAGAAGAGATGGGTTGCTGGACAATTGATATCTTGGATGGTTTTGCATTAGTGTGAGTGCTGTAGTTTTAATCTGCTTTCATTACAAATAGCCATAGAGTGGTTGAGTACACAAAGAAAAAAAATAGTTGATGGTTCTAATTTAAAATAAGAAAAACAATGTTAAGTAGGATTAATGATTCCCACTGGATGAAGTCTCTGAACAAGTTTCTACATAACAGTTTTGAACATACTGTAAAACCAAAATGTAATTAAGTATGCTTTTCATCATGACTGTGGTGAAGACCTCATCAGCTGAAACGTGTAAAATTAACAAGCCTTTTGCAAATGAAGCTGCCTGCATGTATTTGTACATCACAATTTAACATAGCTTGTTTTGTTTTATTAATGAGTTTGTTTTTAAACTTGCACTGAATGTATTGTGCATCTAAAGCTGGATTTTCCATCATGTATGTGAAAATAAAATGTTTCAAAACTTGTTTCTGAGCTTCTATGATAAAATAATTTCTTGATCACTTTTGCTGTAAGGAACTCTCAAGAGCTTCTTAAGTATTTGTTGCAATTAAATACTATTTTACCTGCCTTTTCATGATGGCATAGCAAATTTACTTTTGACTAAAGTCAGAAAATAAAATGATGCACTGTTCGAATTGAATGCTTAAGAAAATCAGATCCAGTTCTATTGGGAACAATAAACCACAACAATGAGAACATCATTCTTATTGACCCTTCACATATCCAATACAGTATGGTACAATCCAATGTACTGTACAGAGCAGTGAGAATATCATAGCTATGCTCCACTGTAGTACTAACCAACCAGATCTTCATACTCAGGCCTACAGCATCATAACCACTCAGAACATAAAAATGCAACACTGCTTTTGATACTGCAAAACGTAGCAATTTTGACTGACAATCTCTTAGGTCTACTTACCTTGCTTTGTCAAGAGCAGCATACAGCTTGCTGTATGAATACAGTACAGTACTGTTTCCTGCACAATACAGTACAGCACAATGTTACTTGAATTAGATGATAAAATTACAAGCCATAAGTCTTTCAATATCTCAAATTTGTGTTAAATTCCAGCTTGTCATTTTTATTTATTTTACTCTTCCTGCGAATTGTAGCCGAGTCTGTAAGTATTTTGGATAGAAACAAGAATCGAATTAGAACTTTATTTCTGAAACATGTGTCCAAACACATTAAAAACCATGTTAATTTTGTTCATGAAGTTTGGGATGATTCTGCAAAATGATAAGACCTAGAATTACATTTTATTTCACTAAATGAGAAACTGATTTTTTACCAAATTATTCCTGTCAATGCAGACAGTTACAGTATATAATGAAAATCCTACTTTAACATACAGTAAAAGATGGTTCCTCTTATTTTCAAAACTGGATTACACCACTTGGGTTTCACCAAAAGTATAGTAGTGCAGAGTATAAACTTTATTATGCTGGAATATTTACCTTACAATAAACAATACATTTACCAATCAATAAACTAAATATTTATAAAAATTATACATATAAAGAGCAATTGGTTATAACCAAGGTGTTAAGACAATGCACACAGAAGCTGCATAATGTAGCTAAACTTGGAAAAGTTTTTATTACAGAGTTTTGTAGTTGTGTAGCATTTTGTAGAAATATTTCATGAAAAATGATAATGTAGTGTGGGTGGCATGGTGGCACAGTGGTAAGCTTTGCTGCCTCACAGTGCTAGGGCCCTGGATTCAATTCCGAACCGGAGGTACCAACGGTGTGGAGTTTGTATGATCTCCCCATGTGCCCATGGGAATTCACCAGGTGCTCAGGTGTCCTCCTAAAGTCCAAAGACATACTGTACTGGTAGGTTACAAAGGAATAAGTAAAGGTTGATTCCATACTAAAAAGAAAAGAGACAGTGTTTCAGCTGTGGAGCCTTCTTCAGATGTAGGTTATTGGTATATTGGTACAGTAGGTTAACTGACTTCTGGGAAGACCGGCGTTGGTGAGAGTCTGTGTGTTTGTGTCTGTCTGTCTAATGATGGACTGGTGTTCCATGAGGCATGTGCCCTATCTTGCACCCGCTGCTTCTCAGGATAGGCTCCAGCATCCCTGTGAGGCTGAATTTCATTTATCAGTTATAAAATGTACAGACAAGAACTGCAAACTAAGCACTATCCTCTTGTTATGTTATCACAAAATCTAAAGCATTAAAATACGAAATACAAACTCTAAACCTGCACTTTGACAAGAAGCAGCATTAAAAAAAAATCAAATATTGGATTTAGAAGTGTAACACGAGAGATAGAATAAAATGGCATTTGTATGTACCATTTTAGCACATTTTCATATATTCATGAATGCCACATAAACCCCAAACTGAATAAATCTCGAAATATTAATGATGTAAAAGCTGTAGTTCAAATGTAGAATGTTATTACCTTTTTTATTGATGTAATGGCTAAGATAAAATATATTTAATTAAAAAAAATATTTTCTTTCACCAATGCAATACACTACATCAATTGGGTTTGCTACACATTTATGGAAAATAAAAAGCCCCCCCAAAAAATTAACAAATGGGATCCCCCCCTCAGAGTCACTCAATGAGCACAATGTATTTTTTAGCATTTTAAAAAAATAAAAAGACTGTAAACTACTGTACCTATATTATAATGAAACATTGCAACCTATAATTTTTCCAAAGGCACAGGTGCAAACCAAGTTTACCAGAAATTAAGATTTGTGCTAATATTTTTTTTCAATTTGACAGAATAGCATCCTGTTTGATTTCTACACCTAAGTGACAGCTTATCTCTTCTGGACATTGGCTACATCTCACTTTAAACAGAAATAAATCACAGAGGAAGCAGGAATACGCGAAACCCAGTGTACTGAAAAAAACTAAGTCTAATGGATTGAGACTAACAAATGTGCTAAACAATCACCAAACATGCCACCTGGGCAGCCTGTCATAGCTCACCACTATATAAAGCTGAGCAGTCAGAGGCATGTCCACAAGAGCAAGAAGAAGTCATCCAACAGAGAAACAGCCAAGCCTTTTTTCGTAGAATTCCAACTGGAATACAGGTAAGACCCTTACTGATTTCATTTTTTAAAAAGCGGTCCAGTAAAGACAGGTTTATGCAAGCTTTTGTAGTAATTAAACCAACCAAATACCAGGAGGAAATAAGAAGTGTAGCATTTTGCAATATGCTATTGAAGATGTTCACATGTTGCTTGTTAGCATCATACAGTACTTCCCCCAAACTCATTTAAAGTTATTGTTAAAAGTAGTTACGGACAAAAATTAACCTTATATCTTTGTCACAATGTTTCTTATGACTTCTCTTTAAACGAGATATTTACTTTTTTCTTCTGATAGGACACACAATGAAAGGGATTCATTCTCTGGCTGGGTTGCTGCTTTTGATTATCGTTCAAGGAAGCTGGCAAGTCCCCTTGCAGGACACAGAGGATAATTCAAGGTACATCCTAGTGAATACCATGTTCCTGATAGACCAAGCATTTATTACATGCTTGAAGTGATTCTAGAGAAAATCAATTAGAAAATAAAGAATTGTTTTAATTAGCATGCTTTCATGACAAAGATTTCAATCTCTGCTTTGAACAGTCGGCATCAAAATGCAGAATTGTACTGAAACCAAAATGAATATAATACAGGTGTTTTTTTTCCCCTAGATTACTTACAGAAGACAGTTCTATTGATGAACCCAGGGAACTTACAAATGTGAAGAGACATTCACAAGGGACATTCACTAACGATTACAGTAAATACCTGGACACAAGGCGTGCTCAAGACTTTGTTCAGTGGTTAATGAGCACTAAGCGAAGTGGGTAAGTGTTTCAAGCAAGCGACATCTCTTTTTGTTTTCCCTGTCTGAACTAAAACAGTAACAACTTTTTTTTTCCAAAAATGAAAAAGCTCAAGGCTGAAGGCAATGGGTTACAAAACACATCCTACAGTATATCCAAAAGGAATGGAGTGCATGATCACAAGCCTAATCCATATAGTTGTCTAGTGTTACATAAAACAGAATGCTTCGATTAAACACATGCTAATTAAAACACATTAAATGGGATAATCCAAGATTGAAGGTATACTCTTATTTAACAAAAAATAAACAAGCGATACCAAAAGACAAAAAAAAATGTAGGGTAAATTTTCACAAAGTTCTAAACCTCTGCAATGCCTTGTTTTATGCCAGACAGGAAAACTTGGTAGACATTTTCTCAGAGAACTGAAATTGGCATATTGCTACCAGATATCAAAACTGATAATGTTAAGCCTACAACAATAAAATGATTTATAAATACAGAATATACCAGCATATATTATAGGCTTTTTCATATGAAACACATGGTACATATTTTCTGAACAACATTAGCATGTGCAGTAAGTACCAATCACTACAGAATGCAAAATACTGTACGTTATGTTCTGGTTTAAAACTGAGATTTCAAAGGTGATAGTATGATAAAATGTCATCTTAACAGTGACAAACAGAACATTATACACATGAAAAGGAACCATATTCAACTGCATAAAATCAAATGTTTTCCCAATTTAAAACATAGTGGAACATCAAAACTGTTCATATGCATGTACAGTACAAGAGATAGAAAAGCAAACATTTTCAGCTTTAATGTACAAACTGAATTACAGTATAAATAAAGCACAGGTATATCATTCTCATATGTATTTCTTCCTGTCGTACAATGGAATATTTAATTAAGAAAAACAAAAAAATGTGATGCATATCTGAAGCTTTATTGTATGTCCCATACAGTAAAGTTATAGCCCCTTAGTTAAGTGGTTTTAGTGTTATTTTGTGGATAGGTGTAATACTGTTTACCAAATGAAAACATCAAGTTGTTTTAATTCTTCATCTAGGCTCATTTTATAAATCCATATTTGTAGCATAAAGAACATGCAAGACCAATAAACCCACATACTGCAAGTTCATTTTTAAGAGGTAAAATCCCAATACAATTCAACTAAGGCTTTATCTGTAAATCCCCCAAGCTATATTTGTTATCAGAGTCCTTGAGTGGGACAAGAGGAAATATTTAACACTGTCTGAACATAGTATTAAAAAGAAACTGATTTATATGTTTATTCAGCATTTCATACTAAAAACATCAACCTGTCACACATTTTGTTTTTAATGCTTTCTCATATGCATTGGCACATACCTGTAGATGCCATTGTATCTACTACTACTTAATAAAAACATCTCCCATGCATGAGACCTCTCTGCATGTAGCCAGCAGAATTTCACATTCTTTGGACTCTCTTACTTTCTTCAAGGGGAATTACAAGACGCCATGCTGATGGTACCTACACTAGCGACGTCAGCTCCTACCTGCAAGACCAGGCTGCCAAGAAATTTGTTACTTGGTTGAAGCAAGGACAAGACAGAAGAGAGTAGGATTCCATTCTATTAAATTAACAGCATCTTGTTCTGTGCCTAGAGGAAAAGAAAAAAAAACATAATAAACAAATGTATAATTTAACTGTATTATAACATGTTTTGTATGACCTGTATTGTTATTTCACTGGTCGTGCAAATAAATCTACTGAAACTAAGCTTTGAGTTTATTGGTATTACACAATATTTCTTCTTGCTCCACACAATGGATAAACATTCATTGAAATATATGTTCTGAAATATAAAATTTGAAAAAAGGACTGCCAATCTCAGAAATAAAATGGCTCGATCTTAGACTGTATGTAAAAAAACAATCTGAAAATAGCCTACAACATCAACTCAGAATTATTTTAAACATGTAGACTTGAGAAGCTTACAAGGCTTCATATACGGACAAAAACTGTAAATCTTCTAAATTAGTTTTTCAGAGGAGAGCAGTGAGACTGAGGAAATGTACAGAAGACATGCGGATGGAAGCTTCACCAGTGATGTTAACAATGTTCTAGACAGTATTGCTGCAAAGGAATTCATAATCTGGGTCATGAACTCTAAACCTTCTGAAGAAAGGTAATGATGGGGAATCTATACTGTGAGATACTTTTTTCTGCTTGTTTTGGTTTTCCTACAGAACAAAAAAAAAAAAAAATCAGGCTCTAACATTCTTGTAACCGAGTCTGAATTTTGTTTCTTTTTCAGCGAACCCTTTAATGTGTAACAGCGAAAGAAGAAATGTGCTTCCATGTTCAGGAATGTTTTTGGTACTGAACAGCACTGTCGCAGCTGGAAAACCTTCAAGATCTTGTTTCAGCAAAAGACCTTGGATGTCACTAAAAAAAAGCCATACTTTTTTTCATGCAATTAAAATAATTAAATTGTAAATCTCTGAATTATTTAAGAAAATAAACACAGAGTAAAAGATATAAAGTGCATTGTTCAATGAAATACAGCGTAATGGGTTTCACCACTTTGAAGCGTATCAAAGGAAAAACACTACTCTTTTCTGAAATTACTGTAGTATTCTATAAAACTGAAATGTTTCTATAAAATATAGTCATTTATCATGAGTTAGACATACAAAAAATATTGGTAAATTAATCCACCATAACATGTTAAAATATTTCATGCAAGCAGTTTCATTATTGCATTTTGTAAAAATTATTTAACTCCTGGAATTATTGAAATGTTGCAATACAGAGTAGTTACAGTACTGTTCGAACCCTTTTCTTAACAAAAAAAAGTGTTATTTCTTTAGAGGCCTACGGATGAAGGAATCTGGAAATTCTCATACTGTAGCTCAGTAAGAATAGCTGCCTAGTCATAGTGACCTTCCTTGATAATCATATTAAGGAATACAAATGCAATCAAGGAAAATAAGATGTATGAAATTATCCACTACATATAAAAAATATACTTTTTACCTATTGGATAGTTCTTGGGCAGAGTTTATGGGATTGAACAACAAAACATGACAAAGTTTCAAGGGAATGGACCCAAGTATGAAATGAGACAATTCTCCACGATAATTTGTCCCTTGTGACAAACTGATATTAAGCTGATAAACTGAGGTACTGTATAATGTACTTGAAATACAGTAGACAACACGTTTTACTCTACAATACCATGGGAGCAGTACTCTACGATGAAATGACACTTCCTTGTCATTTATAGTACATTTAGATTGTCTTCCCAAGTTGCATTGAAATGCCTTTCACAAAACACGGGAAATGTGTCCGTCAATAAATTCCATGAAGAAACTCCTGTCTTGATGACGAGCAAAGAAACAGCCGGTAATCCCTTGGTTTTGCCACCAATGAAAAAAAAAACACCTTCTCTTAAGGATACCGTTCCGTGGGATGAAGTACATCCCCAAGCTGTCAACTGGCACATCACACCATCTGTTTAGTTTTCGTTTACAGGTTCACTTGCCATCTTGTGATTTCCCCCCCCCCCATTTCAAACCTACCGGAGGTCAGCTGTTGCCCATTTCTATTCAGAACGTGTACGATTAAACCACTGTAAAAATAAATAACGTTTACGTTGAATGCATAATTACAGTATACAGCTCAAATAACGGCGATCTTGGATCCATTAAGAAAACCCTTATATGAACTGTAGGTTTTGCAATCCGGGTATTAGCATACTGTACGTTCTAAAAAGTCTAGAACCATACTGTAAGCCGTTGAAACTGAAAACGTTTAAATATTCAGCAACGGTTGGTTGTGATTTTTGGTTTCGAGGAAAATGTACCCCGCCTATATGTCCTAAAATGGGAAGAATTAAACCTGAATCAAAGGCTGCTCATAAAATAAACAGTATAGCATCCCACGTTCCTGATGTAGTTGTATACGGAGATCTTTCCAAGGAAATACCTTACGCAGAGAACTTCCATGGGGTCCTTCTATTCGCCGATATATCGGGTAAGGAAGAGAGATTTGCATAACACACATTAAAACACAGTTAAATCACAAATTTGTTAATCACAATTTCGATACTGCACCACCTGCAAACTATGCCCCTGCTTGAAAGACTGCGTTTGATTGGAAAGACGCACCAAGCCTCTGTTAATTGGCAGACGAGTTGCAATTGTTTGTGGAATTTAATATCAATCAATTTTTGTATTTGATTACCGTTAAGTAAAAGCGTATATTAATACTTAACCTTTCTGTTTGATTTTGATTTTATTTCCAGTAGTTTTCATTAAAATTGAAACACTTCTACACAAAAAAAATTACGATGTGTTTAATTTTTGTTTTGCTTTGAAAGTATGCCTGTGTGGCCACTTAAAATATAAGCGTCCCAAACCAAACGTAAGGGGAGTAATTAAGAAGATTACAGTAGTGCCAAAAGGGGGGGGAAATCATTAATTAGACTGCACCTGACCTTTTAAGGTAGTCAAATTAAAAATGTACAACTTTTATGTAAGAGTTAATGCAATGAAAAGGGATATCATATCAGTTCTTAACAGTAGAAGACATCGTATTAGTCGGTGTGATAAAATGGTCAGTGACTGTGAAGCATCATTCCATCTTTTAATGTTTTCATCTACTGTACATGTTTACTTTCATTGCTTTTGGATGAAGAATGCTCTGGCTCAACGGGTAACTCTCCGTGTTCCCCGTTTTCAGGGTTTACAGCCCTCACTGAGAAATTCAGCATGAGTAGTAAGAAAGGTTATGGGGCAGATCAATTAACTAGGACTCTGAACAGCTATATTGGAGAGATAGTAACTCGTAAGTTTGTTTCGCTTGTTATTTATCTGTACAGTAGAGGCAAAGAATTCCTGAACAATATTTAATTCAGAAATATGTTATTGGGTAGTTTCAGGATTTCTTTAAACTGATGTAAAGTTATTAGTGTTTTGGGTGTGACTCAATTTAGTTTTCAAATAAATCTTTTTTTTTCTTATTTCAGTCACAGAAAGGCTATATAAAAATATAGACAAGAATTAGACTATACAATAGCTGTCCTTTCACAATGTCCATGCTATTCGGATGCTTTGTCCTCAATTTGTTATAAAACTAGAACTGTATATAAGTTCTTACAAACCCTAGAGAAGCAAAAATATATATTACAAGTTTGATCTGTATCTACTCTTATGACTTATTCATATTAAACTGAAAACACCTTATTAATCTTAGTCAAAGATACAGTAGAGTAAACATTAAATAACACATTGATTTGTGAAAATGAAAACAAAACAGTGGTGAAAAGTATCATAATTATCACAATACAATTGTGTTCTTATGTACTGTGGCATCATTTTGGTTACGAAACTGTAGACCAAACCCAAAAGACTCTTTACACTGACAAGGATCCTCATAAACCGTTATGTTACCTTGGTGTTGGAGGGATACTGCATTAAATCTGAACAAATTGCTTGTAAACTGGTATGCATCACATCAATGTAATAAAAGTCACATTATATCACATATCGCTTTCTAAGTGGATAATACTAGGAGTTTAAGGATACTAGATGGCTAAAATATTGCATTTGTTGTACTTTATAGTAATACAGTGCAAGGCTAGATTTAAGGCTATTGAGTAAATAATTCCCACATAGATAGTGATACATACTGTAGATCTATGAAGGAAATACTTTAGTGGTGCAATTCATGGAAAAGATGTGTGATTTTCTATCAGCAAAATAAAACCCCAGCATAAAAATAGTAGTGTTTTTACTTTTTGTTATGCATGTGCAGTATACTTCATGTATTAAAAGTATTGGAGACAAACCACATGCGGAGAAGGCATGATAAACAGGACTTTATTCTGTTACAGATATTCTTGCTGCTGGAGGAGACATTCTGAACTATGCAGGTAAACTACTGATTGTTAAAAACAGAAAAAGGTCATTTTGCATAATACAGCCATAACAGTTTATATGATCATCTACTAGATGACTGTAGTGTTCATTCACTGTGGAAGACACCTCATTTTACTGTGGGACTCATTCATGTGTTTGCCCATGATTACCTTACTGCCACATTTGCAACATTCTATTCTTAACTCTCATTTTCAAGTGTGCATTCTTAGTTAATCCAAAATTACCTCCATTTCTGGAATCATGGACTTCCTCTTCTATGTACAGGTGATGCCATTCTAGCACTTTGGAAAGTGGAGAGAATGCAGCTGAGTGACGTGATATCCTTGGCGGTGAAATGCAGTCTCAATATCCAAGATCAATGTGGCATTCGAGAAACTGAAGTAGGCTGCCAACTCAGGGTGAAAATAGGTTGGTATTTATGAGGAGAGGCTGTGGGGCTGTGCAGCAGTACAACTACTTGACTACTGTTTGAGGAAGTGCTTTCAAAACCAAGAATAAGAGGCACTTTTTTGTCAATGCCAAAACCCCTTTTCTTTCAAGAAATGGCTACTGTAGGATCAGATCACTTATCTATCTAATCAATAAGCTACTGAAAACCACTTGTGCTAGATGAGTCAAGTGGTCTACTCTCTTTGCCAATTTAGTTGTTTTTTTATGTCCTTAAATCATAATTTCCACGAAAACGGTAAGATTTATAATACCTACAGTATACCTAAATTGTAAATACTGATCTGCTGTATAATAAGTCGGTATGTATCAGCTGGCATCTAAAACAATATATTATGATTATTGCTTATTACATTTTCCTGTGTTTTCTTTCAGGTTCTCATTATCAATTACCATAAAACGTGGACAACTTACTCTTAATTTACATAATCAATTTTACAAATAGGAGATTGAGACTAGTCACACTAGTATTTACTATTAGTATTTAATAAAGAGTCTTAGTATTAAATGGTTTCATTAACCATAAGCAAACTTAAAACTTAAGATTTCAGAAACAGAGCTTACATTTTTTAGCTTTTTTTTCCTGAGCTTTTTCATCTGTGCTTATTTCAGGTATTTCAGCAGGAAAACTATCTAAAGTTATTATGGGAGATAAAGTCAGTGAATACTTTGTTGTGATTGGACGAGCAGTGGACGAAGTTCGACTTGCTGAAGGATTAGCAGTGGCTAGCACAATCATATTGTCACCAAATGCTTGGGAACTGTGTGACAGAGACAACATAGCAACTGATCCCATAGAAAATGAAAGGGCAGTTAAGGTATGATTTATCACATACAGGGTACTTGTTTTCAGGGTTCAGAATACAGTGCCTTGCGAAAGTATCCTGATCCTTCCTTTGATGTCCCATTTTGTGAAATCTTGCCCATTGGCTATTCTTCTTTAAGCTGATTTGTTTAAGCTCTCTCACTTTCCTTGACAATTACTTGTGGATAGCAAGTTTTTCTACAAATTCTCAATAGGACTTTGACCGGGCCACTGAAGAACATTCACTTTATTTCTCATAGCTTTGGCCTCATGCTTTTTGGTCAGTATCATGCAGAAAGGTGAATGTTTGTTCCTGTTTTAGGTCGGAGGCAAGTTTTCCTCTAAGATTTGCACTTTCTTTGCTCCATCAGTCTTGACACTCTTGAAGTGTCATGAGATGCAGAACTATAAAGTAATGCTGCATCCACCATACTTACAGTATGACAGTACGATTAGTGTTACACTACAGTATGTTAAATTTGGTTCAAAGCCTTGCATTTAGATAAAAGAAGTTCCAATTCTGTCTCGTCTCACCATAAAATCGTTTTCCACGTGTCTGCTGTATCACTTAGGTGCTTTGTTGCAAATGCCATGTGTGATCTAAGATGTTTTTTTCTCAGTTCCATATAAGCCCTCCTAGTGGAGTGACCGGAATATTGTTGATTAGTGGTCTTTTTCTCCAAACTCCATTTCACTGAGTACTGATAGCAACTGTGAAACAGTAAGTGTTTCAAAGTCACTGTTGGCCTCAGCATCGTTTCACTACCCAGTTTCCTCCTTATCCAGCTGCTTGGTTTGAAGGGATGACTGATCTAGGCTTCTTTGTGACACATTGCCTAAATTCTATACTGAATCTAAAACTGTTAATGTTTTCTAAATTATCTTAAAGATCTCTTGTGCAAAATGTAATTTTAATGTAGAATTTAATTTCCTTTTTTGTACTCTTCTGATGTGTGTTATATACAGGTACTGTATGTGCTAGTGTCAACTTGGATTCTTGACTGCGTTCTTGAAAAGTGTTCATAAATAGATTGCATCTTTGTTCACTTTGAAATGTAGTAAAATAACATTGTGGTATAGTACATCAAAAACAGAAATGGCAAGAAACCGTGGCATAACAAAATAAAAGCATAGTACAGTTATGGTAAAATAATAGGAAAACTGAGACTGTCAAAGCAAATTCCATAAAGAAGCCTTTTACTTTGCCCACAAGCTTCATTCTGTAACTTTTACAGGTCAGATATATAAAGCAAGAACCAAATTTTTCTGTTGAGGAGTATATACAATCAAAAGGAAAACACCTTTCCCATGAGAATATTATTAAAGGTAAGTATTTTTAAATGTATTTGATATATAGTACTGTAAATAAAATATAACTCACACTGCTTAATCTACTCTTCTTTAGGTGTTGTGAGGAAAGCTTCAAGATTGATGCCAAATGCAGACCTTGAGAAAAACCTACGGAAATATGTTATGCAAACTGTTTTGCAGAAAGTAAGTGTAAAGGAAAACCTAAGCCAAACCATAAAAGCTTTAAACAGAAAGTGTTTTTCTTATAGAAAAATGCATTTTTAATTCTGTGTAAGATTGTTTAGATTCTTAATGAAATTTTGCCATACATAGTAATATGATCATTATTACTTTCAATAATTGCTTATACAGTACAATTCAGGGTCACAGTGGCCCAGAGCCCATTCTGCAAAGCATCGGCTGCAAGGCAGGATACACCCTGGACAGGACACCAGTCCATCACAGGGCACACAGAGACACAAACACTCTCACACCAGGGCCAATTAATCTACCTGTATGTCTTTGAACTATGGGGAGAAACTGGAGCACTTGAAGTAAACTCATGGAAACACGGGGAGAACTTAAACCTTCACACAGGTAGTACCAAAGGTCTGGAATTCAAGCTAGGGCTCCAGTACTGCAAGGCACCAATCCTAATCACTTAGCCACCATATAAAGTAATATGTTAAATATACATTTTTAAGGTTTATTTTGTCTATTCTGTTATAAAGAACAAACCAATGTATATTAAATCAGTCCAGAATTGAAAAAAATAGGGCACAGTCAGGTACATTAAACAAGACCCTGCAAGTCTTTTGTTTGGTATCCAGATAATGTGATGTAAGCACTGTGGTATCACTATCTTGATGAGTCTCAGTGCTTTTATGGACAACTTTTGTTACACCAGGTTCCTAAAAAATATAAAGAGAGTATGCCACAGGTTACCAACTGTACATACAGTATACAGTACTGTGGAAGTGATGGTTCTATACAATTGAGCAGATGAAAATGGAGAAAGCTTAAGCATTTTGTTAAAAATGCCTCATGATAACTACAGTATCTACAGTATGTCTCCCCCAATAGCTGTCTAGAGAACTGTGGAGTTGTCTGCATGACACAAAGATACAGTATGACCTGCAATTCTATACCCAGTGTTAAAAGAGATGTAGGACAAGGCTGTGCATCTCAAGTGTACATTCTAAGCCTGCATTAGGTCTAAGTGATGATAGATTATTTTGTTTGTTTCTTTCTTTCAACACTAGATTGATGATGATCAGCCTCTTGAGTATTTATCTGAAATGAGACCAGCAACAATTGTCTTTGTTAACCTACAATTCAGGCATGATGTAACTGAATCAGCTCAGTGTTTTGCTATACAACAAGCAACAGATGGAATTGGCCATCAGATGGTTAAGCATCAAGGAAGAATAAATAAAGTATTTATGTTTGACAAGGTAGGTAGTAGTACAATGACTTGAAATTACATTTATGAGAGGAATACCTAAAAAAAGCAAAGTCAATGTTATATTTAAGGTTTTATATTTGCTGAGTATTTCTAAAATTATGACTCTGCACATGGCTAAATATATATTGAAAATGAATGTATAGTTTTATGAAATAATGCAACTTTCATCTTTTACCATAGCTAATTTATTAAATAAGTTCTGTGTCTTCTGTTCTAGTGACAAAAATGTTTATGTGGATCAGATATATTTTTTCAGGTAGTGCTGACTGCTGTTTGACAAGCCTGTATCCTGACTGTTACAGGGCTGCACCTTTCTGTGTGTCTTTGGCCTTCCTGGTGATAAGCAAGAAGATGAGAGTTCTCATGCTTTACAGTCAGCTTTTGGTATACATGAGTTTTGTTCAAAGGAAATAAGGGAAGTAAGGTATAGTGACTTTTTTTATCTTTCAGAATGTTTTCCACATAATTAAGTGCAGGAGTATTGCAATTTCACCTACTCTATTTTTTTAACTCAGATAAATAACACAGGGTATTTTTCATGATACGTATCTATCTGCCAAGCATTTGTGGTCTGTTCTAAAGTTAATTCTGATTCCATCATAGTATTTTCTATGTTAAAATAAAAAATGGAAAAGCATGATTTGAACTCAAAACCCTTACATTACCGTTAATCTGGAAGCATACTGTTAATAAGAAAACTTTGTTTTTTATTTATATATCTAACACATTTTTCACATATACGACTTTATACAGTATATACTGTATATGACTACCACATACATTATGTTTCTTTAAGTGAATAAGCTATATATGTTAGATACACTTTAGGAGTAGAATTGCAAAAAGCCAGCATTCTATTTCATACAGGGATTAAATTAGGTATGATTAGTCATTTATTGTTATTCAGTTGTAGCTAGTCCAATTGTGTTTTTATTATCTATGCTCTACGTTATTTTGGGGTGGTTGGCATAATATTATACAGTACTTTGCTTAGTACTACATTAAAAAGGACAAAACAGGAATGGGGTTCTTCCTGCCAAACTATTTTATTATTATCTCTAATTTTTATCTGTGTACAAAACATTTTAAAATAGAAAGGCATATTAAACTGCTTGTAAAATGTGTCAATTCCAATTCGATGATCATTAAACCCACAGAACAAGAAATTAAGTCAGGCTGTCAATGCTGTATAATGCAGTCCAATATCCTAGGATGCCCAAAGTTACTGTTCAGAACTTAATTCTCGAAGATAAAGCCTATTGACCCATTTAGAAACCCAATATCCAACAGGTTTTATAGATAGCCCGTAAAAAATAAATGTCTAAAGACCTGAAATTAATTTATTTATGGATCATCCATCCATTTTCTCATCGCTATATCCAACACAGGGTTATGGGGGAGCTGGATAATATCCCGGTAAGCAGCAGGCATAAGGCAGTATACACTCTGCTTAGGATGCTAGTGCATCACAGGGCACACACAGACACAAACATGCACACACTGTCACCAGGACCAGTTTTCCTAGAACCCAGTTAACCTGCAAGTATGTTTTTTAACCATAAGAGAAAATCCAGTTGGCCAGCAGAAACCCACATGAACAAGTCAAGAAAATAAAACAACAGAACATGCTGATATCTGCCCAGGAACTAAACCCAGGGCACCAGTGCTGTGAGGCTGCAAAGCTAACCACTGTAACACACAATTGAGAGATCATTTGGGATAAACATTTGAAAGGTGATTTGAAAAAAAAAATTCAGCCAAGGTCCGAGAGTTCTCTGAATTGAACAAATTACTTGTTTAATTAATCAATAAATTGCAAGTGCTGCTAAACTTTTAAAAGCAGGGAACATATATATATATAAGAACAAGTAATAGGTGTCACCTGAAGAAGGCTCCATGGTTGAAACGTTGTGTTTTCTTTCTTCTCTTTTCAGCATAGAATAAACCTATTACTTGTTCCTTTGCAGCCTACGCATGCTGACGCAGCTCCCCACCTGAACTATCTATTTAAGAATATAAGACTAACTGGAGATCTTTACTATAGACCCTCAGATTCCAATGTTGGAGGTCTTTAAACCCACCCAATTTGCTGAATGACAAAACTGACATGGATTTCCTAATCTTACAATGTCAGTGTCTCCAAAGAATCATCTTGCATGCAGTAACTGAAATATTTCATAAGGTTTTGATTTACCATTTGATTGTGGCTGATGTGACACTTTTAACTGCAGTAAAACAGAGAGTAATAAACTAATTAAATTAATGAGAGGTGTACAAAAATGTAAAAATTAATTTATGTGGACACTTATTCTTTAAAGAAAGTTGTTTTTTGTTCCACTTTACAAGCAGTGCAGGAATACACACACAAACAGATGTACATTACCTGTTCTGCCTGGCATACTATATTGCTTTGCGTAGTAACTATTAAGACATACTCCACAGTCTATAGGTTTAGCAGGTAGATTTTGAATTGTCCATTTCTAAATTCAGCAACAATTTAATTCTGATCAATTTAACTGGTAACTGAGAGCTTAGTTAGAACAAAAAACAAAATATCCTTCAGTCATTCAGGATCAGTGTTCCCTTCATTGAAACATTACACAGCTTATAGTTCTAAGGAGTTGAATAAAATTATCACCTGGGGCAAACAGCCTTACTTCCAATATCTCAAAAGGTAAGACGTTATTTTCAGTTTTAATAGATAGAAGTCTGTATTGTTTTAAAAAGTAAGCATTAATGAACAATACACATGTCTACACCGGGTTATAACACATCTAAGATAAATAATAATTTTACAATTATGTAAAATAATTTGATGTCACTTCTGGAACAGCACAGCATCTGTTGGTGTGACAAGTGGCCCTGTGTTCTGTGGTGTTGTTGGACATCCTGTACGTCATGAATATACAGGTACATTTCTTTAACACTTTTCTTTACTTTTTTGTAATAAAATATGTATATTATTTCAAACGCTGGTTATTACTTTGCTTTTAATTGTGGTATTGTTAAACACAATTCAAAGCATTAAAAAGTCTATTTTGTTTCATCTGTGTTCCAGATGCAAGTTTAAAATCATTATAGTGCCTGTTAAGAATTGTGGTAATGTAAGTGCCTTGGACATGTGCAATAGGAAAAAAAAACATATTAATTTTAATTATTAATTTAGATTTAGAACTTTATTATCATTTTAATATTATTTTATTTATTTTGCTTATGCTTTTATCCAAACCAGCAAAATGTATACCCATTTGTAAGAAAGTGCAAATGTTTAGTCGCAGTACGAGGCTTAATGAAATAAACATTACATGTTTTAGAAAGATTCTTATTACCCTATCAAACCTGTTAAAGATTTATGTAAAATGATCTAAAGATTCTCTCATCCTTTGCTTGATAATAAAAATATCCAGGTAAGACCAGGGCTAAATCTGGGGTGGGTGTATGGATATAACATTTAATTAAAACATAAATATGCTAATTACAAATGAAAGTTCTGTGGGGAAAAGAACAGAAAGAATAAAAATGGAGGTTTGTGTCAATTTTTAACAGATGCCATGGGTCACCACCATGGTACCTAAAGAGATTCTACATTATGTATTCCACAAAAGCATAAAAGGTGTGCTCTCCAATGAACAATCAAAAGAGAGTAGTTTGAGGTAGTGATTGAACTAAACTTTAAGTCTGGGTATCCGTTGCATTAATAATGACTGTAGAAACTGGGCATCAAAGGGAGTTTAGTGTCAGAGAATGAATTTCAAAATAATAAAGGGTTCTTTATTCTGATATTGCTAGAGTGTGATGTCAGGGGAGGGGGAGCCCATAAAAATATATACACTGTAGACCAGTACCCTGGTTAGTCAAGTTCCACTAATGGCACTAACAACTACTCCAACTGCTGCCTAAACAACCTGTGAACTGGATTTCAATAATTATCTTTCAGTTATTGGTCGGAAGGTGAACTTGGCAGCTCGGTTAATGATGAACTACCCTGGAGTAGTCTCCTGTGACAGGGAGACGTACTGTTATTCAAAACTTCCATCTTTCTACTTCAATGAACTACCAAAAAAAGCCATGAAAGGTGTGCAGAACCCTGGGATCATCTATCAATACTTGGCCAAGAAACATCAAAAGTAAGTCAACATGTAAAGTTTTTAATTACATACTCAATGCACATTTTTTAGAATTTTACACAATCCTTTATAGAGCTTTAAACATAACAACATATTCTGCTGCAGGATACGTTATGACATGAATAATTTTTAAAAAATGTCTTTAACATAATATATTTTAATTCTGGTCATTTGGTTCTATTTAATATTAACAATATTTCTGCAAAGATAGGTGATATGAGTATTAGTACAATATCAATATCATTGTTTTGCAAAAGGACTCTGTAAAGTCATTATCCACATGACCTATAGTATGTTATTACAGGTTTGGTTCTTTAATATTAAGCAATAAAGTGGGAAGTTGATATATAAACAGGCTTGCACTCATCCATTATTGTTCAAAAATAAAATGACCTAGTGTGAGTTATTTTAAGAATTATTTAAATACAGTGAGTGCACAGTGGATATACAATGTATATTTCTGCTTGCACATGTTCAGTATTGTTTTTCTTCAAGGATTTTTTCAAATGTCTTAAAAAAACATTTTTCAGAACTGTTGGTAAAGCACTTATGTCAGTTGAAAGAGAGGAGAACTATCCCCTTTTAGGTGAGTTATACTGTATTGTTTAAACAAAAATGACAACAGAACTTTCTGTTTATCAAGCTACAGGTATACTATACCTTTTTAAGAGGTTGACAAAGACAAAGCATTCAGACTGTAAAATTAATTAGTGGAAGTTAAACAATTAGGACTATATGGTGCTATGGTAATTTTTTCAAGTAGAACGTAACTTTCCATTCCTAAGGTTAATTACTTTTCAGGTTGGAATTTATCTAATCATAAATTTGTTTTTAATTCCTAATCCACTTTGTTATTCAACCATAAGGATTATAAGTGGCCTGAATGCAATTAAACAATATGTTTTTTCAGAACAATATCTGTTTCAGAATGGCCTTTTTAAAATTGAAGACATTTGGTAATCATTTCAATACTTAACATGCATGCTTCCCTCTAGGGCGAGAAAAAGAAATGGAAGTCTTTTCCAATGCATTGAAGCATTTTTTGCAATGCAGAAAATCAGGTTCCAAAGACTACCACAATGTGGTTATGTACGAGGCAGCTGTTGGTTATGGAAAAAGCCGTCTCCTGGCTGAAATTGTTTTCAAAGCAGCTAAAGAAGGATTGAGGTATGTGCTATGTTCTGTTTGATATATCCATAAATTTTATAACTCCTTCTTCCAATTCCGGGTCATGGGGGAAGCAGTAGCCTATCCCAGAAAGGAACGTGCTCAAGGCAGGGTATACCCTGGGACACCAGTCTGTCGCAGGGCAGACACACAGATCTGCGCACACTCACACCTAGGGCCACTTTCCCCAGAAGCCAATTAACCTCACTGAATGTTTCTTTGGACTTCGAGAGGAAACTGGAGCACCCAGAGGAAGCCTACATGAACACAGGGAGAACTCCACAGAGATAGTAAACCCAGGGCCCCAGAACTGTGAGACAGCAATGCTAACTACTGCTTGATACAATAATACCTTACCCCAATAATATAATACCTTAATACCAATATAATACAAATAATATTTTCCCCTGCTGCTTGATTTCTTGAGAAACAAAAATTGTAAATATTTGTAAATCTATACAGTATGCTGTCCATATTAACTACAGTATGCCTGCTTTATGAAATACTCTGTAAAATACTCATTACAGAATCACAGGGAGTGGTACTACTACAGTACTTCAGGTGGGTTCTCGCTGTTTCAGAGCTGTTTCAGGTGTCAGAGCTCACTGTTTCACCTGCAAGTATACATCCAACACCACACTCATTCAAGGCCCCTCAGGACAATTCCGCATCACCCAGAGGGCATCTTGTACCTCCAGCAACCTTATTTATTGTATCCCTTGCAGTAAATGCCCAGCCATCTACATTGGAGAAACAGTAAGGAGACTCAAAGACAGCTACAGAGAACATGTCAGGGCTGTGAAGATTAAAGATCTCTCCAAGCCTATTGTTTCTCATTTCACCTCTGACGGCCACGACCACTCTAATCTCTCCGTCTCTGTTCTCAAAGACGGTTTTTCCGAACTCATACATCAGAAAGACTACCGAAACCAAACTTATCCTGCAGCTAGGATCACACATTTCCCCTTCTCTTCTCTTAACGACAGACTACATTTCACACCTCTCTACACCTATTCTGACTTCACACCTCTTGATTGGCCTCTCTTTCTGTCCCCTGCTCCCGCCTCTCACTCCTCCTCCCTCCCAGCCTCTCCCGCTACATTACCTTTGCCTACTGTCTTGTCTCTCTCACACCCGAAGAAGGCTCCACGGCCGAAACGTTGTGTTTTCTCTCTTCTTTTTTTCAGCATGGAATAAACCTATTACTTGTTCCTTTGCTACTAGAGTACGTGTTGCAGAAGCTTGTTAAAACATTAAATCCAAAAACAATGAAACCATATGAGACTACACTTTACATGCTACCGAATAACTGGGCCTAGAAGATCTGTTTATATGGAAGCAGACAAGGATCTCCACAAACATGTCACAAACAGCTAGCCCTGGCATTCCTAACATTTGATATTTCTTTTAAATAATTACCAGAATCGTTTCGAATAAGACTGTATCAACTGTCAATTTCAAACCATTGGTGCTACATTTTGTAATAAAGTAAATAAACATATGTTTGCTTTTTTCACAGAGTTATTTCTTTTGAGCTTGCAAAGACAGACATCAAACAGCCATTCTACACAGTTCAAACCCTAATGGCACATCTACTGTCTGTGTCGAACTGCAAGAGCTATGTTGAACGTGAGAAGGTTTTAGTTAGCAAGATCAGGCAGCCCGACCAGCAAGACTACCTTTGCTTCTTCAATGATCTCCTTCTTGTTAAGGTGTTGTAAATTGTATCTGCAGCATGGTAAACGCTCTGAGATTGTTTGATATTATTTTCAATGTATGTCTTACAATCAAAAGTTTTAAATAGCTCAATTTTTAAAATATTTGAACATTCGCTGCTATATATTTCTTTTTTTTTTCATTTTAGTTTCCGCTTTCAAAAAAAGTCTCTCTTCTGGAAGGAAAGGATAAAGCTCAGCAAATGAAGACATTCTTTATTAATGTATTTCACATGGTCAGTATCTTTTCTTATAACTCAGAAAGGAGTGGTGATGAAGACAGTAGAGTGCAAACCAGAAATGAGATTGTTAATTGCTGAGACATACTGTATAATGTAGAGCTTTTGTAACACACACAAAGGATAAATGATCCTAACACATCCATTTTCATTCAGTCATTTTTGCCAATTTTGATCATAGCCTTAATATTCCTTGTGTGTTATCTTTCCTTCTTCCCATTATAATTGGCTTTATGATTGAATTGGCATTATTATATGCTGAAAACGTTGAACATTTCAAACCCCCTTACTGCACATCCCTCCTCACAGTGAGGATAAAAAATTAACCCCAGATATCGGTGATTTTAAACTCTTGCTGCAAGGCTTTTTTTGTGAGAAACGAACTCCCACCCAAGCGACCCGTTTTGAAATGATAAAAGTACTGACCCGAACCCGCCCCATTAGAAATTACACCGAACAATAGTGATGCGCGAGTCAACTTTTCTGTGACCGGAGCCCGCCCGACCCGTGTGTAATCCCGCACCCGCCCGCGAGTGTGAGTCAGCCCGCGCATCACTAGTGCTTATGTCTGTATCAAACAGGCTGAGTTGCCAATACAAACTCTTCTGCACCAGTATGCTTTACTTTATCTTCACCAGATTTCCCCTTTAATGGGCCATCTTTGGAGGACAGGGTCAAATCCAGGTCACGGATCTGAGAATTTCTCAGCATACTGTATGACCTTGTTCGGAAAATTTCAGAATTTCATTAACGCGTGTTCAGATACTATCAGAATTTCATTAACACTGTGTCCTGTTTCAGCCACCTCTTCTAATTTATAATGTAGAATACTCCATATGCATGTACAGTATGTTCTGCTATAATTTCCATTTCTAATAGATTGTTGAAGAAGAACCATGCCTGTGTGTTATTGATGAGGCACATTTTATTGATCCAGTTTCATGGGAATTCATTAAGGAAGCATGTGAGAAAACTCCGGTCTTCATGAGTATGGCACTGCGTCGTTTGCCCCTCCAGAATTCACTTTCTCCAGCAGCTAACAAAGTGATAAGAAATCCCAGAACACTGTATGTGAAATTGTCCGGGCTGGAGGCATCTGTAATTGCACAGCTAGCTTGTCAAATACTGGGGGTCATCAGAATTCCAAGAGAGGTGGAACTGTAAGTTGAATACATTTGTTTTCCCCTTAGAATAAGATTGTTCTGAGCTATTACAATGGTCTAGGAATAAAATATGTGTTCTCTTAACTTTGGTTTCTTTTTAGTAAGTTACAGTAATTTGCGATTGAACTGACAGAAAGCATCAGTATCACCCTCTATGATGCTTATAGGAATTTCTAGCTATACTGTACACATTTTCCTAATCTATTATTTGCATTGCTTTTCAAATAAACTTCTTTCCTACAAAATTGAATTTAGATTTCTGGTGGAACGAAGTCATGGAGTTCCATACTACTGTGAAGAAGTGTTAAAGAGCCTCTATTTAAGTTCTGTGATTGTGTTGGAGGAAATGGATGATGAAGAGGAAGATGATGATATAGATATGTTGTTTCCGGAACCACAAATAGTCATTAAAAAATCTAAAGTCAGTCAGATTTGGAATCCTGAAGAAGGTATAAAAAGCTATTTTAACAGAATTGTCAGGAGAAGTTTTTGAAAGCAAACTGATTTACCTACTACCAATTCTACTAATGTGTTTATTTGCTACGCTTTCTTCATAGGTTCTGCAAAGACAGAGCTATTAAAAACCCGGAAGGTCAAAGCCCTTGATAAAGCTTCCTCTGACCGCAAATTTGTCTGTCACATTGGAGAAGCAGCAAAGCTGCACGAAATCCCAATTCCTCTTGCACTGAAAGGTATCACTAAACATTTGATATTGAAACATAAATATGAATTTATAAAACTCAATATGAATTGTTCTTTCATATGTCATATTTCAGAATTTTACTGAAAGCACTTTGAAACCGCTGATGTAATTCACCTAAAGTGCAAGAATTATATTATTCTCGATATGAGTTTTATACTATTCCATTCTTTTTACTTTTTTGTGTACTGCAGGCATGGCTCTGGCTCAGCTTGATCACATGCTACCTGCAGAGCAAATGGTTGTTAAGTTTGCAGCAATAATTGGGCACACATTTACCACTCAGATGCTTCAATACATATTGCCTGAGGTGATGGATCAAAAGTTAAACCAGTCCCTAGTTTCACTTTTCAGGTCACACATTTTTGAATGTGCCTCCGGACATACTGAAACCTGGCATCCATTTGCAAAAGAAACTGAGCATTCAGATATGTTAGACTGCTTTTGTCCACTGGATGACAAAAAAGATGAGAAGGGTAAGTCACCACTTCATACATACCATATAAACTTTACAGGAGAGAAACTACAATGTAGCATGTGCAACAATAAAATCTGGCATTACATATTGATTACTTTGGAGAAATGAACATTCACGATAGTTTGGTCAGGTAAAGGAAATTTCAAAAAATCACTTGAAATATTTCACACTGTCCCTGACCAAACATTGTTTCACTCCATTCCAAAATATTATATGGTCAAATGTTTACAGAATTTGTCTGTATCTGTATATTGAAAGTTTGGAAGTGAGACATAAAATATCGAAATGCTGTGTATACAGTATAACACGCAGTACAATTAATAGCTTTTAAAGCAAAATAAAACATTCCTTTGCAAAATATATTGATTAATATTTTTTTTCTTTTAACCAGAGCACCCCAGTAAGGCTTCTGATCCAAGTGACTCTGTGTGGAAATGCAAAGTAATGAGATTTTGCACAGCTCTTGTGAAGGAAACAGCATATGAATTGTGGCTTAAGGATCAGAAAAAAGAAATTCACTGGAAATGTGCTGGGTACCTTTTGAAACAAGCCCATAGATGTAATAGCTGTGGGGGAGATGAGTTTATATTTGGACATAAGGCAGCTATAGGGTCAACTATCATTGAAATCAGCCCTGATGTCTTAAACAAGCAACAGGCAGAAAATTACAATTTTGCATCACAACAGGTGCATCGGAGATATCAGAGGGGTAAGCAACACAAAAATAATAAGGAAGGGTATTTTTCCCTAGAGCAGACTTTGCTGTTACTTATTTCTAATTCCAGTTAAACAACATTATTTAAAAAAACACCTGCTCTCTAAACATTGTACATTTTTTTCTTTAGTAAATAAATACCCTTAACTAAGGGGTTACTGTATATTTAACCAATATTAGAATAGATACCTTTATTTTAACCACATTATATTGAGTAAATGTGTAGATTTATATTCTATACCATCTGGTACTTATGCTTGAAATGACAAGCACCACATAAAAAGCAGACCTTGAAATGAAATGAATATTTGTACTGTATTTAAAAGCTCCTGTTGCCTATTTTACTTAGAGAGTTCTGGGATATTTGGTCCATCCTTGACAAACAACAGAGTTTCCCCTATGCAGTCTAGCAGGTAGGCAACAAATCCTGTGCCAGCCTCAACCTGGGTTCAGACATGCTATGATTTTTACCAAATGTTTTAAAAAACTTAACAGATGGGGGCTTCCATATGGTTCAAGTGCTAAAGACATTTGTTTGGAGTGCAGTTAAGGCTCTATAGTACACACACTGCAGACTATGACTAGGAATGCTCAGGTGGTGGTGCAGAATTGGCCCAACTCTGCTGGGACTGAGTGGGCTGGATTTGGCCAATCCTTTATATCAAATAAAGCAACACTTAACACTTTATGTCCATGTTAAAAAAAAAAACTTTTCTTACAAGTCCCATCCGGTTAGATCAGAACATGAACTGTTTAAATTGGACATTTTCAAAAAGTTAGACTTCTAAGCTTGTATAAAGCACCATTAAATTGCTAAATGTTTCCCATCTTAACAAGATTCTTGTTCTTTTTTCATTGGCAAATGTTTTTTTATACGTAATTGCAACTCTTCTTTGTAAAACAAACAGAATACATTATCTCCTGTCTTTTATACTATTTAATTTATGATTAACTTTAAAAATACATTTTGCACGCCATTTTCCCTGCAGTTGTGAGAGCAGTTTCTTGACCAAATTAGACAGCAAGTTGGATGACTGTAAAGTAGTGGAGGAGAGCTGTAAACACTGCAGATGTGCAGAGATCATGGAATGTGTGTTATCTCCCATGGTACGACACTGGATGGGCGTGGGCGATGTTCCAAAGACATTTTATTATCTGCTAGAGACAGCTGCTGCAGCATCATTTTTATCCAACAATCTGAAGGTGTGTTTCATTTTTTTTATTTGAACTTTCTAAAACAATCTTGGCTTTTAATTCATCTTTTATCAAATGAACTTGACTTTCAACAGGCCTTGTCATATTTAAATGAAGCCACAATTATTCTGGACCTGCTGAAAGCTGGGACAGCTCCTTTTGAAACAGCAGACACAAAACGGAAAATAAAAATCACAAACTTTGAGAAGGCATGTGTATATCGTCTTAAAGGAGAGGTACTGTATTGTGTCTGAACTGTGTTTCTGAACTTGTCAGTGGCAAAAAAATAATGGTGCACCGTAGATCATTCATATTTTTCCCTGTAGAATAATTTGAAGAAACAAATGCTATACATTAATTTACTGGATTGACAGCTTTTTGACATTTTCATGTAGATAAATACTTCCTTTTCTGGTTGCCATTATCATCCAGTTACCTTTAAAATCGGCACTTCAGCTCAGATGTAATTCGATTATCCAGGCTTTATTCATATTGTGATTAATTAAAGCAAAAAAAAGGAAAAAAACTAAATCTAGCTAATGATTCATAAATACTTCTGAATACTCTAACTCAGACAAACCCTTTTAGAAAACTAAAACCCATGTGGAAATTCTTGTATTCTAATAAAACAATTGTTTATGTTTTTGTGTTCACGGGTGTACTACTGTATATACTTTACATAGACCAAATTGATTGCTACAGACTGTGTGTATGGCGGCCTCTAGTGGCAGCCTTATGGACATTACAGTCTTCTCATGGGGTACCATGCTACATTGGTAACAGACTTTTCACACTTGTGTTCCTCAGGTGATGTTCAACACTGGGCAAATCAAAGAAGCTCAAGAGATGTTCTTGAATGCTTTGAAGCTGCTAAACAGGAGACTCCCAAAGAACAGAATTCTTGTGTCACTGAAGTGCATCATTGAGAAAATCAAGAGTTTCCACTATCAATCAAAGCACATTGAAACACCGGTGTAAGGGTCATTATTAATGTATACAGTATATATGTTTTTTATATGTATTTTTTAATGGTGGTCAGCATTTGAAAACAACTGGATATGTTCGCGAAATCCCAATAATAAAACTAGATTTGAAATAAATCATTTGCTTAACCAATTATTAGCAAATTAAAAGGAGAACACAATAGTGGGTGTGTTTTACTCTCCCCACATAACTAAAGTTAGTTACCAAGCAAAATGAAACAGTTTGAGGCACAAAATGAAAGGTTATTTTCAATCTGATTGTTCCATTGTCTTGGTACTCTATTCAGGCACTACCACTACTGATTAAAATTCCACATTAAACCTCTCTGTATGAAATGATACAGGAAAGAAGAAGTTTGAAAGTGCTGTATAACAGACCTGCAGCTCACACACAAGAGGATGACATCACAAACTGGAATTAAATTATGAAGAGTAATGAAAGGAACAATTGGAAAGATTACAGACAGATAAATCCATATTTTAGTTTTTCAGCTGAACAGAAAATTGCGTGTGGGAAGAAAATCCATAAATATTATTAGAATATTGTCTGATGACAATTTATCAGAATATTGAGTAAAAACATAAAATAATAGTACACCTCGGTCTTTCAAATTTTCTACATCATTTAATACCCTATGGAATGCTTTTTAGTATGGTGATCCTAAACACAGATTCATGCTACAGAAAAAGACCACACGTGGCCTCAATCTCTCAACACTTTTCTTAACACAAAACCGATATGGAATGGATACTGAGCCATGAGAAATTAAAGTAATACCAAAAGGAACTACAATTATTTTGCAATTTTGTATTTGTATTCTACTCTTTTCATTAACATTTGTGCATTTCTCAACAGGGAGAAAAAGCTAGCTGTTTTGCATGAACAAATTTGTTGTTTATCCTATATCTGGCAAATAAGCTGCATGGCAAAAATACCAAAATACACTGTATCTGCTTCACTTGCCATTGTGATGGAAGTTAATTCTGCTAAACGCAGTGCAGAAGAACACAAGGTTTGTCAAACCCCTTTCCTCTCTATTGACAACAAGGAGCTGGTAGGTATACTCCCCTACCAGGAAAATTGGAGAATAAATTGTGGTGGGTCATTCCACGTATAGTAGAATGTCAGTTCCACTCAATGTTCATGGAGATACAGTATGTGACCACTTAGCCAAAAGTTAATACAGCTCTGCATATGATGTGATGAGCAGTTAACTGTATCTGCTGCAATGTTCCACCCTTGAGACACATTAGTTAAGTTTGCTGCAGCCTTCAGCAAAGCCAGTGGAATATTCTCCCAACAGTTGCAGCATTTGTGAGGTCAAGTACATTAGACCTCTTTCCTATAGCATAGCACAATGGTGAGAAGCCCTGCTCTTCTATTACTTAATAGAACATAATAAATTGGGTAGCTTTCCCACTGCTTCAGACTATATGCGTATCTCCTATATATACCTTATTTATTTATGTAAAGCAATGTACAGTACAGCATATTATGTGTAGTTCACTGTATTATAGTAATATGCAGACCTCAGAGTGTTAAATTAAAGATGGTATCAAGCAAGTTTATTTAATGGCATGATTCATATCTCTCTTTTCTCTTTATTTATGTTTTTCCCAGATCATTCATTCCTCTGTTGATTACTTTCACTACTGTCAGATTATGGGACTGGAAGATGAACGCAAACAATATGAAAATCTCCTGTATGCAAAATGTGCTGAATTACCACATACAATGGAAGGAGTAGTGCTAATTAGCTATTTTGTGCGAACACTTTGTGCTGTCAAACTATTTTCAGGAGAACTAAGTGAATCAATTGAATATGGTAAATACTGCTGAACCATAACAAAACTTTTCAGAGATACAATTTCAGTAACACTGTAATATTAGGCTTCATCTTCTTTTTTTGTTTCACAGGTTTTCGGGCCTGTAAAATTGCAAAATTGCTCAACAAACCAGGACTGGATATGTGTACTATCTCCTTTATGTATACACCTCTGCTACTGACCTACAGGTTTTTCCATCTATGAAGTATATATTGTTGTGTTCTGTTATTACAATCAGTAAAATTTGTTATAAGGACTTGCAATATGACTTTAACCTTGTGAAATTTGATTTAGAACAAATGGAAGAAAAAAGTAATATTACTTATTTGGGTGATGCTGGTAAAGTACGGCAACTTACATTTGTATTACAGCAGGGAGTTTTACCAGAGCAATTTGGTTGAAACACCTTCACAATGTTTCACTTGGGTCTTGAATCCTCAATCTTCCAGAATCCTAACCATTGCTCCACACGGATGCCCCCATATAACCTATACAGTACACAAAAGTAAAAAGAAATATCAGAGATTTCTGAATCCTACCATATGTAAATAAGATACCATTCAACAGGATAAAGATGATGGTAAATGTTGGTTTTCTTGTTTTTTAAATGACTTCTCCTTGCATGCTTGTAGGTTCCCTGAGTGTGTTAAGTTGCTTCAAACCTTGGAATACCTGGCAAATTCAAATCTCAACAGTATAGCCAAAGGCTGGTTCTATACAGCATGTTTTGATATTCTGCTTCATACAGGTACAGTAAGCATGTTAGGCTACAAGCTTAAAGTAATATTTTATTCTGTACTATAGTCAGTCATTGTTTCTTAAATAATGTGAATTAACTACATAATTTTCACATATAGGATATTAGGAGGTTCTGCTTTATTCATTTTATGTGAAGGCCACAAATAATTGAGTAATCACATTGAAAACCAAAGGAAACATCAGAATTTTAGGAATTAATTCAGTCGTCTTTTGTTTTCTCTAGAAAATGTGGGATTTTGAAAAATGCTCAACTGCTTTTGGCAACTTTTGCAATACATGTGTACTGTCTTTCTAGGATTTGTTTTAAAATCCTTTGATGAGTGTTTGAACTTTGTTGAAGAGGCCGATTCTGACCCAACTCTTGTCGTAGACAAAAGTTTAATGTTGGACCTGTACTCATCTGTTGCACTGTGGTACGTACAGTTGTTAGTGACTGTCAATTCAAGCAGGATTTATTTATTGCTTAATATAGTTAAAAACATATGCTATATGTTATGTCACTAAACTGGGGCATTAGGACCCACACGGACTCCAGGGTTAGAACTCCTTATTGGTCCAACTAACATCCAGCAGCAACCTTAGCTTTCCCAAGAGGTCTCCCATCTACAGTACGTAGGTGCTGGCCGGCTCACACCTTGTTAGCTTTAGTGGATTGCTAGTTGTGAGTTGCAGGGTGATATAGCTGCTCTCTATATCATAGTAATGACCTATGAACTACATGTCATATTTTAAAAACGTGTTCCAACATTTGCCAGCCAAGTATTCTAATTTACTTCAGTTTGTATTTGCAACAGGTATGCAAGGATTTGCGAATGGGATAGAGTCTGTTTCTTCTATGTGAAAGCCAGAGGACTAGCTTGTCAAGCTCCATCATCTCTACAATCCATAAATGGACATGTGAAGTTTCTGGAGTGTCATGTTTTGGTGTTCAAGAAGGCTCTATCTGAACAGAATAAACATGTGATGAAGATTTACCAAAAGACACAAAAGGTGACTTTCCTGAAATGAAAGCTCTTTAATACTGTAACCAGATAATCTTCAAAGTACTAGTACAATAGAAATATACTTTTGCTTGCAGAACATCCACAGGTCCCCAGTGTACAACCCACTATTGAGATACTGGGATCCCGATCTCTAGATGTAGATTCAATTGAGTAAGATTTGGAGAAAAAAGAACCCTAAATAGTTTCAGCAAAATATTTCAGATGATTCTACAAAGTAACCAAGTAATCACACTGTTATTCCCCAAAGGGCAGTATGAGACAAATATAGGTGGCCTAACAGTACAGTACCTCTGTGTGAGTTCCTTTACAAATATATCATTTCAATTTATGGCCCAAAAACAGGAAATTAATTGGGGAATATATTTTTACAAACAAAACAAAGGATACTCATCTGTTGGTAGCATGACTTTTAATGACATCTAAAATTTAGATTTCATATTTCTAAATCATAAGTAGAAAACTGCTAAAGTCTTTTTCTAATGCTTTTTGTTCCCTATTTCCAGCTCTTTCATGATTTCAAGGCAAGGTATGCAACCAGCAAAGTGTACTTTCCCAGGCTTTTGCATCTAAAAGCGTATGTATACCTTATGTCTGGACAACCGAGCATTGCAAAAGGCCTTTTGAAAAAAGGTTCAGAACTGAGTCAGAAGCATGGAAATAAGTTAGAAGAGAGTTGGATAAAGCAAAGTGAGGTCAGTACTGTTAGTGTTGTTCATAGAAAAGACAGAAATGTAGACTTAAAAAAACTTTTAGTATGTTAATTAGAATTTTCAGAATTTATTCATACTTTCACAATAATTTAATGGAATTTAAATTAAATTAAAATGGACTTTGGGAGGAAGTCAAACCTTAACCTCGGCCACTTCTACATGCATATAAATATCATGATCAAGCCATTTTTGCACTTAATTTTGCACAATACGAGAAAGCACTCATCCTCTTGAGAAAAAGACCTTACCATGTAATTTTTCTCAAATTCCCTTTTCAGATTCCACTGCGGTGTTTTGCGAAATGTCTCATCATTATTTCTTCTCTTTTTGGTACTGTACTTGGAGCCAGAAATCTGACTTATTCCATTCAGATACTATGTTAGCATTGCACCCAAGTCCAAAATGTCCTTCAAAGATGCCTTAACCATTTTCACCTGCAACTAATTCATACTCCTGGGTACTCAAACCATTTTGCTGACTTACTCTTGTGTTCAAAGTTCTTATTCAGTCTCCATTCTTCCATTCACTGTAAACCGTAATTCCTACTTCATCTTTCATATCTGCAAACTCCACAGGCCATCAAAAGCAGGAAGCCATTCACATGCTAGCTATCTGCCATCAAATTTTTACCTGCTGTGGGACTCCCATTCTGAATCAGCTAACACTCCCCTCTTATCAATAGTCCTGACAGCCCTGTTTCTCCACGTCATCTGTCCTCTCAAATGAACACTGACCAGCCTGGGCCAAGCACATTTATGCATTACTGTCAATTAGACTCAGCAATCAGTCCTTCCAGACTTTCCTTCCAGACATATTTATTTTGCTTATCTCTATCCTCCCATCCAACAGTCTGTTAATCAACAAGATCTGGGAAATACCTGTAGTTACATGCCAGCAGTTTCCACAAAAGTTGGCTGTAGTGCCAAACACATTGGTTCTGAATTGGTGCAGCATCCCCTGCTGCTCATTGAAGAATCACCATCCAAAAACTAAAATGTCTAAAATGCGGGTCTTCTGAAGGCTGCCAGGCACTGCCTAAAAATGTGTTCTCTGTACATTCTGTGTGGCTTTCACCCTGCTTCAGCCTTGCAAAATTTCTGATCTTCAATTCCCATTTATGATTCCTCGCCAGCACTTTGTGATTTATGTTTTATTATCCTCATCATTTTCTGGATGTTCTTTAGTGCCAGAAGTGGTACAATGCAAATGCTGACTCCCTGTTCATCTCTTCCTCACTCAAAACAGTATTATTCACAGCACCATGCCCGAACCTCTTTACTCTCACTGGTTGGCCATGAAACAATACTAAGGCTTCCACTGGATCTGTCATATTCCCTTATATTTGTATTTTCTAATAACTATATTATTTTCATATCCTACATGAAACTTTGTAAATTAAGAATTCTATATCAGTGTAATGGGGGCCTAATTATTTGGCAGGTTCTGACAGTTTCATCCTTAAGGTCAGATGATTGTTGGCTCAGCCCAGATAAGTCAATAAATCAACCTAATTTACACCTGTGTTCTGTCTTAAGTAGGGTTTGACCAACCTACTTAAATTTAGTTTTAAAAAGAGGTCAAATCTGATCTTGTAGGGAGCTGCGTCAGCATGTGTAGGCTGCAAAGGAACAGGTACAGGTTTATTCCAGGCTGAATAGAGAAGAAAGGAAGCACAACGTTTCGGCTGCTCCCACCCGAAGAAGGCTCCACAGCCGAAACGTTGTGTTTCCTTTCAGCATGGAATAAACCTTTATTTGTTCCTTTGCAAACTCTTATCTTGTCCACTGAAGCCTTTGAATTTGCAAAAATATTATGATTCTTGTTTACCCCCTAGTTCATTATATTTTGCATCCCTTCCCACACCACATCTTTCCCCTTGCAATAGGTCCTTGGCTTAGTAGTTCAGGTGGGGAGCTGCGCCAGCATGCGTAGGCTGCAAAGGACCAAGTAATAGGTTTATTCCATGCTGAAAAAAAGAAGAAAGAAAACACAATGTTTTGTTTTCTTTCTTATTTTTTCAGAATGGAATAAACCTATTACTTGGTCCTTGGCTTATCCCACTTAAGAAGGTGTGGGGGGGGGGATCCCATCATCAGGTTATCACTCTGTCAGCCAGGCACGTTAAGACAGTAAATCAATCTGATCTCAATTATGTCTGTATTCTGACTTAATTGTGGTTTTACCAAATCACTGAACACAAGGAAAATAAGAAACAAAGTTTACTTTGAAGAAACAAAATGTGAAAAGCTACGTGCAACTTGGGAGAAGTCTGCTCTTTGATTTATAAGATGCAGCATTTCAAATATTTAAATATCTGTAAAGATAAGAAATTAGTTTTAAGTACTCTAAATACAGAGGATGTCTAATCTTACCCAGTCTAATGCATTTGCTACGTAAGTGCTTGGTCATCAATTTGCATATTATTGGACAGTAAAACATATTTTATTTATACTATTGTGTAATCTTTTTAATTTGGAAAAAGTCTTTACTTCATGTATCAAAGAAACCTTTTATAGCAGATCAAGTCATAGTAAGTTTGAAAGACTTGAAGTTTAAAAAAAATGTAATAATTTCTGTATTTGTACCATTTAAGGACACATGGTTTGGACAGTTAAGACAACCTACAGACCAGTGGTTAAAAACAACAATGAAAATTCCAGATTGGAAAGAAGCAGCGGAAATGGAAATGGATGAATTGTCCAACACCAGGTATCTTCTGACAGGCATTGAAAATAAAGCCTCTGATCCTGGCCCTGCACATGAAGGCTCAACTGTGTTTCCTCCTCTTGAAAAAACAGATGCAAAGTTGCTGTGCAATGACATATAACTAAATTCTCTACTCATCCATGAATTATCATTAAACCAAATCCTTATCTGGTATGTGACAAAGCTAAATATTTTGCATATGATCAGTAATGTTTTTAAAACTAAAAATAGGATATATATAATTAATTTACAACAAATACAAAATCAACTCATTTTATGTATTTTTTCTCTTTTATCTCTTTTATGTTTCTTATATTGTATTTACTGTATGTCTTTGAAGGACTTTTTAAATGTTCACTTTCAGGCTCATAAAGTTGAGAAAGTGATGTAAATGTAATTAATTAGGCAACAAATAAATACTTACAAACAAAAATCATGTACAAAATAGTTGTGTTCATATTTGTAAGATTTCCATAACATTTAGTTACAACTGTTTTGTAAAAAGGCTGAATAATTTCTCAAAGGTAATTCTCAGTAAAATGTTGTAATCTGTTCTTAGAATTCTTTTTCAACCTCTGTCCTTTGATCTGTAATGAACTTGGAACTTCTCTGAGATTATTATTTTTTACAGTCATTTAATTAGATTCCCAAAATATTGTCACTGTTTTTAATAGGAGGTATAAGTGAAGTCATATTAAGTATTCAATCATCTGGACAGTTTCAGGAAAGTTAAGCTCAATTAATTGCAATTAAAAACTGATAAATCCAGGAAGACAAAATATAAAAGTGCAACACATGATGTAAAACATACTACAACAATTGATTTTCAATATACAGTGTATTTTATTGACTCATACTTGTGAAAACATGAAAGTTAAATACATTTAAAGAGATTTCTCAGGAAAAATATGATCAAGGTGTAATCTGTCATATTTGAAAAAGAAAACATCTGATTATATCATTTTTCATTATACAAAGAAATTCTAGAAATCTATTTTTCTCAGTTAATACAACAAAAATTCTCTGAATATTGTCCTACTAATAAAAGAACTATTGCATCTTTTCCTAAATCATTTTGACTCCTGTAACAAAGACATTTCATATAAGCAGCTTCTTTAAGCATTGCCTGAGCTTCTCTCCCTGTCTGTGTGTCTCATGGAGAGCAAGTTGGGGTATGCAAAAAGACAAATTCCTAATACAAGAGATTGTATATGACCAATAAAGTGATCTTATCTTAAATCATGGCTTTAACAGTTAAGTATAATTCTTTTTAAAGGACAATGTCCCATTCAAAGTTTCAAAGTTACTGTGATCAAATCTGGGGTTATTCTCATGAAATGGGCTATTTTATATACAGTAACGTATACATGGCATTTTAAACTTCTTAGATTAGTCTTATAATTAGTGCCACTACAGTTCTGAGGATTTTGCATTAATGCAGAACGGTACCATAACCATTCAGCCCATTTTCACAGAAAGCTGTGATTAACTAGTTAAGAGTGTCATGGTTAGTTCATACTTTTAAAGTAACAGATTAGAGAAATTATTCACATAAAAAAATATACAAATCCTTCAGATGCCTGTCTAATATCTCTGATGAAACAGCACTACTAATGAACAGCATAATGAAAGCACAATAAGTTATAATCACTGGATAAAACATTGAAAACAGAGTCTTTTTCAATTTGAAAGAGGCATCTGTATGTGATAGCATCTCCTTGAAAAACTGACATAATCCAAGCCTCTAGGAATGGCTGCAAGCAGTTCTTCAGCACAAAGCATGAACATTGTAAAATGAAATTTAAAATAAACTGGTTATCTGCCTAATTATTCAAGTAAATTTAACAATTTGTACTTTATTGGAAATAATGTATGTTTCCAAATTCAAAACATTTTACCTGTAGACCCTGTATATTAGCTACTTTTAGCCCTTGCAATTTAGTGAAGGATGTACAAAATGTAAAGTTTCAGCTCGGCTTGACTCCAAGTTCCGCAAAGTAGTCATCTGAAATACAGCTGAATGAAAGCCATAATATTTTGAAAAAACTGCAAGGTTATTATAACAATTCATATAATTCTCTGAAAGCAGAATAAAATATACTTGCTAAGTATGTCGGGAGTGATGAGACATCACAGTAAACACTTGAATTCTGTTTATTGATCAGTTAATATATAGATTGTAGAAACTGAATATTGTTTTTATTATCATCAATAGGATTATTTTTCCATGAATACCTTCAAATGATCTTATTGCTATGGAGATGAATCTGCCATCTTGTGATTGTGCCTCAAGTACAAGAACACAAACAAATCTATAGATTGATTAGACAACTAAACAGGAAGATTATATTTAAATTTTGGTTTAAAACAATTATTTATTGAGTGTGCAAATCTGAGCCTTTTGCTTGCCAAATAATAGGCATACAACTAGTCAAAAACTGAATTGTATTAATCTCTTCTAATGGCATTTTTCAGTAGCAGGATATTCTTCCTAAAAACAGCAGGATTCAAATCCATTTATGATTAAGAAGTACATGGAATACACCAGCTGTTGACATCATACATGATTTTTTTTAAATATATTAACTGAAATCTTCCTACTGCATGTTGACCAAAGATTTCCCAACACTTCTATTATTTTTTTAATCAATATAAGCTTCATAGGTGAATTACTAAAAGTGTAGGTTTCTTATAGTTTTGGTTCAATAACTAAATAGTAAAAACTGGCTTCTTTTAAAAAATAAAGTAACACAATAATGCCATTGTAATTGATTAGGCCAAATAGTAATATTTTTCTTTATTTTTTTCTATTTTAATTTGTTGTGAACTTTTTTTCCAAAATATTTACCCTATTAACTCTAAAAAACAACATATTTTGTTGGAGCTTTTGGCTTTATTTGTTATAAAATGTCAAAGATCTGAAATGAACAGCTATTCATATAATTTCCTGTTTCAAAATAAACAACATGATCAGTTTTAAGAGTTCAGTCTTAGCTCAAAAAATACTGTATATATAAACAAATATTCCTCACACTTCCTACCAAGACAAATGCAGACACATAAATGTTAACATTCATGTGCTGATAAATTACATAGGAAAATTTAGAGATGTACACAACAAAATCATACTCCTTAAATTTCATTTTTATAAGATTCATAAACTGCATATGTGATTTGCTGAGAAACCATGATTATGTTTCAAAATAATACTGGTGTGACAGCCAAGTCTTCATAGAGTAAAAACCCTGAACAGTCCCTTTACTCGAATACCAACAGAGGTACCTGTATGCAGGAGTCACTACAATTTAATCTTGGAGGGTTAGTTCTTTGCAGGTTTTTAACAGTACCTGCCAAAACAATTACTATGTTATTAGAGAAAAAAAGTCTTGCTTGATTATACCAGCAATCAGTACTCAAAGAACATGTCTACTTCAAGAAAGAAAAATTAAAGCTTGAAAAAACATTTAAAACATCTAGAAAGTTCAGTTTATCCTGCAGTTATTGAAGACACTGCCCTACCCCTGCACATTTTCCATAAGATGGAATAGGATCCATATACATCCATGAGATGGTGATGAATTTCAGACAGTTTTGTGCACTTTGCACAAATCAAAGCACAGCAGACTATTAAGTTTAAAGGTATTACCATTTTTGGTGCATTGAAATAAATGAAAGCATGATTTAAAATAATAAATGTACCATCCGTCGTACTGTTTTTCATCTAGGATGTTATAAATTTACACAGTCACTCTAGATGGGAGTACAAGATGTGAAACTATGAAATGTACAAATATGGTTAACCTATCTAACCTGTCATTATATTATTGCATTATAAACACCTTATAGTCCCATTTACACAAAATGATAAATAATATAATTTTCTAGAACATTTTCAGCACTGTACTGTATATCTGAAGATCAATGATATTTATCATTAATTTTACAATGTAATGTGAACATCTATTATTAGGTTTCATTTATGTTAGATGACACATGCTTAAAACTTTCAATCGGCTGTAATTTAATTGGATGATTGCAAATTGCTTTCCTTCAACTTCCCCTATTTATGCTTTCGTAATTTTAATTACTCCATTTTTATGGTTGAAAATCAAGACTTTTTAAACAATACAGGAGAATGATTTGTATTATCATCTTTAGAAAAAAAATAAATACAAAACATACAAAATACATACTATTTAGTTTCAAAGAAGAATAAATTTAAAAACCTTGTAACATCTAAATCCATCACAGACTGAAATATTCTGAATAATTGTCAGAAAAGCTTTTTTCCCTGCACTTGTACATCTGTTGCAGTGTTGGTTTTACTTTACATTTACATACACAAGAAAAAGAAACATGTTGCTTGTATGTTTTTGCATGTTTTGCATGTTGGTTTTTGTAAGAAAGGTACAGATTTAGAGGCATTAAGAAGAAAACAGTTTTACACAATGTACATAGAGACTTAACGTGACAAAACGTTCAGAAGTGGTCTATACAATTGTATACTGTGGCACACTTTTTTCATTTTTTAAAAGCACAGTAACCAAGGAAAAGTCATAGACATGTCTCCCTGTCAATGTTCCTCTCCAAATCGACCCTCTTCTCTCGTCTTCTGTCGCTGCTATTGGAAAAGCTACAAAAAATGCCAAATATCACTCATTACTTGATCATTCTTAAAAATGCCTTCATTTTCATAGATGGAGAAAGCACATTTCAGCTACCCACAATAATGAGGTAAGGTTTGTCGTTGATGCCAGATTAAGAAAAAAAGTTGAAATCAAATTTGTTGAAATGGTCCATTTTAAAAGCTGGCGGTCTCATAGTAGCTATAGCAGAACGAAGTGAGGTGATGTATCTAATTGGACTTTGGTTCACATTTGGAATGGAGAAGTCCTCCTTCATGTATTGTATAGAAAGCTGAAAGGTTTGGTTAGGATGGAGAAGGTTACAGAAGCCTCAGGCAATGCCTGTGATAAAACAGTTCTGTTCTACTTGTAAAAAAGGATTCGATGTAAAAAAGGGCTTACTGGTAAAATACAGATACTTCGCTTTAACTAGTTTTTGTCACCAATAACAACAGGACATGTCAACTTTTACAGAACTGTCATTTTCACATCCATTGCTGAAGTGTACAGGAGTAGCATGCAGATAAACTGTGACAAAAAAAACAGCCTCATGCACAGAGGAGCTTTGTCTGGAGTCATACCTGTTTCCTGCCTCACATCACTATTTTAATACCCATGCATTATTATCTGCATCAACATCTTTGGTTAAAATAAAAGAAAAAAATGTGTTAACCATTTTCTGTTGGAATCAAAATAAAACAGAAAACAAGTCGTTTTTTTTTCTCCTAACAGTTAATGGGTAACGCACTTTAAAAATGTGGAGGGACAAAATTGACCCTGTAAAATCTACAATATTTGGAATGGTTTTCATCTTTGTCTGATGGACATCAAATGTACAGTATATAATTTTACAATTTTCTCAATACATGTAATTTTCCAATACCAGTTTTATATAAAATGTCCAGATTTGAAATAATGAAACAAACACACAAGGTATTTCTTTTAAAAAACATATTTTCTACTTTGAAGATTACACAAAACCTACAGTATGTGCTTCTAATCAAATGTAGACGAATATAAAATGTAATTCTACTTTTTCTGCACAACTTCAAATTTGGACACATTGCACAATGCTCAATGTAACTGAAAATTACAGGTTTTGAGAATATTTTTTTTTTTATATTTAGCACACACACTCTCTTTTTAAAAGTCACAATAATACCAGAATAAATTAAAATTGAAGAATTTTGATTTGAATGACTGGAAAGTGAATAAACATTTGTCCATAAAAAGATCTAGTGCACCTTTTACATTGCGTCTAAAATTTAAAAGCATTCACAAAGAACAATTTTAGGAGATCTGAGTATTCTATTACAAATTTGCTTCATATCAGGCAAAGATTAACCACATTTATCAAGCAGACGTATGGTCATTGATAGGGCACGATAGTGAATTGACATGAGAAGACAAGAATGTACAGGGAACAGGGTCTTACCTTTGGGAAATCAGCTTCTATAGAGGTTAGGAAAGGGAGCTTATGATAGAAATGGAATGAAAATTAAGAGAAGAAATGTGTTAACTTTATCAGCCCTACGACAAGGAAGGGGAGAACAGCCCAGATAAGATACAATAGAAAGCTACTAAAATGCGTCAGAATAAAGAATTACATGTAATATCTATAAAAATCAATTCTATAGAAGTATTGATTTACATTAGTACTAAAACTGTGTCACTCAAAAGGAAGTCTACTATAAAATGAAGCCTTGATTTTTAATAAAAGATATGCATAAGCAAGCCCCAAAGACGTTTGATGGGTTTTTTGAATATGCACTGTTTTAAAAATCAAGTGTCACAATGTGACAGAAATACAATTAATGTAGCAAGAGAAACATTTTTTTAATGGAAAATGTCATTTGGACCATGAACGTCAAAGGTCAGTTTTCAAAACAAAGCATTAGAAAGGCACATTTTATTTTTTTACGGTTTTGCTATATACATAAAAATATACAGCAAAACAGTCACAAATATAATTTTTAAACCTCTGCATTTCATTTTTGACTGTTTTTCTCTCTATATTAAAAAGTTTGGTTTTCTATATTCTGAAGGGAAATATTTAATGATTTATAAATACAAAATGCAGTCCCTCTCTAGGTGTCAATAATAACATGTCTTAATGTCTGAATTCAATAATGCCTGGAGAAGGAGGACAGCTCACAGACAGAGTATCACCCCTTAGATACAGGTAGATAGATTGGGATGGAGTCACCTGAAATGGAAGAATTGTGCACTGTTAAGGTTACTAGGGGATACCACAAAGTTCTGCACCAAGCTCTTGCACCCTGTGCCCTGTGGTCTGACGTTTCTTCTGCCAAGTCATTCACACAAAGAAAGTCTCCCCTGTGAGAACCCTAGCACAGTCTACAACTTTGCTGGAGTGATAAGGTACTTCACAATGCCACTTCAGGGACCTTCACCCACCTATTTAATTGAAATGGACAGTCCGTTCTAACATAAGCCTCAAGCTTTACATTTTGATGCTGTAACTGATGTATTTATTGAATGAGAAATTTGACTGGCTTTTCATTTGTATAAAGATGTGATCTGAAAAATGTAAACTGAGAAACTGAATGCATTACATAATTGTCCAGCATTAATGATTAATAATCATTATTTTAAAGCTGTATTTCCCTTTATCTGTGATCAGCAGACCTTTAGGGTTTCCAACTTACAATCAACAATAATAATTTAATTTATGAGTGTATTTCAAGAAACAAATAGAATGTAACATCCTGAATTATTGCAAATATATACACTTCAAAATAAAAAATAACATTTTTTGTTAATGTTAACTCAGACCTACTGTGTTAAATGTGTTCTTCTATTTTTAATACAGGTAAAAACTATTGCAATGTTATAATCATATAAGCTAGATATAAACTGCAGACATATTGTAAAAAAATAATCTCCATTTTCTTAATTAGTTTATCAAATAACATGATTTTAAAACTTCTAACTTTATCCTTTTAATCATAAGAGTAAATTAAACATTTTGGGTTTTTTTTCTCAAATATATGTGCAAATTATTAACTGAGTTGTATAAGGGAGGCACTTTTTATCAAATTAAACTGGAAATTCAAAACCTTTTTGAGGGTATGCAGGAATCTTTTTTGGAGTTTTCCGTATTCATGGTGAGGGTCTTCCAAACTGAAGTTTTCGCCATTTCATCAGATATGTTAACTGTTGAAGGATCATCCCTAAAAGAAGCAAATAAAATTAAATACATGTATGAAAAAGTGCCAGATTTGTTTTGAGATAAAAATGTAATAAGAACATAAGAAGTTCAACTCAATTATCAGCCTTACTAATTTTTTTTGCAACTGCAATGCAATTGTATATTTCTAAAAAGAAACATTTATCAGGAAAAGTTTTCAGCACTGCAAATTTTCTTTCTGAACAAAATTTAATTTTAGCATTTCAATTGAACATTACACAGTACTGATAATAATTTCCCACACTACAGTATATACAGTATATATCACATATTTGAAGTAATAATGTCAGTCTCCATTGTACCATTTTACACTCAGAAGAGCAAGTATAATGTTTGTAGACAGACATATAGGCAGGTGTCCATACATTTCTTTCCTAATCAAGTATTGCATCTTACTTGTAATTTCCTTCCAAAGGCAAGTGTACTATTCCCTCTTCCTCTCCCAGCATACTTTGTTCTTCCTGAAGAAGAAATGAGAATCTAGTGATATTTTGTACAAATTATATGATTCAAACCTATAATTGATGACATACTGGTGGTGTAAAATAATTTGACTACAAAACTAAGTCAGTCTCTGAGCTGCAAAGTAACAAGCCAAGGTTAATTCCTCTAGACAAGTCTTCTTCCATATTTAACTTCACATGAAATCTACTTATATTGTCAGTGATATGTCAACTATAAATTGCATTACTAGGGTCTGTAAAACCTCTGACATTTTAAAACAATCTGAACATTTTGAATACAGCAGATTTGTTCTATTTTACATTGTCTAGAAGTGAGATAATAGCTTCAAGGTTTTTTCAACACAACTTAAAAATTAAAAAGAATATACTGATTTCATAGAAATATACATTCATTTCAAGAATGAAGTTACCTCTTCCTGAGCATCCTCCAGTTTCTTTTTCTTACTTTCTGGCATTAAATCATCCAACCAACTTAGTTCTCTCTTTGTGAATAAGAAATCCAACACCTTCCGAATGAACACAAGTGCTAAAACCTTCACAAGAAAATAAAAAGCAGAGGAGATATCACTATTCTGAAAATTTGATGCTGGTGTTCTGCATTAAGTAAAAACCATACCATTACTTTATCCATCAACAAAAAGCTGTTTATTCTGAGTAAGGTCTGCAGCAATCTGGAATCTATTCTGTACACATAATAGGGCACAAGACCGGGATACACTTTACGTAGGATTCCAGTCCATCACAGGGTAAACAGTAACAAGTTCCCAGGTAACCAAGATTGCATGTCGTTGGAGAGGAAACTTTCCAAAGGGAAAGTGTTTGGGAGAAATCCCATGAAGACACAGGGAGAACACACAAAATGCACACAGGAGTGGATCAGTCCGGAATTGAACCCAGACCCCAAGAGCTGTAATGGGGCACCAGAGCTAAGAGCCACACCACGATAATGTTACATTTTTATCATTTAGAACATAAAATCATACTGTAAGTCACTAAGGGTTTTTTTTCCTCATGTACCAACTCTAACTGCATTAGGTGAAAGAACTCTGCTTCGTACCATCATGGGGAATACAATGGCCGCCCGCGAAGTCTTTATTACCCACAGCAGGACCAGGCAGCTCAGCTGGATGACTGTGAACAGATGAACTTTCCTCAGTGGGACATGCCGCAGATAAATAAAATCAGGTTGGTGCTTAGGTGGCATCCCAAAAAGTTTAAAACGATCGAAGAGCTGCAAAACAACGATTTAAAGATACAGATAGTCATTAAGAAATACGAAAAAGTAAAAAAAACGAAGATTTTATGTGAACTGAATATGATTTTTCGCAGATTGCAAAAAGTAAAGGCCTAACACCCTTCAATGTGTAACATTTCTATTTGTTCATAGGTATCATAGGCATCGGTTCATGAAAGACAAGAATGCTAGTTGATATCTTCCTAACACAAATCTTAACAAAAATATTCACGTACTGTAGTACATGTAGCTGCACAGTTTTATCTACCTGAATGCCTTTCAGCGATGATCCTCCCATGTAAAGGAAAACTCCATACAACACAGGCATTGGAATGAACTATAAAACAGATAACATGGAGAGAACAGGAGAAAATCATGTTCATTTTACTCACACAAGCATCAACATAGTACTCGGATGTGCCTTAGTAACCAGAACAGTGCAGTCCTCCATTTACAGTATATAGCACAGTATGTACATTTATACTGAGTATTTGTTTAAACCTTGTTAAATACAGTACATTAGCTGTAAGTCTCATCAGCCACACAGGGTGCATCACAATTCCACAACACAAAAAAAGCCATTTGGCAATACCTTGGAACAACTGACAAAAACATGCAGCTACAGCTGCAGAAGTACTGGAATGGTAGCATTATTAATTATTAGATTCGTGGTTTAATGTTGCTTCAAAGCATAATAAAAATAAACTTTTTTCATAGCACAAATCTTACCTTCAGCACTGAGGTCATGAAGACAGAACAACCCATCAGTAGAAAGATCATGAGCCCTGTGAACCTCTGCTCTCTGATTCCGAGGAATTTGGGTTGCTCCCCTGGAGCAGAGCACTCCGACTCCAGTTTGAGGCTGTTCACATGAGAGATGGAGAGGACAGTGGCTGCTACAAACCATGGCAATCCCATTATGGAGCAGACTCCCAGCATGACGCCCACCATGAACAGATCCAGGTGGTACCCACATCCTTTCTGTTGGCCAGAAAAACATGGTCTGGAATTAATTTTACAATTTGCAATGGAAATGTTTAGTTTCTATCTGGGAAAACTAAATTAAGCAATATGCCAACAGCTCAGTGTATACTGTAGGATTTTACAATGTTTTGTCAGGCTTGAGGTGAACCATGCCAACACATACCTGTACCCTGGATTACCATACTGGAATTATGTAATGGTTCTGAATCAAGTTAAAAGGTTAAAAAAAACAACTGAAAGGAATGTATTTGATTAAAACATGTCTGTTAATATTTGCATGACAAGTATTTTTGTAAATGTGTGATTAACAGTCATAAAATAAAACATTACAACCCAACCAGTGGCCCAAGAAGTAAAGACAGTGAGGGTTGAGTACCACTGTTTCATATGAGGTCCCATTTAGGCCATTATTCAAACTTTATCTCTCTCACACACACAAATTACTCTCACATACACCCAAAATGCTCTCAAACTCTCCATTTTACCTCTTGCATACACACAAAATGCTCTCACATTCACTAGTTTTACCTCTCACATACAGTACACACAAACGCTCTCTATTCACTACTTCTACCTCGCACATACTGTACACATAAAACACTCCTTCACAATGTGAATGTCAATGAGACAAAACTAGTGAATGTGAGTGCATTTTATATGTATGTGAGAGGTAAAACTAATGAATGTGAGAGCGTTTTGTGTGTGTACGTAAGAGGAAAAATGGAGAGTGTGAAAACATTTTACTTGTGTGAGAGGTGAATTATGGCCCAATGTAGGCGACTGTCTAAATGACACAATGTGATTGGCTGAGAAAATTTACCAACAAACTTTCTCATTTTCTGCTCCAAGCCAAACACTGTCATAGATGGATGGGCTACAGCTGGCCTCAACTTGCCATGAAAATCTGTAAGGTACCAGGTGCTTACATGCTTGCAATGCCTTGTCAGTCAGACCCACACTGCTGCTTTACTTAATGCTAACTCACAAACTCTCTGCTTTTCTGCCAGAGAAAAGTGTGAGCAGAATAAAACAAAAAACAGTTATTTTTCACATTTAAAGAAACAATTCTGTTGATAAACTCAGTGCAGTAGAGAGATATGTTTATTAGTAAAAAAAAGCCTGCAATTCGTTAACCTAAAATAACAACACATGTAAAACAAGACAGGAAGAATAATATTGAATGTGAGGTTTACTGATTAGAATGAAACATCCATCCATTTTTTAGTAACTGCTTTGTACTTAAAAGGTCACAGTGAGACTGAGCCTAACCAGGCAGGCAGGGCTAAACCCTAGCTGGGAATAGCATGAACACGCATAGAGAAAGCAATTTACAGGTGTTAATTAAACTAGATAGCATGTCTTTGAACTGTATCACCAGTGAAAAGCCATGCAAGCATCTGGAGAACATGCTAAAAAGTCACCGCAGGCTAGAACTGAACCCAAGACCCAAACGATATGAGGAAACAGAAGTATCTGCCGTGCCGCCATATGACCATACTGAAGAAAATTTAATCTTAATGATTAATGTGATGGACCGTCCTGGGTGTACCCTGCCATGCACCCATTGCTTGCTGGGATAGGCTCCAGCTCCCTTGCAACACTGAATTGAAAGAAGCTGTTAGAAAATGGATGGATGGATTAGATTCATTCAGATCTAGCGAAATGAAATATGAAATTCACATTATGGAGACTAAATGCCTGCCTCAGAATGAGAGGTAATTTTTGTAAAGCTTCTTGTTCAGCAAAGGTTCACTTCTGGCATTTCAATGACAAACATTCCAGTAAATGCAGACAGATGTCCGTTTATTAGAACAGGGTTTCAGCAAAGCACTGAAAGTAGGTTAGAGCCCTAACGAATAGATGATATCATTGTAAGAGTAAAGAGACTAAAATGGCAATAAGCCAGACACAGCAAGAAAAAAATGGATCATCGTTCCAGGAAAATACTGGAATGGAATCCAAGGAATGAAAAACAATCAAGAAGACCTCCTGTGGAGAGGGAAAGATGTAATCAATATGTTTGCAGGCACAAGCTGGATGTGAAAAAACTGAAGGCAAAGGTTTGTAAAAAAATCTTGGGGAGGTCTTCGTTCGGCACTAGACTGATAAAGGCAGAAGATGCTGATAATGTCTCTCTGATTATGAAATTAACTCCATTCACTGAAATTGGCACCTTGAGTTTGTGTTCCTTTCTGTTGATGATAACTGCTGTGATCTGCTGGTCCATGAAGATCAGAATAGTGCACAGCAGGGCAGGGAACACAGTCACTATGGTGGTCCACCATGGATTGGGACCCAATGGGTTAACCAGCCAGCCTCGATCATCCCTGGTGGGCTGGAAAATGGCAACATTTGAAAAAAAAACATATTCACAATATATGATGAACCGTAAGCATCTTAGAGCACACTTCATGCATTCTTCCACAATAAATACTTGGAACTATCATAAATTAAAATGCTTTTGTTTTGAGTTATTCAGTAAAAAAGGATGATGCTACTATTAAAGCTTACATTGCGACAATACCATTAAGGATTCTCATTAAAAAAGTCACTTTTATACTTATTTTTGCTAATTTACTAACAGAAGGACTTTTGCAAATTTAGGCCATGAATAGAAAACGTTTTGATTAACTTATCTAATAACAAACAATATTTCTCACAAATATTTAATGGCTTGTTTTAAAAGATTTTTTTTTTTTACCTTGAACTCATTGGGAACTTGAAGTTTTGGAGATGGTATTCCTAAGCCATAGTCAATCAACACCATAGTAAGAATGGTGAGGAACACTGCAAAGTCACTGATTATCGCCCGAACCTGGAAATGAACATCACCAGTGAAAGAGTGTACACAACTGTTTTGTTAGTACTGAATGAATCAATTTTATCCACAGTACTCAGTATAGCACTTCACTGTCTTAGATATGTCTCAGCATCTCAGCAGTCAAAACCTGGAAAATAGCCACTAGAGGGCACCGGCATTCCATGAATTCATTCTGTAACCCTGATTCCATTTCAATTCAATTAACGTCAGTTCAAACTTTCACATTAATCCCAACGGGAAATTAGTTTTCCTGACAGTCTGACACAATCAATGACAAAGGGGTCAGGACAAATAATATTTCAGGAAATAAACAGAATTATTTTACCCTATTCAAAACTGAAACGGAAAAGGAGATAAATTATTACCCGAGCCTGCTTCTGTTGCGCCTAGGCGCTTCTTACGGCGGTAAACTGTGTTTGGTGATTCTGGCTTACCTTAGTGGGAAAATAGCGGCTGGTCTTGAATTCCTTCAGGAAAGAGGACATTGTTACGGTTGAGAAGAAAAGGACAACGGACCAAAAGAGAACGTCAGGGACATATGGGCCATGGGGCCCGCAAGCCCTTCCCACAAACTCCCCATGTTTCTCTATGCAGTCCTGAGGAGAGAGAGAGGAATGCAAAGGGGAGAGACGGAGATGGAAAGAGGGGAGGAACAAGGGACATAGATGATAAAAAAGGGAGAGAAAAAGAAAATGTATTTAAAGGGGAAAAGACAGAGCATTACTTTCCTCACCTCCTGTTCTCAGAGGAAACTAAAGCACTTGGAATCATATATTAAAATGTAGGACAGAGGGTGCTTTTTTTTACACAGAAGGTTATAGAGATTTAAAACAAACTATTCCAGGCAGGTTTCTGAATACATTGGGTGAATCAATAATACAGTATTTATGATCATTCGTCAATTTTATACATTAATAGACAATTGGATTATAAAAAGTTTGCATGTTCTTAATTTAGATTAATGAAACACTATCACCTTCAACCCATAAAGTATTTTAAGCAAAAAAGATTTACAAATGTCAAACCAACAGAGATCTGCAGGAACCTGTGCGTGTCATTAAGGAAACATGATATGTGACTAATAACATGTCTTCTCGTAACATGATGACTTATGAGTTCAGTAAACTGAATTTGAAGTGAACTCCTTACATACTCCGAGAAGTCTCCAATGAAGTTTAAAGAGAATCAGACATACTACATTTCTTTAAAAATCTCCAAAGGTTTTGGTTCATGTCAGCCTGTTTCTCTAGTTAGGAAAACATTTGTTCTCGTGTAAGACAAAACAAGCCTCTAAATGTACATATAGAGTACTGTAGTTATTATTAAGGGCCCACAAGCCACCTAAGAGAAAATATATTATATGAAAATGTGCTTTTATGGTGATTTTGCATTGCTAATCCAGCGTAATCCAGCCCACATGCCCCTAATCTCTTCTCTTGGTTATACTCCATCTGGGAGTGCATGCTGTTTAGCAACAACTCAAGGTCTTCCCTCAAAAAACCTCATGCATTCAAACACTTCAAACAATGACAAAAGTGGTATGAATATATTTTTGTCATTGTCATTCCCATTTCAGATTTTTTAGGGTGCATCCATAGCCTCTCTAAAACTGATCTATTAGCTTAGCATCCCTGGATTTTCTTTATCTTAATTTTACTTGATGTTCATTACATCACAATACTGAGAGGTATTAAAAATGCAACAAATTAGTATTGGAACAAGGGAACATCCCTTATGTTAAGGTAGTCTTCTCATTAAGTATTTTGTTTTTATTCATTTATATTCATGTTAATTACTTCCTTAAAATAACAGAGGAGTAGATGGCTTCTTGGACTATGGATTAAATTACTCTGTTCCTTATTTCTTAAGAGAAATGAAGAGTCCGAGATAACAGTTCAGTTACTTTATCTTAAACAGATGGCAACTCTGTATTATGGCTCCAAATCCATACATTCATAAATATAATACAAATGGAACCAAATTAATCACATGTCTAACAAACCTCTGCGCTCTTAATGCATCAATCTTTTGATCTAACGTCCACTTTAACCCAAAGGTTCCACCATAACCAGAAACATAAAGTGTCAACTCCAGATGCCAACACACCACAAATCTATATCCCAGGCTCGCACTTATCTCTAACCAAAAAAAGTCTTGTCAGTATCCACACAATTCATGCTTACATGTACTTCCAAGCCCTCCCAGTAGATTTCAGATGCAGTAATGTTATGTTCATCCCAAAATGTCAAGGTTGCATTACTTGGATCGGGTGGCTCCACACAAACACACCTGAATAAATGAAAGCAGAGGCGCGCTGGGCAAGAGGCATCTGGTTTTTAAAGCAATAAGAGTAAAGTGTAACCAAATGGCATTAGCTTCGCCTGGACACTATTGCTTTCCTTTAAAAATATCTGTATATCATACGTATATAATACTAGTATGTGATATGCACATAATATACATACTGTACATTTTAACTTTTCATATTTCCCAGCACTCTGCAATGCCTTCTTTAAACAAATATGTTTAATCTTCCGATATCTGGACAATCGCACCAATTAAAATCGAGATGAAACATTTACTCACGAATACTGAGTGAGCTTTTCCAGGTTATTGTTCATGTTGATTGGGTAGGTTTCGCCAAGGTGAATTAACTTTTCCAAGGCCTCATATATAAAAATAATACAGATAAGGGCAGCGAACGCTTCTTCAGTGAAACGAGTAATGTAGCAAACGAGGGAACTGGCATCTGTTGCCACCAGGACAATACACAGGAATGCTGTCCAGAGTCCTATACACGCTCTTAATGAGAGGTAGGATAATCCATATTCCCTGGAAAAAGGCAAGAACAACAGCATCATATGAAAAGTATATAAATACCCTGTAAACACCTAGTATGGGTGTGAAGCACTTTCATTAGGAGACTCCCTAGTGGTTCACCTACAAAATGTGCTAGCCCAAGCACAGGTTCAGCTCTGCCACAGAGGGTTTGAGCCTGGGTCACGTCATTAGCTGGGTGTGATCAGGATTCTCCAACAGGCAGTGTGAAATTTGCCAAGGGCAGCCAAGGGTTATGTGGGATTCATCAGCCACTGCTCTTTGTACTCTACAGCGACTCCTGCTGTCTACGGGTGCTGGCAGGCTTTTGTGCCTCCAGTGTGGAGCTGTGTTGCCAGTGGCTAGTTAAAAGATGGGCAGTCAGGCAGGAAGTGTCTGCCTACAGTTCCCCCGTGTGCGATGTCAGGCTTCAGGGATGCAGCCTGAGACATGAGAAGCACAAAACGGGCTATATGAAATAGGGAGGGTATAACAACTCTACATTTCAAAAGAAAAAAATACAAGATAACCTTCATTAATGCAAGATTTTGAAACAATTTTTGAAAAAGGGTACATGCAGGTGTTCAATCAGAAACTGACTTTTTTGTATTTACAAGCTTTTTTGTATTTTTACAATTGTTAGCATGTCAAAAAAGATATCAGCTGGGAATAATACTCTCTAAATGATTCTGTTAAGTGTTGTATTTGTTCAGTGAAGACTTACGAAGAGGAAGATACAGGGTTATTGATTAAACAAAGTCATTCTTCAAAAAACACTTGTGGCCCAGACTTACCTGCAGAATTTGTACAATATCTTTTCAAATACCAGGACTGGCCCTGTGCTACCCAGTATTGTGAGTGGCTGCCCTGCAAACAAAGAATAGGCTATTCCCGTCATTGAGGCTCCAAAGAGGGATTCGATTGCACTCTGGAAAAAAAAGAGCAATACTGTATATCTTCTGTGTACTGAGAGAGGAAATAAACCGAAATCATACACCAAGTATCAAAATCTACCCGTCACCACTCCTGTTATTCACAGACAAATATACTATGATGTACAACACTGTGGTATTGCAGTCTAAATAGCAGTCCATTCAAAAAAGACACAATAGAGAAACCCAATACTTTTATTATTTGTTGTCGTTTTAGGTTGCAGATCAAAAATGTAATTTTAGGTGATGAAATATCTCTGTCTTCATAGGAACCTGATCTAAACAGTAAAATTCAACATTATCTAGATTTGATCCCTCATTTAAAATTAAATGATATACAAAATCATATATGCATATAGGAAAAGGTTCTTACTATACGGCCTTCAGTTGCCTCTCCTAGCAGGCCTCCAAATGTGATCACAGGTGACATGCATGCACAATACAGGAAAAGGAATGATGCCAAGCACTGCAGACTGACGGCATCAGTGTAGTCAGACAAGTAATGTGGAGCTTTTCTTTTGATATCCATTATCAAACCACCAAAGAGCCTACAAAAAAAAAAGACAAGGCTTTGAAAGAACAGACCACAGTTTAATCAGCCTCCGTCCATCCATGTTAATCGGATGGGATCATAAATAGAACTACCTATGCATGAAAGAATTAGACCGACTGGCAAAAAAACACAGACATTTTTTACAATCCAGAAGAGGTTGACGCAGTAACTGCAGCCCAGGCTGATCTAGCTTACTGGATGAAATCAGAATCTGCTGCATCTGATTTCACCCAGATTTAGAAATCCAGAAACCTGCGTCCTGGAAATGGATCGCCAAATTAAAGTAAAGATAAGCTTATGCTCAATTTTAGTGAAAACGTCACACTTGTCTAAATGCAGATAACACTCTCCTTTTAATTGCATGTAACAGATAGAGTGAATAGCCAGGAATGCTGCACAGATAAACATTTCTGTAAGGTATACTTAATACATGAGTAACAAATCTTTTATTTTTAACTGCCTGGAAATATTTTTTAGGTGAGCTGAATGACATATTCACTTCTAGCTTTTCCAAAAGTCAGTTGATCAGCACAAAGCCAGCAGCCATATCACCCTGCATCTCACAACTGGCAACCCACTGAAGCTAAGCAGGTGTGAGCCTGGTCAGTACCTGGATGAAAGGTACTGAAAACTAAGGTTTCTACTGGAAGAGGTGTTAGTAAGGCCAGCAGGGGGCGCTCACCCTGCGGTCCAGGTGGGTCAAATCTGGTGGGTCCTAATGCCCCAGTATAGTGATGGAAACACTATGCTGTAAATAAGCGCCGTCCTTCGGATGAGACATAAAACCGAGGTCCTGACTCTCTGTGGTCATTAAAAATCCCAGGGCGTTTCTCGAAAAGAGTAGGGGTGTAACCCCGGCGTCCTGGCCAAATTTCCCATGCCTCCTAATAATCCCCCTCTATGAATTGGCTACATTACTTTGTTCTCCTTCCCCCCCCCCCCCACTCCGACGGCAGGCGGAGCATCGCGCCGGTTGGAGTATTCTCAGTCGCATTTAATGGATTCCAAGATTTGGTTCAAACCACCAAATGGAGACTGGTGTGCTGACAAGCGGACCCTGCTGATGTGGGATTAACGCTAGGAAAGAGAGAGTTGATCAGCACAAAGGGAATTAATTAAATGAGAGAAGTTAATGTCTACTTTATCTTCAAAAAAGGTTATACGAATAATCTGCTAATTATTTATACTGTACTCTATATCTGCACAGCATTTCAACATATACAGTACCTGGATCCAAAGAATAACCTCTTGATATGAGAAAGAAAATACACTATTTTAGAAGAAGAAATCAACACAATGCATGGAATCTTTAAATGTAAATATCCTAAATGAACCTTTAGGTACAGTGTGACGAACTGGGAAGAAATAGGTGGCCTCATGATAAGGGCTATGCAGAGTTTTCCTGAGTTGAGAGACTCTGACTACAATGCAAGACAGAATCTCCAAGGTTATAAAGTTAACAGTAAAGGACAGAAGATGACTTATATTAACACAACTGCAATATTGCAAAAAGATTTCATCAAATTCACTAGCTATAGCTCTGAGAGGTGTTGTTGGATATAATTGACTGTTCAATTGTGGAATTAGACTTGCCAAGGATGAATGGCATACTAGGATAAAGGTCAACTGTTTTCTCTGATAGTCTGAAATAACTGAAAGCCAAGAAATGTGTGGTCTGCCAGGACATTCTTTACCATGACCTTGATCAGAATGACAAAATTAAACCAGGTCAATCAACAAACTATCACATTTTATTAAAACCTTTGAATTATTCAGTTTTTTTGTAATCCAAGTCATTCAAGTTACATTCAATATAATGTAAATTAATGAAAACAAGTTCTGCTTAAAATTTAAATTATTTCAGCACATGCAAAAGCACTCTCAGATCCCACAAAATGAATGCAAAAAACAATGCAAAAATATTTCTAGAACATCTCCATAATGTTCAGCGCTGACAATAAAATCAAAGGGCAATTTCCTGGTTGTGAGACTAAAAAAGATGTACAGATGCAGCCATTCAAAATGGGTGAGGTATTTCGCGGCATACCCCGGTGGGCGTGTCGCGGTATCACGCAGTTAACGTGGTGTCACGTGGTTAACTATCCGGCGTCGCCTTGTAAAACCGCCAGGGGGAGCTTAACCTCTCATGTACAGCATTTGAGCCTTTAATTTTGAACTGTGTATTACAGCATGTTAATCATCAGTCATTAAAATGTTGGTATATTTTATGAAAGCAAGATTGCTCAGTTGGACAAAAGTACACAACCTACCTTTATCAGAAATATTTATGCATCAAAGCCTTTACTGAAGATATTACTAATAGTATTAATAATGGATGACTTTGGACAAGCTGTATACTCAAAGTATAATTTCTTTAGCACATTTGTACAAGCACTTGGAATCTGTCCAAGCCATACTTTGTCAGGCATTTTGTTTTACTTCAACGGGCATAAAAACTTCCTTGGTTTTAACAGGGCGTTTCATAATTTCTAACTACGAAAATGATTTAAAATGCGACACTTATCATTCAACTAGAGCTTAAAATATCACAAGGATCCTCAAGAGCACAGCAAAGAGTGTATTAAAAGACACTTGTATTTATCAACGCTTTCTTTTCCGTATACCAGATTTTATGGAACCACTTCAGAGGGGTGTCAGCCAGTCAGATTCCAGGAATCGGCACTTTAAAGGAAAAATACACACCGGTATTCCATTTCTCCCTAACGATTTTAAGCATCGAAGTATTTAACTAGCATGTGAAATAGCGTGTGAAAAAGTGGTAGTTTTAAGCTTTTCTGCTAATATAATATGGAATCGTGTATCTAAAGAATTTAATAACGGTATTCGTGTGCTGCGACAGGGCTGTGTAGGGCTGTTTCGGCTGCCTGTTCATGCGAGCTGTCTTGTAGCCTACTGGTCTACGTGTGTAACTACCAACTGGCAGGTTGTGTGTTCGAATCCAGCTGGTGCTGGACTTTTCTTTTAACAAACATTTCTTCGAAAAAATAGAATAGCGATATTATGGACAATCAATTGACTTTTATATTTCAAAATATCGCAACATGATCGATTCTAAGTCATTTTTGACAACGGTCCCTGCTTCTGCTTCCTGCTTCTATTGTGTGTGTGTGTGCAACAGAGTAAATTTTTATACAGAAATGGAGGCTGGACAGTATGCGTTACAATATAAACATTTATATTGATTTAAATCGTGTTCTGATTTAAATCGCAAACGCGTGTTTAATTATATGTGTTTTTTAATCATAATCAGGCTAATGCAACATAAATTGATACAGTATCTTTGTCTTCTAAGTATCTTAATAAACTTTCAGCATAGCTTTCTACCCGTCAAGATTTATATTTCTTGGGATTTTGGGATCAAACGTGGAAGGATTAGATTATAATAGTTTTTATTTGTCAAATACGTGATTGTATTTCTGAATGTTATGTGACACCTACAGTAGTTCACTGCTTTAAATACATCGAATTAAGAAAGTTATGTGTAGCACTTTAGATCTTTTTTCTGAACCAGGGAAAATCTGATCATGTTTCTCTATAACAATAATAAAAAACGTTATTTTACATATCGCCTTTAAAAGTGGCATCTCGAAGCAATACAGTAGATCGAAAAACAGTTAAAAGGGACCAAATTAAATACCAGACTATCGCAAACGCGTTTTCCATAAAATTATTTTATTCATTCAGCAGTTTGTGAGAGGGACATCCAGCAGAGAGAGACACACACACCGGTTTTCATTGACAAAATTTTTTTTTTCAATTCCTCTTGTCTAACAGGAATGTTTTGTTTGTGGACAGACTGTTAGACAAGAGGAAAAGACCGCCTCCTCCTACGAAGCATTAATCGCGTATCTAAGGAAAATTGCAGTATACCTTTGTTCATGCACATCATTATACAGTACAGTGTCTCAATTTGTATTTCGATAAAAAAAATCGTTTGCCCAGCCACTACTGTTGTTATTGTTTTTATCCTGTAAAGCGTTTCCTTTTTCTGCGTTTTCCATTTCCTTTTTCTGATCACTCGCTTTCTGGATACACATCTCACCTGTCCTGTTCTTTGTTTTCCTGGTTTGTTGATTATGCCTGCTGCGGTCCACTCCTACCCTCACACCTAAAGAATACTATTTTAAATTTCTTGGCGCAGTTCATTAACCCTTGTATGTGCTGTCCGTGCCCAAAATGCAATTTTAAAAAAGTCAAAAACCGCGCTCAAAATGCAATTTAGAGCTTAATAAGATACACTCCACAGGCAAAATTAAAGACAAAATTAAAGACGATTAAAATCTGTAATCTTTCCACTTGTACTGTGAGTCATCGGAAAATTTCTGCTTTGTGTAAGGATGGTGAGAAAGCTGTGCTCAATGTATTTAAGGGACTTAAAAGTAAAAGGAGATGCTTCATATTGCTTGACTAATTTTAAAAACTAAGTTATAAATGCAGACGCTCCCTCGGTGCCGCGCCGGGTGTAAATATCAAAGTATACATTCCCAACAAGAATTGTACCCATCTGTCATGCAAATAAAACACCTTGAATTGAATTGAATTGAGGGAGAGAGGGGGTAGGGGGACAGATACTGTAGACAGGACTCAAGGCAAATAAGATACTTATGGGTACGCAGGCATTCACGACAGCAACATACGAAACGTTTGCACGTACTGTATAGTTAAGTTATTACTTGGTTTTCAAAGTGCAATGAAATACAATATTGTTGTTGCTGCTGTTCTGGTTGTTTTTATCCCGTAAAGCGTTTTGAGAAGCCACCTTTAAAGGCGATATATACTGTAAAACCGCTGATTCTTATGGAATGTGTTCCGCAGCAGATTCAAATTTTTATTTATTTATTTTTTAATCGCGTATCTAAGGAAATCTCAGTATAACTTTGTTCATGAACAAACAGTGGCATGTAACATTATCATTAGTTTTTTTAACAAGGCTCGCCAGCTATTGTGAATCGAAACCTGTCTTGCTAGCTTTTAAAGTCGTGCATGTGTAAACTGTACTAGAGGGCATGCAAGTTACTCTGCCCCTTTCAGCTCCAGGGAGTCCCTCTGCTGCAACACACAGCAGACAGAACGGGAGACTATTGCCTTTCATATCTGACACCAGTGAAGTAAAAGGGGTGTCTAAAGGGGTGATTTCAGACCACATTTTAGTTACTTTATTTTGTTTACTTTTAACATTTCTGTAATTTACAGTAGATGTCACAATAGAAGCCCGAAGCCTATTATACTCAGTCTAGCCTTGGATCCTCTGAGTCCCATGACTCAGTCTTGTCTGCTTTCCTAGAATAAAACCAGTTAAGTCTTGTGTACTATGCAATTTATATTTTCCGATTCCATGCATTCCCTTAATGTTTACTATATTCTCCAGACTCAAACACATAAGTACTAATAGCTCTGTCCCTTTAGGAGACTCTTTGCAGTACTGTGTCCCACTACCCCCATGAATTCTTTAGGTTGGGTCTAATATTTTCCAGTAATATACAGAATGGGATACAAAATGCTGTCAGGCAGGTAACAGAAAAGAGAAAAATATAAATATTTCCATTTTACAGACGTTCACACATTTATAACATTTTGGCTCAATAAAAAGCTAACCCAATAATTAAATGTGATAAAGTATAGTTTGGATGTTTATACATTCATGTTAATCGTATTCTTGATTTATTTCAATAAGTGTTCATGTTTCATTTGCTAACTTAGAGCATATTGTGCAATGAAGAATAAAATAGCTGCATGACAAGTGACTTCCTTCTCTCAGTGGAAATTAAAAGGTAGCCTGATAAATTATAAGACAGTAAGAAAGGTTCCAATCAGGAGGAGACAATTCTTTCCATTTTTTTTGTTTGATTGCTGGTAGCAAACTGATCTGAGGATCTACTCCAGCTCTTTCTCTTTTTATCATACAGTAAATTTTATTTTCTTGCTTTCTGAAACACAATATAACAAAAAATAACCTCACAAACTCAAAGAAAAAATCCTTGCTCCCCCCCCTCCCCTTGGCAGTACTTCCTCCCATGCTTTTAACTAAGGGCATCTAAAATACTGTCAAACAGCTACAATGGTATCTCTGTACAAGGCTTTGACTGTGTCAATCACAGCACCTACCGTTCCCTTACCAGCAACAACATGGATTCTAACACTCAGACATTAAAAAAAGTCAGGCCAAGAGAGAAAATACCGAGCTTTACAACATGCGGTACCAGTAACATTTTACCCACAGTAGACTCATCAACCAGATGTGTTTCAGTTTCTGTGATAAGCCTAGATTAATCATATCCTCTCCTCTAGTAGGAGCACCAAGTGTAAACATGTAACGTCCCTATTAAAAATAATGGCAAAACAGAAGTTCACTCTTTCTAGAACATACCTTCCTATGGACACTCCTAAAATGTATAAAATAGTGTCCACAGCATCTCATAATAGAGGCAAATGGGGAACTACAAACTCATTTCATACAATGCCATCCATGAGGGGTTAAATACACCCTGAGAGAAATTAATTTCTGGATAATTCAACGGCTGTGATTTCTGGAATATGTATTATCCCAAATATTTTCAAAAGAAATTGAATCATTTCAATGAATTTGTGCCATTCAAGTACCTGCTCCAGACAGTAACCACTGCTAAGGGTTTATATGAAGCTTGCATTAAAAGACTTTAAAAAAATCACATAAAAAAGTCATGCCTTGGAGTATAGACCCCCAAAGGAATGCCATAGACTCAAACTGCAAAATAAACACATACAGAAAGAATTTGTATTGTAATTGCAAATCCTGGTATGAGTGATTGGTATGACTTTCCTCATTACAAATCTCTTATTAGAATTAAAATTTCTCTGTAACTCCAGGTCAGAACAGAGAAAATGTAACTGCCTTAAGGAGTTTACGATTATGAAAAATAGAAGGATAAGCATGATACGTATGTCTTCTGTCATTTTCTAAGTCATGTTACTGAGCACCAAATCTTATTGAGAATATGAATCCATTTAAGGTTTATACCATGCTGAAAATGTTTGTACCAGACTTTTTTGAGGCCTGTTTAATTGTGTCTGAAGTCTGATGTTGTAAATTTTATTGTTAAAAAGATCCATGAAAATGTCACTACTAAAGTGAGCTGGTACTGTTGGTATTGTAAGTGGCAAGTAGAGCTCATATTTTAGATTTTGTGTAGTTGCTAGCGTTGAACTGTGTGTTGGATGCACATGAATTGAAGGAATGGGCAAACATAGCTGATGCGGATCCACAGAGTCAGCATATTAAGATGTTTATAATTAGAGGCAATTTGTTTAAATAACTAGGTATGGATACTGATGTGCAAGAGAGGTGGAAAGGCTGTTTCCTTAAGCCAGCACTATAAAATGTTTTATTTTCAGTGAGATGCTGCCATTTCATAGTGGGTTTCTAACACTGTGTATAGTTCCATCCACACAGTGCCTTTACTTCCATCCATTTCTAATCTCTTTATCCAGTACAGAGGATTTGGAGCCTATCCCAGTAAGCGACGGACACAAGGCAGAATACACCCTGGACATAGCGCCAGTCCATCACAGGACAGACAGACACAAACACACACACACCAGGGCCAGTTTAAATCTAACCTCAGAACCTTTCTTTTCAGAAGACTTAGTGTCTGTATCTGCTTCATTTTCTAATTTTGGTAGCACCTCTAACTGCTTGTCTTTCTTATATGCATTTACTTTGTAATCTGTGGTCCTTTTATCTGTTTTTACATCTACTGTATTGCTTTGAGATGCCACCTTTAATGGTGATATATCAAATAAAGTTTTTTATTATTGTTATAGGGAAACATGATCAGATTTTCCCTGGTTCAGAAAAAAAGATCTAAAGTATACTAGTTTGTCACTCTTCTCATTCCCTTTGCTAAATGACTTTTCATACTAATCTGATCAATCTAACTGCCAGTTTTCTGTGCTTTCTCTATCCTGCTAGATTTGCAATTATTCTGAAAATTTTCATCTTGAAATAACTCATTTCTAAATACCTTTTTCACTGTTAACATCTTGCAGCAACTCTGCGACAAAATATACACTCTGACAGTTCATCCTGCTACCAACATTAAATAAAACAAATCTTAAGATCTTAAGAGTTTTTATGTCCGTTGCAGTTCTTTTGCAACATGAATATAATTATATCGTTATTAATTTCTTGAGATACGCGATTCCATATTATATTCCCTTTTAATCAAATTCTAAAAGTATGCTTGTTGACTCCGGTATCGCGTTAGTTAAAGACTTCGATGCTTAAAATGTTTAGGGAGAAATGGAATACTGGTGTGTATGTTTTCTTTAAAGTACCGAGACCAGCCATATACTGTATGTTTAAGTTCCAAAATTAATATCTTTTATGGACTTCACACGCGTTGCAGTATGCTCCTATTCTTTTTATGCTCAGGCACTAAGATCTCCCTTCTGCTTTGTGTAAGGATGGTATCAAAAGCAATCTTAAGTGGTGAGAAAGCTGTGCTCAATGTATTTAAGGGACTAAAAAGTAAAAGGAGATGCTTCATATTGCTTGACTAATTTTAAAAACTAAGTTATAAATGCAGACGCTCCCTCGGTGCGCTGCTCTGGTGCGCCGGCTCTTACACAGTGCCTGTCTGCCGTAAGCGTTACAATATACATACCCAACACTGCTTGTACCCATCTGTCATGCAAATAAAACACCTTGAATTGAATTGAATTGAGGGGAGAGGGGGGGAATACTAAAGCCAATACTGGCTCAATACCCTCAATGGGCTTTGACGTGCTAATGCATTGGTTTAACAGTCCGGGTGTGGCAGGCTTCCAATGTCAACTCGACTCGATTGGAAGACAATGAACGTATTTTAGCCCTAAATGAATTAATAGCAAACATGGTTTACATAAAATACATTTTTCCAAGAAAGTTTATAATAATACGATCTATAGTTGAAATCTGAGCCTACTTTAAAAATAAAGGAAAAGCATTTTCAGAGAGCAATCACGCTGTGTTTATGTAGAAAAAGCGATTAGGTTTATGAGCAATCTAATTACCTATTCGCTTAAAACGCTATATAAAATAACGTTTATTTAGAGATGAATGATCAGTGTCGCAGTTTAAATAATTTTTGTAGGAGGGCTTGGACAGATTCCAAGTGCATTTTTGCAATTTACGTTGCATTGTCCAATGTTCTGTTGTAATACAGGCTAGAATACAGTTACAGTAGTCTAAGCTTTATCAGCCTATTTAAAATAATTTTTTTGAATCCCCGGCGGGACACACTCCATAGGAATCAGCGCTTTTATACAGTATATCGCCTTTAAACACATATATTTAAACATGCGTTTACGATTTCAATCAAAACGCGATTCAAATCAATATAAATGTATATTTTGTAACGCATAGTTGACTATTCATTGTTATTAAAAAGACTTAAATTTGATCATGTCGTGATATTTAGAAATATAAATTTGTTTGGTGCGAGTGAGGTTTTATTTAATCTCTGACCAAGGGAAACGTTTCATTTTTTCAAAGAAATGTTTGTTAAAAAATAAAGTCATAGTTCCATGGGATTCAATCACAGACCATGTGACATGGGAGTCAGGAAACTAACACACAGCGCCACCGGATTTAATAACGCAATAAAAACACTATAAAATAATGTGACTAGGCACAGAAAAAGTTTACAGCACAGTACAATAATAAATGCTGACCATGACTTTAGAAGCATAAATTACCTTACACTCAATTTAAACACAAGCTGTCTTTCTGTATGAACCTCTAAGCTGGTTCATACAGAAAATGTAGAAATGCATTAGCCTGATTATGATTAAAAAACACATAATTAAACACGCGTTTGCGATTTAAATCAGAACACGATTTAAATCAATATAAATGTTTATATTGTAACGCATACTGTCCAGCCTCCATTTCTCTATAAAAATGTACTCTGTTGCACACACACACACAATAGAAGCAGGAACCGCTGTCAGAAGGGAAGATATGTTCAAAATATCGCAAATATCGATCATGTTGCGATATTTTGAAATATAAAAGTCAATTGATTGTCCATAATATCGCTATTCTATTTTTTCGAAGAAATGTTTGTTAAAAGAAAAGTCCAGCACCCGCTGGATTCGAACACACAACCTGCCAGTTGGTAGTCACGCACCTAGACCAGTAGGCTACAAGACAACTCGCATGAACAGGGAGGCGAAACAGCCCTACACAGCCCTGTCGCAGTACACGAATATAATCATACCGTTATTAAATTCTTGAGATACGCTATTCCATATTATATTCCCTTTTAATCAAATTCTAAAAGTATGCTTGTTGACTCCGGTATCACGTTAGTTAAAGACTTCGAAGCTTAAAATGTTTAGGGAGAAATGGAATACTGGTGTGTATTTTTTTCTTTAAAGTACCAAGACCAGCTATATACTGTATGTTTATGTTCCAAAATTAATATCGTTTATGGCCTTCACACGCGTTACAGTATGCTCCTATTCTTTTTATGCTCAGCTACTAAGATTTCCCTTCAGTGGTAAAATTCAATATCTACAACGGGCACAGTAAAGACGTTTACAGTAAGTCTTTCTACGACAGACCAACGGACCACGAGTGCCCCTGTCGGTCAACCAATCACGCACCGCGGTACCCCGCGTCATCTTACGTCATGATACGCGACACCGCAGCCAATTACCTGCGGTACGTGTCTGTACCGCTCACTTTGAATGGCTGCATCTGTAAGAAGTCTTCATTTAATTACCATTTAAAATTAACATTTTATATTCTTTATATTATTTTAAGAGCAAGACATTCTCATTCACCGTTTCAATTCAATTTAAAACATGAAACTACGTGGAATTAGACGTATTATTCCTTGAACTGTACTCTTTCCTTTTTAGTCTTAAAGACATAAACAGCTCAGTCCAATTAACTAGAACTAATGGCTGCAGAAGTGGCCATCCAGTCTCATCCTTGTTCACCAGCACATCATCAGTTTCTGACGCTTGGAACGCTTCTTTGACTACTTAAGTAGGAGACTAGTACAGTTAAGTACTTAACTAGAGATCATTGGAAATGGAAATGTGTATACCCTACAGATTTCAAGGATCACAGATGGCCAATTCAGTCTATTATTAAATCAATTCCTTTAGTAATTTGATCAAAACATGTTCCAAGGAGTTTTCAAATTGATTCAAGGGTAACATACAAGACCTGCTGGACTGAGGCTGCCCCAGAGTAGGGTTGGACTCCACTCACTATTGCTTTATAGTGAGTTCTAATTCTCTAGCCTTACCAGAATATCAAGCTTTTTGTGTCCTCGGCTCCCATTGACTTATTCTAATTTTACCCTTCCCGCTTCCACTTCGTATTGACTTCTTTAATTTTATCCTCTGTATCTATTTCGTTTCTAAAGCAGTGAGTATTTCATTGTCCTTTCCCTCGCCCAGGCTACACAATTTGTGCCTTCCTCCAGTTTCTCCAATTGTGTAGTGCCTTTTACCTTTCTCACTTTTCTCCCCCCTTCCCTCTGGTAAGCGTTATAGGAGTATAAAGGGATAAAAATCTCCAGATTCAGAGACAGTTTCTTCCCGCACGATGTCAGATTACTGAACCCTATCCCGACCACTAACTAAACTCACATTACTACTCCTACATTAATATTCACACTGATGTGTTTTTTTTCTCTTCTCACACTGCTTGTCTGACTCGGTTTTTTTAAGTTGTATGTTATGTAACTTGTTGTTGCTGCTGCTGCTATTCTGTGTTTATGTTTCAGTGAGTCTTTAACATCTTTGTATCGGAGCACACACTTGTGCTGCATATGACATAACAGTTTCCTGCAAAGGGGAACGCAGATAAAAATAATTCAGGATAAGGAGTTCAGGGAAGGCAAAGTGCACTTCTAACTACGGAATCAACTGACCAAAGGGAAGATACTTTCAATTGTCACCCACCTTCCACTGCGCTGTAGCTCAGGACCTCCGTGACCCCCATGTTCCTCAGGTTCCCCAAGTGCAGCTGTGCCATTAGGCACTGCAGGCATCTTACGTTTCTCCTGTTTTACAAAATACATTATTGTGGGTTCTGTATCTATGGTTACAGGAGTACTCTAAAAGCTGTACTAGTGTGTGCTAAATTGCTGAGATTTGTTTTTATTTCTTCTCCATGGAAGTATATGTACTTGTGTCTTCAAGTGGGTTAGGGGTGGTGATATCCATGACCAGACTGAAATTCACAAACAAGGCTGGTTTATATGATTGGTGCAGAGCAGTGTGGGTACAATCAAATCAGTAATACCTGAGAGGGCACGTTTTTTGGTGGCTCAATTCTGATGGACGGATCCCACTCCCCAGGAGGCAGCACTGTCACTTGGTCAAGAAATTCGTCGATACCAGCAACCAAGTCATTACGATCTTTTGCTTTGTAAGCCACGTCGTGGAAAATCTGAGATTCAGAAGAACAAAAAAAAAACAATGCATATTGTTGGTTTCAATGAATGTTCTTACACTTCTTATATTAATTAATTACTATGCTGGGAACTGACAGAACAAAATTCCTTAAAGTATAAATAAAATGAACAAGTAAAGGTTGGTTCCATGCTGAAAAGAGAAGAAAAGAAACACAACGTCTCGGTTGTGGAGCCTTCTTCGGGTGTCAATAAATACAATGAGAAGAGCAAAAATCCAGCTTAACATTTTACATTCTAAAAAAAAGTCTTTAAAATTAATAACTGAGAACTTTGAATAATTATGAAAATCAATCATTTCAGTGTGTACTGTATATTCACAGACCAGTCAGCGGGACGCAAATATGTCGATAAGCGGAACACAGAACAGAACAGAAATGGTTAAGTGGCGAGTACATTTGGACAATGAAGGAAGCTCAACTGGCTTTGTCCCCAGAAAGCTGAAGTTTCAATGCTTTGTTTTGCCCTGTCTTATAATTGGGCCCCATTGCCTCAGCTATGTGTGAACACACCGTCTGTTCATCGCTTCAAATTCAACACTGAGACTGTCCGTAAGAAGCACATGTCTGAACACTGTCTGTTCTATTGTTTTGCAGTCCTACCAGTCTTGCTCATATTAAGTATGTTTGTTTAACCCCATCTTCACACTGGCAGCATATCAAGGCTGCAGATTTGGATATTTGCTCAAATTATTGTGTTATGTTAAATTATATAATTATAATCAAGGAACAAGCGTCTGCTGTGCAGCATTTCTCAAGAAATGAATACAAAAGTGCCTTTCAACATTTTCTTGAGATCTTTCAAAGGATGAGCGATGATGCCACACATCTGTGCACAGTGTACCAAGATTTGCTGCATGCAGAAGTTCTGTGTTTACTCACTGTAGATCAAAAATCAAATCCAAGATCAGCATCATAGATTTGTAAAAACAATTATGATGTTCCCAAAAACTAAGTGCACAGTATTTACTCAAGCACGGCAAATACTGAATACTGTGAAATCTTTAAAATCTATGGAAAATGCCTTTACCTTCAATGAGTCCTTTGCTCAAAAACAATACACAGAGGGAGCCTAACACAATATGACTTGAATGAAGTTCCAAATTTACAATTTAATGTACTTGTATTTGTGCTGCTTTCTGAGGCAAGATTTACTTTCCATAAGTATGCTTTACTACTGTACATATCACATTAGTGGGCATCAGTTTTTGACTTGTTTTACAGTTTTGCCTTGCTCTCATGGAGTTTAAAAACAAACGTTTTTAAAGGGATAAAAGCAATCAAGGTCTCCCTCATCGTTGCTGCTCTAACTCATAATTCTCCATAACATCACTTCCTGAAAAACTGTGAGGACCACAGTCCCCCTCTCTGTTGCTCATAACATCTTTCTCCATCTCTCCTTCACCTCATTTCCACTTTTGCAGTTCCCCCTTGGTTAACTCCTCTCTCCTCCGTATAATCATCCTCATCCTATGGCCAGGCAGTTGGCACTCAGCTAAGTGGGTTAAGCCAAAGTTTCTTATCCCCAACTCCTCAAGAAACATTCCTAAATGCATTTTCTTTATCGCATGATGTTATTTCTTGTGAAGAAATCTTAAATTGCATTGCAAATACATTTGAAGACCTTCTTGAGTAGCTTCATTGAAACTTGACAACTCCAAAACAATCATATCAAGCTCACATGTATTTTTTATGATGAGCTGTAAACAGAATTTCATAACATTGTAGCGGCAATGCTTGTTAATTAGACAGAATTAAGTGTTGCGGTGCTTTCCCAAATGAGGCCCCATCTCTCTCATCATCTCTGTGGTGCAGCCACAGAGAAGCTTTTCATGCAGGCTGATTTAAAGATGTTTTCTTTTGATAAGGGACAGCTCCCAAAGGGGGATGCACTTAGCTAAGCCTGGCTATCATGATCAATGGTCATCCATTGACGCCTATCTGTCTAAGGAGTGCCAGATGGACATCTGGACTGCATTCCTAAGTGTCAGGAGTAAGTGACTCATATCTCACCTTGATCAACCTATCAGGGACTAGTAGGGCCGAGTAACCCACGTGGGACTCTGATGCCCATGGAACTTTCAGCCAATGAATGAGCTGAAGTTCCTCCAGGTAAAAACAGGCAACACAGAGCTCCAGGAGAATTCTGTGGACTTTTCTAAAGGGAATTCAAAGGAGAATTCCAGGACAGGACGGCCCAGGAGCAGAAGGCTCCCAAGGGCAGGACATTCTCGCAGCGCGCCTCCTGACCATCCTGAGACTCAGCCCGGACAACCACGGAACGGCCAGTGTGTCCGAGTGCCAGAACTTTCCTTTGTTCTAAGAGTCTAGAGCGGAGGTTGCCAGAGAGTAACCCGAGGATCCACCCGAAGTTAGCATCAGCAGCAAGCCTCGTGAACAGGTCAGAACTGTGGACAGCTGAATCAGTATTCAGAACTAGCGCTTCATCAGGAACGAACCGGTCCTCTTCCTGACCTGCTGGGACCCACAGTCACCTTTTCTCCTGTGCACAAACTTTGCTAGTTAAAGCCAACACTAACTAGCCGGTCAGTGAGCATCAGCAGCACACCGTCGCAAGCCGCACAGCACAGCCTGGCACGGAGCCAGAGAGCCTGCAGGAGATCTGAATCCCCAGAAATTGGATGAGTATTCAACTTCAATGCATTACAGCTTGAGAATTCAATTGTTATCCCAACCAGTTGATATCAATTTAATTCCCAAGAGTTATGTACTTGTTTTGAGTATCCAATGTAGAAGTTATAACCAAGTTCATTTATGAAACGGTCTAAATGAATGATATACCGAACGTATGTCCTCTTGATATATGTAACTCTTCGTAACTGATTGAATATATACCTTTTGTATTCTGATAACCCTCTCGATAAGATCTGTTAGGTTTATATGCATATTTTATGTATTAATAATTGTATCCTCGTGTATTAGTACCCGTGTGTGTGCGTTGTTTGAGTTATATCGCATGGTTGGATTCTAAGGCCATCAAAAGAATCATTTTGTGATTTACGGCTACAATTAATAATTGTCCCCGTAAATGCCCAAACCCTACAGAACTGGTGCCTTCAGAGAGCACACTACAACATTTTCTAACAATTAAAAAACATCAATTATAAAAATGCCACAGAAATACAAACATTAACACTTATGCATAAAACGTGGGTAATTAGTATTATTTAGTATTTACTTTCTTAAATTTCATGTGAAAGAAATGCTTTCTTTAGAAACATCAATCGGATGTCCCCCTTTAACAAGGTTAGTAGTCTCATGCAGGCTAATGTAATGTAACCCGCCTTTCAACCTTTGGAGAAGCAAATACAAAGCTCTCCTCTGTTCAAGACTGTTCAAATGGAAGAGAATGAGCTTTTGTTATTGAGGGAGGACAAGCAGTGATAAGGAATATCTGAGGACTTCCTGCAAAACGCCTCACACAAGCAAAGATTTTCACATTAATGTTTTCTGATGAAGGTGCGCTTACCTCATCTGTCATTAGAGTTGCAATTGATCTGCCAATCTCATGGTACTGTTGAAGCTTCCCAAGGGGCCCCAAAAGGATAAACAGGAATCTGAAACAGGCCAGAGAGTAAGGAAGGAACGTATAAAAATGTGTTACTTTCTAGAATGCTTATTATAGAATCTGGCACCTTCATTGCAGCTTGTATTTTGTTTTACTATAACCTAATGAAGTTTACTTATTCAGCCCTCTCCTACACTTTCGTAGGATTACAAATTTAAACAACTACACAAATTGACAGACAGAATAAAAAGATGAGTTCTTCACAAGCCACCACAGACTCTTAAATTTATCAATTTAATATTTCTCCTGTACGTCCTAGTGATGGACAATGCCTAAGGCCTGTCTTTACTGCAGGGCATTTCACTTTTGTGATCAGTTACATTGCTGAACGCTAAGGAACCTTGTTGAGTAGGTAATAAACTGAGCATGTTGTTAAATTGCTACTAGTATTTGTGTTGTGCTGTGAAAAACAACAGCCCCAGTTAAAAATATAAGAATAGTTCTTTATGCATTATGTGCTTTCCATGCTTGGCTTCTCTGTTTACATACTTTGATAACCTACTATATAAAGGTATCATTGCAAACACAAATGTTCTGACAACTAATTCCTATACTATAAATAAATGTGTATAGGAATCAGCAGTGTAGCCTGAGCACGTGGGCATTGTAACTACTAGAATGAAATGTAATATTGTTAGTGGTGTTACTGGACCAAGAGGTGGTGCTCTTTCCTCTAGACCGGAATTTTCAGATCAATATTCCAGTGTAGTTACTGGGAATGCTGTGTTGTAGAAGGTGCTGTCCTTCAGATGAGACATTAAACTAAACTCCTGATTATGTGGTCATTAAAGATCTCATGATAATGTCTGTGTCATGGATATGTTATCCTTAAATTTGCAAGGAGTAATTTCTCAGTTCACTACCTGATGAAATTCTAGCATCAATTAGCTACAACCAAATGGGCAAAACAGACCACCTATTTTTTTTAAGTATGTTTCGTTTGTGAGTGGGTGTAAGTTTTCAATGAATAAGTCTCACGTACAAAAACGGAGTGCATTATTCTTTAACAGAGGAGCACCAGCAATCCAGAAAATCAGAGCTCACCTGGTTGGGATTGGGACTTCAGCCAGGCCTGATAGCAGAACTGCAGGTGACAGGCGTACAAAGGCCACCACAGGCCGATCAAGAAATTCCAGTTCACCAACCAAAATATTAGAAGCTTCTGCTCCGGGTGGAATCTTTTTCATAAAGTGCAGGTCCACCTAATTGTACAGAAATGGAACAAATATTACTGTCACCTTTTCACAAAAGCCAATGCTGAACCTTCCTAGAACAGTGGGGAGATTACAATCAGAGTAATCAAATGTAAGTCTCACAACCAGAATTCAACCAGAATTGTGTTGCTTAAAGCACAACCTCAGTTCTATACAATATACAATATATACTCATTCCATTGGCAGGATTGAAACTATGCAATTTCAGGAATTTCACATATGTCTTCAATACAATAAACCTTTGGTTTAACAGTTCACTTTACCAGACTTTGGACTGAAATCTACCAAAGTGGAATTTTGTAAAATCAGAAAGACTGAACTTTCCCCGCAATAATGAAAAAAATCACAACCAATAAAACAAGGTAAAAATTAAGATTACATAAGTGTAAATTTCAGGAATAGGAACAGGAATCAATAGAGTCCTATAGGGGTAGAACAATCGGTGTAGGTGTGGTTGTTTTGTTGCTTTAGAGAATTTTATACAGTATATTTTTCCAACATATGAAATTAAGGGCTTTTGTATATTTATGAGAAAAAAGGAACAGGAACAATTTTCATTTACGTTGTTGATTGCAATTGGAAAAAAAATGTCAAAAGATATTTTGACTATATTGTATCGTAAATTTATCTGCATTTTATTATTTTATTATAGTGTGTTTGTGGGCTGAAAATATGCCCAATTTGTGATTCATTGAACATATCTTCTGCTCTATTAGTCCGAGGGTCTGCTGAAATACATAATGTATCTCCGATATGCTTAAAAGGTCACTGGTGTAAATACACTTTACAGATTTAAACATATCCAGAAAAGAACGCTCAGAAATCTCCAACACTGGTCCTAGATAGCCTGATCCAGCAGATTTTATAGATCACCATTAAATCTCCAGTTTTTAAAGCTATAGAACAATTCCATCATCATCAATTAAACACATGACTTGATAAAATCAACAATTTAAAGGATTGAAATGAAGTACTCTTAAGCTCTCAAGTACCAGATATATTTGAACTGAACAGATTACTTGCTTTATTCATCAATCGTTTACAGATGCTCACCATCTTTAAAAAAACAGGTGAGCTGTAAGAGTGACTGGAATCGAACTTTCAGGATCTGGGATTAGAGAACCCATCTTAAAATTAAATGTGGATTTCAACAAGAAAATCCTTTACATTATTAATCCTTCATTGATGGGGAATTGAGGCCAGGCCTTCAAATTAAACGTCAAGAGAGTAAAGTGGGAATAAAATTATACCAAAAAATATGATTAGGCGATGTGTTTGGGAAACATGAAAACACTATACAATATGGAGAAGTGCTGAGTGCACAATATCTAACAATATTATAATGGTTTACTATGATCTTTTTAAAATATGCATCTCCTCAAGGAAACACATCCTAGACTGCAGCTCCCTTATCTGATTTGTATTCTGCTCCTGCCTCACGTGGATCTGCACTGCGTCAAAACTAATAGCTTGCTATAGAGTGGCAGGCAGAACAGCAGAGCGCAGAATCTGATTGCCTCTCTAATAGCACACTGCCTGACATTTGAAGAGAACAGATCTGTTTCTTTATACTAGGAGAGTAAAACACTATTAGTCTGTCAATTATGTTTTCAATCATGGGGAAGAAGTTATGTAACATGCATATGGATTACATAACACTATTTTAATCCCTAAATTTTCACCACAACATTACATGATCAAATCGTCCGTCCAGCTATTTTCTGTCTAGACAATAGGGAAGATTGTGCAAATACAAACAGAAAGCACCTTCATAAGCAAAATCATATCCTACAGAGTAAACATAAAAATCGAAATAACCTGTGAACCTATGTAACGGAAGCACTCTATTAAAGGTCACTGAAGACCTATGTACAGTTTGTTATTTAGGTATAAATAATGACCTATTACAGGTCATTGTTTAGTGTTGTAGGACAAAAATATTAATTATTGCCTCTGATTAGTTCAACAACATGCAGAAAGAACTTATTTTCTTGGGCTTTTTATTTTGTGAAATGTTTCATAAAGTGTTTTATGGTGCATCAGTATTATTACTAAATATGAATTGAGATATTATTTTACTTTAAATGTAATGATCAGTAAATGTATTCATTCTTTCACCCTTTTTCTCTTTAGTACGGTTCTAAATTTGACAAAGACACTGTAACTAATAATGAGGAGCTTCTGATTTCATTCCTGTGCTTTATCTTCTTTTTACCCAGCAACCTTGCTAGGAAACTGAACCTGAATATGTAGTAACTGAGGCTGCGGTCCCTCTAATAGAGCTTAATTAGGTGTTTTCACTTCTTGCCGCTCCATGATGAGACAAATACTCCCACAGAAATGACAAATAACACATGAATACTGCTGTCCTCGGCCAACATTAGTAACTGGATTCCAACCACTACTGTCAAATAGGTCAGACAGCATTTCACACGCTGGTTAGCTTTCAGACACATATTATGCTTTTCTCAGAAGACGAAAGTAGAGTTTTCAGCTAGCTGGTGCTCAAAGAATAGCACTGCCCACTGCCTGGCAGAAATTAAAGAGATGGTGTGCTGAGGTTTGTGTAATCCCTGTCACACTCGGCTAGTGGATTAGCCCAGATATAGAAGCATGACATCAGGTGTATAAAAGCCCAGGCTGCTCTCCAAACAGGAGTCTATACCTACAGAACCGCTCAAGAAGGGGAAGCAAATCAATGAATTTCTGTATGACAAAATTGTACTTCTTTGCTCTGTTTCTCCTGTCGCAAAAATAATAATAATAATAATAATAATTGCTTACACTTATATAGCGCTTTTCTGGACACTCCACTCAAAGCGCTTTACAGGTAATGGGGTCTCCCCTCCACCACCACCAATGTGCAGCATCCACCTGGATGATGCAACGGCAGCCATAGTGCGCCAGAACGCTCACCACACATCAGCTATTAGTGGGGAGGAGAGCAGAGAGTAATGAAGCCAATTCATAGATGGGGATTATTAGGAGGCCATGATTGGTTAAGGCCAATGGGAAATTTGGCCAGGACGCCGGGGTTACACCCCTACTCTTTTCGAGAAACGCCCTGGGATTTTTAATGACCACAGAGAGTCAGGACCTCGGTTTTACGTCTCATCCGAAGGACGGCACCTGTTTACAGTATAGTGTCCCCATCACTATACTGGGGCATTAGGACCCACGTGGACCACAGGGTGAGCGCCCCCTGCTGGCCCCTATGGCCCCAAAACCTAAATGGTTTTGCTTTGCATATGGCTACACAGACCATAAAAAAAGTAAGAAACCAAGTAATGTGATCACTAATGCGATTTCCATTAAATTGATTCAAAAATTATCTATGCCTATAAAAATCTCAAGAACTCTTTTACTGTGACCTGGGATGGTTTCCCAGACATTCTTTGGCAACAAATCATTATACTGTATCACCTTAAGACAATTTTATTTCTTTGAGTTTTTCAAGTTTTTGATGCATCTGGGCTGTGAGTTCCACAGATGCAGCACATAAAGAAGGCTCTGTTGCCCATTGTGAGAAGCCAGGTGTGCAGCAACATCAGAAGTCCTGACTCAGCAAATCGCAGATGAAGAGGTACAGCCCTTTTGCAATAAGCCCTTAAGTAGCTTGTAAAGAGATCAGTCGGTGTCTTATATTTGAGCAGAAGAACCTTAATATTTGCTCCAAATTTCACAGAGAGCAAATATAATTTACAGAGGACGGCAGCTGTTGCTGATGCAGAGCATTGATAGTCATTAAATGTGGCTCAAAGTTGTTGCTATGCTGAAGCCAATTTAGAACCAAAGAAGATAACCCTGTGTGTAAGGCATTATAGTAGTCTAATCATGATGAGAAATAGGCATGTATCAATATTCCTATATCGAATACACAGAGCAAGGATCTTTAACTGAGCCATGTTATGTAGGTAGAAGAAAGACACCCCTGGAACATTTCTAATCTGCTCTTCAAACGACAGCACGTGATCAAAAGTAAAACCAAGCTTTCTGACTTCCATCAAGGGCACTGTCAAGAACATACCGAAGTCACCGAGTTTTCAAAAGTAATATGGTAAGAGTAAGTGCAAAACCGCAGTCTTGTCACAGTGCAGATTAAGTATCCATGTTGTGTGCACATGTGAAACTGCAGTAGCAGCATCAGACTTGGTCTGAAAGTTAACCTGAATGTTATCAGCACAGCCCAACATGGTGAATAATCTGATTAAGAAGTAACATGTAAAGGTACTAAAGAATAAAAGTAAAAATAGTATATACAATAGTATATACAAACCCATAACCTGCCTTAATTTATTTCCTCTATAAAACAAAGCATACTTCCACTGAACCCTATCAGTTCTAACATGTCAATGCCATTCCAGTTATTTTCCTTCATGGGGCAGGCCGGAATTTAACAGCATGTTAGTACATTATTTTGCTCTCAGATCAACTTTCAAGTCTTTGAGATAAAGCCCTATAACACTTCAACATAGCCTGTATCAATAGACTTAGTATAATCCTGCAGGCTAAATCTGTTAATTCTATCACAATTAACACCATTCATATCCCCTTTCATATTTGCTAGCTCTGCAATGTGAATTCACATGTGCATTTCCAACAATTTCTAAAAGACTTAAAACTAAAATCGCTGGGGTAAGTTCAGGTTCTCATGGGAAAAAAGATCAACACAGTTCCACAGATACAGACGTCCTGTATACCTGATCTATGGCTCTTCTTTAGTCACTGTTTTGCAGCTTAACATGCAGTGTGCTGTTGAATTTTTTTTTTATTATAATGCTACATACTGACATTTAGTCATACTGACCTAAAGTCTCAAACACAGTGAAACTGGGGGGTTTAAATTGATTAAATGTTTTATTTGCACAGCTTTTCTCAAGGGTACAGGCTACATGTTTTAAATAAACAGAAAATCCTATTACAGGGATTAAAGGATACATTTAATTGCATCACAATGTGATACATGTAAGGATACATGTAAGTTTTAACAAAAAATCAACCCCCAAGTCTCATAAAATGAGGCTGTTTATATGAGCAGTCTGTGAGTACAATAATGAAAATGTGCAACAGTATTCATGTGACTGACTTCATTCAATACTGATTACAACTATCAGAACATTCTAGGTTCACTGCCAATCACATTTCTTACATGGCCAATAAATGTGGATTAATAATCACGAAAACAAAATGTTCCTAAAAGTTTCTTTAATTCCTTATAAAATTCTTTAACACGATTTGTCCCCAATGAGATACATACAGTATTGTACGGTATATTAATTGTTCTTGCACTCTGGTTATTTGAAGAACAATTTTCAGTGCAAATTGAGAGAACATAACTGAGGTTACACAGCACATCCTGGTCAGAAACAACACGTGTTGTTTGCACAGGTGCTCTTTTTGTTTCACATTAAGTACAGCTGCTTCTGCTACTGCATAAAGTATAGAAAATAATCTCGCATATTTCTTTCTAATACCAGTTGGTGCAGAAAGAGATGCTTGCCTGCATGAAATATAATGAAAAAAGAGCAATTGGATGAGGATTGCTATTGGATGAGGTGGTGACTAGTGTCTTGCCCAGAATTTCTGGTAAAAGTAGGCTTTGATACAGTTTGCCAGCGTTACATTTTAAATGATGTAAACGAAAATCGCTGGAGCAAGCCCAGGTTCTTGGGGGGGAGAACAACACAGCTCCACAAATATATATAAATATATATATATATTTAAAAAATATATAATCCTGTATACCAGAGTTTAAATCTGAAATATTTTCGATCAGTCTACGATCAAAAAGAACCAATGCATTGCTTGTCAGCACTTCTAGAGTATAACTGAGTTGCAGAAGATGGCCAATGGCCATCAGGCATTTAAGTGTTGGCAGGTATAGGTTTGGTGTCAGCTTATGCATTTTGTCAACTCATTTGCAAGAGTTGCAGTCTAGTAGAGTTGCAATGTAGGGTCTAGAGTTGCAACTTTTTGGACTATGGTCCACTTTAGGATGTGCCTAGATAAGATTTTTCAGAAGTGCATCTTCACATTATGACCTTGGAGACCTTCATTTATTTATACAATTTTCCACATCCCCTAAGGTTTTTCAGGAGCTTCTCCAATCTGTTAATCTCCAGAAGTATTCCTCCACACATGCAAAGAAGGATCCTCAGCTTAAACATTATTTTTTTTCATATTGTTTTTCAGTGAAGAAATCATCTGTAATTGTCCCTTTGCAACTCTCATGCTAACACAGCTCCACAGTCTTGTTTATGCAATGTATAGCTGGATCATGCCCTTATATTTCTGTCATATTTAGGTAAATACTTCCTAAAGACAGTGTCCTGTACTTTCCTAAAAGCAGTTAATTTGTCTCTTTCACATGATCTGGCCATGGTAAAATGTTTGTCAAATGCCTACCAGTTTCTGTATCTTTAAGATTCAGAGTGGTTTTCCTTTGGATCCGTATACAGTAACAACCCAATATCAAACACGTCAAAGTTCCTGTATTCTGTTTTGCAGCTCACAACTACAAAACGGGAAAAATCTTTTAAAAAGTCACAAATGCTATACAGATAAAGACAAGTACAACTAGAACTAATTATAAACTAGCGCTGGGTCAAAAAGCCCCAAAACATAACAGGAGTGTTAAGCACAACATTAGAATTGATGCATACCATCTAATGCAGGAGTTGTGGTAGCTCAGACAGCAAGGGTGTCTGGCTCCTGACTGGAAGGTCCTGGGTTCAATCCCAGGTAGGGGCATACGATGTATCTTGCATTAATTCCTTCCAGATGGCTCCCAGGTCCACTCTGCCCCCTTTCCAAATGAGTACTGAAGGGTTATCCTTCTGGGGGTAATAGGCTGGCCGGAGCGTGATACTGACCACAATGCACTTGCCCCCCCATTCCCCCATGGGCCTTTACGGCCTGAAAAGGGGACCTAACCTAAAATAACATCACTTTATTAACCCTTTAGAATTTCTTACACTAGGAATTACCTTTTCGCATACCCCAGCTTGCTCTCCATGAGACACACAGACAGGAAGAGAAGCTTGGGGTCAGAGCGCAGGGTCTGCCATTGTACGGCGCCCCTGGAACAGTTGGGGTTAAGGGCCTTGCTCAGGAGCCCAACGGAGTAGGATTCCTCTGCCGGCTGCGGGATCTATCTTGTAATGCAGTTTACAAGATAGATAGTAATAACCTATCTTGTAATGCAGTTTAATTACTTACATAGCAGAGAGGACATTTCTCCTTTTACAGGTAATGCGTTCATAAAAGCAAGTCTCTTAGCCATCCATTATTTGGAAACTGTTTCACAGACAAACAATACAAGGACTAGTGCAAATAGTTAAATAAGAGAATTATTTGAATAATGATGGTTCCTCTCAATAGAACTACAAGGGCCAAACCCACAGAGCAGATTTGTTCTTACCTTACTAAAATCAACAGTGCTGTTTTCTCGGCTGACATCACCTTTCCCCTCCGTGTTGGTGGGCATAGATTGTGGGGAAAACATCTGGCCTGTTTGCATTTAAGAAATAAAAAAATGTATTCTCATTTACTCTAGAAATGCATGCACATCTGAGAATATGTTGTAGCAAGCATCTAACTAGGCTGCCAATTTCGTCAAACTTTATTTTGGAGAAAGATCTTTTTTAATTAATGCTGTGTCAAATGCATATCTATCACTGATCACAATACCGCATTGCTGAAATGCGGTATTGCCTATTTTGGCAGCTTCATTTTAAAAGAACTACTGTACAGTATGTTGGATTCACACATTGAACATTTTGTAAGCTCCAGGATGGTTAACATATGTTGTATGGCTGTGGAGAATAGCTTACAATGTTCACAATGTGATGTCAAAGCGATTAAGAGTTTGCTGATTGCAAATCCAGCATTCTGGTTCAGTTTACTAGATTGAAACTCCAAGATTGATACAAATATGAAATTAGCCCAAGGATGGCAGTGTGATCAGAGGAGAAAAGATTAGTATTTAGTATGCCAGCCATTCACCTGCACTAATCTCAACATTTGATTTGTGCGTTTGCAAGTGGCAACTGTCACAAAATTTCACGAGGAGCATAAGGAATATATTAGCACCCCGCATAATGTCTGCCAGTAAAAACTGCAAATGCAATCCAAGTAGTCCACTTGAAATCGGTGACAGCACTTTAGAAGCCATCTAAACACCCACTTGCCAACAATAAAGAAACAACAAAATTGAAAGCGGGTTAGGTAAAGTGTTCTGTGTACATTACAAATTCAAGGTTATTATGTACAGTACATGAATGGACATCATTCAGTGCAGATTTCATGCTCCATTAATACCAGAATATTAATGCTTGTATACTTGCTTCCTAAACATAATTCCTGTGAAAGGTATTCAAAATGCACAGATCAAAAACGATCCAATAAGAAATATGTTTTATTATTTTAAATATGAAATATGTATTCTCTTACAACATGAAAACCTGAATTGATCAGGAATGTCACAAAAGTTAAACAATGGGAAGAAATAACTTACCTTGATTATTTTTATAGTGGTATAGTGGCAAAAATGCAAACATACAATATACAAAAAATAACTACAGGTACCATGTATTGGTACCTTGCCTATACCTACCTGTTTAACCATTAGGTTAGAAATACATTCCAATCAGTCATACTGGGACTTGTTTTATCTTTTACAAGAAAAATTTATATTCATTCAGGAAGTTAGGAAGGCTGGACAAAATCTTTTCTGACTTTTTTTTCTTACTTTCTGAAAAATTATTTTAAGAAGTAAAGGCCACTGATCACCAACACAAAAATGCAATTTCAGAATACCGCTTTAATCAATTATGTTTGAGGAAGGCGTAGGGAAAAAGTCTGCCAAATTAAGTTGCCTGCATCCGGATCCTCTTCCCCATCCACAGGCTGCATATCAGGGATTTCCGTAGGCTTTAGCCTGAGTTTGTTTATCTGCTGCTTGTGCAGCAGTTTAGCAGAAGAGAGGTGAGCAGAGGATGGTAACTGGTGTGATGAAGAGATGATGATACACTGAGAGCAACACACAGGCCATGGAAAACAGGACTTAACCTGACTGCCACTCCTATCACCACCTTTAACTGAGCCCCACGGGTGGGACATTAGAGCAGTGCACAGAGCTGAGCCTAGTGGAGACAGACACCGAGACAAAAGAGGAGACAGAGCAGTTGACTGAAAAAGATGAAATACATTGAAATGAAATGGTTAATGCAGAAAGTCATAAACAGCCAAGAAAAGAGGACATTGCGATCCTTCAGCTAAATAAAGACTCCATGTGCTTATACACAATACATACATGTACAGTACACAGGCATGTGGACATAATAAAAAATAAATGAATAGCATCATTGAAAATACCAGAACTATACTATAGTTTCAATTTGCAGGATACATATATAGACAGGTGAAATTATAACAAGTTTATATACCATGTTCAGCATTACCTATTTAATAAATCCTGTTTTGCATTTAATGAAAAAAACGGTTGAACAAGAAAAGGGGCTCAAGCTTATTAATAACAGACAACTGAATTCTATTAATTGAACCCCCCGAAAAAAACCAAACAAACAATATTTCATCTTTGTATAAAAATTGTTCCCTGCCTTGAGAAACAAAATTCAAAGTCTTCTTTCCGGAAATCTGAAACCTAGGCAATTCACCATAATTAGGCAGAATGTGAACTGAAGCACATTTACAGGCTTGTCAGCAAAGCTCACCATTTTTATCCATGGAATGGGGCTCAGATTGTTTTTTGCCAATATCTGCAAATGAGCGAACAATGGGAATCCGATTGCTGAGTTTCTTCTGGTTCTGGTGGTGGTGCTGCTTCAAAAGAGCGTGTCGCACCTTCTTGCGCACATCGTCAGACAGCTGCCCCAGAGACTCCTGCTGATCCAAGATCATGTCTGGGAAAAGAACAAGACAACACCAGTGAAGTTTCAAACAGTTTTTGTTTCTCTGCATTTTGACGACTTTTGGACACTGCCTTTGCCTCCAAAAAGTCAAATGATTTTGCATTCCTGAATGCAAAAAAATACAAGTACCTTACAAGAACATTGTATAAAAAATTATAATAAATTGGGATCTCTACACATATTTCTCAGATAAGACAGGGGCTAAAGAGATAGTTCGAACCAGAGATGTCAGGATACACACACGGCCTCCTCTCAATGTTCTTGAAACATACAGTAAGAAGGCTGATAAACAAGGAGGGCTTGTGTGTGCGTCACAAGTGTGTGCTCTGTTTAAAGCTCTTTGGGAACATTTGGAGTGAAAAGTGATATATAAGTATAATGAATGCTTATTTTTAATTATTTAAACCTGATTGTACTGCGGCTTTTTAAGATCGCTATTCACTCAACAGAAAGTGTGCCTTGTGTACTTTGAAATTGTTTATTACAGACCAAAATATTTTTCCTTATCAATTGCAAAGTCAATTACATTCAAAATGCGTTGTTCGTAGATTGACGATGAACAAAATAATAAATGTAACAGAAATAACAGAGGAGAACTGCTTTAGATAAGTGTTTTATGTTAAAATGGACCATTACGAATACAGGTCAGTATTAGGGCAAAATAAGAATAATTTTCTTGTAGCTTTTAAACTGTCATATTTCAGGATTTGACATCCAGTGCATTTAAAGAACACTGACCTTTAAAGGTCTGAGGAGAAAACAAGACTTATCACAAAAAGCACACCTGACTGGCCTTTCTGTGCTCATAACCTTTCTTGTGTACTCTTTGAGTGACTTATTTTTATTACCATCTTCTTCAAAAAGGCTTTGACACATGCAAGGCCAAGCACTGCCTCACTTTAGATCTCCTCTGCTTATTATTGTGTAAATCAAATGTCACTGTATTTTTCTGCAGTAATCTACTTGAACTGATTTTTTTACATTATTTCAAGTTGCAAAATCAAAACTGACTTCAAAAGACTGGAATCCTCTCACAAATTCTTTTGAATGTATAATTTCTAGCTTTTCTCTACACCCAATATGACATATACAAATTCATAATCAGCTCATACATGCTTCAACCCCACAGGAAGGCTGAAGCCTCTACAACTGTGCTCTGAAAGTTGCACTTTGAAAGTAATCCATCTTCTTCTGACTCTTGCAGGCCGCAGTGCAAAATAAGAGCATTCGAATATACTGTAGAAGGGAAGAGATATGCAGCTCACAAAGGTGTCTGGCCAGCTACAGAGTTCAGTACAGCATGATGAGTTAAGAATACCGTGGTCAGCCAGGTGTGGTTCTGCTTGGTGAACATCAGAAACACCAGGTTAGTGACAACTTTGATTCTGAATCTGCACTCTGCATGGATAGCTTAAGAAGTTGAAAAGCTCCAGAGGTCTATCAGATATTTCATACTGCATTTGAAAAACAATTGAACAAATGTGCACTAAAGGATAAGAGCACCATATTACAACCTTTTCTGTATCTTTTCAAATTACACCTTTTAATAGCTTTATCACTGCACACATCGGTTCCAAAAACACTGGCTAGGTGAAGTTCAAGAGCTACAATATAATAAAAACCCAACTACAATGTTAGTTCCACCAGTCTGTAAGGCAAGTTAATCTTTTGGTTTTTGCTTTGAGAATGTACACTGTTTTAAAAGGTTCCAATAGCCTTATCTGCAAATCCAAGCACAGCAACATCATTCTGTCAGCAATGGAAAATACAGCTTATCAGAGATGTATAGCAGACAGCATTATCAGCCACTTCAAGGTTCAACCACATTTCACTTGTCAAACTACTTGAAAACTACTTGTCCATACACCATGTCTGTAACTGATACACTTCAGTGGGTAGATTTAGTCACAACACTTACATTCCATACAGCACTTAAATAAATATAAAACCAATTCTGTGTAATATTAATAAAAACCCACAATCCACCAGCATCCACAAATCCACAAATTGAACCCACAATCCACCAGTACATGAAATAACTCACAGGAGGCAGCACACCGGAAAAACAAGGGGTCTTGTGTGGTTTATTAATGTATTGCAGAAACACATCCAGTGCTAAGACTCTGGAAAGTTAAAAAGCACTTCCGAGAGTCATTTATAGATTAGATAAAAACCTTAATGGCTCGTTAAGACATTGATCAACAGCATACCACTCATCAAGGAGGATTATATAACCTTACCCAAATTCCAAACTGACCATCACTAAATTAATCAGGCAAGTTAAATGAGACCAGCTTGGCATTTCTAATGATAGCATGCATAAGGAGCTTTCTCCACAGCACGAATTACAAAAAAAAGCATTCCAAAGAAATCCATAAAGTTCACAGAAAAACAACAAAAATTTCATTACAATGATCAATGCAAAAGATCGTGCTATAAAAGTTGAACAATACAATTTCAGCATAACACCATGAGTGACAAGTGGCCTATGCAGGTCAAGGTGGTGTTCTAGTTCCAGAAGAAGCACAAGACTCAGATATTACAGCCTAATCATTTAAGACATCTTTAAATTCAGCAGGCTTTTAGAACCTAGGCTGTAAACAATAAACGATACACAATAATGAACCCTAAAATAAAACCAAAACCATTTAAACAAGGCTGGTATCAATTGTTAAAAATTAAACTTTGTCCATATTAGTTTAAAAAGTTAATTTACTATGAAACCATTTACTTAATACTTATACAGTAAATAAGTAACAACCTTTAGTTCAGACAGTAAAGATTTAGGGTGAAAAACCATTGGATTATTAGTTTTTATTATATAGTTTATATTAATATTTATATTATTTTATTATTATAGTTTTATTATATAGTAACAGGTTTTAGTTTTATTGAAATTTTTGTTGAATTGTGTCACAATTATGACTATAAACTGTGGTTGTTTTATCCTTAGACTTCCTCAATCCACCCATTTTCTAAGTGCTTTATTCAATCAAGGGTTGTGGGGTTGTTAAGACTTTTCATAAACACCACATTGCATGAAATATGAAAAGTCATGCAAAAGACAAGTATCCCACTTCTGGAAGTTCTGTTTACTAAGGCAAATTTCAGAGGTCCGGGCAAATTCCAATAACAGTAAAACAAGCCAACAAATATAAAGTGATAGCATACTACATACTTCGGTGTTAACAAGACTGGCTGAGGGAATGAACCCCTCACTTATGAAAGATAAGCCAAGGAGAAAATGTTATAGTTGTGATGTTCGGGGGCAAGGAAGGGGTGCTAGAAAAGATGTGTACAGAGTTGTGTGCAGCCAGGGAGCATTTATACATACTGTAGGAGAGTAGAAGGGCGACATTAGAATTTGACCTTCAACCAGACTTCTGTTAAACACCATATACGGGTCTTTATGCCAATCTATCCCAGAATCCACAGCTCTAACACCCCTCCCCCCATCCACTCACTTCACATCAGCACCGTAGCATCTCCTCTGTTGCTGGCAGCATTCCAGCTGCTTCATCCTCACAGCCGAGGCAGGCCTCAAACCAGGCAGGAAAAGATCTACCATTGCTTAATATCTATAACTGTTCTGCCTCTGTCACAACCGTATTACTATTGATATCTAACATCAGTCTCATGCCCTTCCATGTTTATCAATTTACATGAATCGAATGTGTTACCTCAGCGTGTGCAATTCTTCTTGTTACCTCTTGAGCTGATTCACTCTGCCTCGTACCTAGCCCAGACTGTTCTCTTTCCAAGCCAAGCGGCTTGAAGAGATCTCATCAGTACGTGTGACTGCTTCTAAAATGTTTGCATCTGCATTGCCTGCTACTGCCGATTCTGTTTCTGAAAACAAATACAGGGCGTGCTTGAGTAGTTTCTGCGGGGGTTACAGTGGTGTTGAATGCCATACCTGCAATCTCCTCCAGCATGTTTGCTCTCATGTCCAGCAGCACAATGCCATTGAGGATGCAGCTTCTTAGCTCAAACAGACTGTGGAGTGATAGAGTAGCAACATACGGCTTACTCCAGCGCTCCCCTCCATCCTCCACGTCCTCCTCAAACTTCAGCCATCTACACAGACAGAAACAGAGGTTCATCAGTCTTCAAACAATAATCATCCAGGACCACGCAGTTTTAGGGCAGTTCCCTTTACATGTTTCAGTCAATGCATCTCTTTGCCAGTCCCCCCCCTTAAACAGCGCTCTGACACTCAAAGGAAATGTATACAGCACCCCTGGAGCAGTTGGGGTTAAGGGCCTTGTGGAAGGGCCTAACAGAGTAGGATTCCTCTGCCGGCCACGGGAATCGAACCAGCGACCTTCCAGCAACAGGCACAGAACAGTACATTGTATATTGTATATTTTTATCTATTACGAATATGCAACAATCTATATTTTATCATTCCACACATGGATTCCAATTAAGCAATCATATTAATATGAAACCAAGATGATGGAAAAGCTTTGCTGAAATATTACAAAGCTACTTCTAGCAAACTTCATAACAAGGTGATCAGGAAAGAAGCAACTGAAATAATGTGTTATATAATACTAAATATTATACTATAATACTGAAATATTATACAGCTCTGAAATATATACATGAACAAAATATATTGTTATAAAATATATATATAAAAAACATATTCCTTAGAATGCCTCTTGTTTTGCTTTATAAAAAGTCTTATCCAGAGATAGAACTAAATCACCTTGCTGTCTCTCTCCATTCTGCCTCCTCACCATCCCTCACGCAGATCTCATCAAGTTCTGTGAAAAGGTCATGAGGAATGTGCTCCTCATCATCGTCCTCGGTGCCCAGAATAAACTGCACTCGCTGGGAAGGAGTATCTGAAAGAAACAGAGACAAACAGCAAGATTGCTCTTGTCATGACTAGACAGGAAGTGAGATAAACGTCTTTAAACTTCAAAAGTTGCTAATTTGGCAACTGACATCTGACATTGCTAACTTATAAGACAATCTAAAAGATTACTGTGCTTAACTTTATTTAAAGACTTCATAGTTTCTGTACTAGGTAGTGCCTAGCAGGTGTCTGTACTAAACAAGAGTCTGCAGTCTGTACTAAACTAAACAAACAAGAGATTCTGCTAAACATAGCAAAACCTATTGATTTCCACTCCTAAAAATGTTCTACAGTTTCAAGATAATACAAAAGAAAATACTGGACCATGACTACACTGGTGTTGCAAATAATGTGGATGTGAAGGATAATGGCTGGAATGCTCAGTAAGTACACTGCTGTGCCCCAAGCACTGCTGCACTTATTGGGTTACGTTCATACATATTATTCAACATTTACTGTAAGTCAATGCAAGTGGGCAGAAAAGCCTCTTAAATCACTTTTCTTCCTGACACTACAGTTCTACAGTGAGGTGGCCCATAGGCTTGAATGAGTTCACTGCAGAATTGATATACATAACTCACCCACATCGCTTAATGATGGTGAATTGCAATACACACAGTAGCTCTGAAATTAATATTTGAGCATTTACTTCCATCCAAAAATACTGAACTGTAAAAACAGCAAACAAAAACAAAGCCAAAATCTAGATACATCCAGTGAGTGTTCCCTGTGAAAAGGCATCAATCCTTGATTCCTACAAAGTCAGTGCAACACATTCAGAAGTACACTGTAACTTTTTTATGCACTCTCTATTTGACAGCCTCTGTGAAATGTTAACTACGTTTTTGACTCTTTCCCACAAGAAAATTTCTAATGACTCATAGCATAAATCCCACAGAATTAATTAACACTTTTTGTCTTGTCAGCCCTTTGTCACATATGCTTCATCTGCTTTTCCCACAGCAAACTAGGTTAAGACAGCTTAAACATAGGAACCAAACCTTAAGAATCATGGTATTCAAAATACAAGCCAGTCAACCCATTATTACAGTAAACAGTGATTTACAAAGCTAAGCAAATGCAGAAAATATGGTAGTTCTGTATATGTACTAAAATAAACTAATTCAGGTTGAAGTAATTAAAACTTAAACAGTTGAATTTAAGTAAATGGACTGAGAAAGTAATTTAGTAAATCTGCTAATGTCTGAGTATGAAATTTTCAAACATTCTCACAGTACAGAAACAAAACAGAAAGTGACCTAAGTAAAATAATTGGTTCTCTGTGAATTTCTCTACTACTGAAAATCTGAAAACCATTATTATTTGAAGCAGATTTTACTGCCCACCACCATTCGATACTTTCACAGCTCCTGAACTACAGAAATCTGAAAAGGGTAATTAAAGACCTGCTGCTTGAAATTACCATATGTTGGAGACTCTCTGCCATCCTCTACACCCGAATCCCGCTCTCTGTCTCTCTTCCTGTGCTTGTGTCCACGATGCCTGTGTCTTCTGTGGCTTTTTCTTCCTCCCAGTGGTACATGCACACCAATATACAATGTGCGGTGACCTTGGAAGAAAAAAGCAGGATAAATACAATGGAAATTATCAAATTACTTACCACCATTGCAAGTGTTCTACTTCATTATTAGACGTATTACTAGTAGCAGTACTGTCTACATATTGTCTCATTTCCTGATTCTATTTTATAACCATAGCTCTGGTAATGTTAATCCATTACCAGAGCTATGGTTATAAAATAGAATCAGGCCGAGCGGTGGCACTGTGTCTGGGAGGTTGCTGGTTCAAATCCTGCAGCTGGCAGAGGAATCCTACTCCGTTGGGCCCCTGAGCAAGGCCCTTAACCCCAGCGGCTCCTGTGCTCTGACCCCAAGCTTCTGACCTGTCTGTGTGTCTAAAAAGATTAATTCCTAATGCAAGAAATTGTATAGGGCTGATAAAGTGATGTTATGTTATGCTGTGTTAAAAAAAATAATTTTAGTGGTATTCACAGTATTTACCTTCTAATATTACAAACATCTCTACTTACTGTACATGCAACAAAAAAAGCTGGACTACTCAAATAAACTAATAATGAACGCATTGTATATTATGACAGGTTCTGGAGTATCCTGCAGGCATTGGTTGACAAATGAAATGTAAAATTAAATGTTTTATGTGGTATTTTTGCTGTCAAAAATCCTCCTCATCAATGAGCACAAATAGACTTCTATATTGTATATATATATATTTTTTTCATTTCATATGTAATTAAAATGTACCTCTGGGAATGCAAATAAATCATTAAAAGTGGACCACCTTATTCTTTTTCGTTCAGGGTCTTTAGTTTCTTTAAGTAGTATCAAATATTACAAACTCTAATTTGTTTACGAAAAGGGATTTATTGGTAGCAGGTATTCAATATTTCATGTGTACCAGATACATTTTTATATAGCTGAAATGTTATTCTCTGAGTAGCAAAAACATGGTTGCTTTTTTTTTAAAAATCACTCAGCACTTATATTTATGTCAGAAATATTAGTGAACAGCACTTAATAGCACCTTTCCCTGAAATGAAATGAATGGCTTCTCCAAAATCCTTGACATGATCCCTTTTTCATTTACCCATTCTTTTAAAAGCATGGCCACAGATACAGCTTCTAGGAATTTGGTTTAGTCCTAAATCAGGCCAGGAGACATCTGCCACAGCATTAAAATATGGTCGATTAGTTGGAACTGGAGCACTGCTTTGACAGGCATTCCTTCATGGTAACACTGTACGTGACTGAGGCTAAAACACACAATGACTCCTTCATGAACAGTACGTAACATGATACAACATTGTACCAACTGTGAAAATTACAGACATGCAATTCTTCAAAAGACAAGAAATAGTTTCAGTCGAAAGCTAAGAACAGGACTCCAGGTAGAGAGAATTCAGGTGAAAGTAAGTATAAGACACCATCAAGTACTTTCTGCAGGTGCAGCTCAATGGCACTGGTATGTTTCTGTGAAATTTTATTTTGCTATATGTTTTTATGTGAGTTTTTTTAATGTGTTTTACAGTCTTACTATAGTGTTTTTTATTGCTAATTTAAATTCTCTTAAGTTCGATTTTCTGTTAACTCAGTCTCATCTTACAAAGGTGAATCAGTGCTCAGTGACAAGAAAATGTCATTGCATCACCAATGATCTCTCGATCTTCAGTCCAATGCGTTTATATCTTAATTCCACACATATCACTTTCTGATTAGCATGGTTCAAATTACGTTTAAAGAAGTTATTATTTCTTCTAATATTCCACGCTGAAAAAAAAACAGAGGACAAAAGTGGAAACTCCAGAAATACTGTACATGTAAAACTAAGACTAGAAGAGCTACAGTACCTGGCAGTGTTGTTGAAGCTGATACCCTGGATGAGATCCTTGGTTCAAAAAGCTACTCTCTACCAAATGGATTAGATTGGCCAAATAGCCTCCTCTCACTTATACCATTATTACGCTATTATGCTAATAATAATAATAATTAATAATAATTGCTTACACTTATATAGTGCTTTTCTGGACACTCCACTCAAAGCGCTTTACAGGTAATGGGGACTCCCCTCCACCACCACCAATGTGCGGCATCCACCTGGATGATGCGACGGCAGCCATAGTGCGCCAGAACGCTCACCACACACCAGCTATCAGTGGGGAGGAGAGCAGAGTAATGTAGCCAATTCATAGAGGGGGATTATTAGGAGGCCATGATTGGTAAGGGCCAATGGGAAATTTGGCCAAGACGCCGGGTTACACCCCTACTCTTTTCGAGAAGTGCCCTGGGATTTTTAATGACCACAGAGAGTCAGGACCTCGGTTTTATGTCTCATCCGAAGGACGGTGCCTGTTTACAGTATAGTGTCCCCGTCACTATACTGGGGCATTAGGACCCACATGGACCGCAGGGTGAGCACCCCCTGCTGGCCCCACTAACACCTCTTCCAGCAGCAACCTTAGTTTTTCCCAGGAGGTCTCCCATCCAGGTACTAACCAGGCTCACACCTGCTTACCTTCAGTGGGTTGCGGGTTGTGAGTTGCAGGGTGATATGGCTGCTGGATAAATGGATACTTATGTTCTTCCATGCATCCATTTTCTAACCACTTTCTTCAATACAGGGTCAAGAGGGAGCCAGAGCCCATCCTGACAAGCCACGATCTCAAGATAGAATATACTTTGGACGTGACGTCAGATCTCCCGCAGACACGGACAGCAGGGATAGTTTTTTTTTTTCAGAAGCCAACTAGCCTACCAGTGTGACTTTGGACTGTGGGAGGAAACCATAGCACTCACAGGAAACCCACATGAGTATGGAAAGAACATTCAAAAACAGACAGCACCCCAGGAACTGAACCCAGGGCCAAAACACAGTAAGACAGCGATGCTTACCACTGTGCTGCCCTCTTATGTTTTTATAGTGCATGTTTTATACATACGAAGTATACAAATAATTTACACTACTGTCTGAGTTTTCATGTTGAAGAAATCTTTTTATCTTTTAAACTCAAAATATAATTCAAAGCTTTCAGTCCAATAAGTTTGTTAATTAATATAAAGATACAAGTATTTATTTCACTTCTTGTCCTGCTGTATTGTTTTCAGTACAAAGTTACTAATGTAATATGCGTATTGAAGTTAATAATTCATCATCTCTGTATCTACCCATTTTCATTATTTCAATCCAAAAACCAGTGAAATCTCATTTCACTGTCTGTTGCCTTTTTTGTGAAACCAGGGGATGATTAGCAATTTGAAGTAGTGTTAATCCTTTTTGGCCTGTGGGAGTGATATATAAAGCATCAGACAGGCTGCTTCTGGGTGTTCTGCAAAACCAGCAATGTAATGCCACTAGTTATCAGTGCAAAAACCTTTTGGGGCCAATTTAAACAAACACAGCTAAATCATTAGATCACCCATAAATGATGCATTATTTGTAAGTAACGCCTCCATAATATCAGGCCATTCTTTGTCCTGCGAGAAATATCCTGACTGTATATCATCTTTATGTGTGAAGTGAACATTACTACCACTCATTTCAAGAAACTAAATGCTACGTTAATGACTGCTGAGGCAGTGCCAAAGCAGCCCATACATCACATCTCATAGAGAGCACAGGTGCATTGAAAAGCAGCTGCAGTGAATAAGCCGCCATTCTGCACTGACTCCAGCATAGGCAGGCAGCAAAGCATGGAATCATCTGTCACTGCACATCAAAGGAGCTCAATGCTGACAAACGCTCAATGGAGGTAAAACACAAACTGGCAGATAAGTGCTAACACAGCAAAGAGGCTCTAAGAAAGCCGCTTTGTAGCCGATGCATTAAAACTGTTTAAATAGCCAATTTCAACAACGTGCTACAGAAGCCACGCCCAAGAAAATACCATCCAATATCTTCCCATGATTGCTGAGCACAGTAAATGTGAAATGTGCAACGAGGCAAGCTGCTGCTACAGACAAAATCTCTCCTGTTAGAAAGTGACTCATTTTAAAAACGTACAAGTTAACTAGTTGGTAAAACACAGATTTTTATTTGAATCAAATAAATCTTAAGAAACAGTAGCATAACAGTAGTTACCATTATTTTAAAACTACAACTTATCAGCATTTGAAAGACAACATTATCAGACTGTAGTGCTCAAATATTGTTTTCCTTAAATATTTTTTCAAGTGTTGTCTCTCTGTTATTGTTGACTGCAACCACCACAGCCTGCCATACAAGCATCTTTTGCATGAAGTGTTTTTCGAAGTATCTTTTCTTAAATCATTATTCACCTAAATATTGTTAATGTCTGACAAAAACGTCTGTACAAGAAATTCCTTAATTTTCAAACAGTTTTGAAATCCTTCCTGTAAAAGCATCTGTGTTTAGTGTGTTTAGGAACACAGCCTTGAAATAAAACAATTCTTGTAGTGAAGATTATGAAGAAGCGGTTTCACAAGGATCAATTAAATGCACTTGCAGGTGTATTTAGGAGGCAGAGTAATAAATGGCTGTCTTCGTCATTCCTTACTTAGGCAAAGATTCAGTCGATACTTTGACCCACTTGACAAATGGAGTTCACATCTAAAATTTGGGAGTGATGACAACAGCCAAGTTCAATTTGTCTCAGTTGTCCTATTTGGCTCATAATCATTACTGATGGCACTTCCTAAATTAAAAATAAATAAATAAATACAACACACAAGCCTTTTCTCCTCAATAAGCTGTCCTATGCAACTACCCCTTGGTTAACTCTTCACTCTGCATGGGTGTCTCAGCCTCCTCGTCCTACAAGCCAAGGGTTTGGTCCTCAGCCAAATTTACTCTGACTAAACACTCAACAAACATTTTTCAATGCATAGAAATCCCTGTTTTCTATTCCTCATGAAATGTAATGTAAATAATAGTTACTGCACATCATGTTGTTTTTTTCATGCACGAGAGGCTTCTTGCTTTTACCTATTGGAATCATGCCATCACCTGCTGGCAGTGTAATTTCTGATTGTTAATAGCTTGCTAATTTCTGAATATTGAAATGTTACTTTTGGATTGTACTTTGTAACTTTTGCTGACATTTAACTTTTCACCCAATTAAAAGCCTTAGGTTTGTGCCTTCATGCCTTGAATAAAAATATTCAATATAAAATAATATAAAAAAGTATGTCTGTCACCTGTAATTTAACAAAATCATTGGAAGGGCGTGAACATTTTTCCAGGGCACTATATAAGTGACAAAAACAAGCTCTATCGTTCAGTCAAAACACTTTAAGAAATCACATTGACTTCATCATCAACCTCCTTTCTCTAGTCTTTACAGTCATTCCCTTATTTGAATATATAAGTTGTCCAGTTGCTATTTATTACATTTTCCCTCAATTCGATTAGTTTTGACTCAACATACCCTTGGATTACATGTCATGTACAGTCTCAGCGAGGTGAGAAATGAACAAAAATATTCCATTAAGCCTTGCAGTAGGGCTCTTGTAAGCCCTAAACACTAAATCACTTTGAGATAACAGCAATAAGAACAAAAAATACCTTCCAATTCTTCCTTTTCAAAGTGAGTTTTCAGGATGGAGCGAGTTCCACCTCTGTCCACAACAGCTTCTTCATCATTTCTCTGAAAAATAAAATTAATATTTCACCAAGTTTAGAGACCCTAAAGAAGTAGTGGTTCTAACTACCATAAAACCTGACACTTCAATAAGCTTCCTTTCTCTCTCTCTACCTCATGGACTGCTGGCTGCTGGTCTATTCTTTCTCTTACTCTCTACCCCGTTCGTGATTAGCGCACACTTACCTGTTAACGGTTTGAGAACAATAAACCCTGGTGAGCCTACGATTCTGTTCTCTTGTCCCTCCTTCCCCACTGGCAGACGCAGCTAAGTCATAATAATAGAGGAAGATCGCTGCAATATCATGAGTGGTCATTCTCTATTTGTTTCATCCAATGGCCGATAAAGGGTTACCTCCACCTTACTTAAGATTCAGGTTAGGTAAAGACTTGAGGAACTGAACCCTCTTATAACCCAAGGAGTGGGTGCATATATAACCCACCCCAACCCTTCTTAATTGCTAATTAAGAAGGTGTTATGCAGAGGAAATGTTTTGTTGCAAAGGTTATAGGATTTCGAGCATACTCATCTGCATATTGACTGAAACTCAATATACACTTCTATTTGAATATTACAGTGTAGAAATCAATGACACCTCAGAAGTAAAATTAATTGTATTTTACCTTGAAATATATGTAAATGTATGTAATTATTTTCTCTAAAAATAATTATGCAAATATGTATGTTTGTGTATTAAGTCTAAAATCCAGATGATTAAAAACCCTGTAACAGCATCAAGCTCTTTCGAAGTACTTAAACCCATTTCAAAATCAAATTGAAAAGCCCATTTTAATAAATTCTGCCCTGATTACTTTGGTTATAGTGTCTCATGTGAAATTCAACTAAAATTACACCCAAAGCACATTATTATCCATCCATTTTCTAATCCATTTCCTAACTTCTTCCAATTCAGGGCCACAGGGGAGCCAGAGCCTATCCCTCCAAGCAACAGGCTCAAGGCAGGATACACCCTGGATGGGACGCCAGCCTACTGCAGGGATGACACACACAGACACATACGTAGACAATCTCAATCTCATACGAGGGTTTTCCCAGAAGCCAATCAACTTACAAGTATGTTTTAGTGGGAATTTGGAGAACCCGGAGAAAACCCACATGAACATGAGCAGGTCATACAAATTCCACACAGATAGCACTCCAGGTCCGAAAATGAACCCAGTGTTGCGAGGCAGCAATGCTAACCACTGTGCCACTGTACCACACACATATCATTATTTATGATGAAACTATTAAGATAATGCTAATTAATAGTAGTAGCACTAGTAGTACTTTCATTTTTATAGCTCTTTTCATCCCAGGGGATCTTAATGTGCTTCACATATACTGGAGAGAACCCAAGTTAACCACCTTAACCTTAACCCTCCTGTGTGACACATAGTAGTGGATTAGCACAAGTAGCACCATTATACAGGAGATCAACAAAATGAATTAAAGGAGAAATTCAGGTAGCCTAGATTGTGCAAATACATTAGAATTTAGCAAGGACACCAGGGTTAACACACTTAATTCTATGAACAGGGATGTCTAATGACCGAATAGTCAGGACCTTAGTGTAACATCTTAAACCCTTTTGTCACATCGGGTTTAAATACAAATAAGTAATTATGACTTACATTCTGTTACGGAAGTTTGTTATGTAATTGTTATTAATTCCATTGAAACGCAATTGTTGCTCAAACATTACAGAGATGTTTCTCATTATAACCTGGTTGCCTGGAGCTAGAAATGAGCTCTTAATGAAAAAGCTGCAAGATTTAGATTTCTTAATGGAAGTGACAGCCTTTTCACTCTGGTAACCATTTAGAACGTAACAAAACAGAACAGAGATATAAAAAAAGAACCTCCTGTTTACATTAGGTTTGGGGCTTACTTTTTCTAAACCATGCCAACGGTAGGATGTTTTCGTCACAGATAATGTTATGACAAAATGACTCGTAAACCATCTCTTTCCGATATTTCATGCTGAAAGAAAGCGATGAAATTTGCTGAAAAACTCAGACTAAGGTTCTTCATCCTACAGTGACTACAAGCTTGATTATTCTATACTCTCCTCAATCAGTAGTAGTTCACTTGCTTTTACCAAATGGGCTAGATGGGCCCTCCACTCCTCTCATTTGTAACCTTTCTTATGTCCTTATGTACTATGTTCTTTTTTGTGCATATTTTTGTAATACAGTATTTCTGAACAAATCACATACAAACGATTTAAAACCACATAAAAACAAAGATTTATATAAGGATCTTGCAAAAACTCTGAAGAAAATCTCATTGCAGCTTTAAGATTCCTATGGTTTCTAATTTTCAAAGGAAAGCTCTTCAATGACATTAGGCTCTTGAGTAGTTTTGGTCTGATATCAAAAGCTTTTTGCATTGGATGAATTGTGGCTAACATTTATTTCTGAACTAATTCACAAGATGGGAGATAACACCCAGTATTTTGCAGAACATTTTTACTCAAAAAAGGCTTTCAGACATACTGTAAATCCTTGAAGTTCCACTTAGACAGTTAGGGCACCAAAAGGAATATAACCAAACAATTAAAACACTTTCTGATTGTGTAGTTTTGAATTAGATGAGGAAATCCTAAAGATTAGAGCAATTCACTGCTTCTGGAAATACACATGTCAAAACATGTGAAAGATAGCTGAGAAAAACAGAGATCCAAGCAGATGTTTGACTGGAGCTGGGTGAAGAATAGAAGCAGGATCCCTATAAATTACAGCTGAGTATTTGCAAGGAATAAACCTTACTAATACAGATATTTAATCTGAGCAGATTAACATTTATTGTTTTAACTTCTTCCTAGTCAATTGTCTCCCAATCTCACTGTTTATCATTTATTTTGTCACAAATCATGCAAAAATGTTTTAAAAAACCTGCTCTCAATTTTCTCTCATTAATTTCTGAAACTAGGTCTGAATTTAATCATGTAATCCCTTTACATGAGCCAGCAATGCCTCCTTCATTTGAAGGTAAAATTCAATGGGGATCCCAATGGATGTGTGTCATCCACACTTGAATAGCCCCTCACAAACATTTCACGATGAATCTGTCATTCAGTTTTCTTTGATGTGGGTTCCACACAAGCAATCACACAGCCTATGAGCTGATCTTAGGTGGGAACCAGGAAAAGGATTTTGGAAAAGAAAGCAAAATTATAAAATACTAATCTCCCTGACTTGAATTTACACTGAATACGAGGTCACTAAAAAATTATTTGTCATATCAGCAGTTCACTTTCCAATCCTTCTGAAACACATCTTATTCAACAAGAATGCATTCAAAAGGCTTCCCAGATGCAAAATTCATAACCAAACAACAGAGAGAAAACATTAACTAGATATATCGCCTTCTAAAACAGACATTTAGAATATCCTGAAAGACTAAAGTGCTTCAGAGGTTAAGGAGCTAGTGTCTTAACAGAAGACAGCAAAGACATAAAGAACACCACATAAAAAGTAAAATCTGACTCCAGTCTTTGTGGGTTGATCTATTTATAAATCATCCTGCTATATATTATACTTTTACTGCAGGGCAGCCTAGCAGTGACGTTAAATCATCAAATGTCTATTTAAGGACATACATCTACAGTAATATGCCATGTATACATCAGATTTGATGAAAACCCTCTCTGGTAGCATGCCCATGAATATAAGAGTCAGATTAAATGCATTCAGGTGACCCTCTCTGCACTAAGCCCATCTCAGCACGTTCCTGCTCCCGTGAGAAAGCAGCAGAGTATTTAATCCAGGCAGGAGCATGCGCTGTTACAGTGCACTGAATCAATTCTAGAAAAAATGAATCAGCTCAAGGGCACCTTAAGAGGACAGTACTGAGTTCTACACTAACAAGGAATTTTACTCCCAGTAACAAAAAGATAATTCATAAAGTAGGTCAGGAAATTATCAGACGCTATATTAACCTACAAAGTTTCTGCATGTCTATGAAAAGCAAATGCTGTTTTTCATGCTTGAGTTTATTCAAAGACGTATCAATGACCATTTAATGATCAGCTGCTTTAGAAATGCTGCACGTTCTTTGAAACCGCAACCTGTGATTTTTTGAAACGCAGGCTTTGATGGATTTCGATTCAGAAAAAAATGAAATATAATTTCTTTGGCTGTGAAACTACCGTAAACACTTCCCAGTATGTTCAAAACATATTCCAAAGAACAACACAGAGGTTTTCTATACACTGATTGGTCCAGAGTCAGATGGGTACTGCTAAAGTTTGGCCTTCTATAGCAGTATGTGGGCAGTGTGGCACTGTGTGGGCTTGGACACTCTTTACTTGCAGGCAAAAACAACAACAGAAAAGAAATAAGCAGCTATTGCGCTCCAAAAACTGTGTAATCCAAAGCCAATATTGGAAATATTGTCTGTGTGTTATTCCGATAAAACACAAACTATGTTCCATATTTTTTGTAGCCGAGGTCTTTAGAATGAATGATTTGTCCCTGGAATCTTTTCAGACTTTTTCAAACCAAAAAGATTTGTTAAGTTAATAAATGGAAAACTTATCATTAGCTGCAATGAAGACTATTGGCACTTTTAGCAAAACAGTTTCTTGTAGTATCATCAGACAGACTAGGAGGGTGTGATTATATTCCTCAATACATAAGAGATGTAAAGCATCTGAACTATACAGCGATTGATATTCTCTTTGATATATGTATTCCAACAGCAAAGACGGGGAACTGTGCGGGTGACTTTGACAATGATTCAAAAAAGCACATAGTGACATAGTCCCTTGGAGATAATAAAGACTCTCTTGTTTAGCCCGTACATTCCTGTGCAATTGGTTTCTGGAAAAACATTTAGGTATTTTTAAGTTGAAGGACTTCTTTTTTCTGGAATGGTTAATTAGGATGGTTAATTTTCCACCTATGCAGAAAAGCACAAAAGACAATTATAGAGAACCCACACAGTGAGGATACACAGCAAGTTAGAGATTATACCTCACAAAATTGCAGTCTTAAGTAGTAGTTAGGTCTCTGGTCAGAAGATAAAGAAACAAAGGTCGATAGTTCAATTCCATGGTGGGGCACTGCTCCTGTATCGCTGAACAAGTACTTCACTCAAAACTACTTCAACAAAATGATAATTTTTCTTTGGCTAATGGAACCAAACAAATAACAATAATAATAGATATTAAAAGATAGATATACAGTCTCCTAATATATATATATAAATGATTTCCCCACAAACCCTTTATTCTATAAAAAACAGACAAAAATATGACAGCCAATATGCTCCATATTTATACTCTACATATTAAAGAGCAAAGATTCATTACTCAGTGTTCTAGTTTTCTATGTTGTGTTTTTCATAAACTGTTCACAATAATGTGAAACATTATTTGCTTCTGCAGTTCAAGATGACTCACTCATTATCAAGAAGGACACGCAAGGACATTTCAATGAGCCTCAGTTATGTCTATTTGTCCAACAGCCTATCTAAATCAGAAAAAAATGGCTGCACACAGCTGTTCTCGGCATACGCCTTCAGGAAGATGTGTAGTTGACAAAAAAGCAACAGAATGGGTACTGACATTGGAAATTTATATGTATATATTTCCAGGCTTGGTTGCTTGTGTAGTGCTTTGGAATTAAGGTTCTCAAAAGCTAGTTCTGGCAGCAAACAGTAGCCCACTGTAAAGTGCTGATACAGGACTTTGCTAGGGCTCAAGACAGTAAAAGCTGTCTTTCAGAGCACTAGTCAAGTCCAACAGACATCTTTACTTATCTTTACAGAAATAGCTGACAGTGACTGCGATTCCTCAAGCTGTGGTGCACAACTAGCTGATTGCCAGTGGAAGAGGTTAGTGCGGGCCTGGGCTTGAGTGGACCAGTGTATTCTTTGCCTGCTGCAAACGGACAACCTACAGGTAGCAGGGCAGTGGCTCTTTGGCTAAGGATCTGTGCCTGTAGCTGGAAGGTTGCTGGTTCAAGTCCCACGGCCGGCAAAGGAATCCTACTCTGTTGGGCCCCTGAGCAAGGCCCTTAACCCCAACTGCTCCAATATAAATGGCTGCCCTTGCGCTCTGATCGTCTTCTCTCTCCCTGTCTGTGTGCCTGTGTGTCTCATGGAGAGCAAGCTGGGGTATGCAAAAAGACAAATTCCTAATACAAGAAATTGTATGTGGCTAATAAAGTGATCTTCTTCTTCTTTAAACTCTAGGACCTGCTGGGTACGTCTGAGTTCAGCCTGTTGTTAGGGAGAGCTCCATCTTTCCTACAGTGGATACAAACTCCTCTGAACAGACACTGTGGGTCTTGGCAGTGTACAAATTGGCCGACATCATTCACAAGTGCATGTTCCTGGAAGGAAGCAGCCATGGGACTCATCCACCCTGTGATGGTATAGGGGTCATGGCAGGAAGCCAAGCTGAGTACCACACAATTGCAAATTTGAGTGGGATAAAGAGAGACCAAAGGGTGAATACAGACTTCATCTTAAAAAGGACACCACTGTTATAAAGTCTATTATATATATTTTTTAGGATTTGTCATTTCTTGTTTCTTAGTTGCTGCTTAGTGTATATTGCTTTGGATACAGCTTTTATTAACCTTGGAAACGCGGAGCTGCATACTGACGTTCAGAGATTCTTGCCAGGGTCGTCCACTGTACACAGTAAGTACTGTCAACCAATAAATCTACCCCCTTTTTCCTAGTAAGATTCTCATGGAAGAATGTTCTCTTGTCTATTATACATCCCCCCACCCCCCAGTCTTCACTTAAAATTCTTTCCACTTGATCACCTAGCGCCAGTCTCTTGCTGTGCTTCATTAAATGTGAAGTTGTTAATCTTCTGCATTTACTTAAACTGTAAAGTGGCTCTTTTATGTGAAATTCAGAAAGAGTTCTTCCCAAACAAAAAGTTAGCACATGAATTTTAAAACTTTCATGAGAATTACACATTTAGTAGATAATTTAAAAGATTGCCAAACAAGTCATCTTCCAAGCAGAAAAACGCTGTTAAAGCCTGTAATTGCACTGTCCATGGTTCTGAAATTTGACTCATCCTATTATTATAATCATGCATTTTGCTGGAAAGATTGCAGCCTATCAGGTTAACTATGTTTACATTCATGATAAGAATATATGATTAAGAGGAACTCCTATCATGAAAAGAACAGTTTGTCATGCTAGACAATGCTTTTTCCAAGCAATGATTTATTGTTTAGTCAACAATTTAATCTTAAACAGAAAAAAAACATTTCTAGAACATCCTAGGTTTATAGACAAACACTAGTACCTATTTTTGACAGATTAGAACAGAAACTATTAGTTAAGCGTGGTTTCATCCAACAACAAATTGCAACTGTGATCACTAAGGTATAATATACACACAGACAGGGCTTATTACATGTATACTTAAACTTACTTTCACTTTCTACATTAGCTAATTATTGTATTTTTTCAATACTGTATTCTGTATCTTTTTTCAACTAGTTTTTTTTTACTTTCAATGACAGATGATTGACAGATCACTATTTTTAAGTGAAAAGAAGACATATCTTCAATGTATATCTTCTATTTCAAAAAAGGTTGAAAAACTACTGAGTACAGGAGATCATGTGACTGCAATTTCTTGGTATGTCCCGTATGTATAAATTGTTGTTATGTGCATGAAAATCTAATTATAGCTGTAATCATGAAATTATTGCATCGTTATTAGCAATCGTACTTTGCCATGAACAGCCGGATTTGTTTGGAAACCTGCTGTGGCTCAGCACATTATAAAATGTGGTTTTAAATGCAGAATTAATAGTGTCACGCAAACATTCGTATTAGGGAGGCTATCAAGAATACTATTCACCAGAATATTTACAAATTCACATGCATCTCTTGAGAACATATACTGTATTTATAATGCTATTCTCACTATGTCTTTTAATTCAGCTTAAAATTACTAGTTTTATATAAAAAAGAAGAAGCTTAAGTCTCAAAACCAATTATTCCAGTTTAAAAATAACATTCTATGAAGGATGAAAACTATAACATGTTTATGTTTTTCTTCACATGAAACACGTACAGTATTAGCTACTCAATTACAGGAGCTAAAGCTACTATTATTATTATTATTATTATTATTATTATTATTATTATTATTATTACATTTATAATAATGAGAAACTGATGAGAAAATAAAACCTGTTTTGGCCCAAGAATTCAAATTGTTTTAGAATACCTTCATTTCATATGTTCATACTCAAGGGTAGAATTGATTATGTGATGATGAAATCCTTTTGTCATGAGTATTAAGTTTCATAATGTGAAACATCCAATGTCCTTTGCTAGGCAAAAAAACATATAATTTGTATACATACATTTGTATAAAGCAAAGTGCATTAATTAAAATCCTTCTCGATGCAGAGCACTGTATGATATCATTCACAGCAAAAAAGAATGAGATGTTTTATGAGAATCAATTTGGGAAAAGCTCCAAAAAACAGATCACTAAGATAATCTAACAATTTAGATATACAGTATTTGATGTGGTAAACCTTAGCATTTATTTGTGTGTGCCTGGTTTTATTTTTTTCTAATCTTGCCTTAAGCTTTTCTGTCAGAGTTTTGAACATCACCAACTACAAAATACAGCATTTTACCAACTTTAGGACACAGAAACCTACAGTTGTTTACTTTCTGGGTTGGAAGATGAGCTGCAATCTGGTACTAAATTAATTTGGCAGTGGTCAGATTCTGTCATAGAATCAAATGTCACACATTTGTGTTTTACATGCCCAGGATTACTTCTCTAAATCATTTTTGCAAAATATTCTTTAAGTCATCTGTAGCATCAACTATGTTAAACAATGCATAAACAGCACTCTATTTCTATTTAGCCTTAGTATAAATACTGATAAATTATTTTGCATTATTTTTATTATGTATTTTCTGATTCCATAACAATCATTTTGTGGCACTACTGTTTATGTATAGCATGTACAGGAAAACAAGCTGGAAACAACAATGATGGAGATGTAGCTTGAGACTTGCTACATTGTTATCTTTGTGTACTGAATGAATCACAACATGCAGTTTGGAATCAGGCTTAAAAGTCATCTGAAAACCAGCAAAGTTTCACAATGGTGAAATAAATTCAATGACTCGGCCTTTATGATGGCAGAGCTGATCTCTACAGATGGCAAAAGTCACAGCAATAACAGCCAGGACAGCACATAAACTGATATCTTCACACATTACTAAAACACACAGTACAATTTTGCATATTTCTACCATGTTCTTCAGGGTTTTTTAATATTCTTGTGAAACTCATCTAAAGTGTAAATTTATGAATACAGTACATAATGATTAAACCCCCTCTCTCCATCCCCTCCCACACACACCTATTTAATACAGTAATATATTAAGCCATATGTTCGTTTTTACTAGTCTGCCAGTCTCATAAATTGTTAACTTGAGTAGGACAAGCTCTCATCTGGGGAGTACCACAACCCATCTGTCACACAAATCTCAAAGACCTTTTGATAAGAGAAAGGCATTGCTTATCATTAGAGAGCCTACAGTGAAAGTGAACAATACACTGCAATCATAAAATCGCAAACCTATCTATAAAAAAAGATTTTATACTTTAGGGCTGCAAGTTAAAATGTTAAAATTACATTAAATACAATTTTGAACCAGTTTTCAGATAAAGCTTTAATATATTGTTTTTATAAATTGCAATTTTATCAACTTTCTTGATTCGCAAGTTATTTACCAATATAAATCACAAGTCAGCTTCTGTGTATTTTATCGTGTTCCCAGAGGACGACTTAAATACTTCCAAATGTGCAAGATTTACCAGTCCTGAATTTCTTTGGTAACACTTGTGATCTAGAAAACAGATTCTGACTAAGTTCAACTTCCTAAAACCATCCTTTCACATTATTAGTTATCACACTGATATTTAATTTCCCATTTTCCCAGTAATCACACGGTAAAAGACATAGTTAAACAAGAAACATGAAAATATTAGCATCTGTGTACTGCTTACATTATCCACAGATAATAAATCTGGTCAATCATACCATCAGGAAGAATAATTTATTTTAAAAAAAAAATTCGTACCTGACAATTTATGTTACTGCTTGGGTCCACGATCCCAGAATGCATGACCCCTTTCTCAAAAAGCCCCAAATTTCCCTTTTTCTATGACAAACAAATGAGGAAGCTCAGAGCCATCTAGCAGTGATCCGTTGGGACAGCCTTGCTACACAGCAGTAGAGCTAGTCATCATGCCAGAAAGCACATATAAGCACTGTGTTGATCCACAGAACCTTAATATTTTCGACAACTGTGCAGTTACAACCAACCAATCCCATGTGAGATTAAAAGAGTGACATCACTGATGCTGTCGCTGCTTATCTCAGAAGAGCCAGAGCTAAGCTTGAGTGTCCCCCTTTCATGTTGTTTTAAGGCTAAAGCCCTAGAGCATCTCTCCAGCTCCTGTCCTGCACTACAGTGTCCTGAGCAATACTGGTAGTATTCTAATATCAGCAGCTGAGCAGTCAGGACATTGGATGCAGCTGACCTTGTCTTCTGCATAGTAAAGGACAAGTGAAATGCAAGAAATGTAATAAAAGGCTAAATACATGAAGTCGTTAGATTTCAGACACTATAAAAACTCTCACTGAGGAAAAAAAACAGGTAAAGGATGATTACTATTACATTGATATTCACTATAAATACATATTTCAGATGGAATTGTTATCCATTCTAATACTGTGAATTATTACTGTTCAGGACATCACAATGAATATAAACATGAATTTGATCTGTTGGAAATCAGGTTCACACAGCTTTACCCACAGTCACAGCAAGCTCCCCAGCTGGTTAAAGACATTTTCTAGCACAATGCTGAAAGATTTCATTGGACATAACTACTGGGTCTTAAAAGGCAGCACTGGGTGTGAAATTTCCTTCCCAGAGTGAAAACAGAGAACAGTGTGTGTCAGATGATACTGGAATAGAACCTCAAAGATATTTCAACCTCCCCTGACAATGTGTTCAAAAATAGAGATGTGTTTCTCGTTTAAAATAGAGCACCTACACTGAGAAATATGCAGCAATACAAATACTGTACAATGCCACTCAGAAACCAATACTAGGCTCCCACAAGACACTACTTGTTATTTGAAACAGGCAAACCAATAGTTGTGTCTTGTTCCATAATATATTATTTTTGATCCGTATTTGCTATTTCATAAACGAACAGGCATCATCCCTCACAATGTGTGAATATATCCTGTATATATGCAAACACAGACACTATATGCATGTATGTCTGTTTAAATATACACTCTAAACTATTTATTACATTGGAAGCAGACAACACAATTGTGTTCTTCCCTAGATAATGCACACACTCTCAAATGCCCTTCTCCTGAACTACTAATCTCTACCTGAAACCATCCATCCATTTCCTAACGACGAATGCCATGGAGGAGGCAGACCCAATCCCAGCAATCAATGGGCTCAAGGCAGGATAAACCTCGGGCAGTACACCAGTCCATCACAGGTCACACCCTGACACCAGGGCCAGTTTTCCCAGAAGCCAAATAACCTACCAGTATGTCCTTAGACTGTGGGAGGAAACCGAAGCAGTCAGAGGAAACCCATACCAACGCAGGCAGAACTAAGAAACTAAGAACTAAGAAGACAGTACCCCATGTCCAGAATTGAACCCAGGCCCCAGTGGTGCAGGGCAGCAATGTTAACCACTGTTCCTCTCCATCTGAAACCTAAATGGGCCCCGAGTGGGTAATACATCCTACAACCATACTGCTATTAATAATGACAAAAAGAACAAATGACAGCAATCAACACCTTCAACAAAACCATGTTTATTTCTACACATTAATCATAATTAAACCTTTCTTTCTTTAAATAATGAGCATTCTGTATCATATTGCAAGGATGGTTCTTTCTTTATCAGAGCACAATTACATATAATAAATGTTACGTTATCTAATTTAAACCCTGGTTTAGCTTTGTAAGTTAAAATATGCTGCATTGATCACTTTGTTCTTTGTTTTTTTTGCTGCACTGTTTTTGTTTACTGCTACAACAGTGGTATTAAGAATTTATAGAGGTTTTTGATGTTTTATATAAACCATAGGGCTACTTGGATTCTCTCCCTTTCTTTTACAATTAACATAAACCTCCTTTCTGCAGTCATCCACAATGTGACTACTTGCAAATCCTCTTTAGTGATTTTCTTGGTTTTCATTCGGAGACGAAAATACTAGCAAGATACAGATTAATTGAGCAAAAGCTTGATTTTTTTGTTAGTAATTAAGATTTGTTTTCAACAACTGGTTTTATTTCTGTGTTTGTTTTCAACAACAATCTTTAAAGCTGAAACATTAAGAAATAAAATGCATCTTACTATGAATTGTTTAAAGTTTATCAGTTTAACACATACATGACTGCAAGTGACTGCAAGTTTTAAAGGTAAACAGACTAAGGAAGAAAGGAAGCTTTGGTTTTAAAACATGTCTAAATAAGAAGTTGAATGTAGAATGAGCATTTGTGAATGTCTGTATTAATTTTACCAAAATAGAGCACTTTGGTCCAATGTGAATACATGCACAAGGAAGACTCCTCAGAACACATATCTTATATTGGGAAATGAACATATTTAGTCAGAAAACCTTCTAATAATCTACATTATCATCTAATCTAATAACAGCATTTCCCTGTTTATGTATGATTATATCAAATCTTCATGATTTAATTAACTGTCTTACAGAAGAAGAACCATATCGCCACTGAGGAACAAGAGCAAGTAGTAGGCATAGTTTTATTATCATGTAATGACTTGCATTCTAAAATGCTACTTAATTTAGATTTTGTTTCCAGGACTGTTTACGAAGGTGTGTAATGACCCACAGTACCATAGAACACAGAAAGATTAAACTTTGTACATCACAGCGCACCAAAAGTCACTTTAGAGCATGTCCTGGTCCAGTCAGTCTATACCAGAGAAAGCTGGTTAAACTGGAGGTCTACCCTCTAGACCAAATTGCAAATTATTTGAAGAAAATAAATCAGCAAGTCAATATACAGCAATCTACAGCAGGGTAGGATGGAGTTAGAGTTTCTTGAAAAGGTTTTTGAAATAACAGCCAGAGGAATTCAGACAGAGAAAGGCAAAAGGCATTTTGACTCCTTGCATTCTTTTAAGTCTCTTATTCCATTTAGGTTTGTTATTTATATAGGTTAGGTTATGTAGGTTATTTCTAACGATCTGTGTGTCCTTTCATATAACTTTCTATCTAAAATCACTGCCCCCCCCCAATTTCCTGCCTCCTCTAACTCAACCAACTACAGTACTTGAAAGATACACAAAAGCAAGATTTCTCCAGATTTTAAAGGGGCAACCCTTTGCTTTTCTGGGATACACTGTTTACACGCCTTTCCCAGTGAACGTTGATTTTCTGTGCTGTTTTTGTGTCTGTGTTGTCTATGGATTTGATGTATTCAATCAGTGTCAAGTTGCAAATTGACAATTAAAAATTAATGGCCTCTGGGTTTTACATTTGAAAAGATGCCAGGAAACAACGAGAGAATATCAAAAGCAAAAGCAAAGCCTCTGAGAGTGTTCAGAAAAAAAAGTTTTAAAAAGCATAACATATTATTATAATGATGAAGATGATTTAATAACTGGCACCTGTTACTATGTTCCAGTTAGCTCTCAAGATAAGGTGTTGTAGCTTTACTTGTGATGTGTCTTTAAACAAACATGCATGATACTGACACAGTCATAGGATATGTTAGACCTGACCCAAATTAATTTCCCCTGACACTGAATCACAACTCAAATGTTCACTTTTTCCATAGAAAGTTTTAGGAGCTTTAAACTATGTAGAGAACAGATGGACAATCAGAAACACAACTCATAGAAAAGGACACCTGTGCGTACAGGGATGTCTACCTTAGTGGTAACAAACTGTAGAAACATTCATGATAAATTTCAGTTCCAAGCAAAAAATTGTGTTTTTTAACAGAAGTTTGGGAGGTGGTCAAACCCATTCTATAGCTCTCCAACAAATACAAACTTGTTGGCTACTTGCAACTCTGCACATATCGTTTTTAGTCCCCCTCCCTCTACCCTGGCTGCACCCATGGAACAGCCCCCTGGGTCAATCCTCGTAAGTAAGGGGGGTTGTGACAGTGCTGTCATTTCTTCAACCAGCCAAGTTAATGCGAAAGCACACTATCCCTGCATAGTCATTGTCTTGTTTCATTGTTATTGGAACTTCAAACCATCAAATAATGGATTATCAAAATACACAGGTTTTCTAGAAGAGTGTCAGATTTTTGTCCAGGTTTTCATGATGCTACGCCATGGCATGATGAGACTCAAGAGATTCTGTCACGCACACCTTCTAAGCATCAGAAATAAAGAAGAATGTGAAACACCAGCACCCTTTGAAAATTCCACATGAGAACCTGGTGATACATACTTAAGTAAGGCATCAGACTCTACCCCCCAACAGACTATCTTCACTATCTTCGGAACAACTGAATCAACCACCAAATTTAAGAATAAAAGAATGTTAAACAAAATGAACTACACATTAATCTACAAAACAAAAAAATACCAAGTGGAGTCCCTTATTTCAATAGGGTTATTTGTGGTATGCAAACTGCACTAGTTCAGTGAAACTTTATACCTTCAAAATGCGACAAACAAAGCTTGCATTGTACCTGAAACACATGAAGTACAAACTAGGTACACTACATTCCAACTGTGACTAAAGGAAATCAGTGAGGGCAATGCTCAGATTTGTCCTTATCAAGAGCACAGAATGTTCCTGCTAAAATGAGCTGTTTTATTTAAGCGGAAATGCAACACTTGTCAGAGAAAGAGGGAACCAGGAAAAATAGAATGATGAGAGGCTGTCAAGTGGGTGCATTTTCTTACTGCAGGCACTCAGTAAATTACAGGATTGGTTTTGTGGGTAGCAGACCAAAATCAAGGCCAATTCATGATTGCGAAAACTCACCCAGTATGTGCTGTAATAAGGCAAGCTTAACCATCTATAGCATATTCTATAAAACCCTTGTGGGCAACTCATTCAATACACGAAGCACATATTAAGCATGCAATTGTAAGAAGATTATTTTGTCACCTAATTTGAAAAGCAGAATAAAAACTGAAAACAGTGGCTAGTGTCAGCTAGCTCCCTAAAAACAGTGACTGCTTTCTGCTAACATCTGCCGAATCTGATTTGTGCTAACATTTTTTACTGATGTAAACATACAAATGTTTTTGAAAAGTTATGTTAAGATGCATCACTATTATACAGCAAAAATGGACAAAGCTATGCTCCAAATTGAATACAAAAGAAAAGTGCAACAACTGAAGTGCCTAAAACTGAACCAATAAAAAATGTTAGCTTAGCAGGCAGGCAGAAAATGTCCTGTTTCAGATAAAATATATTTTTGTAGTTTAGATAAAACCAAGGAACTCAAAGACAGTTACATTTTATTACAATTAGATATTTTTTGCATGCACAAATAAAAATGTTGATGTTCAACTCACCACACTCTTGTTTCCACTAGTGGTAAGTACCTGCAAAGGTTATAACACTGTCAACCCAAATACACTGAAAATGTGATCATTAAACAATGCAAGAACAATAATTAAGACAAGTGTTTACCTAGTAAAACATGTAATGAGACATAAAATGAAAAGCATTCCAAAAATGAGCATAAATACAAAGAGCCTTCATATGCAATTGCCACAAGAGTATCAGGCCCTGAATGTTACACTTAAAATGACTAACTGCAACACTGACTGAGGTGTGAGTCACACTTAGATATCTAACTAGAAAAGTAGGCTGTGCATCTTGGGTATTGGGCAACTTTCCTGAGTAAGATACTTCAGGCAAAAGGCTGCCCAACTTAGTTATTCTGAAGTTGTCCTTCCTTTATATTTTACAATATATTTTACAATATTACAAAAATACAATATGTCCGATTTATATTTGACTATATTTTGAATACTGGCAGTTAGAATGTAGATTTGGATGTCTTCTTTTTTTCTATACCAAAAATGTGAACAAAGATCAAAAATATTTACTCCAAACCTAGACTATTTAACAAAGATTTGTTAATATCCAGTTGTTAGGTTGATTGGAACTGTACAATGCTATTTGCATTTAAGGGCTGACATTTAAGTTCAGAAGAGCTATCTGATGCTTTTCTAGCTATATGTGTAGATTATTACCACAAATATTTTACCTCCATCTGATATTCAAGTATTGCGGAAAGCACGTGTTTTTAGCCTTTAGTTTTAATATCAAATCATTGTTCCATTTAAAACTGTGAAAATATCACTCACCAACAGTAAGTGTATAACTAGTACTAATTCAATAATACAAAGCAAGTACTATACATGATCTGAGCTCATTTAGGACTCATTTTAATGAGATTGTACATCTTAGAATATTCATGTGCCTATAGCAGTTATGCACAATGAGAGACTCCTGATTTACTTCATGAATATGCAGTGCACAAGCCCAATTTATATTCTTGCATTTAGCAGCTATGCTTTCAAGCGTATGTACAACTGACAATTTTCTCTTTCTTTAAAAGAATACTTCTTCAAATTCATGGAAGAGTATGTTGTACAGGTTAGACAGTATAATTCCATCCATTTTTTAAATATTTTATACAAAACAAGGTCGTGGGGGAGCTGAATCCTATCCCAACAAGCAACGGGTGCAAGGCAGGGTACATCCTGGACAGGACGCCAGTCCATCACAGGGCAGACACAGAAACAAATGCAGGCACACACACTCACACCAGGACCAATTTTCCCAGAAGCCAATTAACCTGGCAGTATGTCTTTGGACTGGGGAAGGAAACCCATGTGAACATGGGAAGAACATACAAACTCCTCACAGACAGCACCCCAGGAATGGAACCCAGGATTCTATAGATGCGAAGTAGCAATGTCAACCGCTGTGACACCCGGCACTACAATTCCTTAAACTGGAAATTAAGTTTTCTTCACTTGTAATCTGCTTGCTAAAAATAATCAGTTCCACTCTTGTTCTGTCTCTCTTGTGCTCTAAGCCTGAAATAAACATAGGTCAAGGATTTACATCCATTACATAAACTAACAGTTAATAACAGGATTAAAAACAGGCTGTGTGTCTGGGACGAGCATGGGATACAGACCATGTCTTTGCCTTTTTTCACAATTTAAAATTCGAAGAGGATTTTTGGAAATGCAATAGGCTTTTAAAGCTACTTAAAGTGAATATGACGACATTTTGTTCAACAGAGTATGAATCACATTCAATTAAGGTCACTAGTTTTCCTGTGTGGGAAGGCTGGGGGTGTTGTACTAAAAATATGAACTAGTGGGGAAAGTGGTGGTCTTGCTAGCTCTGTTTATTACAGTTTAACACATTTCTACATTGGTTCTGATTATTAAGAAATTTTAAAGCTTTTCTTCGATTCCAAAATACCTATTCTTCTCCAAACTGCACTTAATGCATATTTAATGTCTATTTATAGACAAAAGTGGAAAAATTATAGGAGATTCAGAACAAATAGTTCAGGTTATACAATTTACAATTTATTCAAAAGGAGTTTGTAGATGAGTATGCAATGAGTGAGTGAATGCTGATCTGCAATTCTAAACCTGTCCAAAGGCAAATGAGAGAAAGGGTAATCAAAATGTTGTGTGGAAAATGTCATTCACTTTTAATGCATTTTGTCAAATAGCCTAATACAATTCACCTATGCCGTTAATGGATTTTTAATGCAATGGGGAAAAGTCGTTAGTATACTTAGTGGCACCAAAACAAATAATACTTGGAAAGGAATTACAGAATTTTGGATTTAGAAGATAAAACTAAAAATTAATTAAGGATTAAACTAATACTGGATTACATAAACAGTGTCTGGCTCTATGGCATGACATTTGGACGACACTCATTTCACACTAACTAAATTATTTCATTTTGTAACTCATATTTCTTCACATATAAAGCAATAATGTGCAAAAAGAGAGAAATTTAATTTACTCATCATGTTCTGATTCATTCCAAAACCCTAAGAAGCCACTTTGAATCAGGATGTGTGCTTTTACTAAGATTGCATTTGCTTTTGTATGCATTATAGAAGAAAAGAGAAGAATAAAGTATTGTTTATAATAAATTACAGACATGCATTAACAATCTGGTCTTGTGATTAACAATACAATCATAAGTAAGGTCAGTTTGTTCAAGGTTATTAACATGCTATGAATGTTCAGTTAAGCTATTACATATTGTATAAGATTTATACATGGAATTAGCAGTCCCTTTTATGTTACAGTATAATCTACCAGTTGTTTCAGTGCTTTTGGTGTCAAAGAGTATAAATCCCCACATTTATCATGTAACAGGAAGAAATATCGACAGAGAAGATGAAGTCATGGCAATGCTTTGCAATGCAGTGTAGAAAGTATTATGAGTTTTTGATTATTGCTTTCAAATTCCATCTCTTGGTCTTGCCCTTGCATTCAGAATTTTTAAGACAATGAATTAAAATAGCTCCCTGACATGGAATCAGGTGGATCTGAGGGACATCTGGCTAATCTCTGCATCTTTGATGAGGTAACAGATAGCACAGTTACATGGAAGTGAGCATTCTGTTGAATGTCTCACACTTGGATTAACAGCTCCAGATCATTTGTTTATTCATCTGTACCTACAGAGTTATACTAAAGCCTTCAATACCTTGCTTGAGAAAAGGGTGTTTGTCCATAAAATTCGTGTTATTAGCAGATCATGCCAACACATTAATCCAAAACACGCTTTTCATACATAATAACTACATGTAAGCTTTTCAGCCAAAAAATGAATCTGACTTATCAAAGGTAAATCTGAAAGGTTACTTGGGGAACTGGACAGGTAGAATAATGTTATTCTTTCATATGACTTTAGTAGCTACATGCTCCACTTAATGCTATAAAGGAAGACATCATTTTTTTCTATACTACTTTAAAATATATGCGAGAGGAGGACATATCACTTAAGATTCCAAATTTCACAGTTAGGGAATTTGTTTTCATATACTTCATGCTCAAACATTCACTATAGTTATTATATTCACCTTAAGATTTCTTCATTAAAATTCAGGTTGCTCAGCATTTTTACTTTACAGCCTGTATATACTTTGACTTATTAAAGAACTGCAATTTAAGTTTCCAAGGAGTGTATAGATAAAACCCTATCTTTGCAGTGCCTCGGTTGGCTTAAAAAAACACCACTCACAAAAACCTTCTACCATCTTTACAACTAGAAACACTGAGACACATCCAAAAAATGTAAAGGTCACCAAAATTAAAGGCGACATGAAAAGCCTCTGTGTGATATTTTAGTGGGATGTGAAAACTTCTCAACTACGAAAAGCAAAGGATATCGAGTGTCAACAGAAAATTGTGACTTTGAAAGAAACGTGAATCATCGTCTTCACGTTGTGGGCGATGGAACAGCAGCACATTTTATTCAAATCAGGTATCTGAACACATCTCAGTGTGTTATTTGATGACTACAATCTGGTCATCTGCCATAATAACACAATAGAATCTTGTGGGACTCCTTTCAATTTTATTCTTATTTCTGTTTGTAGCTGCACAATATTTATGAAAGGATGTTTTTTGGGGTGCAACATTGCTTTCACTGGGACAGTTTCAAAAGAAATAGCACAGGGTTCTCTTGTAGGCCATCTGAACTCTTCCTTTATCTCTGAAGAAGTCACATGGTATCATAGTTAACAAAGAGTGAGAATTGTTTTGGCACTCTCAAAAGGTAGGATTAACAGCTCCTGAAAACTTAGAAGGTCTGAAATGTTCTGTATCTATACATGCATCATGAGCTGCTCTGCAGACTAAATACTGACTCATGAGTGAAAAGAACACATCACCAGCGGTCCAAAGCTCTATCTGTAAAGACACAAGTACTAAGTCATCTGCTATCAGGTCCACGGCTGTGCAGTCGATTCTTAATCGACTGTCTGGAAACAGACCTTGCAGTGGCTGCTACAGATTCTAATACATCTCAGTGGAGGTCATCCAGCTGTTCTGTACACAAGAAGGGGACATCAATCTGTTATCTATTGCTCTGGTTGACAGTGAATCACTCAAAATGTGCGTGGATCACATTGTATCTTGGTGTCACATCACATGGACAGAGATGACAGAGATCTATGACAGTGTTCCTCTGTCCTGGTCCTTGAGAGTAAAAGTCCCACAGGATTTACTGGCCTCTTTATAACACTACCTGCTTTTGTCCTGGGGGGGAAGAGTCTAATTCATCCCTTAAGTGAATAATGACTCCAATTACCTTATGAAGAGCTCAAGAAGAATGAAAACTAGGAGATGCCTTGGCCTTCAGGGACTGTTTTTGAGGAACAAGTACCTAAATAATGGCCTGCTTCCATCATACCAACTGTTCTCCACATTACAGAAATGGACAATCTTCTGTCTCTCACACTCAAAACTTTTTATATTCAAAACCTGTTTTGTAAAATTAGACATTCTTTTCTTGAAGAAGTATTCCTTTATACCCAGCACTTCGAACATGTGTACAATAAATATTGACTGTATTGGGCACAGGTACAATTTCTCATGCTGTGCATTCAGTTATTCCTTTCTGTAGTGAATTTAATGCAGATTTGAAGACGTTCTAAACCTTACCAACTCTTCAATCTGTATGAATCTGGGGTTTCATTTGGGATGTACAGGATATGTACTGTAAATACTAACAATCTGAAGTTCACTTACCTCATTAAAAAATTAGATTTTTAAGGGTTGCATGGGTGTTGACTGAGATAAAGCCAAAAACATCATCTTTCACCACTTCCCTCCAAATTATATTCCTTCATACCATTATTTACTCATAAGTTTAAGAGTTACACAGCATTAAGGCAGAAACTCGAAAACTGACTAGATCAGATGATCTTCATAATTGACCAAGCATTTATCCTTAATTTGGCGGACAGATTTTATCAATCTTTATCTCAGATGGCTAAAATAAAGAGAACTGCTTTTATAAAATATACATGCACTGTATATGCACAAAGGTATCTGAATATTTAACCATTCTTTCGTGCCAGCCAGCTTTATGAATGAATGTCGTATTATTATTCAAATCGCTTAATATGCATTTACATAATGCGTTCAGTACTGATTTATTGGTTATATAAATTTGTACATTGAACAATTTGAGATTTTTTTGTCTGACATAAATGAAATGTGCATTGATCTCAACCTGTGTAATTCAAAAATTATATATTTTAATTTGAACGGTCATTTAATAATAATAATAATAATAATAATAATAATAATAATAATAATAATAATAATAATAATAATAATAGATCAGCATGCCGTGGCTCACTAATGGATGCAATGTGTCAATTGTCACGTCTGTTTCAGTGAAAGATAGAAAATCCCTATCCACCCAGCAACTGAATACTGCGTCTTGTATTTCCTTAAGCACAAAGCCAAAGATATGGACCGCTAACGCAATGCAATAAAATGCAGCGTACTGCTCAAATAGGAGTGCTTACCGTCGGCAGCAAAGGCTCCATTTGGGCTCCTTGGTCTTTAATGTCCATGTTTTAGGAATCCTTGTGCACTCTTTCGATCTTCGTATCTATGTCCGTATACCTGTACTCTTTCTCTTTTTAGTATTCCTATCAGGTGTCTGTGAAGCAGGACACAATTCCACACAAACCAACTCGGAATGGTCACATGGCGTACACAGCCTTGAGAGACTGCCCACATTATTACTCGGTTGTGAACAAATTCAAGCGTTCATGCCACTAGCATGGAAACTGCGTTATTATGATGAGCCTGCGCAAAAAAATAAATAAAGCAATTCCGCACCTCAAAATGTACAACGAAGAGCGATTCACCTCTGTATTATTCTCCATAATATTATTTGGTGGAAATACTAATAAGGATTAATAATAAGAATAAAACATCTCTTTTATTCACTAATTAAAGAAACGCACAGCATTCCGTCAATACAAGATACAATGGAAGGGTTGCAATAATCTTTCACTCAACCGCTGTTAATCAGTAATAATCTTCTGTAGAACATGGTGATTGAAGATAAATTGCTAAATACATTTAGAATACTATAGGCATGTACAGTAGATGTATTTTCATACTATTTAGTCCTGAAGGTAAAAATGGATAACTCTATTTTGAGATTTATGTGAATGTAGTGCCGATAGAAACGGCGAAATAGTTACTAATCGAATATATGTTTTAGACACATGCGTCCCAAAATCTATTTACTACAAATGCACATTATTCTACTTTCCTAAATGAAGTTTGTACCATTTTACCTACCATAATGTAAAATGGCCTCTTGCTTACTTTTTCATAGAGAATTCATTATAACCGTATGTTTTGAAATGAAAATGTATCATTATATTAAAATGTATGCATTCTGCTTTACTGCTATCTCCTAAATTCCAGTAATCTTAGAATTTACTGAAGAGTTGTTCAGGATTATTTTAAAAATTTAGCCCACTAGCTCCTCTTGTCATCTGCTGTGATGTCAGCCATTTTCTCAGAAAATGAAATCTTTGGTTTGAACTCATTCAAATGCAAAAGGTTCAAAGTGGAGGAAAAGCCGCAAGATCAGGAGATGAAAAGACTGCATAATGTTGAGAAAAACACCTGATCATTGGTTTAAATTTGGCTAAGGAAGGAAAATCCGAGAATGAAATCAATGATTTCTCACCGTTTTTCAGTGCTGCAGTTTGACCTGTAATATGTTATTATTTTCTTATATACTGTATAGGGTTTGAGGATTTGACTTAATATATTAACTGCTGGACTTGCAAACATGCTTGATTGATTGAGGGATTGATGGATTATTGTCAGTACCTTACATGCCACTTGCCAAGCAGGAGTTCCAGGAGGAACGGCATTTCTCTCAATGATCTCACTGCAGGTCTGCAGGCTCTTGAAAAGTATCAGGAGTCCCCGTTTCTCTGAAAGCTGGGAGAGCTTTGGTCAGGTTGTTCCCATCGTACCCAGGTGGTGCTCTAAACATTCAGCAAAACGTCAGAAAGAAGTAATCCAAGTGACATAAGCAGTGACTCAAGTACTGATCACCCACGCTCAAACTGGAGATATCTAGACTGTAGGGAGAATACGGACTTGGTTTTTAAGGGCTTATAAATATGTAACTTGTGCTCAACCAGTTCAGACCTCTATGCAGAGGCAGGGTGTACTTTATAATTCAGAGATTGTCTGGACCTGGAATATGATATTAGAGAGCTGTGACTGGGATCCTAGAATGAATGGGATATACAATAATAAGCACAAGTGTGATGTTAAGCAGTGTTAGGTCAGCTTATCATGAAATAGTTCCTCTGTAGTCCACAGAGATAAAGGGAAATGCATCAGCCCTCTAACTGAAGCCTCAGCTCTGCTATTGACACTATAGCTGGGCAAAGAAGCAAGTCTGACAGGGAAGGTTTCAGAGGACGCTCTGCAAGTTATCTTTAGCCCTCCTGTTCACCTGTTGTGAGAGATGAAACATTGAGCTAAAATATGTAAAACTTGCAAGATTGAAAGGGAGGTGGGGTTCAGAAAAAGCTAGAACATTTGAAATAAAAAAACACCAAATGTGAGCATGCATTTTGTTGTAGTAACATCTTATCTAAAGTTTGACTGGCAGTAATTTTACTGACCTGACAGAGTCATTGCAAGCTGAGGTGCATCTTGGGTAGAAACACTAGTATGACCCTGCAAACTACAGAAGAAGAATATAAGGTAAACACTTAATGGTAAGTGCTCATTGAACTTGCAGTAAGCAGAAGAACACAAGCCACAGAATAATTAGAATTTCCATGTCTCAGGAAGAGCAAGGAGTAGCCTACCCAGAAATATGCATCTGGTGTCCGGGGCTCCATTCATTTATGTTATAAAATCTGTGATTCATTTGAGCTTCTCCTGTCTGATGGATTAATAGACAACAACATGAGAGAATATTGCTGCATACAGACAATTTTGCGTATTTCTAAACTTCTGAAAACTAAACTCCACATGAAAAGTAAACTGGCCAGAATCTGAAGCAATGAATTTCAGCTATGACTCAGGATAAGTACCTGGTGGGATTAAAGTCACAGTAATTCCACTCATCACTGGGTGTCCTTTCAACGGGCTGAGGTTAAATATCTATAATCTAGTTCATGCTCTATATGTGGGATCATGCAAAACCTAAATATTTGTAGACAGCCTCTCACTTTTATCATTGTTATTTTATGGGTCAAAGAAATTAAATAATGCATGCCCTGACTGGACAGGTACTGCAGCTAAGGTATAAAGTACCTTCCAAAAGTATTCACATTCCATTAATGTCCCATTTAGTTGAATTACAAATGTAAACTCATTTTAAAGGCACTATACCTTTGCCAAAAATATAAGATCTCATCCGTTAAGTAAGTGATTTGAATAAATAATGAATACAATGGAACTGGAAAATGTTAGAAGGTTAAATTGATTGACTGCTAAATTGATCAACAAAATTTAATCTGACTTCTCCTTGAAGGATTCCAGACAACTGTCATCATCAACTTGACTGGACAAATATTTTCAGATTCTGTGTTAAGCAGTCAAGGAAAGTTAAGCTCCAGCTACTGTTTGGAATGTTGCCTGTTTTTGAATAATATAGTGGAATATCTGTTAAATTAGCCTAATACTTCAACTAGTCACCCAAGTTTACATGTACTTGATCTTGTATTTCTCTGGGTGTTGTCATGGAAACCAGAGTCTTTGTCTATAGTGGCCTAAAGCTCCATCATTTTCTTACATCAATGTTTTAAGTATTTTACTGTTTTGCCATCCCTTCACAGAGATCTGCATAATCTTCTGTTTTAGTCTCCTAATGCTCCAATAATGTTGTTTTTTACTATTTAACTTCATTTAAGTCAGGTACTTTTTCAAAAGAGAAAGGATAGGAGAACAATAGTGATATGCTTCATTCATGTGCCAAACTTTAAAATCACTGGTTAAAAATGTAGTTTGTGCTTGTAATGTCTGTAGTTTGCATGAGGTCAATAACAAATAACTGTTCCAATGCCATACACAATTTATCACAAGAAACAAAGTATTTTTCAAGAGGACCAAGGCATGCGGCCAAAGACAAGACTTAGTCATCCCAATTTACAGAACATTCAATGGTATCCAATAAGTATTTTGAGTGTTACATACCCAAGCAGGTGACACAGTGATTATCATTGCTACCTTGCAATGCTGGGCCCCTGGTTTCAATTCCAGACCTGGGGTGCCGACGGTGTGGAGTTTGTGTGTGTTCTCCCTGTTTTTGTATGGGTTTCTTCTGGGTTTTCCAGTTTCCTCCCACAGTCCAAAAAACATACTAGTAGGTTACTTGGCTTCAAGGAAATTTGGCCCTGGTGTGAGTGTGTGCGGGTCTGTGTTTGTGTCTGCCTGCTCTGTGATGGACTGGTGTCCCATCCAGGGTGTACCCCTGCTTGCCGGGACAGGCTCCAGCTCCCCTGAGTTGGAGGAAGTGATTAGAAAACGGATGGATGGAATTCTTGGAGTTAAAGAGCAGTACTTAATGTAAATGAATTATAGGTATAATTAAGTGACTTTTCCTTGTTTTTCTGCTAAGCCCATTTTGTTTTCTTTTATGGATCCCCGTGGTCACTGTGTATATAACATTAATGTTTAATGTCTAGAAGCTCTAAACAAAAATTTAGAACTAAGGATTTTTTAATTGTTTCTAGTTAAAGCCTTTAAGATCTCTGAGCTTTAGAAAAACAGCATGAGTAATAAGATGTACTTTGAATAGCAAGGACACTCTGTTCTGGAAGTCTGTGTAACTGAAATAGCTGTTTGAAAAAATCTGCACTTTCTGACTGAGTAGTGAGGAATGAATTACCTCCCAAGACCTAGCATTAAACAAAGATCTTCTAGATGCTGTTCTGAATGTTGTAATAAGTGAATATACAGTATACTGTATGTATGGGGGAAACAGTGGAGCAGTGTTTAGCATCACTGTCTCACAGTGCTGAAGCCTAAGGTCCAATTCTTGACCTAGGGGTGCTCTCTGCGTTGAGTTTGTATGTTGTCTCCATGTTCATGTGGGTTTCCTTCAGCTGCTCTGAATTCCTCCCACAATCCAAAGACATATTGGTAGGTTAATTAGCTTCTGGGAAAATTGGCCCTAGTGTGAGGGCTTCTGGGGTAGGTCCTGGCTCCATTACAACCCTGAATTGGATAAAGCAGTTAGAAAATGGATGGATGGAGTGTATGTATCTATTCCTACGTATAGGGGTCCTGGCATTTCTAAATTTCTACTGAATGACAATCCCCGAGGCCCAGGTCAAGCACAAGCACGCCAACCCAGCTAATAAAGAGCACCTCCAAAAACATTAGTCACAACTGCCACATGCTTCAGGGGTGAACATTATCATATTATAGTGCCATGAATAAATGAGGGTAATTAATCAATACAAGTATCAGAACATTCCATTAAAGGCTTGTCCTCACACACAGCTTATTTGGTTCTATGTAAGGATACTTTGTAAACTCGCCTCCAGAATGTGAAAAAGTAAAAATTATTAACACAGATAAACAGAAAATAAGACAGATATTTATATTAATCTTTATTTGTGGAGAATTGGCAAAAAGACCTTTAACAAGGCTTTTTTTCTGTGAGTTGGCTTTGATGGAGTCAGCAAGTCACTAGAGTGCCTTGACCCACTTCGGTACTAATTAGATTTTACTCATTATTCCGTGAAGTGACACCTCATATATAAACGAAGCAAAATGCTCATGAAGAACACAATTGTCTGAGTGTCATACTTACAGCTTTTCTTCATATCATGTACAATAATGCTTGTCACCTTTTTACAGCACCATATATTTTCCGTCTGCTTGAATTCATTTTGTGAAAAAATATAACAGGTATTGCTAGAATACATAATTAAATATCACAGAGAATTAAAGGCATACACGGAGTTACAGTATGCATGAAATGGGGTCAAGAGAGCTTTTCAATTACGTGAGACACAATACCCCCCGAAACAAAATCATAAATTCAAGAAGAGATTTTTAAAAATCCAATGTAATTCAATTCATTACAGCAATCCATTTGTTATGATTTTACCGATAGAAGCAATCACCGGCGATACAAAGCATTCCGATAAAAGCGTTTGCTACACCGCCGTCTTTTGGGGATATTGTGGGACAACACAGCTCTCTAGTGTTTGAAAAAAGAATTGCGGTGGTGTAACAAAAGACTACACCCTTTCGGTGCATTAAGCAGTTAATGGATATTATATTTTCAGAAAAAAAGGTCAAAATGTTACTTATGTATAAGTGTTCAAGAAATTAAGAGACGCCGAGTAGGATGGAATCCTAATACTCAATTATAGTACTTATAGTAATTTAATTATAGAGACGTCAAGCACTTCTATGCTTGATGCTCTTTCTTGAGGTTTTTATCCAAATGCCAAACACGGCATTTGCACCCATTTAAAACAGCTGGGTATTTTACTGGAATAATGTGGGAGAAGTACCTCGTTCGAAGGCACAACAACAGTGCAGACTACTACCAACTGTGCTCGTCAGTCAGCATTCTTCCGAGCATCCTTCATATTTTGTGGGGATGGGGTGGGTAGTGGGTCGTTGGGACGCGCTATATAAAGCAGGTATAATAAAAAAAGAAACATCACCATTGCGATATATACTGTAGCTTATATATGTGTCGATACGCCTCGCATGAAGCGTGTACACATGTCGAAAGAGAACTGAAGCGTAACAAAATGGCCTATCTCTAGATTTAAAGAGGTGAGACTCTTACTAACTACAGACGGCTTGCTATATTCCTCACAGATGCCAAAGACACATATCAGAAAACAGACCTGATAGCTCTCAAAACAATTCGGGAAAGGCAGGAGGTCTTTGTTTAACCCATACTAAACGAAATACATACATGAGAGAATTGTATTTTTTTTCCCGACAGAGGGCAGCAGAACAATAAGACTGTGGTACGATGACATTGTATACCTGTAACATGACATCACGTTAGGACATTCCCTTACAGTTAATATTCCCTTAGTTTTTAGAGAGATAACGGCATGAAGATCTATTTTTAAAGTCTGTACTGTAATATGTTTCATTGTTTGTTGATATTTCCGCTCTTAAAGCAAGTTACAATAATAATACTAATAGATCTTGAAACAAGAAACAGTTACAAAATTAAATGCTAATTAATGACATTTCGTACTACGTATAATAATTTGATTTTTCCCAAGCAACTCCAAGTACTTCAGGCTTAAAGTTAATTAAGCCCTGTCAACTTTAGTCTTGTTTATTAGCCAAAAGAGGCAGAACTAATTGAATAGTCGAAACAATAACATAAAATAAAGGTATAAATATTTTTGGGCAAAAACATGTACAATAAAAATGGAATAATGAAAAGTTAAGGTTTAATAAGGTCTCTTTAAATTAGGTATCTCATTGAATGCACAAATAAAAATAACCACACGAGGTCAGCACAGTACACGTTTCTGTTGGGTTAATCACCTAAAGTAAGGGGTTTTAAGTAAAAGCATGTATTAATACACACAAAAACGTACTTTCAAATTTATTACCTCCTTCATAATTGGGTCAATATTCTGGGGAGCTACTGCTGGATTGTATTGTTTTGTGAATATGTACCTAAACATAGTGGCAACAATTCCATCTAAGATGTGGAAAAAAGTGACTAGATTAGTAGGTGGATGCCATATTGCATCTTTGACTGTCCGTTACATAGTGGAGACTTCATATTTCCTGATGTCTGCTGTGGAAAACGTTCCAGAAGAAGTGGTAAACTGGGATGTGGGATGTGTCGACGAGGAACTCAACCCTAGAAGAAAAAAGCAATGTGTTCTACACCAAATAAAGCAAACTGAAACAAGTGCTCAAAACCGAATGTCTGGCCTGAAGGTTTCTGCTCTGAATATCACTGTTGTGTAGGTGTGTTGGTAAAAGTGTCCACAGTATGTTCAGAATTCAGTATGAAGCCAGTTATCACGTGTGAATGCATAGACATAACAGATGCCCCAAGCCTACAGAAAATGGGGTCTAGAACAGTATTTATACACACATGCAATCAGTCTTGCTACTCATTGTTTGCTTGGACAGAGTGGCTTTCTGGAGAAGAATGCTTTCACTCACAATACATTGCCACATGTTGTGTTATGATGTGGCAGTGTATGTCTCACAATTAAAACTAGAGATATGACTTTTTGTGTAAGGCACAAAAATACTTCAACCAGCACCTCACTATAAGCATGAACCTTAATGGTGAAAGACAGTACTGTATGTCTTCTAACATGACAACAGACCACACCAGAATACTGGTAAAGTAACTCAAGATAAGCATATCTAAAACATTTCATACACAACTTAACATTCTGATGAGAAACGCAATAGAACAATACCGATATGAAACGATATGATGAACCAGTAAGAGACTGCAGAGATCTCTGTCTCTCTATGCATTACAAAGTGCTGCAAAGGTGTTTGTCTTCTGGCCATTTAAAAAAAATGTAATGAAAACGGAATTCTAGAAGTGCAATAGTTATTAAGGCTAAGGCTGGACTTTCAATCTATTAAATATATTGCGATCTACTGTCGTTTGTTATTGTTACTGTTGGCCTAATATTTTAAGTAATATAGTGTATAAGCGTGTTGTACAGATTAATCACGGTTGAATTTTAATAGGAAGAAACTATTTTTATGTGGCGCCTTTAAAGGTGGCTTCTCAAAGCGCTTTACAGAACAACAACAAAAAATACACAAGATGTGCACAATGAGAAGAGACAGTGGATTAGGGCAGGAGCAGGTAGGTTTCGAATCTATTTCAATTGTATCATATTGGTTTGTTTCTTCATTTAATTTTAAGCATTTTCTGAAGTGATACTGTGGTAAAAAAACACACAATTCTAAAAGGAGTTAAAAACGCTAATAATGGGGAACGCAGTGCACAAACACATAAGTTGTAGAAAAACTAAGACAGACCTTATCAGGATAAAGTATCAAACGTACGTCTTGCGATACAAAAAAGGAAAAAATATTTAAAATATGTAATATTTTAAGTGTGTGGAGAAAACAGACACATATGATTGTTACAAACCGACTGGCATGCCCTAAGAGGTGGACAGAGTTTTCTCACCTTATTAGAAATTGGATCATTCAGGGTTCTACTAGCAGTAAATAGACACATACAGATAGCACGACTACTTCACCGTCTCCCAAATAAATTGTGTTAATTGTGGGATTCTGGATGCAAAGGGGCCACTCATATTCCCTCAACATCGTTACTAACTCAGAAAAGAGAGAAAGGGAAGGAACGAATACCGTCAGTATTTTATATAGTAAATATTTGAATATTGTCACTAAACTAGGCGACTTTGATTCCCCCGTTTCCTTCTTTTGCCAATGTAATGAAATGAAGATTAAAAAGTAGCTGTTTCAGTCTACTTGAAAATTATTACTGGGAGATTCCAAAATCGGGATGCTTGGACTGTGCTTTCAAACGAGTCTAATTTCTTTTCAAGACAATGATACCTGTCTAACCTTCGAGCTGCGGTGCAATCTCAGATTCTCAGATATTTTTTTTCTCGGTCCTTCGTGGTATAAGGTAATTGTTACTCTTATTTCATTTTTTAGCTCCATATTTTATCTGCAGGATTTCTTTAATCTTCAGCGCACGTTTACGTACTGCATGTCCCGAACTCCGAGCAGTACTAGAAAAAAACAAGGAACCGGATTCCACTAGGAATCGCTATCTGTGTTCTGGCACAAGCTGAAGAAGGTATAAATAAAGCCCATACGTACGCCTATATGACCGCCGTTTCAGTCAAATGAGCATTTCAGATAATAAAAACAGCAATAAAAAATTGTGTTTGTTTCTCAACGGTGAATTTCTTTTTTTTTTCGGGGAATGATAAGCAATCTAAAGGCACTGTCTGTATAGCCTTGTTGAAAGCAGTGATTAAAAATAATCAATTAATTGGTTATTCTACATAAATGGATACTCATACACTCATGCAGCACTGCAGTTTACATATCGCAATGATAATATAAACTAATCATTAACTAATTTTTTGGGAACAAAATATGTTGTTATAATTTTACATTGACGTTGAATTCATTGTAGGACTTTCCATCGCCAAATCTGTTATTTTGTTCATCGGTGCAATTAACAATGCGAAACGATTTCCAAAGCTACTTTGCGAGTTTTGTGATCTCTCCTAAATCTGTTTCATACGCACGTAGGTAACAGAAAATATGTCACTTTATCTAGAAATCACACCGGAAAGAAATTATATACAAGGGTTTATTGTCACTGCTTGACATACAGTAGTTGCAGTTGTAAAAAACAAAGTTTCTGGAGTAAAAACCATGAAAATAGCGGTTCAGCTATTACCGATAGAGGTCAAGGCTTACTATTTTATATTATTCGAACAATCCCTCTAAAATGTAATTGTTTTACTTATAACGATACACGTTTAGAAAATAGTGTAAGTATTAAATAAGTTGATGTCGGCCCTAGAGTAATTCGGGGAGTATACCTATCTTAAAATCTCTTACGTAAAACATACCATAGGTTCAAAGACAAAACAAGCGTGTGTTAAAACGGCACTTTGTAATGTCGGGAATACAAACTGTTTCGGGTTAACGCAGTTTAAGATCAGTCTATTTAACAGGTGCAGTTAATACTGAATGGACAGAACAGGTAGTACAATTAATGCTTTTGTGTCAATTCCATAAACTCGTGCTCATGGGTATAAATTCCACATTAGGCCTACATAAAAATACATCAAATCTAAATTCATAAATTCCACATTAGGCCTACTTAAAAATACATCAAATCTAAATTCATTAGAAATACACTCCAAAACTATTATTCGAAACAACAGATTGGTGCTTAAACAGAAAAAAAAACAATTGCAAGGCAAACTCATTATGCATCATTTTGATTCTATGACACAGCGATGCGTGAATTGCACAGAATTGCACTACAAAAACCATAACCACTTATTCTTGTTTCGTCTAAGTTTAATACTAAATTATTTTGTCCCAGCATGATCGCCAATTTCTTGCATTTTTGTTTTCTGTAGCCTACATTTTTCAACTTGTATATTAAAAATACCACACTGTAATGTGATGTATAATGAAATACAGTATAACTTTTCAAAATTGTTTCTTTGAATTACTGGTTTTAAAGTTCCAAACTCAACATTTAGCTTTGACTGAACAGCATTGATATTCAATGTAGAGTTTACAAAAGGTGGATTTCTACTGATATTTGTGGCCATGGGTTTGAAGAAATTGTTTTATATTATCCTTAAAATGAATCACTTCGCCTTTATGGAGAATTTCCTGTACCAAGACCCAAATATACGAGTGCATTTCCATTTAGGATTTTCTGGAGTCCGAGCAATAGAAACCAGACAAAAGACATACCTTGGCAAATACAATGAAGAGCAATCAATGCGCATAAACACCTACAGTACAACTCATTCAACAGCGTCCACACCTCGCAATTATGTAACAGTTTAACTACAGGCCACCTAGAGGAGAGAAGGGCAGTAGCGAAACAACGTTTCATTTATCAAAATGTGACAACATGGAAACACAATTTAAAATTTTTAAATTAACAGGAATTGGAACAAAGTTAACAACAGCAGGGATAAAAAAATAGAAGATGCCCACAGAGAATTGTGCCCGCTGTTATAAAACGTGTGAAACAATTTAAACATAGATAGCTAAAATACAGTCTCCATCTCATAAAATACGCATTAAAAATTTCTTGGTGATGATCTCTCAGTGGTGATGACACAATAACTGCGCAGCAGAATAGTCTTAAATAGGCTGCTAATGTTTGGACATTAAAGGTCTGTGGCACGGACAAGGGATTATTTTGAGAATATTGAGTTTCGTGTAATACCAACTCCTCCAGTTGGTAATATTTTCTTTTCCATTTATTTAAAAAGTTAGTTTGAGGAATTCCAGTGAGTTTAGTTTTATCAACCTATTTTATTGGCGCCTGTATCTTTCCTCTACTGAAATGTTTTCTTCCCTCTATACAATTTAATATTAAACTGGTATAAAATAGATTCAGACATAATTCGTAGAATGCATAGCACAATTTACATGTCTAGTTTAAAAAAGCATTAAGGACGAAAATATTTCCCGTTTCTTCGGTAACAGCACGATAAGAAAACGAACTTCCCTTCAAATACAGATATTAAGACCATAAAAATGATTAATAATAAGAAGGCCATTTTTATCATCTAGCTTGCTACACGTTGGTAGGTACGCGAAGACATCTAACATCCGTTGGTTTTAGATTGATTAGCCATACTGTAGCACCAATAAATACGCAATAGGTCATTTGCAAGAAATAGATATCTAGTCCTACTTATAAAATGTTTGTGGTCTAAAATTTTAGCTGCTGTCATCATTCTTTTTTCATGTTAGCGATTACATTTCCTGTAGTTCAAGTAAAATGCTGAAAGAATTCTTAACAAGCCCCTGTAATTGCAAATCATCGCGATTTAGATGCTTTAGAATTAAAAGAGGCAATTAAAAAAATCAATAGCATTTCGATGGGGTTTTGTGATTGTAATTAAGTATTTTTTATCACATGGTAATGCGAAATATCTTACTTGCAGAGGCTACATGACCCCGAAACGTCACACGTTACATTTAAAGATTTTTTAATTGAGTAAAAATGTACAAGTTTTCACCATAACAACATATACAACAGTTTACCAATAAACAAACATGTACACAAAGTAAATATTGGGAAGTACAAAAAGTATACACAGACTTGATGAGTTAATAAAATATGAAGACAAGTTCAAGGTATTGTCAAACTATTGTACAACCAAGAACAACTGTGAAATATCGCTTATAATTACACACTACCTTCCCCCACCCTAATAATCTAACAAACATTTAACGTTTTAAAAAGAAAATGAGCCTATTAAATTAGGGCATAAATAGACTTTAAAAATGCGGTTTGCTACTAGGAAGTCTAAATACTCTTACGACCTTGTACAGTTCATTTAACAGGAAAACCAATACACATCACTCTTGTGACCATAGACAACTGCTGAGTAGCAATTAGTCGTTATAATGCTCATTTTGAAATATCAAAATGCAATACAGTAAAATGTACATACTTCCACACGATACAATATCACTAACAGCTACATATGTCTGTACATTTCTTCTCATAATTACAATGACATACACATTTATAAAAATGAGCTCGACTGGGAAACACTTGCAGGTCAGCAGTATTTTGGCATTTTCTTTAAAACATTCCTATTTGGCACTGTATTGGATACAATTCAAAATATGAAATCTACTGCATTAAGACGATGTATCAAGTTCCGGTGTTGTCACATGGTCCTGTGACTTCAAAACAGTTGTTAACTGCGTGACAATTGGGCAACTCCAGATCCGGCAACGTTTCTACAGCCAAACACTTCGGTCTAATGCTATACCAGGCCTTATTTTGTTAGTAAAATGCTAATTATAACTATACAGCTTGATAAATATGGTCCCAGGAAACGTAAAATAAAAAATCAAGCTTGTAGGTTTCACAATTCACACTTAGCAAGGTTTTGATGTTTCCTGATTTGTTTCAGCCAGTACTGCTATTCTTAAAACAGTTTTTTTCCCTCCTGTTTCAGCTTCTAGCTATGCGAGTAGAAACTATAGTAACCAATGTCCTTTGCACAGTTCTTCTCACATTCCCTTGGCGTTAACACCTCGCTTTTCAGTGGGGAGGCAGTTTCAGAAACCGGCGTGGCAGAAGGTGAAATCCGCCTCCGTTTTGCCTGCTCAAAAATCCCCGAATCGCTGGAGTCGATGGACTTAATGGAAGAAGGAGTCTCTATCCAGCTTGATTCCGACAGGTCTTTGGGTTTGGTGTCTTCGGACCCCCCTAGCGGAGAGCGTTCTGTTGCAAGGCTGTCCCCTTCTTCCCCGAGATATGAGTTTGAGGCGCCAGTCCTGCTGCCTGTGCTGTTGGTGGGCCAGCAGGAAAGCACGGAGCTCGATTTACTGCAGTACTGCGGTGGAGTGCGCGCCCCCCAGCCCGAGGGGTCTGTGTAATAACCCAGGGGTCTACCTGAGCAGCCCGCCGTCGGCAGCGGTAGAGCCTTAACTCCGGCAGCTGCGTAAGACAGAAGAGTAGCTGCGTTGCCAGCAAAATCAGCGGCGGCGGCAGCGTCGTATGCCGAGGCGGCAAAGTCCAGTCGGTTGTTGGCAGGGGTGACAAACCATCTCTGCGGGGAAGCCGCTGCGGTCTCCTCTGCTTGCTGCGGGGATAGCAAGCTGTTGCTGTGTGGGACGCTGCGGTCCGTGCCTGGACCAGTCCCAGCGCCAGGGTGGAAGCGGGATTTGGCATAACTGCTGACAAATTGGTCCTGCAGGAAAGAGCCCGCCATGGCGTATCTAGCACCCGGCACTATCTGGGAGCGAGGAGAGTCACTTGGCGACGGTGTCAAACGGTCTATGTCGCAGCCCGTGTAGATCCTGAAGACAGAAGACGAAGACGTCGTGAAAATCGCAGAGTAAACAGGAAAAAAACGGCCCCCGACAAGACATTTAATCATTTATTGTCCTTTCAAAATTAACAAAGCAATTGGGCAAGCCAAAATTGATAGGTCTGCATGTCGTGTGATTCGGTTTTGGAGTGCACCGGCTTCTTCAACTTAAAAACCAGTTTTCTTGTCCATTTAAACTGTATGCATTTCAACAGTATGTACAAAAACGGATAAGACTGATGGTACTTATGTTTTGCAATCTGAGCCAATTCCTGTTAGACTATATAAAGTGTGAGCGACGAGCGTTTTTTCCCCATTAATCATTCTCTTTGAGATTTGTTGTTAACTACTTCTCTGTTTTAACTCTGTGACAGGGAGTTTGACAGTAAGCATGAAAAGCGCTATATAAATAAGTTATTGTATTACCAACTACTTATACCGAAATCTCGAGAAAACCTCAAGTTATATCCCCCCTATAAAACAGTCAACAAATATTTCAAAGATTTAAAAAACGTTTTGGAACAATGTATTTTGCAAACATACAATTGTTGCGTCGACATAATTTAAATATCGTCTTCATTTGTTCTTATCCTATGTATTATCACACAAGCGATAAATGCATACAAAATGGATATTTGAAATTACTTCCTTCGAATTCACTTTTGCGTTTTCCGTTGATTAACGGAGGTGCAAGAATGATTTTTTTCCAGTTCCAATATTACATTGCTCAGCGCTCACTAACTTTTCACACGAAATGCGAAGAACTGGCGTGTAGGAAGTGTTCGCTTCCCCTGTTTATTATAGTTCTTTAAAACAAGTGGCACTGAAACTATATAACCGGAGACAACAATAAAGTGCAACGCCTTTCTCTAAAATATTTTAAAAACACGTTGACAAACTAAAAACATTTTCAAAAAAACGTTTTAACATAATTTGTTTCCCCGCTTTATGGGTGTCATTTTGTGTTTCAAACACAAAGTCGTATCACATTTTGGTCTAATAAAATTTAATATACACGGGGCTCTACACCCCACGTCTTACAGTTAAGTGCAATCAGACAGGCTGTACAAAGATGCGATGCGGTTTAATAATTAGTATAATTTAAAATTTTCGAAAGTTCACAGTCTTAAATTTGCTATGTTATTAGGCCTGTAGCCTAAAGTAGTTTACATGGATCTCTATTTTAATCGAAGCGAAGAACTATTCATTATTTATTTCAATTTAGTTGAATCTCGCGCGATGACGCAACTCCCCGATATAACAATATGCAGGTTAATGAACACTTAAGCAGTAAAAATTATTATTATCAGTCGATAAAATAACACAAAAGACTAATGATACTCATAATCATAAGTCTCGTAATAATCATTATTCACAGAAAATCGTTTTATTTTTAACCTTAAACACGTTAATGCAAACAGGTATATTTGTATGCGAGTGCTTACGGATATTTAACATGCACAGAAATACAAAAGTACAGTAATATATATAATCAAAATGTTTTTAATAGTTTTACTGTGTAGATATGTTAAATTTCTCCCAATATATTTGTATACGCCCAATATAGAACTTATAAAAACACTTGTGAATTTCTGTCAATTTAATATGTTCTTAATGGTTATCACAAACCTGACATTAATCGACTGAAGAATTTGAAATCTCACTAAATAATATAGTGAAATGTTTTCAAGCAATATATAGGCTATATTTGTATAATTTAAAAATAACGTTATGCTACACAACAACAAAATTAATATATTCTCACGTGTCGTAGTTGTCCCGAAATCCTTTTGCAAACGGATTGTGGTCGATTTTCAGTTGCGTAATCTGAAAAAAAAAGATCAGTTTCCTCAGATTTGATCTATTTCTCGTAATATTCAACTGTTAAAAAAACAGCATTCAAATGACTATTTTTTATTGTAGTTGTGTCATAATAATTAACTTTTAATATTTGGAGGAAAAAAAGCATAGTTGCTAAACTGTGGTCTGTCAGTAGGCCGAGTATCGTTTTGTGTTTTAGGGTAATTTTGCATTTAAACGCAATAAACAGTCTCATTCTTTGTTTTTACCCTCTGCCTCCCCGATGTGTTGGATTACCTAGATGATTATGATTCAGATATGCTTATTTAAAAAAAACACACTTGTATTAGGCTACTGCGCTGTTACAGGTGTGAAAGGGATGATCTTACATCGGTGTTCTGATAAGCCGTTACAGCGATGAATTGTGTCTCCGGGAAAGTGAAGGTCTGCACTCTTCCCGGCTGGCTGGTGTCCTCTGTTCCATCCTCATTCACTTCCACTACGTGCAGTCTAGGCTGGTATTTGTGTAGCGACTGCAAAACCACCATCTAAAGAAGATAAATCAAAATCAAAGGGACAGGGTGAAAAAAACGAAGGTATTATATGCACTGTCAGATTCTTTTCGACACTACAATTACATTCGCCAAAGCAAAAAAAAAAGACTCAGAATGTTAGCCTGTAGAGTAGTATTTTGTCAGAATTTATCATTCGAGTATAAATGAAAAAATCCGATATCCTCCTTATTTTACGTGAATCATTTCTGAAGTTTCATAAGCGTAATGTAGTAATTAAGGAAAAACAAGTCATTAATTGAAATAATTCATGTGATTTTTATCTTACCTGACCCGTGTTGTTAGAGGCTCCTTTATTATTTGTTAACTTTAGTTTCCCGAAGGAAATTTCCTGCCGCATCCAGTGAGCTCCCGTGTTAGGAGAATCTGGATGCATATAAACCCGGTTTCCTGCATAAGTGAAGGAATTAATAATTACACAAATAAACAAACAGATACAAATCTTCGATCTTATTATTACTGCATATTCACAACAACATTTGTAGTGTTAGAAGGTATTTCTGCTAAATACATTTAAATCGGCTACGCGCATGCTATCAGTTATATTTTTTCCGGCAGCTCTGCAGTGTGGCGATTTTGGCTACGCGGCTTGACCTCGATTTTTGATATTGAACAGTCAATATGGTCCCTGTTGAGTCCATGATTTTTTAATTAATAATTCTCACCTATGTCTGTTATGAGAGTGTTAATTGGAAGGACTTGCCTTGCACATTTGTGTCCGCTTTGCCACACGGAACCCATTTTCCTCCTTGGAATCTCCAATGGTTGGGGTCGGCCAAAATCACGTCCACGAATATATTATAATGCGCCGTCGGGTCAAGTCCAGAAATATTAAAACTCAAAAATGGAAACATCCGTCTGGAAATAACAAGAAGAGTTTTCATGAACAGTGACCATTTATTATTAAAACGATAAGTCTTGTTTGGATTTTATTTCTCTATGAGTAAAAACGGGGGTAAATTCAAGGGTCTTCGCTCTTACAGCAATATAGTTGCAATACATTTATAACGCTTCAAGAAAACAGATGAATGACAAATAGGAAGCTGCACCTGTTCTCTAAGACATTGCTTCAATATGAGAAAGTTACATTAAAGAAGTAAAAAATCGTAAACAAAGAAAAGTCACTAGGCACTGAAATATCAGTCAGATATTTCTCTCCATCACAGCAGTTAATAATAATATTTACGTTTTAACCAAAACATGTGACCCATACAGACCTGGTGTAAATCATAAGGTCAAAACCTCGTTAATAATAATAATAATAATAATAATAATAATAAATAAATAAAATAATAATAATAATATGGTACTAGTGTAGAAAAACTGAGCAAGTACAACAGGAGATTGATTTTTTTTAATAAATTTGATCATTTTCTCAGTGCATCATTAAATATTTTAAGTGAGCTGCATTTGGTTCATCATGCCGTTGTTTTAAATTGTAGAAAGCAGATTAAAAATAAAGTTATGCATCCAAACCGAATGGGTAAACTAAATCTAGTACGTAGGCAGTTTCACAGTTCGATCGTTTCTATCGGAAGATGGTTTAAAACCTTCGCAGTTAGCATATTCAACTTTTAACAGCGTACCGTGTTTTTCTCTAGTCTCTATCGAGTTCGTCTTCATCGAACGCACGGCCGTCTTAAATCGGGAAACCCAAAATAATGGTCACCTACCTTCCTTGCTTGGTTATAATCATCTCGGTTTGATGCCTGTGGAACTTGAGCCACAGTGCCCTGTTGCACAAATAGACCTGGGCTTTACCAGGAACTAGCCCAGGCTGTGCGGAAGAAAACTGGTAGAACGGTCCTCCTTGGTAGGAATGGCCATACTGCTGGGCGTAAGGGTATCCAGCAGTTGGGTAGCCTTGCGGAGAGGTGTTAGACAGAAGGCTGTTGTATGCTCCATTGGTAATCACTGGGTGATGAGCCATGTATCGGCTCGGACTTCCAATAGAGAAAGCTGGATGCGTTGGTCCATGCTGACTTGGGTAAGGGAACATTGCACTAGGTGCAGCGGAGGCAGGCTGGGGTTGGCTAGATTGAGACAGCAGATACCTTTCTGCCGCAGATCCATCGAAATTATGACGAATTTCAGAGACCCCGTCCAGAACAGGAGAGAGTTTGCTTCTCTGGACGTCCCCCGGTGCGTCCTTGGAGTCAGGAAAATTGTCTGCCTCTGACTGATTCGTCATCCCCCTGGAAATTTTTTTCAGAGGTGAACTTCTCTCCAGGTTGTCAGTGGAGGATATAATAGGATGGTCCTGCAAGGCAAGCTCAGATCCGCCTGAGTTTGGGTAACTGCTGCTCACATTTAGAAATTTCTTGGAGAGCATGATAGATGGTGAGAGGCAATGCTCCAGCTGCATAGCTCTTTAAACAAAAGCGATTCACGCAACCTTTGTGAAACCTCTCCTCGGTTAACTTAACGCCCCAAAAATCTAGTTTGAAAGAAAACGCCTTCCCGTGGTTTGATCTAGTTTTTGTTAGACAGCCGATTAGCCAATTGACACTATGCTGTAATCAGACAAGGTTGCTTTTGATCCTTCTGCCAGCAATGCTAATGAAACGACTTTTGCTATTGGTTCGTTGCTGACAGTAATTTAATTAGACAGACATTAATTACGATAATCATCTGGGTCCTAATCGCAAAGATAGCAAATAGCGAGAGATGCACACAGACGCGATACGGGGTCTCTCTGTGACTATCAAAGATAGTTCTCTTTGTTTTGGACAATTCGATCTTAGAAAGTGGACCCAAATATTTCAAAGTATTTTAAATTAGTCTTGTGCTATTTATCCATTTGTGATATTACCACCCACGCAATAAATGAAATATAAACACACATGCACACATAAAGCCTTTACATAAATGTACATTAAATACATATTTTTCAGTTTATTTTACTAGAATTTTTAATTATTTGAAAATGGTAGATAGCGCATCTGTTTCCCCAAGAGCAAAAGCGAACCATTTTTTCTAGTGCATTTAATCTGTTAAAATAAAAAACAAAAACAATTTATAGGTGACACATTATAGAGGGAAATGTGAACAATATTTACCCATTAACGTAGCAAGAGTAGCAAAGTATGTTTATGAGTGAAACAATTTATTATTAAAATACAGAAGATGACAGCACACTTCATGCCTTAAAATGTTGGTGATATAGCGTGAAATGATTCAGTACCTTTAAAGATGTGTTTACCGGTCCCGTAGCAAATGAATATTTTATGTTGGTACTTAGGACTCGATATGAATCAAAACGCAGAAGTCACCTAATAGAAAATGCATTCACCAAATGAAAAGCGTTAAATACCTCTTGGCTTCCAAGGTATTTTTTGACATTATATAATTAAATTCGCTCTCTGTATATATATATATGCGTGTGTATATACAGTATGAAGGTCGCAGTTAGCCTAGTATAGTTACAGGCTGTTAAGCCGACCGTGGTGAAGCAATACAACTTTAATGCGTTAGAGCATTCCGTTCGATGTTGAAGTACCTCCTTCTTTGCCAGAATTCGTATGACATATATGTATTTTAAAAATCAATTTCCGCAAACGCTGAATCTTAAAACAACAAAATTTTGATTTTTGAAACTGTCTACGAAGCAGGCCTATACATTACAAACATCTGAAATCAAGTTTCAGATGAAAGTTTATGAAGAGTACACATCTAATACATTAATTAGATCCACAAGCACTCAAATAATTTAAAAGTGCCGTTTTATATGGTAAGAAAAAGACAAGAATAAAGCTTGTGGTCAATAATATTTACTCTCGCTATACTCGGAACATTTCGCTTAGAAATCAAGAAAAAACATTTTTAACAAAGAATTACAATCCGGTGAACAGCGAATAGGTAGTTGAGTTTTCCTGAGGAAAAAAAAAATATTCCCCAGCGAATTTCATCTTCTCAGCAGGAACTGGACCAATTATTTTTCTGTGTGAGAGACTTCTTGATGTGGAGGACTGTGACAGCGTTTCTTGCCAAAACTGGAGCAAAACAGATAGCGGACCGGCCAAGGTTTGAGGCTGAACGCTAAATTAACTCAGGAAAAAGTGTTGATTTCTGCATCTAGCAAATGCAAAATATAATCTAGACTTTGCACATCTTAATACATAACCGCAGGGTAACTACAATCGGATGGCTCAAATCAGTGATACCCGGGCTTGCAGAGCAAACTACACGATTTCGTTGATAAAGATTTTTCTCCTATACCACATCCATTGTATCAGCACCTAAACATTCAGAATTTAGTCAGGAAAAGAACAGCACAGTGTACAGTGACTGTGTACTTAAACATTACAACTAACCATACATATCAATACTGATGATGAAATATGTATCTTACAAACTAAAACGAAAATGTAAGAAACGTTTTTCTATTTTTAAATGGTATTTACAAGGGGAACTAATGTTACATCAACAATTCCATTATAACATTCTATGCGGCAATGTAAAAAATCTGCCAAAGCCTTAACTGTTAGACAAAAGATGTAAAGGCAGGACTACATCCTTGACTGGACAGCAGTCTGGCACAGGGCAAACACACACGCTGGACTAATCATAGGCTGCCGTTAATCTAGCCAATGGGTCTTTAAAAACTGGGTGCAACCCAGAACACCTGGAGAAAACACATGCAAACTCCACACAGAAAGCACCCCATTCCAGAATCAAAGCCAGTAGTGCACTTGAGGATGTCTACCTTAGCTGGCACTGTAAAGGATAAGTTTTTTTCCCCTTATAATGACACTGTTGCCATGCACACATGCAATCAACTATGGATTGTCCAGTGAGAAACACTACATTTGAGGAAATGCAAGGTGTAAGGCAAATGATTCAAACCATCTTCCTCTTTATTTCAGCAACTAATTATCTATCTGTGGGTGGACTCAGGAAGGACTTCAAGCCCTCAAGAAGGTGGAACAAGAATGTGAAAGGGTTCCTCACCTTTTTATTATACAACATCCAACTTTTTTTTTGCAACTGCTTAGAGTCTCATTAACATGCATAAGTATTCTGACATCCCAGGCCTTTGTTTCAGAAATAGATTTTAAATATAGTTCACTTTTATCATTCCAAGCTCCTGAACAAAGCTGTTTCTATATAGTCTTGCATCCGAAAAATCAAATGGCTCTTTTAAAACATTTAACACTGATAATGCAGGAAACAGAAAACAATTTTGAAAAATAATCAAAAATGGGATTACTTTATTTTAAAATTCTCAATGTTTCATGTTCAAAGAAATAACCAGTCAACATTAAGCATTGGCAGTTAAAGATCAAGGTTCTGAATTTGTCATCTTTGTCTTTATTTTTAAGAGGTGATAAATATCACTACATACAAATAAAGCCTGATCTTTACAGATATTTCAAGAAAATTGCAAAGTAGCATTCACCTGCACCTGATATTTTAAGAAAACCATGACAAAATAGTATTCTCCTGCACCTGAACCAAAAAACAAAAAGCATTCCACCTAGCATGTAAAACTGACAAACTGTACATTAACTGAAGTTTTGTGCAACATCAGTGATGGGGCCAGACATTTATTCTGAGGGAATTAATTAGCGGCAATATGTTCATAAACATGTTATACAAGTTACTGTTTTTTTTTTTTTTAAAAACTGAAGTAAAAAGTAAAGAATAAGTATGACTTTTAAACAAAGGCTGCACTACTGAAAGACCACTGTGTCCAACATGGCAGCTAAGCACTGCACAATATTTGATGTCATCAGAACGTCAACATGTTCTTCTAAATGACGTTTTGGATCCTGTGAAGAAAGAAAAATGTTATTTGTTAAACATTTAAGTTGCCAAAGGCAACTAAGATGGTTCATTTGTTGTAACAAAACATTTTTATTTTTAACATGGAAAAGCACCTTTACATCTTTGGATATAATTAAAAAATCCAATACATAACTGTTCAGGTGAACATCACATACATTCCAAAAGAGGAAAGTAAGATTAAAAAATTAGCTTAAAAATTACACATACAAAAAGCCCACATCTGTAAAAAAAACCTAAGATGTATACCTAGGGAAATGAGAATATCCTTATTTCTCAGTTTTACCAATTAAAAAAATATCAAAGCAAACTGATTACATTTAAGAAAATGTCTTAAACACCTCTGTTTCAATTTTGCATACAGAATTTAGAACTCTATATGAGTTTCATAGATTATACTTGGAATTCCATCACATATTGTATGGCATGAAATTATTTACATTTTAGTATTTTATTTAATTTAAAAATACTGAGACTCTTCTTAGTAAACAGTAATGCTCATAAAAACCAAATAACTTGCCTGTTTTCCAACATTTTTTATTGCCAGCTGTTCAGGGGTCATCTTATCCTCCTCTTCTACAGCCTAAAATTAGGAACAAAAATATTTAATTTTTGTGTTTATAGTGATTTAAAGATGTTTTGGAAGCCTGTCACAGAAGCATCTTTTAATCATTTCTGGAAATTTCAATAATTTAATTAATTCTTGTACATTTAACACGATCTAAATTCTGCTTAAGGTAGCGAGCGCACTGTTAGTTTTATCAAGGAGCTAAAGCTGTAACAAAATGAAGTGTTACTTGAGGCTTGGTGGTATCACAATGCAAGCAGCCGCAAGCTGTTCTGAAGTGGATACTGATTGTCCATTAGTTTTTTTTCTCACTTGATTTGTAACAATGAAGTCTTTGAATAGTCTCAACATAAAGTCAACTCCAGTGCAATCACTAAGCTATTTGGCCAATAACCGTCTTGAAGGTTAAAAAGTTCAATTTGCTACCATTAAATAAAGGTCTTTATTGATGTGCTGCAAAGGGAAAAAAAAGAAATCTTAATTTAATTGTAGTTAGAAAACAGCAAGTCTGTTGCTACATCACCTTGTTGTAGTTTTTGGCCAACTCAAGCATCTCCTTCACAATCGTTTCATTAAGCTTACAGTGTTCACTGTAATCCTGAAGGGTCAGTCCTTCCATCCAGCTCTTCTTATGTAAATTAAGCAGCATCTAAAAATAATATTTTTAGAGACATGCATGAAATGAATTTTAAAAGTAAATGTATTACCTAGTGTTGTGTGCTGCGGTGCTGAAGGATGCCCACAAAGACTACCATTTATTTTGGGGTTTGGTAATTCTGGAAATCTGGGAGCAAGTCTGAGTAGGATTTAGATCTCCGAGTCTGTATACATGAATGATTTGGAGATCACCTATATGTTCACTTGGAGAATACAATTTGTTTTTAAGAGGCAGAACCAGGTTATAGGGAAAATACATAATATTCAGTAAAGAGCACTGCCTACATGTGATTAGTAAATTGCTTTATTTTAACTTCAGTACTGTGATAATGGTAAACGACCCACCTTTGCAAAAAATTACATCAATTGAAACCAAACAAAATGGTAAATTAGCTGCTAGCAGAGCTAGGTGGGTTGAATTGTTATCGTTTGCAACCCTTTTTATGTTTTTATATTCTTTAAAAGATTCAAACAGTAATCTTATTTTAGGTTTAAACTTAGGTTTATTGTTTAAACTGCATCCTATTTAACTAATTCAACATCTAAACATCTTCTGTTGTGAGGTTTGAATGCATCAAAATTCATAAATATGGGCTCTGACTGTTAAAACAAAAATCAATTTGATAAAATGTTCCTGTCTGTTCCATAGTTTTGAGAAATAACTCCCATTCAAAATCAGTACAGAGAACACAAATGTCTCTTGTTACACTGTCTAAATCTTCAAGACTCAATAAACCTTACATTAACAAAATCTAAAAATAGTACAATGAAGAGACTACAAACCTTCTGTTCTAGTTCATTTTTCCTGTAGTTGATGGTAATTGAGTAATAATGCCTGTTCAATCCATGGATTAAAGCCTGCAAAAGAAACCGAGGTTTAAGTAATGTACAGTGATAGATTAAACAATTATGAAAAACATTACATTAAGGTTGACAGCTCTGTGGACTACAAAGGAAACAATTTTTGAACATGATTCTCAAATATCACAATATATTAAAGTTTTGATATCATTCAGCCACCTACAAAGTACTATTAAGATTCTTAAACTACTTTATCAAGATTCAAACATGAATTGGAAACCCCATGTGTACTGATTTTAGAGTGGAAAGAATTTGCTTTAATGTGCAAGAATTTAATTTTGATTTAAAATGTGGCTTGCAATTTTTTTTTAGAGTACCTAGTGCAAACCAATTAATATTACTTTAGGATACCAATTAAAAGTACCACATGTTACTTCTTAGTGACCACAGTGGTTATATTTAAAGTGCATCACACTGTTTGTGACAAAGGCTATGTAGGGTTTCAAATCACATGGGTAAACCCTGCAGGTCAATTACATTAGCCAACATCTTTTAAACAAGTGTTAGAGGTAAAGAGAAGAATGACTTCATTCAGACAATGTGCATTGTTTTATTTAAATTGAAAAGACAAAAAAATATTTTTTTTTCCCATTGGATACATTTAAATGTGCAAAACTCTTTGTATGATATTCCGGCACAGGCTGTGTGGAACCACAAATTGTTTATATAATAATGAAGAGGTCTGAAGCTATAAGGTTAACGAGAGAGGTCATTACAGCTGTGCAATAAGGTCCAGTAATCTATTCTCTTGAAACATACAAGCATGGACTTGCCTATGCCCAATCAAGAGGCCAGACCATTTCCTACTCATTATGGTTCACTTTAACATCCACAGCAGACCTGTAGTTAAGGCTGTTTTTTTTTTTCTATACCCACTGCAGGCAAGGGAACAATTCAGTTCCATGGTTTATTTGTCTTACTTTTAAAAGTTATTTGCATTCGACAAAGCTAGTTACACAACTAACCGAAACGGAACCCAGAATCTCGGAGGAACACCTGTAATTATTAATGACAATGCTATCTAAACCTCATGGTTTTTTTTGGATGGGGAGGGAGGTAGTTGCAGCTATTTGTTTACTCATATGTGTTTTACTGTAGACATAACCATTAACTTTGAAAATCTTGATAGAAATCATTGGGCAATAATAAAAGTGGAGATTTTCTTACCATGTTAAATTAGCTTTATTTCTGTACATCAGTAGATCACAGAATTCTAATAACGACATACCTTACTTACCTTTTATTATTATTTGCAAAACTTGCAATCTTTTTTAGAGAGCACATTTTAATTGAACACTAGATGCAAATATCATTCCCTAAATACATATTATATTGGTAATAACATCTTTGTAATCAATAATAATTAAATCCCATATTGAGTGGACATTCCTACATTTAACTTCCTCATTCTATAAAAAACACAAGGTTAAGATGAAATAATTTTAACATTAATTCATTAAACCAATAAATATCATCCCAAATATAATTGCTCAGTTTCAGAAATCATCCATTCAAATGTGAACAGTTCAAACTTACTATTGCATTACATAAACCATTAACACGCATTATTTGGCAGAGTGGTTTAAGGCACAGCTTAACTCTTAAGAGCTGGTTCACTGAGCATGGAATAGAATTCCACTTATTACCAACATTCACACACCACCTACTTCTCCCTTTTTGCTTAAAGCAGGGTTTACTGTAAAGTTTTAGAAGAGGAAACCACTGCTCAATTCTGTTAATAAAATAGAGATATGCTTGTATTTACCAGGCTAATATCAATTACACAATACAAAACATAAATAGCACGTTCATCATTTCATTATGGATATCAGAATTTTATGGCAGTTGTATCAGTACATAAGAGTACATCAGTGAGTTACTGGATGACTTGCGTATAAGCACCAAGCCAGAGTGTCTAATCATATTTTTTTCAGCATTCCCTTTAGAAATGATAAATATAGCAATCCAAACATTAACCAAAGCTTCTATCCAACCTTTCCAATTTTCTTTCTTACCTGGATGGATGGCTTGTTTAAATGACCTAGGTTTGATGTGGTTTGCCTTGGTTCATGTCCCAGAACCATCATATTGGCATTGATCAGTCTGAAGGCATCAATAACAACCTATGAAAACAAGATGTAATGTCAAATGTGTTCACAAACTGCAAGCAAAAGGGCAAAATCCACAACACATGCACATCTGCTTTTGGATATCTTCCAGATAATTTTAATGAAAAAACTAAAACAGAAGGAATTTCCTGCTGATCGCACCATAGGAAAAGTGCCATTTAAATTAGTATTTAAGTTGACAACAATTAATGGCAATTTTTGTGCAGGCCTTGTTCATTGTTTTAAATATTCAAGAAAAAGGTATGATTTTCAATGTAGGCTTCTATGCGACGCAAAATTGTATGGCAATGATTTCTATAGCTTATTGTTCCATACATGTTTTTCTACCCAGGTCTAATTTAATCAATGTGAATGACAAGGAGAGAAAAAGACTGAAAGTGAGCACTGGCTTAGGGAGTTTATCTAATGCCCAGTACTGTCACATCAAAGGCATGATCACTATACTCGAAATGACAACAAAATTATAGCCAGTAAGGAATGCAGCCCTAGTATACTGCTCAAGTCAGATGCTATTGCTTTTTCTGACTATAAAATATTCTTCCATGTCTGATGGATAAACATGACCCATCAGTGTTGTAATAAGGGCTCTGCAAACCCAGAGAAGAGTAAAGCCAAGGTTATTTGCGATTCATGACAGGTAGTGGCTTATATTACAGTGTCACTAAAATTTTTATGTGAATGCATTTAAGATTGCCTCTAAGTTATTTATGTGATGTTATTGAAATACATTTTTACAGACTTTATTTTGAACTCATATTTATGACAAAATAAGAGCAAATAAACATTCAGCATATATTTTTGCATCTTTGCTTTAAAGAAGGTGGCGATTTCAAATTTGCAGAAATGAACTAATAACTAATAATTTCCCACATTTACACAAATAGTATTTACATGTCTTTCCTAAATCTGGTTTGCTATTGTCACAAAGGATCAGTCTCTAATGTGGAAAGGAAAGCCAGTGGTCTACGGAGGACTGCCTGGACAGTTGTGGGTTTTAAACCCTTATTAGCTTACTTTCCCGAGATGAAGGTACTTGTTGTCCCTAGAGATCAGCTTCTGTTTCTCATTATTTTACACCTTTTAATGCTTAATAGCGGACATCTTTAATAAAAGGATTTTAAAATTTGAGGCCTAGAAACAACATTAGTTTGATATCAACAGAGTCATATTTTCTAATTGACAGTCAACAATTTCAGTGACAAAACTGAAATCTCCCTTCTGTGATGACAGGTGGACTAATGTCTCATTCTCTTCAATTCAGTTTATTGTCATATGCAATGAAATGCTTATTTGCATGCATGCTCCAATACAAAGACATTAAGGAAACACCAGAAACAAACACAGAACAGCAGCAGCAACACATAAACATAACATCCACCACGGGACAAGTCAGGTTTTCATCCTCACAATTTCCATTGTGTATTCAAAGAGTAAGATACATATAGGATATATAAAATGGAAAATAATTCTGGTAATAACTTGTGGTTTTGAAAGAACTGATTATTTTTAGTACTGGGTACAGAGCATGGTGAGATTAAGAACATGTATGCAAAAGAAGAAAATGGATTACAACATGCATGACATAAAACGGCTCCCATTTAGAAGCAGCAGGTGCAGTGCATTGATTAACCTAAGCCAGAGAACCCCAGGTTAACTCATCTGTTCCTACTTTCCAGACAAACCTTGAATTCCTCTGAACTTTGATAATGACACTTTTGGGTTGGTGTAGTAGATTTTATTTAACCTCAGATACTCTGGCTACATTCTTTCCGATTCTTATTTTTCTGTGTAACAGCATCACATAACAAAAAAAAAATATTTCTGAACTTTTTCCCCCCCCACCTAAAGCTCTAGTGCTGAATATTACATTTAAAGACATCAGAACCTAAACAACTACTATACTGTCATCTTGCATTTGTTCATGTATTTTTCCAGAGAATAACTTATTTACATGTACCATATAAAATAAATTTCTGTTATCTGGTATGAACAATGTGACTAAAATATTACAGTCACAGAATTCAAAATATATGGACTAAATGATTTCCTAGTACTGTCAACAACCACTTAATATATACATATGCAATATCTGCATGCTCACATTTTCATTTTAATCTATCGATGTAGTATAGCAATACAAGACCTGCACTAATCCTCAGTAAATGAGAAATTAAATTATCACCAACAGTCTAATTTCATAAAAATGAATGATTTGTTTCATTTATTCTATGTAGTTTAATATTAACCTACAACCTGATGTTAGAACACATTAACTTGGCAAATGCAAGACAAAAATAGTTAACGGTGAATTCTGTATTACTAATTGCTTTTTTTGGAGCAGAGAATAAAATAAAATGCCTCATTAATGTCCAGTGTACTAATGAGGGGAGGGTGAAGTAGGTGTTAATGATGCCACAGATGATTCTGTAACAATTCAGGTGGAGAAACTGTTGTGTTGTTGAAGAAAACTCATTTAAGTATTACAGAAATTCAGCACAACTAACCCAGTGCATCCTGGACTAGTCAACACAGTTATGACAGAAATATTTTTACCTAGTCATTTGTCCATAGAGGCAAATATAGTACATATAGTAAAGGGAAAAAAAACAATGATGGCCTTCTCATTGAGCACAGATTTGATGCTGCATTTGAAAATCTGTGATTTCAGCAGCAACTCTTGTATTCACTACTTAATGAGGCAAACACTAAACATAATGCACTCCAATGAAATGGCATTTCCATCATAAATGTCTACAAGTATAATCAAGGTACAACGATAAAATAATTCTTAAAGCAACATGCAGTCTGTTTGGAAGAATGTTTACACTTTTACACATTTCATAAAATATCAGAATATATGGCTGTTTGAAACCAAATGCCTCATTACCAGTTTGGTTCTCAACACCTCTTTTCCAAGTACACACACAAGCAAAGACAATGCTAACTTTGAACCAAGCCTGGTCTTACACGACTTGCATATTGATAGCTATGGTAACTTCACATGGAGAGTACCATGGAATAAAAGCTTCCTGGTGAGAGCACCAACCTGACATCTTAAGATAAATATATTGGGATATTAATTATTTCTTATCTCTAGAACTGCCAATTATTTTTACACACCCACCCTATTTGGAATAGCCAGTGGTGTGTTTATTCATCGCTCCTAGCTATGAACCCCATGACTGCACACATGGGAGAAGAAGCAAGTTTAGGCAGACTCCTCTGACCCACCCACCTCTAAGCCATCCGTTTTTTAGCACATCTTTTAAGGCAACACAACCCCATACCAGAGGTTCATCACTGGCTGTAGGAGAGACATGTCCCTCAGCTACAGCACCACATGCCTGTAAGTACCCAGGAAACCACAGAGGTCACTGCCTTGCAGAGAAGTTCTGAGTGACTAGTGCCATCCTACTCTCTATGTTGCTCAGGTAAAGGCCCAGGCTCGAACCTGTAATCATTGAGCTCAATCTGCACTTGGGTGAGTGCCTCTACTGATGAAACACTTGGGATGCCCATCATTTGTTTTTAACAAATCTGAGCACATACCTTATCATTTTGGATAGAAGTTTTCAGTTCTTAAATTGTAAACAAACCTCAGCTACTTTGCCAGACCCAGACTGAATGTGTCTTCCTGTAATCTACAGCACGGTGAGAAGCCATCTTCTTCGCACCAGCTGAAGCCAAGCGACGAGAAATGTCAGTAACTCCACCTCCAGCCGGGTTATGAAGCAAGAGTTTCACAGGCTAGATCACGTGCTACTCAGCAGAACAGCCAGTGGAAAACCAACAGGAACCGTGTATACAGAGCCCCATGGAGGTTAATCCTTTACTGTAAAGTCACACTTCAGAAGCCTCCTTAGTTGTTGTATGACTCAAAAATCCACAGAAAAAGTAAACAGGTCCTTATGGTATTTACAGGATTTCTTTCGTTTTCTATTTTGAATCTTTAATTTAAAGGATTATCTTGGCTGCTTTGTAATGGACATGTAAATGTTAAGGTACTTGAAAAGTGTGAAAAGTTAATAAAACAACTCCAGTCCACTTTCAGCTACAAAAAAAAAGATGTTGTCAAATATACTATGTAATTCAAAGATGTGGCATGAAATATAATTCTATTGTAGGCAAATCAAAGTATTTTCAGCACTCTGTGAAACTCCAGAAACTTGATGTCCTAGTAATACAGTTGTAATAGGAGTTAACTTATGTAAATAAAAATTTCAATGTTTTGCACACTAAAACCGAATTTTATAAATATAGCAAACAGAACATGTAAATAGTATAAATAAGTGGATGTTCAGAAATTGTCAATTAAATTATTTAGAAAGAATGTTTCTAACCTATTACACTTAAAAACAAAAACGGAAAAAACTCAAAATTGAATTACATTTTTCATTTAATGGCCACCAACAGGTTTACCTGTTCCACACAATATCTATTAAACCAGGGACACGAACATTTTTTTAAACGAATCGAAAGATATTATATCAAAAATCACAAAGTGGAGAAAAGGGCTAATGTCCCATCTAAAACTTCTTTTATCACCTGCAACTGACCTGTTATCAACTGTTCAGTTTGTTGCTGGTTTCTTTAATAATTAAGGGAAACGTGTGACCTTGGAAGTGCAGCTGGGGTTTGCGACCATTTTGTTATTTATGCTGCCATGCACTGTCAGACATCTACAAGTGAAAAACATCATCTACTGTCCCTGGTAAGCCCATGGCATAAAAAATTCAGGTAAATCTTACTTTTTATGCCATTTTTGATGAAAAGCGCACAGAAATGAAACTGACTTATGCCAAATGAATATCACTGAATCGCTGTGATTGTGGGGTTGATGTTTGTAACATTGAAATTATTTATAAAACATCAATTTTAGCTTAAGAAAAGCAATGCCATGAAGTGTGTGCATTTCCTTGGTCTCCTTAGAGATTTTCCACATATTTGGCCTCAAACCTGAAAGAAAATATCTATATTGCAACAATATTCAGCATTTCTTCTGTAAGGAGGTCAAAATGTTACACTGTTTCTCACACAACTTAGACATTGCTATAGCCCTGAAATCTGCATGCAAAGCTTAGGCCAAAAGAAAGAAAAAGAGCATTGAGATTTTATTTGCAAACTAATTTAGCAAATTAGATGTAACTGAAAAAAGATTTGACAATTAAAATGTATTTATCAATTATTAGCAGAGGACAAATAAAAAATAATAATAATGTAAATAGTGCATTAATATCTCACAATGTTAAATGATACACAACATCTGACTGGTTTAAATAAAATGTCTGAAAATTGTCTGAGCCATTTCTGATGATGACAATTAGGCAGTGCAAATCAAGCACTAAACCAGTAATTAAATTATAAATCATTTTGTATAAAAAGCTGTTGCTTATTGAAATGAAAAAAAGACCTTGTGGAACAGTGTGTCTAAAACCTAAGGACAGCACAGAATGCTGTTTTGGAATCTGAAAAGGGAGTGAACAATAGATTGATTGCCATATTACAACCGTAGACTCAATTAAAATAGCAGGCTGAAATCACAGTCGAATGAGAAAGTCATTAAAAATGCAGCGTGAAAAGTGCAGCCTGAGGATTATCGCTCAAACTCATGTTTAATTTATAGAGTTGCAACACAGTCAGTCTTTTTTTATTCTCAAGCAAAACAGGTTTAATACCAAAATAATTGTGGCAGATAAAAAAAAAATCAGTAGTGTGATATTATGAAAAGGACCAGTAGAGAATCCATGGAGAAAAATATTTTAAATATTTAAAAATTAGGCGAAAAAATAAAGCAATTGAGAATAAAGAAAAGCTTTCTGTTTAAGGTCTTTAAAAACAGACATCTGTTGTGCTAAGGCTTTAATGATGTATCATATACATCATTTTTGAGTACAGACATGAAATACAGTTAATACAGAAAATGTTTTCACCAATACTTGTGTAGAAATTAGATTAATATCTCAAAAAATATATAGTAAACCATAGGGGTACATGCTGGAACAACACGCCCCAGCAGAAGTTTAATGCAGTAAAGCCCTAAGTCAATTTCTTTATGGGCTGCAGTCTTTCTTATTCACCCTCCCAATGGCAAAGCAAAATCGAATTGCCTCTCACATTTAGAGACAGCTCTGTGAAGGTGATAATAGAGCTGCTCCCTGCTGTCTGGAGGCAGGAAATAGGAAAATGGCATATGGGGCCAAAATAGGAATAGAAAAGAAAGACGACCAAACAAGGGGGAAAAAGAAATAAAGGTTAACATAATCCAGAATTTTATCAAGATGAAGAATGGTTATTACTGCAAACCTAAACAGTATATCAAATCCTAAACTATCTATTTTGAATACCCATCAGCAATTAAAACACATTCACACATTGTTTAAATCCAGTAGTGCTCCTTATTGAGTTGGAGAATAATATTAATTTTATAAATGAAAAGAATGTTAAGCCTTACTCAGAAATAAAATAAGGGTGCATGCAGGATTCCTTTCACTATGAACTTAAATAGACTAAAATTACAGTTTGCATTTTTTTTTCAAACTAGTAAACAGCATTACAGTACAATGACATTTTTTAAAACATATATGTTGTGAAATTAAAATTGAAAACACAGCAGTGCCAAAATCAGAATGCCTCTATATAAAATATATGCACTCACCAAACAATGCGACACGAAAGACTTAAACAACTTAGTTTTCTTGCATGAATATGCACAGATAAAAAATGACAGTACCTTTCCTTTAACACTCTGAATAGGGTCCACTACTACAGCAACAGCCCGCTCTGACAGGGCTTCAAAGCTCTGCTGAGTGTTGATATCCACGCCAGACAGCCAGCACCCAAAGCCAGGGTGACTGTGGTACCAACCAACCACCATCTCTGGCCTGAAACAGACAGGGCATTGAGAGGAAGAGCCTTAACTGTACAGAGAATGAACTCCACACTCAAAATGAAAGAGGATCTCAACAAAATGGGTATAAATTGGGCAGGGTACAGGGAAACACAGGTGTGAAAAAAAAACATGGGTAAAAAAATGCTTCTTTCATCATGCCATAGTGAAAACATGAAAATGAAGAAAGTGCGACAAAGGAGTGTTATCATTAAGGGGATGTGCATTAGCAGTGGAAGATCATGCTTTCAATTTTTCACCCTGTTACCACACCTTCTCTGAGCCAGTTTTTACCCTTTCAGCACTTGAGACTGAATATCCACCCTTTAAATATCAATTAAATCAGCAGTGGGACTAAGAACTCCGTCAAGAAGCAATTTGCACTATGTTGCTGGGCTGCTGAGCCTTTTGTTCACATTAATTTTGAAGTTTTTCACAGTAAAGGTATTTGAGCAAGCAGATGACAACTGTTGAAGGGCATAAATGGTATAACATATGACTATAATACTGTCTTATGTCTTCATAGTAAAAAATACAAATGCATATTACCAGGCAAGTGCACACACACAAATTAGCAGCTACAAAAAATGTTAACAAATTGTACTAATATACAATAAAAATAATGCATATTTACCTTCCAGTCTGCTTAAGCATATCTAACATTTTAGCTTGAAAGACAGGGTCAACTGCTTCAACACTGACTCCCTGTTTAAAAAAGCAATTTCATTAGTCCTTTTTTAATAGCCTATAAAACAAAATTCCCCAAAAAACTTGTCCCCCAGATCTGAATGAAACGAATGTGTATGAGAATAGAATAGTGTATATGACTCCTTCACAGTGTCACTTTAATACCGCAATGAAGGAAGTGAATAACACTACAAATGGCTAACAATTTAGATTTATATTGATACATCTAAATTGGGCACATCTTTTTTAAGAGTAAACTGCAAAATTACAGCAACCAATTACAGCACACCTCAAAAGATTAAAACTAAAAGAAAAATTACCCTTAAAGTTACTAATGACTGCTACACATAAGTGTTTTGATATCCCCATTTTTTTTTTAAAAGGCACATATGGTACATATGTCAAACAGCTACATATGCTGATTTATTTTACTGTGTGATGAACAGACAAAAGCTTAAATTTGTGGACTGATATTGTGAATGCCTCTGCACTTTTACTCTAGAAATGATTACTATAATAAAAAAAGAGTACTCACCGTTCCTGATTGAGGCATCGCAAATACATCAATCACTCTGACGGTGTAGTCATCCACAAATTCCCCCAGCATCAAACCCATGACTTCCATCGGAACACCAGCCCGCCCATGTTTCAACATCTGTGTAATAAAAGATTACAGTAATGGAAAGATTTAAAACGAGTTCTAAACATTAGCAAACAAACACAATGAAAATGCATCTTACCTTACTACAATTTTCCTACAAGTAATTATAAACAGTGGTTAATTAAGTAACCTGTTTCTCAATCAATATCACGTCATTAATAGTTGTCAGAGCAGCAGTTAAAGACTTTTAGTGCCACATGTCACCGGCACTTTTTTTCTTTAAAGCAGCCTCCAGGATAATTTGAACCTGACAAGTTATCACTATAATGCGGAGGTGACATGACACGGTCTTCAAAGGCAAAATAATCAATGTGAGCGACAAAGAAACAGAACCAACAGTGATTTTGAAGTATTTCACTTAGTAGTTCTTAAGCATAACAAAACGAAGCATCAAAGTTAATAAAGCAAAATAAAAATAAAAACTACTTTTTGATTAATTATTTTGTGGGTTTCATGAATATTCATTTTCTTACCTTCAGCAACGCAAGGGAAGAAATGTACACTTGTTCTGCTGTATCTACTGCTGGGGCATCGGTTGGAGGACCCTGAATGGAAAAAAAAAACGCATACTTTCTACACAATTTCTAGGATTTTCGTTTAATACAGAAAGAAAACTGCAAGATTTAAAATGCTATAGTTTTGAGATACATAAGACAGCTTATATACTCATTACATGGTGGTTTCCTTCTCTGGTTATAATGGGAGATCAATTTCCCTCTTGAACTATCTCTGGATAGGGTATCTAATTCAAAAACAGTAATACTCCTGTATCATTTCAATCATGTGACAGAAACTTTAATTCCACTACTGTTACATTAGGCTAGGTTACATTTTCAAGAGTAATAGAAAGGGGGCAATAAAATATATTGTAAATAAACCTTTTTCCTTGTACTTAAAATGAAATTTATATATCTAGCACATTCACAAATATGAAATGAATTCTTGGATAGTGAGATACCGCTAGTTTTAATTGCATAGCACTCATGTACAGTATGGAACATATTCATACACAACACAAGCCATTATTGGTTATACTGACAAGCTTGGTTTAAAAGCTGTGTGTAGGTATAGTATTAAAAACAAAAAGTATCTAATCACCTAGGCTAATACACAGCCTGCCTAGTGACGTAAACCACTGTCATTTTCCCTTTGTCAAAAGTCTTCGATTCAGCAATTATCTGTGCGATTCTAATGGTGGTGTGAAGTAAACACCACTGGGCTGAGTAATAATCAACACAGCAAACAACAATCTTCTTGGCACTAGCAGTTTGAGTTCTAAAGATAACTTGCAGATTAGGGCACTGGGAACGCTTTGCAGGTATCTGCCACAGGTACAGCAGGAGAGAATTGTATTCACTATCCCCAGGTAGAAAAGCTGTGAACAAAATACACAGCTATTTGTCTTGCGCTAAATTAAAAAAAATTAACACAATTTCTTCCAGATCATCAGTACACTGTCAGACACTGCTAAACATGTTTTTGTACAAGTTTTTATTCCACTTTTATTAACAAATGCAATGTGTCCTTTATATAGGCAAAAATGAAAACAAGATGAATTGCTTTGTCTTCTAACAAGTCTGACTGTAAAGCTTGACCTGATTTTGCTCACTATGGTCTCATAACTAGGTTTTCCTCCAAATTTTTACAAAATGCCACATTGTCACATTTTTCCATTATAAAGTTTCATTTTTGCACTTTCTCGTGCCAGAAGGGGAAAGAGTAGGGGGCGTTGTTTGGAAGAATACTGTAGCTACTCTAGGCATAAGAACTTGAAATTAGGTCGGATTTCTTCCCCTTAAATGTGTAAATGTACATATGAGCTAGCATTTCAATTCGGAATATGTCTACACTTCAAAACCTCATTTTCTCTCCATCTTGACAGCATCTGCTCAGGTACTAAGTGGGATTGTGTACAGAGAGTACATATGTAATTCTACACAGCCTTATGCATGCCAGATGAAATCTTGTGGTTTTACATTTTCTGACATTTGGGGAAAAAGGTTAATTATTTTGTCATAATAGCTGCAATGCAGGGTATGTCTGTGATGCATTGTGAGTCACTTTTTCACAATCTTAAAATACAGTGAAGTGATAATATAGGCTTTCACCACTTTTTATTTAAAATGCATATCTTAGTTTTTCAAAGTTTCAAAGAATCAGTTAAATTTCCTTTTACTGGTCAGAAATTACAGTGAGATCACTGTATAGACTCCAGGAAATGCTTGTGAAACCAAGGAATCAGATGTAAAAACAACGCTAATTTGTAATACAAAGTAGCCTAAAGAGATTAAAACCAACAATCAAGGTCGTTGACGAAAGCCATTTCAATGATAAAATAATCAGCTTTACAGTATACACAGGATTTAAAAAGTGCAGAACCTCCCAAGTTGCTCAACTGGTAAATGTGCTCATCTGAGCATGGGGTGAGCTCGATGATCACAAGTTCAAGCCTGATTCACGTCACTAGCCGACTGGCACGATCCCGCAATCGGCGGTACACAATTGTCAAAAGTAGGTGGGATTAGTGAGAACGCTTGATTCACAGAGATCACTGTAGCCACCTAGATGCGTACACGCATGTGGTGCTATTGGTGAGGGCTGTACCTCCTGTACTGGGCTATGACAAGTCAGAAGTGTTGGAAGCCAAATGTCTCATCGGTAGGCGGCTTAGAAGAGCCTGCCTTCACTTTCTCATTTTCCTTTCTTCTGTTATGGAAATTGCGGCAACAAGTCGAGAAAAACACACAATTGGCTTGTTTAGATTGGAAAGGTATCATAAAAATAAAGGTAATTCATTTAAAAAAAAAAAAGAAAATAATGGTCTTGTACATGGACTAATCACTGCACATGCTTGGACCGACCGGGAGAATTTTTAGTCAAAGGAATTTTAATACCAAACCAAGAACAAGAACTTCTGAAGACTAGCTATTAAAACGGATACAAACATTACTGATTAAATATTAACCAGTAATGGGTTTGTAGATGTTGTGTGTTAATTTCACTAACATTTTTGAAACATTCTATTTTTGTCTTCTATCTTGTGTAAAAAAAACACAAGTCACTTTTTTACTATAAGGTTAAAAAACCTTTAGTAAATAAAACCACAAGGTATAAAGAGCCCCAAACTTTATCATATAAATTAATCTTCAAAAGGTTTTACATCAAATTATTTTCAATATTATGTTTAGCACCCTAACCAGTAAAGCTCTGCTTTATTCAAATGTAAGTGGATAAACAGAAAATTCATCCTCTAATGCCCTTTTCCAGGGCAAATAGAAAGTTACAGATTTCAGGCTAAATGATACATACGTTGCTCATTTTAAGTTAAATATTTATTAAGTCTAATATGTACTTGGGTTAGATTTAAGCAAAAAGTCAAGATTCTGACTTCCTAACCATATATGTGGCAGAAGAAGTGATTCACCATCACATCCCCTTAGAACTGGCTGACGATTTCACGGCATCCTTCCTAATTGTTTTCGGACTGAGGAAAAGTATAAAATTCCTTATCCGTACACCTTGGCAAAGTGTCTTCATGGAATGCTTATACTTATTCAATTTTCAATACGGAAAGCTTGCATTTTTCCCAGCTAGTTAACTGGTGGTCAATGCAATTTAAACAAAACTAGACAGACTTGTTTAAGAGATCAGAGGCTGATACCGAGCTTGAAAGAATTATTTGCTATTAATAGTGTTAATACATTTAAAGGTAGTACGCATTAAGAACAACATTTGTGCTTTAGGTCTAAAGCACTAACTGCTGCTTTGGGTCTTCATTCAAGCACACTTTTCACCAGAAAAAAAAGCTATCAATTTAGAAAGCTAATTAAAATACCTGTTTATTCTAAGCATTAAATAGCAAACGATTAACATTTTAAAATATACAACTCATGCAACTCAAATGCTTGATAAAACCACAAACCACAAAGACAAAGAAACAGCATGCTCATTGGCACAAGAGTGATAGATCTCCAGAGGACTGATTAGACAAACAGAAACCAGCAACATTACATATGGTATGCCATTTTCACAGCTTCAGGATTAAGAAACGTAAAATGTTTCCTCTCACCAAGAAAGACTGATGAAGCCAGATTTACAATTACTCTGACTGCCTTGCAAAAAAAAATGTAATGCCTTCTCAAATTTCACAAAATAATCGTTTACTTAAAATAACTTCAGAATCTGTAGCACTTTTTATAAAAGGACCGAATATCATTTATTCTTTCAAAAATCATTGTCATCATCAAGATCAAGCAGCATGGCTCATAAAATATACTAGCAGATTCTGGGAGAAAAACTTGGGCATTAATGAAGCCCTCCACCCACTACTGTGAGGAAGTGTCAGTCAGTAAACTGGTCTGCCAGCATGGCTTTAAACTTTGCCCCAGCCAGATGGTTTATTAACACTCTACTAAATAGCTGGATTTGTGGGTAAACCTTAGTAATACAGATCACATCTATATATACAAGCTACATATATCAAAAAGATAAATTGCCTTAATTTGATATCATAATACATTTTGGAAAGCATGTTTTTCATTTTTTCCATCAGTGGCTGAAATGATAAGCTTGCTCTTAAATATTTAAGTAAAACCACTAGAAAGAGAATGTGGTATTTGGACTGCCTGAAGCTGCTCTTGTTGACAAAGTGTTAAGAAAAGGCATTTGTCATCGTAACAGCACAAAGCTAGCACCTCAAAGTGTTATCCACAAAGTCCTTCTCTGCAAATTTGTTAACGCTATTAGATAGATTACTCCACCTTTCCCCATGGTGTGAACCGGTATCAATTATTGAGCCATCCTTTGATTATTATATTTTAATAAAATACCTGCTGATTAATTGTGAGCCAAGGTGTTATTGTGAGACTGGGTCATTGGCACTATTTACTTTACACTCACATGAAGCAGCATACAATGATTATTTTATTAATACCAAGACGGTTGCAGAATAGGAATGTCCACAGTGCACACTTCCAAAGGTGTTTCTGCATTTGCTCTATTTTTTTAATCATTAACCTCTCTAAGCACGTCTACCTGCAAAAGGGACTCAAAGGAACACGATGCCCATTGTGATTTTCACCTGGTGTGTTGGAAAATTCACACCCGCCTAAAGTGTTGTTTAGCGCACCAGTCCAGTGTTACAAACATACATGGAAAAGCACATAAATGCATAAGAAACCACTCGGAAATAATCAGTAAGAGATGTAATACTCCACCAGAAAAAGAGAGAGTAATGTCTTCCTACTTTGGTGAGACTAAAATGTTTTAAACATATCTCATTATGTCTTTTACTTTTTTAAATATGTCTAGTTCTTTTCCCTATGTCTGACATTTATCAAAAATACTGGTCATGTAGTTAACTACTGCACAGAGTTTCATGACAGCCTTACATTTTGTTATTTTTCTACAGAGTGCATATTTCTTTTAAAGAAAATAAAGATCTAAACCCAGCCTTTCCATATCTACACTCCTCGTCATTTGATTGGAAAAAGGACATTTCCAAAATTCTGGCTCACACAAAATGCATCTCATTCTCATGAAGCAGAAGATAATAGTAGATTTAAATCTTTTAAAGTACTGAATATTCAAAGAGCAAAAGCGGAAAACAAACTGCATGTAAACCAATTCCTCCTCTCACTGCTTCTGTGATATTCAGAGGCAACCTGTTATTGGAGGTGTTAATTGGCAAATTCAGTACAAGTCAGGAGCATGTTCCCTGTCGTCCTAGCCCAGCAAGGCTAGGTCATTAAACTGGAAATGAATTCTTTCATGCTGTCTTAACCCTTTAAATGCATGGCTTGCTATAGGTCTTTTCAGCTTTATAAAAGTATAGGCACAAAACATAACTGGCAGTCAAGACAAAAAAATTCTGCAATATATTTTCATTACTTTATTGCATTTCTGGTTAACAATTCCAGGTGAAATCTAAAATCCTGAGTGCAACAATTAAATATATTCAAAGTATTTATTTGATTAAAGCTCACTTAGCTGACTGTGGTTCTGCATTTCAGAGAACTCATTAAGATATGAATACATCAACTAAAACATATGGAAAAGTATGCTGCATTTGTATTCACCTTTGGAGATCAAACTGCAATTAACACTTAGCACCACAGTAACAGGCAGTGTTTCAAAATACAGCTACAGTAGCTGGAACATTGTAAAAAAAATCAAAAACTGAATTTACTAAGAATCACAATATCATATTCATTCTTTGAAGAATTGCATTATACATTCCAGAGCAAGAAAGTGCCCAAATTATGGAATGTTTCATAAAAAATAATTTCCATTACCACATTACAATGGATTCTCATGTTAAGCCTTTTTCTTCCCCCAAAAAAGTCTAATCTAATTCTAGGCTAGCAACTATACAAGTATACTAATTACAAATTATAAAATTATTCTTAGCTAAGGAGTAACATTTTTGTTTCTGCCTTTAGACCTGGGTGTAATTCTTCAGTTTTTATAGTGTTTGTTTTTATTTGTATTTCAGGAACAAGCACACAAACAGAAGGCTTCTACCACAACACTTATATTTGTGAAACCTGAGAGATAAACGTTGAGTATATTCATACTTAACAGTTTACAGATTGGCTTAGTATGTCCCGACACAGCATTTACACAATCAAAACTCAATGCACAACAAAGATAAACACCTGAAAATACTTTGAATATATTGTAGTGCATAATTAAAGTATAATAAAAAAATATTCAAATTAATCTTTTCCAGACTCATCAACTATAAATATAAAACTCTGTATAACACTTGAATGTATTTCACTTTTGGAACTGTCCCATTTCTTTTTCTGAGGACAATTAAGACAAGGCACAACAGGAACGTTTTGTATTTAAAATGTATATATATAGGCTGTATAAGACATTTAGCGAATACGAAGAATTTTCCTACTTCTTTAAAATTATTTCACTGTACTGCTGACATAGAACAGTTTGACAGTACCTGTTGCTTTGCTTAACTATATAACATCCCAGTTTAAGTGGCTGTAGAATGCTATAAGTGGAAAGAAATTCAATGTCAGAATTAAAAAGCAGTCTGTTATCGGACATGCTCATGACACAATAGCCTTACATAAATTACCCAGTTCACAAGTCTGGCATAATGTTTAGATGCCATCCAGGCAGCCCCCCCAGACTTGGAGAATCTCCTTTGGGATTCTTGTTGAGATCTCGCCGCTACCTCTGTCATCACATTCTGTATCTGCCAAAATTACTCTCCAAGATCAGAGTTTTAAAATCACCACAGAAACAAACAAGGGGATAGCGACAATTCCTTGCTTTCGGTCCATGCAAGGTATCAATAGGTTGTGCTTCAATTTGAATGCGACCCACGGCACCCTCAGAGACTGTTGCTGCCAATTCAATGACTTGCAAGGCAGCACGTGCATTACACACTGTTACTCTTCAGGCCCACATTATCAGAAACCTGGGTTTAACCTCAACAGCTCCTCAGAGCAAGACGATTGTTACTTGAATTAGAAAATAGCTGTTTATTTGAGTTTGAGAGGAGGCGCTCTAGTTTTGTCCGTTTTAGGTTTCTAGTTATTTCCAACTACTTTAAGTGACCTTCTAAACTGTGAAAACGGCATTGCCACAAACTGTAGATACATATACACACTTTCACTATTAATGGTCTTTTTTCAGTGAAATATGTATTATATCCAAGGTCAAGAGACGTGGTCGATTCTGTTTCTTACACTTTAATGTCCAGCTTCCATCTGCTTATTTCAAAGAAACTATTCCGCACGTCAATTAAACATGAGAGCAAAGGGAAATCACTGGGGGAAAACTGACACCTCACCTGACCCAGTCCAGGCATCCCACCACCAAGCCTCAGGAGTCTGTCCATGTTTCTTTAAAAGAGGAGAAATGCAAAAGTTATTATGCCTGCAACTTTCAACACAGTAATTCACCTTCAATCTTTAAATGTCAAAAATATTGGTGGTAATTACTACACAACATCAGATTTCCTGTTAATTAACACCACATTCTAATTCAAGAATCTGCCTTCCTTGCTAATTAACAGAATCATTTTTTGCTTTGTTTTGAAGGTTACCTTGGTTTACTGCAGGGCTATACCTATAGAGTTTTCTCAACCAGATGAGTTGTACTCTTCATGCGTTTGAAGGCTGCCTCTCCTTCCAAAGTAATAGCTTTGGAATACCTAAGGCAACTCTTATTTTAAAATTAAGTGAAAAATAAGGTTTCACTACACATTAAGGAGAAATCTTGATTAGTAACTCTGATGCTAATTAACTTGCAGCTTGTCAGATATAATCAATACCTCATGTGATACGTGGTGTCAAATGTATAAATCTCTAAACAAATGAGTGTTTAATTTGTATTTCAGGTCATGTAAAGCACAGCTTTATGTATGTTACTACTGGATACCATAACACTTCAGTGCAGCTTCAAGAGATGTCTGTAATAATTGATCACAAACCAGACCCTGATTTTAAGACTTTAATAAATAAACCTAACAGTACACAATCCAAGCTTCCCACTTGTCATAAAATTTGGATTTCTGGATAAATGTGCATTTTAAAGTAAAAAGTGAGTAAAATGAATCCTTGTTGTAACACAAATTCATATTATTGTCTTCAAATCAGTATTAAGATTAATTAAGAAAATTCATTCTCCATCTGTTTTAATTGAAAAAGTGAATTATATAGGTGTCACGTTCATTATCGTCATTCCTTCTGTTCAACTTCAGCCTGCTTCAGGCACTGTTTTGCAGATGCAGAGTGGAATAAAATAAGAGGAGGTGTTCACACTAATTCTAGGAAAAGCTGTGCGCTTTTCCAGGAGTGGACTGGATGAATTAAACGGCGATGCAATAGTACTTTCAGTATCTGACAGACCATATTGACAGCAGTGTTCACCATGTACGGTGACCTACATAATACTGCTGTAGTCCTTAGAATAGCCATTGAAAAATGACCAGGAGGGGCTCTGGATAGCTCTAATACGATTTAGTTGTTGCGATATAACCCTGTAGAAGGCAAAGTTATTGAGCCAACAAAGATAAGAGAAATAAACAGGAGATGTACAAAGAATTCACAGATTTATCTTAAAAAAACATAAGAATTTATGTTTTTTTTTATTTTGACCTTATTGTTTGGTAATTTTGGTATTTATCCCACTGTACCTCACAAACACAGTCTTCATCTAGAGACCCCATATACTGAGTCAGAAGGCAGGTCTCATTTTCTCTGAGCAGGGATTACTAAGATTTTTTTCACTCAGAGATAGAAATTACCTTTTGAGGTACCCAGAACTAGTACTCGGCACAAACGATCTGCTGAACAAATGTAACCCTTCTCATCATGTTCTTCAAACTGTGATGAACTGACTGCTTAAAAACACATAAAGGCACTAACAGAATCATGAATTAAAATATGAGTGCATGCAAAATTACTATTACACAATCTCTTAGTGCCTTATTGATCCGGTCAGGCTCAGTAGTTTTATTTTACTGATTAAGCAGTGGAAAATTCACATTAATTTTGCACAGTTCTATGAACAGTCCACAATATGAAGAAGAAACAGGGATGTCACCATCAGCATTTATCTTTTGTAATTTTTACCTGCACTTCCATATTCCCTCATTACATTAACCATAATCTTTACATTCTCTTTGCTGTACTGTTTTCTTTATTGCTATTTTGTTCCCCCACCACAGGATGCTTTTTTGAGTAATTATACATTATAGAAATTAACAGGTTTTCACAACTGAATCCACACACATTAAAAGTATAAAAACAGAGCAAGAAAGTCAAGCCACAGACATGATAATCTTATTTCAGACCCACTTTTGAAAGGTGATTTCTTCCTTACACAAGCTAAACACTGATGGTGTGCTAGGTGGACATTAAATTGAAGATTTAAATTACTTTCTACATTCCAATCCATTTCTACATTCCATGGGCTTGGTGAAAGGTTCGCCCAAAAACTTAACACCAGTGGCTGTCAGTTAGGCTTAATTTCCATCACACTAGTAACCTCTGGCATAGAAGTCAGCAACCTATGGCACGCGTGCTATTATTGGCTCACAAAGGGATTTTAACAATGTGCACTTGCAATAAAAGTAATTAACAAAGAAAGTAAGTTAAAAATGAATAAATCAATACTTGACTGTTCTGTAATTCTCTATAACATGCTACCCAATAATGGCTCTTTGGTAAAGAAAAAATGATGCAATTGATATATTTACTGCACTGTTTTTAACGGGGCAAGCTTATCGTTTTCACAGAAAAGCTCACAATCATTGCAGCTAATAATTTTTTTTACACTTAAGTGTAAAGACAAACATTTTGGACAAAATGGCAGCTGCTATGAAAGTTAGATGTTGGCTCATTTCTGTCCTTTTAGAGAGATGATTATGGATTTGTTCAACACAAGACCATGTGTTTGGGCTCTAAGCTGTGCAGACAAGGCGGAGACTATCAAACGTACCAATGTCTGCTAGATCAGAGGAGTGACGCATAAGTGAAATGGCTGAAAAATGGTAACAATCAACAGACACTGGCATTAAACGATGAAGAAGTATTTAGTGTTGCACATGAGTGCATTGATATAAATGACATACCGCAATTAGCAATTCTTGCAAGATTCTGTGACTCAAGATGGAATGCGAGAAGAGCTGTAATGTCTAAAAACCATGCAAGGTACAACTACAGAGTGAGATAGAGTTAAAGACATTTATGTATTATGTTGTGAAATATTTTCTGTGACAACTGCCAGTGCCCTTGCTATGCGAAAATAGAAGGTTTTTGCAAAGATCGCTGCGGCTCACACCAGCATCCCACAGTAAATTTTAATCTTATTATTGAAAAGATCTTTGTGCCAAGATTTCAAATTATGATCTCAATAATGTAATGACTACAGGGGTGAAAACAGCAAATTTCCTGTTCCTCGGTCTGCCTTGAAGCTGAAGGAGATGGACGTCCACATTCTCTAATATTTAAAGAGGGAGAGTTCTCACGAATCGCGACGTGGCCCTTCCTGCTCACTAGTCACTGTAATGACTAATGTAATGTGATATATGAGCAAATTAAGTACAGGTATCACTTAATACCTGATATTAGCAGCAGATATTTCAGTACAGAAAGTTTCCAATGCATGGAGAGTAATAATATGTAAGTAATAAGTAATAAGTAAGTTCTATTTATTAGTAAAATCAAAGCGAAATTGAGAACAATATTTCTACTGTATTAACAGAGATGGATTCACAAGCCTGCAGCATGTCACTGGAAGCTTTTTCGCCTTGTACTGAACAGCAGAGAATAGTGATGTGCATTCCTGGAAATTTGTATCCATTTTGTGATGTAAATTGGAGGTTTCACAAGTTACTATGTACATTTTACTTTTATTGTAGTTTGAAATGAACTCAGCAATGCTGATTCTTCCTAACCCTAACATGTTAAAATAGCATCGCAGCTCCCCTTTAAAGTATCAAGCTATAAGCTTAAGTTTAGAGAACTCAGAAAGGTAAAGCAAGTATAAGGATCACACTAAATGGTAAGGCATGCACATAAGATCTAAAATCAATAAATTAATTTTAATATCACGTTTTAATTACTAAAACTTTAAGTAGAGCTATTCCTGACATTAAAATGATGAGCCCTATTCTAGTTCATCTCAGCATTACCGAGAGGTATTAAGACACCATTTATTTCTACTTTTTTCAAAGTTCTTTTTATTGTTAAACATTCCCCGGGAACCATGAAGAAATGGTTAAACAGATAGATTCCTTGCATTCTATAAGCTACAGTCATACAAGATGGGCCTTCTCTCATTTGTACGCCTTATATAGAAAAACTGCATTTTTGTTCTGACAGTTTTGTAACGTTTTACCCTCTACAATCTAGAATTGACAGCTCTTAAATATACTGTAGCTTGCACTTAAAAAGGAGAGACAGAGATAGTCCCTCCAAGACATAGCTTGATATGTATAACCTACTCTTATTAAAAACAATGTGATCATGCATCACTTACAAGAGAGCTGAAGCACTGCTGAAAGGACAGATAACACTACAAGATCACAGGTGCTCAGCAAGCCACAGGGGCCATGGTCATTGATACTGGCTAATGAAACAGCATGGATTCGAAACAGTAATATCCAGACTGTTGGGCTCTGGATGGGCACCTTCACTGGCTGAATAGCTAGGAAATCTGAACTTTGTAAAACTGTAGGTTTTACAGACCTACAATCTTTTGTGTTTGTCAGGTTACATCATTGTTCTATCCAGATTAGGCCCTTAAATTCCTGAAACTATAATCCAGAATATTAGTTTTAACTCCTGGTTTAAAAAGTTTAGGACAAAAAAGGGAAACATGGGATAAACTAGTACTTCACAACTGAAACAATACCAAAGGCTGATAAGAGAAAGCAATGCTTGCTCACCATCTAGGCCCAGTTTTCTCTCTCTCAATACTATCTAAAAAGATCAAACTAGTTTATGGTACTGTTCTTACTATATACAGAATATGGCACAAACCCACAACCAGGTGCATCACTTTTCAAGATAAGTAAAAAACAGTAACCCCTTATTGAAATCCCCACTAACATGTATTTCAGCCAACTAAATTTATAAACAAATTCAGGAGACAAACTTAAAAAAAAAAACTGTACATGACTACTACAATGACCACTGCATAAAGTAACAAGTGTGTACCGAGCACAAAGTATATTCCAAGGAACAGATTTTGTTTCTTAATATCATAAGACCCATTAAGAGTTACCATACAAAAAAGAAACATGCTTCATGGTTACCGTCTTAAAATCAGAGCAGCATACATATGGCACATTTAAAAAAAATACATGAAGCTGTATTACACAACCTGCAAGACATGTTAATTCATGATAAATTATGAATTTGCATAGTGCTTTTTATTTCAAAGGATACCAATGCACAACCAATTCAGCTAAAACTGAAGAGCAGCACTACTATTAAGACGCCTTAACATTTGTACCCAATACAGTGGGACATTTTATTGGAGCAATCCGAGTGAAGAAACTTGGTCGAGATAAAACTGCATGACTGCAACTGGAATTTGAAACTACAAAGTGCCACTTATGAGTTCAGAACCACTACCCAACACAGATGCCCCACAGCAAATCTGGTGAAGTACTTACAAATTACTTTACTGAATTAAGGAAGATTTAGAGAGGCAACATTACACAAGTCCAGAATGGAATTAGCCACGACAGCTCAGTGTAGAACCCACATCATCCAAACACCACTAGGGGACATATAATGACCAAGCAGTCAGGTTTAAGGTCTCCTTCAAAGGACAAAAATCACCCATAGCACAGTCTCTCCTGTCACCATACTGGAGAATTGGTCTAAAAACTCTGGTCTACAGAGAAGAGTGCCACCTACTGGTCCACCAGCAACAATAGTAGCAGAAAGCTGGTTTCATTGGGTCTCCTATCCCAGTAATGACCAGACAAACATTGCTTAGTTTTGGGGATTAGATGAGATCATGCAACAGGGCAGCAATGTTGCTGTGTCACTATGTGTCAACTATATTACAAAATTAAAATCACAAATGTATACACATTTATTAATTGTCTACAACACCTAAGTAATGCATACAAACAAGGAGAAATAAGTCAATGTGAAAAATTAATGAAAATATTGTATTTTCTACATTTTGGTGATGCAGTCCTATTTTCACCTTGTATAATGATGCCAGACCTTGCTAAAAATTATTATAGATATTTACATGATAATGTCACTGCAATGCTGAAACGTATTGTCCAGGCTCTATAGTACTTAGCACTCAGCTAAACATTATTTCAGTATTGAAGACTGATTTATCGGCTTAAAAAACATTACGTGTAGTGTGAGATTATATATTGTCAACAAATTGAAGGACACCCACAAATTGATCATTCTTAACATTACAAATTGAAATGGAAATCAAAACATACAAATTATATCGGGGTTAAAGGTTATTGCAATTTTACTTAAAAAAACTGACCCTATACTTGCTGTAGATTGCTTAGTCACCTCAAAGCTAAACTAACGAAATGTATCGTAGACACCAACGGCAGAAGATAACTCTCACAAACTATTATTATTCGTTTTAAATGACAGCTAAACACTGAGGTAAAATAACTACACAGCAAAAGTTATATGATAATACAGCGAGGAAACCAATAACTGAAAAATCCTGACACTACCACGTAATCTCATTTCCCTAACTTCACGTTACACTAGAAGTATCCATAAGGTACGTTAAATTGTGCATTTTACATTACAAATGGACACGTTCAGCCTTTTGTATTAGAATACTTCAACTGAAATATAAGTGATGTCAGGTGTATATATATATATCGTCAGCAGTCTTAACAGTGTTGTCAATACAACCTACATAACAAAAGTAACAACAAACACAAATACATTTCAACCGTTTTTATATTACGCACGTCTAAGAACACCGTTTCTAAACATTTCTTTGATGGATAGCTTGACAGAATTCAAATGGATTTTATGTAGGCCGTAGTTACAAATGCCCATTTTACTCTTGGTAACGACTAGGCCTTTGAAACATTTCTACAATTATCCCTGGATCTGCACATTTTACACAGTCATTATCTATACACATATAATATTCTCCTGAAGCAGGCTGTATACAAAAACTACATTACCTGTAAAAAGGCAACAAAACGCAAAATCCCCTCAGATATCTAAACGTGTAAACCCCGTTTAGCGTCTGCAATGAATCAGCCGGATTTCATTCAAAACAACCTCGCCGGCGCAGGAAATACTTCCGGGTCACCTCCTATTGATTCCGTAAGTGTTGAAGAAATTAAGCCTTCATAAACAGAAGGCTGAGAGCCAAGTGTCACACTTAGATACTTGTTTTTGTGCGTAGTAACATCTTATTTTGCACGCGTAAATTATGATGAACCTGGTACTGTTGTATGAACTGTAAAATGTTGTTTTCGTTTAAGAAAAGCTTTTTTTTATTTGAAGAGTTCAGACTTAAGTATACTGATATCAACCAATAGATGGAAGATGAATGAAACAGATTGTAAACAGACGCCGGCTTCGTGTGCATCATAGAGACAAGGATAAATGAAGCACTGTGCGATCGATAGACGCACACACATTTAACATAATGTGCTGGACGCATTTATTCAATTTACTTTTCATCAGTTCCTGACGTCGCTTCCATTGGCTGAGAGTGGATCTAAGTTTAAAGGACGAAAATTAGACGGGGACAAGGAAACATAGCTTTGTGGTTTACAAGTAAAAAAGTTGTAAATTTAATTAAATGACGAAGAAATAATGACATTACCATCATTTGATCATTCAGGATGAATCTTTTCTGGATTAGGAATTTTATTAACCCTTTTATTGTATAACAGCCATTTAGTCCTAAAAACAGGTTCGTTCGAAAAAAGGTTTAATTAACATTCTTGTTATTCTAAAAGTATTGTATAAAAGTGTGAATATGAAGAGACCCAAACATGTTTAATATGGAAATAAATAGCATTATGCAATTTTATAAATAAAAATTGATTAATAAGTCGCGTAAAATCATTGTTACATTTCCCCATTGTAGTTATTCCAAATCAATGTAGAAAGGATTATTTTGTGTGTGTTCCACATATTCGTGTGCGCGTTGCTGTCAAAATACTTGCCGGCATTCCTGTGTAACTTGGGCTATTCTGAATGCAAATTGATGTTTGTCGTAGTGTCAGGATCAGGCTAATTTCTGACAGATCTGGTAGGATTTCTCTCTAGCCTTAATTAATATATAGGAATATGAAATATGTACTGTACTCAAAAGGGCATACGAATGTACTACATATGCTTTAATGTAAAGTGCTTAGCCGACCTCACCTATTTTGTGCAGTGTTTTACAACATACCAGTTAATACTAGTAACTACTATAAACATAAGGCATGTAAAAAATAGTAAAAACGCCGGAAAATCAGACAGACCTTAATATTAGGTAAATAAAGCCTAAAGAACTTTTCACACCGCTAGATATTTATTAACATACAAAGATATTAATTCATGTTTTATATAATCTCCATCAAATTATTGGGTTGCAGGATACCGGTATGAAATACAAAATTAGTAGCTGCAAATCTGAAAAGGGTGCATAAAACGCAGAGACGTAGCGTGCTTTTAATATTTCATCCCAATATATTTTATTCAACGGACCTATATTTCCTTTACATTTAACTGTCACTAATAATGGTTAATCGGGTTTGACAGGTGAAGATCTGGTTTGTCCTCTTATTTTCCAGGACACATTAATCATTACAATATTATTGAAAGGCATTTCCTATTACCATTATTTTAATATTTGCTGTGTGTATTTCACAAAGACCATACGTACATAGACACAACGCATAAAATAAATTAATAATATACTGTATGTAAGATAGCATTGCAAATTAGAAGTTCTCAAGTGTATAAGCATTTTTATGTTAAAGGGAGGTTTTTTATTTAGTTGCACAGTGCTTATTTGATTTTGTTTGACATCTTAAACATTTAGCGTGCCCGGAATTCAGGTCGTATTGTAATCTTCTGTGAAAATATTCTTGCTTTTTTCTCTCAATATCCCTTTGAAACGTTTTCATGTTCTTGAGTTTGGTTTTGTATTCCATATAATGTTGAAGATTTGAATATATTTTACACGAGTGAGTTCAGCTCTCAGGTAATATAGTTTTCACGTTGATTTTTTTTTCTTTCATGGAATGTTATTCTATTAATTGCCAATTTGCATATCTAGGCAGATGCTGTCTTGGCTCTGATCTCTGTATCAAAAAGCTTGCTGGAGATATCACAGCACTTGGCAGTTTTCCCATATGAAAAGCGAGTTTTGCTAAACTCCAGAACATCTGATAGACCCTCATGGTGAATTACAATTACACTTTTCACACAAAATCTGCAGTGATAGCTGTTTGGAAAGAGGTTTCTTCATATCCTCTCTGAAAATTGGAGAGAGAAAAAGAAAAGATGGTCACGCTGTGCTTTTAAAGGCATTTTGGCTCGCTTATGTGTACCTATATAGAAATGAAGGCTTATGTATACTGCAGTCTACAGTGTGTATGTACTGTATATACAGGGATGTTAATTTTGGATTTGCAGTTATGTTAATGGCATAAACAAGGAGACACACCCTGTTAAGTTCTAATAATTTATTCTCTGTTAGGACAAGCCATAGGGAAAGTTGGCTTAAAAAATGCATACTTCTAATCTTACTTAGAAGAGTGTCACTAAATCCTCTTTTGCAAATATAAACTTTTGATGTTTTTATTCCAAGCTTTAAATGCCATTACTCATGTGCACTGTTTGAATGGACCTCAGACATGAATCATTTAAGGCACCTATGGCCAAGCTGCCATGCAAGTAATGAACATAAGTGTCCAAGTTCAGTTTATTTAAAAATATTCACATTTTAAGATGAAGCCTGTGATGCAAAATATGTCTTCTGTACATGGATAGGGGCACAATGTATGCTTGATTAACACCTCAATGAGAAGCATGCTGGGTAGCATGGCCATTAGCACTATTGTCTCAAAGCTAATTGGTCCTGGATTTAATTCTGAGGTGAGATGCCTTCTGTGTGGAGTTTGCATGAAAATTATAAGACTGTGCTTTACACATAGGTGGGGTCAGGCTCCATCCAACACTGATGTGTAACATCCACAAGGGAGATGCGCTGCCTTCATAGCCCCACTACACAGCAGATCAGCTGAAGACAAGAGACGTTATCTCACCAGGTGCGTTGAGAAGCATGTCTTGGGAGGTCAGATCACACCAGCCCAGAGTAGAATTTAGCCAGGCTAGGGATAACATCCCTACTGTTACAAACAGTGCCATGTGATCTTTATTACCTAGTAATCAGGACATTGGTTAAATGTTGTGTCAGAAGAACAGTGCCTCCTTTGTTCATGTGGGTTTTTACCTGTGTGGTCTGAACGCTGGCTAGGTTAATTTGTGTCTCTTATCTGGCACTTCTCGGTGTATGTGTGCCCTGTGATGGACTGGCTACTGTCCATCAGTAGGGTGTAATCCTGCCCAGCACTCCATTCTTGTGGGATAGGCTTCTACCCCTATTACCAACAATGAGTGGCATTCTGATATTAGTTGGATGAAAAGCATGTTCTTGAAATGATTAAAAATAAGCTGTGCTACACTTAAGAAAGTACAGGGTTCATGGTCTTGATATCATAGCTAAATCTTATGCATAAAAATAAAATACATATGATAAGCAGGCATTATATATTCACTGCAGTGCAGCTTTTCATATTTTAAAGTGTAGTCTTGTTTTGGGTTGGAGGGTTACCTAGTGACTTAAGAATAATTCGGATTGTCCTGTGAAATTTGTCCTGAAAACAATTTCAAATGAGGTGTTTATCTGCAGTGTAGGGTCGACAATGCCATCTTTTCAAACAATTGGGACTGGCTCCAAGTTGAAATGTACTTCTATTAAATGGCCTTCAAGCTTTGACCTCAGGTAGCACTGTGATTTAATAACATTTTTGATAAGGCTTAGACTCAGTGTGTTAAGATCTTCCACAAGTGGTGTTGCAATGGAATCAGATTTTTAAATTCACATTAAATGAATGAATAAGTGAAATCCAGCGAGGTAATTGATTAAGACAATTTTACAGTGTTAGTGTAACAACCTCTGGACCAAAGATGTTGATAGCAAAAACAGTTCTGATTAAAAATCAATCACTAAGGCCAATATGGACTGTGCTACTTTTGGATCTCTTGCTGTTGCAGGAAGGAGTCAGGTCTTGTCAGTTTGATATCAATGGTGTGGCACCTGATTGGTTGATACATGATTGTAAATATCATGTAATTCTCTCATTACGTGTCTTATATAGGTTCTACATACACACTTACCTGGGCAAAGACAACAGACAACTTACATTTTTATACACAGGTCCAGGACTGTGGGTTCAAAATATGCTCATTAGCTATGATTGTACAGCAATCTTTATTCTGAAGTGTGATATAGTGGAACAGATTATGGTTACTGCAACATCCTTTACAGTTTTCACATAAAACTGGATTTTCAGTGAAACCTAGAAGAGGCTGTATAGTCCAGAAATGGAAAAAAGGTGATGAAAGTTTGTTAATCAGACTCCTTCCTGGACATAGGCATATGTTAGCTGGAATTAATTGAACATTGAAAATTGTAGGATTCATTATGAAAGGTGTATATAATATGAGATGATGTATAAAAAGGAGAGGATGTTATGATACGATATGTTATCCTTATCCAATAAAATCTGGATAGATCATGATGCATTCTAATATAGACAAAATATTTCTTATCAGAGGGTCAATTGTATGCAAACCTCTTAAGGCACTGGCAATTTATAAACCCAAGTGTGAAACATTCAAGACTGGAGAAATACATATTCATCATACATCAAGTCAAGTCACATAATTATTTAAGATGTAAATGGTTGCAGGCAGAAGTATACAGGAAGTGCATTTATTGCTGAAAAAAACAACAAAAGAGGGTGAGAAGTCATAGAGTTGATGTTAACAGTTCTTTCAATGTCTGCAAAAAAGTCCAGCATAGTTAAGATGTAACATCTAAATTACAGAGGAAAATGCGCAGATTGTGTCATATAAATCAATGGACTTTTGAAAGTGATGAGGCAGCACATACCACTCACGAATACCCTGTAGGGATCGTTTGGCTCATTCGTATGCAGGGACGTTTTTTATATAACCTTAAAATAAGTGAAAATCCCCCTTTCGTCCAATCTTAGCACTTAGGCTACCGCGCTTTCCTAAACCGGTGACTTAGTATTTTTCCGAACTCCACGGCTAGTGTCTACAAAGAAGCATGGCTGATTAGCATGCAGTAATGATTGTGAGCTGGGCTCCATTGTTTTAACACCTCCCCTCTCCTCCGCGCCAATCTGTCACCGTTCAGCAGGCGAGCGCTGCCTCAAATGCTGCTCTCCACAAATGAGATGGATAATTAGTTGCCCCGCACGAATGCTGCACTCTTCTCACCCCTGATTGCTATCACCTTTTTGCTCCTGGCAATTTTGACACCTCGTAATCAGCCTGCTGCTTCTCCCTTTCAATCCTTATTCCTTTTTTTTTTCAAATGCGTTTCCCAGTGTACCTGCTGCAGAAGATAAAACCACACAGAACAACAAGATGGCCTCTATAGCAAAAAAACTAGTAGCCACAGGGTGGAAAACATTGAACTCCCGAGAGTTACATTCTTTAGAGGGTACTTTTTTTTCTTTTCCCTTACATCATTTTATTAACAACTAAGTCAACATAATAAAAAAGGGAAAAAAAAACGGACCTGGTAACTGTCAGTGCTGCATTTCCATTCCAAATAACGAGCAATGACAGTATAATTATGTACAAGCAGCTGTCGATGATTCCAGAGAGAACATGATACAGCCTGTGCGAGGTTTACCAGCATATCTCTTCCACAGAATTCTAAACAAAAGTGTTAGAGCGATCGGTTATTTGGTATGTTTTTGTTTCTAATGAAACATTTTAAGAGTAAGAACCCAACACCTGGGTAGAACGTCGAGTAAAAGATGCGCAATTTGGCAGTTTATTCCGATTCTAGTTCAGGCTATATAACAGGTAACACATCACACAGAATGACATAAAATAAACAGCATTGTAAATTAAATATACAAACACGTGCTTTATTAACATTTTCTGTTTCCTTTGAGGATTTTTTTCCAGAAAATGTGTCGAGTGTGTTCGGATTTGAAAAGCGCTATTTTTTTTTTCAAATGTCGGCATTGATGATTAATTTGTTAGCAAAATGCATGTGTGAATAACAGGCACTTCATTTGATAGTCTGCATATAAGAGTCAAACTAACAGAAAACAAAGACCATTAGAGGCTTTTCTTTTACATTATGTTCAGTTTGCCTCATTTCACAGTTAAAATAAACCAGATCCATGTGTCAAGCTATTTTAGACAAGTGTGATCCCAGAGGAATTCATAAATATGATTGTAATAATAAGCCTGTATCGGATCCGACTCTGCCACTTGGAATATTCAAGCAAATGAGAAATAGTGTTTTTCTCAATAATCAATTCATGTATTTTCACACATTGTATGGCTTATATTTTCATCAAAGTTAAACCTGATATATCTTTTTTTCCTAATTAGGCCTATTTTAATATGTGGTTTTGAGCCATATAAATATATATGCACCATAAAAGGCCATGTATTGGCTAGTGCAAACAATGATTTAATCAGTCCTGCAGACTTCTATTAATTCATATAACATCAGTGTAGATAAGAAAGCAGCATACACGGTGTTCTGTAATTATATTTAAATGTAAATGAATTATTAGTTTTATTGTAATGTCTGAAAAGAAAAAAATATTAATGATTTTTAAAACTATTTTGGATCTAAATAATTCTCCAAATCAATGAACAAAACTACATGTAAAGGGTCCTTTTCATACCAGTATAGACAGGATACAAACCATACTTTGTTTTTTATGTAATCTGTTATTTAAAAGCATTTCCTCTCGTTAAGCATTTTTATAGAATCTGTTTTGTTGGAGTTTGTTTTACATGATGGATTTTACTGTATTTTAGCAAATCACCTTGATCATTTTTATTTTTAATCTAAACGTTATTTTAACACGCCCTTTCTTAAAACCTGTTGTATTTTATCAACACGAATTATTGTAGATAGCAAAAATAGCATCATTTCCTGAATATAAAATATTCATTTTAAAAAATAATATGTACTTTGCAAAGATCATTATTAAATGATAATACATAGATCATATTATTGAATTAAGGTTTTAACAATCCTGTTTATTTGTATTATTGTTTGGATTAATATGTGTCATATAGCTAGCTGTTTGAGTGCTAGTTTACCTTCATTGAATGTATTTTCATAGCCTGCTTGATTTAACGGCTTTCACAAAAAATGTGAGTCTAAGGATTGTCTGTACCCCGAAGCCTGAGTAATACACAAAGCACAACTAATAAAATAACCAGTTAGCAATCTTCACACCAGCTCATCGACATAGCACAAGTGTTACAAACCCACATTAAAGGGGCTACAAGGTCCTCTTCACATGATGCTGTGTTTAAATAAATGATCCTTTTTATAACACATCATCTTGCAAGTTTGTGAAAATTATTAAATTTGTTTGCAATGTTGTTAATAAACATACCCCTTAATCAAATGGTGGTTACAGGCAAGATGCTTAAACATACAATTTGTTAACTAATTTGTTGCCCTTATCTCTAGCTTTAAAAAATGTAATTTTAACATTCAGTTTTAAATGCAGATATTTTAAAGACCAAAGGAGTTTTAAACAATGCTCATAACTGATGCATTTGAAAGATTAAGCTAAATGATAAATACCATCCAGTAATCACACATGCCTGAAATCTGTGTAGTTCTTGAAATCTGATTTCAGTCATGACCTCTCCTAACAGAACTCCCCATATTTAAGAAAACCAATAGATTTCTACAAGGATTTGGACACACAATTAATTGCCTGTTCTCTCACTATAAGACAGGACTTTCTAAGTATAATGATAATTACCATATTTCCAAATAGACAAATGATATCTATTACCTTGCCATATTAAAATGAGCACCCTCAATCATAATTGTTCAAGTGAATTCTACTGGAAACCATTTTCTCCACACCAATTTTGCAACAAGTGTATAAATAACCACCAACGGTATAATCTTGTATTTCAGGCTCTGTGAAGGAAAACCACCAGATATTTCTTTGCATGTATCTGATGTGTTTTACTTTTAATGCTGTATCATGCCCATATTATCCCTTTTATACATTTATACAGTATGGTATAAATTCTGTACATAGGTAACAAATATTATTTCCCATCCTGTATAACATGCAAAAAAAGAACATGTACACTTAAGGGCCAAAATAAGATTAATATTTTTAAAATATAACGACCAAGCTATGAAATTAATTGTATTCGCTGTTGCATTGACTGACAAATTATGTTTTAGATTTCCAAACACTGTTAGAAAACTTTAGGACAAACTACACATACAGTGACAAACTGTCACAGAGTGTATTCCCAAACCAAGGAAATACTGTGAACAGCACACAATGGAAAATGATTTCACAAGTAGCACAAGGGATACAGATAAACTGATACAAAGCACAAAACATCAAACTGTAAAATTCAGAATAGGGTTAGTTCTGTACAAAAGTCCAAGACATACAGTGTGTCATGATCAATTCTTCATATGAAAGGGCCGAGATGAACATTCAGAACCCAACCCAGATCAAGGAAACTGGCTAAAATATTTCAAGTAAGTAGCTACGTCAGCATGCATAGGCTGCAAAGGAACAAGTAAAGGTTTATTCCATGCTGAAAAGAGACACAACATTTTGGCTGTGGAGACTTCTTCAGGTGTAATAGCTAAAATATTTGTGAAACATTAGGAAGTAAGCTTTTCAAGAGGCCCATAAAACCCTATGTTAAAGGCTGGGAATCTACTGAATGCATAATATTTGGCAGAATCCAGAGTATCATTTCAGAAGTGAACAGCGCAGTTGTACCTGAGAGTAGACATGCTCTGCTTTCCTTGCACAGAACGTCACTCATGTAATAAAGATACCAATGACTGGTTAGGCAAGGATTAACAGATCTTGACTGCAACATTCCTGCTCATTCCTCTACTGGTGTAACCAAGCAGCACCCATGAGATCCGATACCACAACTCTTGGGAAGTTAGGGCCTTATTCACTGTTTTCTAAAGTTGTCCCAAACATTCTATGGATGGTAGTACCAGGGTTTGTTAGTGGGCAAGGTTAGCAAATTGTGTGTTAATGGGCTCTCATTTACAGCGTATGAGCAAATTCTTACAGTTGGTGTCCAGATGTGTACTACTGTTGCCTGATCCAATTACTTGTCTTACTTACAGGGCTCTGTTGACCACCAATCAGGTGGCGTGACCTGAGTCATGTCTTTAAAGGGTAGATAAAATGGTCTGAATAGAAACCACCTTAGATACATGGTTAAACACAGCATTATTAGAATTACACTGCGTTATTTTCACGATAAAATTAATCCATAAATTTCATAGCCTTTTTGTTATGCCTTTTAAATGACTATTGAAAATGCTAGCACCACCTTAATTGTGTTTCATAGACTAGATATTATAATTCCTAGTAAAACAAACAATAGGATTGTTCTCACTGTGTGTCTATTTTCATTTTCGACAACGACATCCTTGTTATGTTCGTGTGATTTGGACATTCTCCATCTTTTGCTTTTTGTACTCAGTACATTAACAATCAACTGTCTATTTATTTCTAGATTTTAACATTTTGTAGGCCCTGTATGATGGCATGGCGGAGTAGTGATTAGTACTGCCTCCTTGTAGTGCTGTAGTCCTGGGTTCAATTTCTGGGGTGCTGTCTGCATGGAGTTTGTATATTGTTCCCTTTTTCACATAGGTTTCCTCTGGGTGCTCCAGTTTCCTCCAACAGTCCAATGGTGATAGGTTAAATGGCATCTGGGAAAACTGACTTGTGTGTGTGTGTGTGTGTGTGTGTGTGTGTGTGTGTGTGTGTGTGTGTGTGTGTGTGTGTGTGTGTGTGTGTGTGTGTGTGTGTGTGTGTGTGCACCCTGTGATGGACTGGAATACTGTCCAGGGTGTATCCTACCATGCGCTCGTTGCTGGGATAGGCTTTGGATTCTTAGTGACCATGTACTGGATAAAGTGGCTAGAAAATGGATTGATGAATGGATAACATGGGAATTAAAATGGATGCAATTCTGTTGTGTGTGACTCCAACTATGTTTGAGGTTAAGTCAATAAATTGTACTTTCACTAGTAATGCATGCATGTAATATAATAGTGAATTGTGCAAAAGTGAAGTGGCCATCTATTGACTTATTAGTACCCTGCCTTCCCTGTATGTGGTGCTAATTATTGTGCTGTAAAGGTGTCTGCCCCACCACAATATTCCACCATCATGGAGCAGGAAGGTATAATTTGATTTTTACTTATAGAAACTAAAGATACATCAAGATGTAAGACATTCTTACGAAACTGACTGCAGAATATGGTACAAACCAAATGGCACCCACACATTGCAAGTGTTACAGGATGGTGCAGGGACTGAGCTCTTACCCCACCTACCTCATAGTCCAAACCTTGTCCTATCAGATTTTCATACGTTTGTCCCAGTGATAGCTGTCTTCACCCTAGTTGTGGATCTTCTAGAAATATTTTCCAGATTGGAAGCTGGAATCATTAGGAGTTATCTCCTTATCTGCCTGTGCTATACAACAACAAATTAGACCTTGTCTAAGGAGGAGAAGTTTTGCAAATGCCCCCTGACTCTCTACAACAAACAGCACGACATTAGACACCACAAGGAAAAAAGAAAAAGAGGCAGATCTAAGGAGACATGGTGATGTATAGTGGAGCAGTCCAAGATCTCATGTCCAAGAATTTGACCTGGGAAACAGCACCCAGAACAGCAGCAGATTGACAGAAGTGGAGGTCTCTTACTGCTGCCTCGTGTGTTCAGCTCTGGCTCAAGAGCCAGTCCTGAGTGAGAGAACGAATGCCTCCCTGATGGGTACTCTACAAGGTCAGAAATTCGGCGACGACAATGAGATGCAAAGTTGGTGCAGGAATGGCTCAGGGACCAACCAACATTATTTTAACACAAAAGCATCCCTAACCTTGCGAGGTGGTGACAGACGTGTACAGATGTGTAAGGGAGCTGTGCCAAAAAATAAAATAGCTCTAACCTCCTGTGACCGCTGTGTAAGTGTATATATCCCCTCCTAACAAAATACTGGAGAATAGTGGGTTAGTCCACCTCCAGTGGTTATTAAAGCTGAAAGACATTGTGCCACCAGTTTCACTACATGTTCACAGGTGTCCATGGAAAATGGGACTACACATCCAACAGTATTTGATGTAGCTCTGTATCAGATGTGGTTAGTGTTAGCCTTTCCATATTTTTTTGTACTTGAATTGCAGTTCCTGTTGGTGTTGTTTTTCTTCCAGCAGCCACAGCCTGTAAACCCTTGAGGCTGAATCGGCGTTAGCTAGGCCTGCTGTTTTTTTTGTCATTGAGGTACCAGAGGTACGTGAACTAACAATTATGCCTCTTGTGAGGCCATTTACTCAAGTCATTTCCCAAAACACAGCACACCGAGGAAAAGGCTTTGTCAGGTACTACTGTATTATAAAGTCCTCACAAAACAAGGGACTCCCCACATGCAGGGCTTTTAATACCAGTTGTGACAGATGTAGACAATACCATTCTCTTATGCTCTGGTAGTGCAGTGTGTTTGTGGGTACCAGGCCTGTATGTGCTGAAAAAACAGTTGGGAAAAATATCCAGACCAAAAATTTTAGAAAAATATACAGTCAACATTTACAGTATATCAGCAGATTTTCTAGAAATGCACTGTACCGTCAGTGACACTTTCTTGGGCTGCTTTTCTGACCACATTAGTTAGAAAAAACTTTTTTTTAAAGTTTCACACAATTATTAGTCAGTGTTAGACCTTAAATATTAGGGACCTTAAACATTAAACCTTAAACTGTGGCCTTTAGTGTTTTAGCCCATCAGTCCAGTTGATCGTATTGGAATAACCATCTCAATGTGTTTGAAAGCTCATTAATGGTAGATAATCCTTTCACATCCATCCATGTTCTTACTGCTTTATCCGATTCAGCGTCTTGAGGGAGCTGTAGGCTATCCCGGCAAAGCAATGGGAACAAGGCAGGATACGCAGGATACGCTCTGAAGGGGACACCAGACCATCACAGGGCACACACAGACACAAACACGTAAACTCACACCAGGATGAATTTTCCCACAGGCTAATTAACTTACCAGTATATCTTTAGACTATGGGAGGAAACTAGAGCACCCGGAGGAAACTCACTCAATATGGGAAGAACATATAGGGTATATAACATTGCTTACAAATTTTTTATTTCTTTACATTTTCTCTGTTTTCACTAATTTTGTTTTTCCATTATGAAAAAATTAAAAACTGTTTAGATTATAAAAAATAAACTAATGTGCAAAAAAGAAACCAAACATACAGTATTTTTTTTTACTACGGTGGTTTATCACTCAAAACGTTTTTTGTTTAGTATACATATTTCCATGGTAGTAGTCATTGACTTTCAGTATAAAAAAAATCCATTTTTTTTACTTGGTATATTTGTAGTGAACAGAGTACCCTTTTTAATCCAACACGGGTAACACTTTATTTTTAAAAATACACTAGGCTGCTGAATGATTAGTAAAGTTACTTATTCTTTAATTCAACCCACTCAGACCAAGTGTCTATTTCGATTCACTTGCTGGAAAAAAGAAAAAAAAATATAGGATTAAGGCAGGTTCATTTTGTGTTGCAGATATTTCAGATAATTCAATATCCATTCAATTGGAAAAGAAAATCTGCCCCATCACATGTACAGACACGTCTATTTTTTATCCAAACTGTGATACATGATACAAAAATCAATGCCTTTCATAAATAATCATATGGTTCTTTAAAGTTTTATATGAAAGATGTTTTAATTAATTGAGTAGTTTTTCACATTGTGCACTGGAAATATACAATACAGCCAATTTAATATAAAAAGTTATCTAAAATGGAACAATTAAGAGCTACGTAATGCTTCAGTGCTTCTTGAAAATGAATTCACATCAACAGTATCACAGTTAATCTGGTTACATATCGTGATTTATAAAATATGTCTGAGGGGACACATTGCGTATTCAACATAGTCTTTGAGTTCAGCTTTCACTCATTAAGATTGGTCTAAAATCAATAAAAAAATAAAATGCAGTAATCCACTCAGATATCCAAATGCTTAAAATGTGAACTCTCACGGCCATTAAATGAGAGAGGTGTGTAACTCCAAATTTATAAAGCCATAACAGATTTTGCAGTAAACTGACAAAATCTTAAAATTAAAACGATACACCTTTCCATGTAGTTGGAGATATCGGTGAACTGCATAATATATATTTTAGCAAAACTACTGTACAGTTCCTTTGCGATTATTAAATGTGATGATATTTCATCTATATGCTATACCTACTGTGTGTGTATATATATGTTTTTCACATTTCATTTTCATTTGAACCTTTTTATTCCGTTTCTGCTCCTAACACAGTGTATACTCATCAGGAGCAGAGTACAGATCAGGGTAAAATAAATCTCAATGGCTAATTATTAATAAAATATTTTTAACGATGACACATTTGAAGTCAAATGGTGACTCAATTGTCAAAAGACAAACAAGCCATAATGCAAATAAATCCTCTTTGCTACCAAAACACACAAATAGCTTTGGAGTTATAGTTGGATACTTTCACTAACTATCCTTGTTTTATCTGCAAGTTTGACACAGGTGATCCTTATTTCTTAAATGAATACAAAAACAAATATAGTCAAATAGTTTTTTTTATATGAAGCTAATGTCTACAATAGTGGAGACAAGGTTGTTCTACTAAAAATCACTTACATTTTTCGTTAGGGTCATGTTAAAAATATTTAATGGTGTTTAAAAAATGCTAGTTTCAAGTACATTATGGAACTTGTACTTAATAAAAACCTAAAGCTGGCCTCCCTGTGTGTTGTGACAAACAATCCAAACATTTTAACACTGCAAACATAGGCAATGTATATAGAAATCAGTAATGGAGTCATAAATCACTTGCAATATTTTTAATAGGCACTGATTTTATTATAACACAAAGGCAGTTTTACTCAACTGACATATACGCCTGACTTACTGCTGACTGCCTATTACATGCCTATAATTTACAGTATGTGCTTACTAACCTGTGTAAATTCTAGAAGATATTTCTTTGCCACATTAAAAAGCCTATGATGCATAAAGAAGAGGGACACACATACCAGTTAAAAGGCAGGCATTGAGATACACATTTTTAATGCATAATATTCTACTTCTGAAGCCAATCATATAATTCTCCTTCCTATTTTATGAATTCCTTGAATTTACAGCACAATGAAACCCCTATTTTATGGTCAAGACATTAAGAGTGAATAGAGCGTCTAGAGCAGGTAACCATTCTATTTATTTCCCGGCCCGAACATATCTTAAACATAGGTTTTAAAGTATATTTTTTATATTAACTGGAGGTCTCCTTTCTTGAAATGTACAAGTATAATGCTTCACAGATAACAGATAAACATCACAATTATAATGAGCTCAAAGCAAAAACTACCTTTGGTCCAATACACAGACACATTTCTTCTATGTTAGATACACAGTATGTACAATGCTGAAATGACTAAAGCATAGCTTTTTTACACAGCATTCCTCCTGAAGAATAATGGAAATGATACTGGTCAGTTCTTGAAATTGCTATATTTGAAATATAGACACTAAGGTCGACCTACTGTATGTACCCTGCTAACTGAGGAAATTAAGTAGCTGTTTTCAATAAAGGGGCATACATTGCAGATAAATGCAAATAGCTTCAGCTCCAGGAAAGGAAAAAAACAACTATATAATAAAAAGATCTGGTATTCCAGTGTGCAAATGTCTACCTATTAAAATCCATTCCTTGTTTTATTTTCAAAGTGTGAATTAAGATGCCTAAAAAAAGTGTCTTCTGGGAGGATGGCATCACAGAAAGCACAATTTTCAGGGTTTCTCTTCTGCTCTGGATCAGTATAGCCTCCCTCGCAGTGCTCAGGGCTCCAATAGGGCTACATGCAAGAAGAAAAAAAAGCTGTATTTACTTACTACATTCCATATTTTTCCATGTACATTGCCTGTCACAATTACCACATGAGTAGGAGCATATATCATATGAATAAAAAGACTGCAAAATGTCATTTAGGCCTAATTACACAATTTCATTTTAATTATCTTCACATTAGAATATGACCTTTCAGTATATGAAGCCTGGCCAAGTATCAAGTCAGTTACAGTAATAGCCTATGTATCATGTGTGTCGTAGAGACAAAATCCAGAGATCACTGCTAGTAAAGAACAGTGCATATTATTTTTTGCATTAGAACATGGCTGGTATTTAGAGTACACTTTTTTACCCTAGTCCCTCAATAACCACAGGGGATATTATCTGTTTTTTCCATGTTTGTGACAGTAAAGCAAACACCGTGCAGTTTTTACAATTTTTGATATGCCAATTTGATACTCTAAGCATTCACTGATCAGTGTCATAACCCTCGAATCCTTTCTGAAATTCGAGGGGTTTCAAACAATGCAATGATTTCATTATTAATTTGAGGGTTACTATTGAAAAATTCTGAAGTATTTTTAAACAAATGAACAAGAAAACTCATCTCCCCCATCATCCACCCACTCATATATATTTGTAGAACAATGTAGGTTGGTTATATTCTGCTGAACATCAACACTTATTCAACAAAAATAGTTTTTTTCATATTCCGTTCAAATTCCTAATTTCCAAGACATAATGGCTTGAGTAAATAAAACCTGATGTATTAAACTTTTCATTAATAATAAATGTTAAGAATATTATTAAAATATTTGAATCAAAGAAAAATATTTGAGACAAAACAATTTTATGCTACTTAGAATCATCCATGCTTTTGTGTGGGTGTGCATGGGTATTTGCATTTTGTGGATAACAAATATGTAACAACTGTTTGCGTACCCTTTGTTCAAACTTAAATGTGCACAATAAATATAAATATGAAGTGACTTTCAAAAGACAAAATAATATGTATAACAATATATCTCTCTTAGATGTACTGTACATTTTGAGATACAAATAATTTCTTAGCTTCCTTATGAAATTAGGAAAAACAATAGAAAAGTAAAATCAATTATCAGAAAATTAAAATATGAAAAAGTGTCATAAAAACATTTACATTTTACACACCTCAATTTGAGATGCACACAACGTCCCTTTGAACAATATTGTGTACACCACACAGAACATACAGAACATGTAAAAACATATCATTACTGTGACAAAAGCAGAGCACAGAGAAATCATGGTAAAACACAGAGGTAAATGATAAAACAGGAGTATCACAGTTTATGAAAGAAACTGACTCATCTTAAATTAAAATCTGCAAAATTATAGCGCAGAGTAAACTCTCATAAGGGCACTCTGGGGTCCATCTTCTGTCCTGTTTGTGAAATCCTCTTTAGAGAAACTCCAATACCCTTACCTCCCATAACTAACAAAAGTCAGTACTCAAAAAAGGATAAAACTGCATACTGTAGTTATCTGCACATCCTACAGATCCCATATGTGCTAAATTACTTGTAAGTAATAGAGGCAATTAAATAACTGCTTTCGACTTTAAAATCCATTTACTGGACTGAATGCTAAGTATGGCAGTATTGGACAAAAAGTCCTCCCTAGTGACATTTTTAAAATCAAACTTACCAGTATTGGTATTTGCTTTGTATATCCATTTGCATAGATTAATGTCTCTGATCAAGACAAACCTGGTTGACACCTCACGCTTTAACCTGCACATGTGGTATATCAGAATAAAGAGGGGTGTATATTTGTATATGCATAACCTCTAGAGCACAGTGGCACCCAGTAATGCAGTTACTTAGGGAACCTTTCTAAATGACATCACGATGTCAGTTTCATATTGGAGACATTTCAAATTGTAATTACTAAGTAAAGGAATTCTGATCTAAATTAAGTAAATACTACTAATTCTCAGTGGCAACAGCATGTGGGTTAATCAAAGGCCAACAAGTGTGTTAAATAAAAGATAAATACTGTGAAAAAAGCAATAAAAACATTCTTATAGACAACAGAACAAGTAATTGCACATACGGGAAATCTAGTTTTTCCACAGACAACTTTACATTCCTTTCTAAAAAGAGAAGTAGTATTTTAGGGGAAACTGCCTGTCTTATTAAGAGTTAACAGGTGTACTTCAAAATTGTCTCATCTTTTCCATTAGCACTACACACTGGTGCCATACCTGGCCGGAGGAAATCAATATATTGAAATAATAAATCCCACAAAATAGAATTCAGTCAACCACTAGTTTTATTAGCACCAAATGTTATTGATTAATAATCTGTTCAACCTGTAACCTTCTTTGTCGTAGATATTAGCAGTGATATTTTGCAATTTGAAATTAAAACATTTCCCCCGCAAATTGCTTTGCACTGTAAACAATGCAAGGAAAAAAAAACTACAAATACTCTGTTCAGGTTTTAAGGAGCTGAATGCAGAAATAAGACGGGGGCCTAGGCATTTTTTTTGGAGAGAAAGATTGCGTTATGGAATTTCATTACTGGAAAAGTTCCCAAGCAATCTTCACAAGATTGTTTACCACGTAGACCTAATTTTATATATAGCGTAATGAGAACAAATAAAATTGTCACTGCATAACAACTACTGCTTTTGATGTGACCCATTATCTTTTCATAACAGAGAAGTCTTCAACACATTATTATCAGAAAAAATGTCAATTATCTAACCCCCTGCCCCATGCTGCGCGCCGGCTCAACACCAATTCTTTTATTTTTTAAGCAGCATACTTCACCATAAACTTGTAATCACATACCAGCTGTTTCATTTATTTTTATGCAGTTTGTATGGTACAATGCAGGGTGCCAGCTACTGAAAGAAACAAGATACACAATGCAACTAGTAAAAGAACAATCAAGAGAAATTATGGAGAATAAACGAACAAGTAACAAGTAATGTAATATAATGTGTGTTTCACAGCTCCACAGGACCTCTACTAGTTATAAATGAAATGGCATAATTTGGTTCGCTAAGTCTCTTACTATTACAGCTGTGATAAAGCGACACTTAAGAAGATAATGTTTACAGAGTTTTATATAAATAATTGAAGAACAACTGAGTTTTCAGTTTCCACAGTTAACATAAATGCTTTGCTTGTGAGATACTGATGATGAACAAATATGTGAACAGAGAAATGCCTGTACATTTTCAACTTTTCATTCAATCATTTTGAATTATTTACAAAAATCTGTAACCACTATGCTGCTGTATTTAAGTCTTCCTCTGCCAAATCATATTACTGAATAAATAAACAAGGATGTTTTCAGTGAAACGACACCCTGGATTGTAACAGCAAAGAAAAGGCTTTAGCATATATACATGTACAGTGGGGAACAATGTTTTGTCACTATTGTTTCTGTCAGCTGTTTTTTATGTTTCCTAACACATAGTATTGGGTTCTAAATCTTTTATTGTTGAAGTCCACAATACTCAGCATAACTGGAGATTTTACACACATTCCTGTGCGAGCACGAGGCGATGTGTTTTAGAGCTTACCTGCTGTGGTCCTCGAACGTTCTCATGGGTAAAAGAAGTTGAAGGGGAAGGTGTCTGAGATGTAGGATTTGCAAACGCATATTGTACGGGAATATCCACAGTCTGTTCATCAGTCACCCTTGGGAGGCTGGTAGCCAAAGCATGATCATTTCTTCCTGGTGCAAGATCTAGTTTTCTTTCTGGTGCACTGTTTAAGAAGACGTCATATTCACTGTCTGCTGGTGGAAACTTAATACTCAGTTTAGACAAAGATTCCATGAATTCCCCCTCTTCTGGACAGACTCCCCGAGATGTGATAGATGCAGAGGTTGTCTCTTTATCGGAGTCAGACTTTTTGGCCGATGTGAAGGGTCCCTCAGCTTGTTCTACTGTTACATCAGTGCACTGAATAGGCATGGAAAACTGTTGTTCTAAAAAACAAAAATGTAGCATTTTTCATAATTAGTTTAGAGAAGGATAACTAACCATGTGCTTAAATTAAACGTGCTAAAACTTACAATAAATACTATGACAACATTTTATAGCTGCCCTTCCATCTTACTTGCAGTTCTATCAAAACTATTTAATACGTTGTTAATGGTTTTATCAAAAGGTATATATTATAATCTTATAAAGAATCTGAAAAGTACTTTGTATTTGCCATTTGTATTAACACAATAATATATTTATGAGTAGTTTTCCTTAAATATAAAAAGAACAACAAGATGGAAACTATGCTTTACCTTGTGCTGTGTCATTTGCTCTGCATAATTTGTTCAGGTGATCCTTCTGTTTTCTTGTTAAATTCTGTATCACATGGAATTTACCCTGGATCTCCTGAAATGCCTCGAGAATTTCTTTACTGAAAGATTAAAAAGCATCTACGTTGAGAAAATACCTGTTCAGTACGTAATTTAAAAAAATCTTGAATAAAAAATATCAGTAAGAAAACTCAGTTTGAATACTGGAAAAGAGTGTGGGTACCTTTTGTCATCAGAAATTCCAGGAGATGAATAAACAGTCATCTCTGGAGTTTTCATGCTTTCCTTCAATGAAAGAAAATGATATTGGAATAACTTCTAGTTTCTGACTGAAAAGAGCATTCCAAGAATTTCTTACATGGAAATTTTTTCCACAAATGCTAATAATGCCAACACCTAAGGGAACCTGAAAAAAGTTATCTTATTTGCGGCAATCTGAAATGGAAAATTCCCCCTATCCCAAACAAAAAAAGGAACTTTGCAATTTTATATGATGAAATGTAATTGTTTTTAAGAAAATACGATATGAAAGAGCTAACTTGTTAAGGAAGGTAAAATTAGTTTCCAGTAAACTATAACTTTATCTTGCAGCTTTTATAGCATTATTTGTCTCTTTTCTTCATGAATTGATGTGAATGTTTTTGATAAGAAAAAGGGTTGGGGATCATTTTTCTGATGAAACAGGGTGAAAAACGTGAACCACTGGACTTGTGCTCCTATGAAAGGCAGTAGATTTCCCCTTAGATTGTGCAACAATAAAAATATATGAAGCAACACATGTAGAATATTATGATATGCCTGTAATAAGATCATATAAACTGTCAATTAAAGCCTGGACAAGAAATGTTTACTGCTTAATTACTAAGTCATAAAAGCTGGTAACAACACTTGCTTAATTAAATATATACACAATTAACAAGAGTAAGTACTGAAGTTAATTAAAGATGATGTGAGGTACATTAAAAAAAAATAAATGCCAAATTTTGTTTTGGCAGATTTCTACAATTTTTGCAACACACATTTAATTAAAGAAAAAACATCTTTCTTTTAGCTTCCATCTAAACCACTGGCAAAAATATTTCAACAAAGTTATAGACACAGGGAAGCAGAAAATGAGTTGTTTTATGTAACAAAACTTGAATTTAAACTTTCTTTCAAAAAAATATGCACTATTTTAACTGTTTTATGATATGAACATAGAAATGTTTCCTCTATCTATTCATGCATTTATAGCCAAATTCTCATTTGTCTCCTCTAAGAATTCATCATTCATCCCCATTTTTATTAGAATTCCCTGCAGGTTAAATCTTTTTAAACTAGACACCAATTTTATTCTAATATGTTATTTCAATGCTTCATTCACTTTAATCACAGCATACTCATCTCTTCAAATATGGTTTTATCCTACAGCACCACCTGCTGAACAAACATTATTTTTATTTATCCATCTCTGGCTAGAATTGTATTTGCATTAGCACTGTGTACAGTATTTATTCCTGTGATTCACTAAAAACCAAATGTAGAAGCTGAAGCTTTACACGCCTGTGGTGAAATGAACAATTTACATCTGGAGTCCAACATAAAAAAATGATTGATGTTATCTGCTGGAGTCTTGAGTTCCTTTTATATCTTATTTATCTAACAGGAATTAGGTTGCTTCTGCTTGGTTTCTTTATCTCTAAGATCTGAGGCCCATTCCGAGGTATGCAGAAATAACATTCATAGTTATACTCCAAGCATAATTTCAAGCAAAGGTCAATCACTGACTTTGATGAATTACCATTACATGTTTTTGTCTCTGCCTGTTTGTCTCGTGAAGATGATCACATTGTGACAAGGGCTTTGTTTCATGTGTTCTTTGAGCTGGCAAATGACTATCCTTGATTTCGGGCGTAGCATCACTGCCTTTCACCATTCCTAAAAAAAAGAAGACCTTTATTAAGTATTTCATTGGAAATATTTGAAATTTAGTACTTCTACAGATATTACAATGCCTTTCAAAAGCTTTCAGACCCTTGCACAGTTTTCACATTGTTAGTTTAAACCTCCAGTCACGACACTATGTAGCAGTTTACCTGTCCCATCAACACCTACTCCCATATTTGCTCTATATATTCAAAGCAAAAAACAGAAAGTACATAAAATGAAAAAACAACTGAAAGTTATGATTGCTTAAGTATTCAAATCCTTTGCTGGGGCAAATCAAAATTAATCTATGTGTTGAGTGGCCTCTGGCCCTGTGCAGTAACAGTAGTTCATTTCAGAATAAATACAACCGTCTCCAGGGCAGGTAGATATTCAACCATACTTTTAAAACAAATCAGAGCTAAAGCTATATAAAGGTTCAGATCAGAAGAAGGGTACAAACACATTTCAAAAACCCTCCTTAGTATCTCTTTGAGCATTGTAAACCTGAGCATTAAGAAGTGGAAGAGTCTCACATTAGTCTTATTAGACCTTGTCTTGCATTTCCTTGTAGATCTGGTCCTGTATTTAGAAAGTTTTATTTGCATTTCCAGCATAAAACATATACCCGTCTAACACCCCAAAAAATAAATAAAAATTGGGATCCAAATGTGAAGGATAAAATAAGTATTCATCACAAAAGACAAATTAAAAACAAAAGCTACAAAATGGACAAATAAAGCAGGTGCTAATTTTTATATACAGTACCTTTAGACAAGCTTCCCACAGAGTTTAGTTGGGATTTAAGTGAAGCAATTTCCTGTTTTTGGTTTTCTAACTGCTGATGGAGCTCACAGATATACCGGTCATAAGCTTCTGTCTACAAGAGAGAAGTATGTGGTAAATTAATGACAGAACAGAGCCTATTGTATGTGATATCTGCAAATAACACTTTTTAAATTTGCAAGAAAATTTTAAGTGTTTTTGGGAACAAAACATCCAGAATAAAGCAAGGCAGTTAGTTACATGGTGTTAGTGAGTGCTTTCCCAGGGGAATGCTTTAAAAAGTATACATACAGTAACATCTATAACAACCAGTTTCAAAGATCTAACACTAGATTTTCAACTAATGGGTACGGTCAAAATTATACAGTCACACTTTAAAGGTTACAATATTACATTCTATAAATGGATATTAAGCCACCTGTTAATACATTTATAAAGTATTAGCAATGGAACAAGCTATCTTCTTCAAATACCCTATGGATGGTGAAGTGGGGCATAATCATGGTTTTATTATTAACATGCAATTGATCAAGATGTTTATCATAACATTTTTGCTACTCCATAAATACAATTTATATTAATATGCTCCAATTATAAAGTATTGAAATATGACATTCACAACCCCTAATCTAAAGTGTTATTTTATATATTTAAGAAGAGTTACATCAGATTGCAATCTAAAACAATCTTGCTTTCATAATCTAGTTGTGAAATCCAACAAGATAATTCTAATAATTCCTGTTGGAATCATTTCACATTTTTCAGGGAACTCTATTTTAAATTCTCATTTGTTGGAAAATCAAAGAGTTACCTTGAAAACAAAACAGAAGCTATAATATAGGACAATATGATAATTGAAGTTAATCATCTTGTTATAAACAAAAAATAAGCAAGCAATCTCTGCACAATTCCACAATTCATTTTTTTGTGTTATTTTACCAACACTTGTAAAGGTATTCTGGAATGTAACTGAAATAATTCATTGATTTTAATGTCTTATTTTCTAGTCGTGCAGATACCACTAAAGGGGCTGAGAAATCATAGTAGCTGTATCTAACAATCTGGTGCAAAACAGACTGCATGCCAAATTCTATTCAAGACAATCTTGGGATCAGCATATAGACAGAGAAGAAGGACGAGATATTGGACAAAATCACAGAAACACCAATGAGCCACCATGTCTGGTCAGGTCAGTCCTTTTCCATCGTGGCATAGAGTCTATAAGCATCAGGAATTCTGCAACAGGGATGCAGCACCATTCTTCCACGACAAATTCAAACAACTCCCCAACCAAGCAGGAAAGAAATGTTGCAACATGGGGTAAAGATGATCTCTCAGTACCGTTAAATAGCAATTAGCACTGAACTTGGTTCTAAGGGAATGAGTGCACCCAAACCATGTCAGGAAACTGCCCCACCACATTACAGAACCAACAGACCCCTTCACTGTTGGAACCAAGCACTCGGTACTGCAGAGTTCCTTGGCTGGCACCACATGTGCACTAGTCCGTTGGTCCAGGACACAATAAATGATGATTCATCTGTCCATAGTACATTTCTCCACTGCTTGGTAGTCCATTACCTGAGCTTTTTTCACTACCGGACTCGTAAACATGCACTGTCAGATCTGACGAGCTGTTTGTATACTACTACATGCCTATACAACCCACTCTGTTGAGTTCTCGGCAGACTGTTTTTGATTAATCTGCCTTCTCGCGCCCCAGATTGACATTTGTAGTTAAATGATCTGCAGTTGCTCATCTTTTTTGCCATGTAACTTGAAGAAACGCAGAGATATCATGATCCGGTAGATCACCTTTCCCTCGGAGTTCCAAGGAGACATCACCTTAGACCAGGCCTTTCCAGCATTGTTAAATGTGACCCTAAGTATGCAGGGATGTTTCTTACTTACAGTACCATGAGCCACACTACGAGGAAGTTTTTGCTTTCCATATACTTGCTGTCCCATTTTTATCCACTACATGTATGTTACCTATGAAGCACTGTGTAACAGCAATTAAGGTACTGTACGCAAAGATCTTTCTGTAAATAATTGCAAGCACCATCATCTAGACAGTAATGTACAAACACAATAAAATGAGAACTATAACACATTTTGTGGGGAACTTTAAATCAGTACCAGGATAAAGTTACTTCCTAAAAATAATGCAAAACAGTAATTCATACCTTTTGCTTGAGTTCCTTTCTAGCATTTTCTTTCTCAATTGATGCTTGACGGTAGGCTTCATAGGCTTTGTTGAGCTGGTCTCCAATATTTCTGTCTAAACCTCGCTCCATTACTCCATACCATTACTAGTGGTTCAGTCTTGAGACCTGGGTTTAAATTGAGCATGGAACAACAAGGACATTGCAATACAGTTTTTAACAATAAATAACAGCAATGAAGACAGAAGCTTACAACATCTGTACCGACTCTTAAGTTAAGAGCTAAGTAAAAGACATGGAGGTACTTATGTCTGTTAAGAGATGAATTTGAAATTGGTTATATTAAGTAGGCCTAACAGATCCCTTATACTAAAGAAGATGGCTAGTGTACAGGTCAAATTTTCTTTGCAGTTAATTTACTTAATTTACAGTGTAATTCAGAGCATCTTTTCCATGAATTTTATTTATTAAGGCATCTCAAAAACTTGGAAGTCTGTGGCTCTCCAGGACCAGGGTTACAATTGTGACCATTTTATCACAGTAACACAAACCTTACCCAACTCATTAAGAGTCTAACAACATTACTTTTTCAATATTTTATGTATACAATGACATCTCCAAAAATACAACAGTTTCACTCCTGATAATTACTGTAGGTAAACTGCAGTTATCACTACAGTCCTTTACATGTCAAGTACAAATCATTTTAACAATCTTAAAGGGGAACTGCAGTCCCCATTTCTCAGACCGGTGATTAAATCTCGGTAGCAAAATAAAATAATTAATAATTGCGCAAATGCCAATGTGAAGCAGCGCTCACTCAGTCGCCCTAATGACTAACGTAACACAATTTACGAGCGAAGAAGTACAGGTTATAAAGCTGACATTTCACCGCAGAACTGTTCCAAACTGATCTGCATGCAGTTAACAAGTATTTGTCAGCTAAACCATCTGAAGCAATGTTCCCGTTGGATTAAAAGAGATATATTCACACGTCTGTTTGTATATAATGTAACAGGACATTTCCACTTCTGTATGTGTTGTTGCATCATTCCGAATCGCAGAATATATATCGCTGTGCATACCTGGAAAATGTGTCTATTTTGTGATGTAAATTGGAGGTTTTACATGTTACTGTGGACATCTTACTTTCATTGGGATTTGAAATGCACTCATCAATGCTGATTCTTTCCAACCCTGAAGTATAAAAATAGAATCGCAGCTCCCCTTTAAACAAAGCTTCAGGATCAATAACAACTTGCTGGTGAGACTGAAGTCATGTTATCATGCTAAATATTCCTAATTAACTTTAATGGACTGTGAAAATATCTAAAAATACCGGTATAGGTATTTGCAAACGCACAATTAGATTATAAATGTAGACATTAATAAGACCATTTTCAAAGAACAAAGCAGCCCTGGCTCAGTGGAGTAAAATCAGTTAAGATGTACCATGTCTTAATTGCTATAATAGGGTTTTGTTTCCTATAACTGTTAAAGGTATCCATTGTGGCTATAATATAACCATGTGATATTCCTAACAATTAATTTGTTCTAGGTAGAAAGAATGTTCCAGTCACACCACCTGTGTCAGTCTGTTAATCACAGAAAGTGCAATACCCTAACCTTTATACACGTATTAGCGGTTTCTAATGATAGCTGAATATGCATTTAATTTTTTATTTTCTACTTTGCACTATTTCTTCACAGGACGTTTGTGCATATGGCTGAAGAATTAATGTTTTAATTAGTTAAACTAATGAAGTACTTACAGTAAACTGAATCGAGGGCTTGCAGATGTTGGAAATTGTACTAAACCATTACTTTGGGTGGAGAGGAAATAAGGAGAAAGCAAAATTTTACATGTATGTGTAAATAATTTATTGAGATACATCCTATCAACAGAAACAAAAAAGCTTAGAGTTAGCCAATTAGAAACTAACGTTTCTGAATTCAGCTAAAAAATGAATTATCAGGATACCTGCTGTGACAAGACTAATCAACGTTTAATGGATAACTTTACAGTCAAGACTTGCAAAAGTACTAGAGATGTTTTAAAAATTATGAAAGTTCTAAACATAGTGGGAATATGTTTGAGACAGATGTTAGGGTCAAATCGATAACCTTTCTGGCAACTTAATTAAAAAAATAATTTTAATTTTAATTAATTAGACAAGACTCAAGAAGGCATGCACTGGTCCAAGAACACTTAAAATAAACAGACCTATCTATTCATGATTTTAAGAAAGTTTTTCCATAGACATTTTTTTATGCTGCAGAATGCAGATGAAATCAATCCATACATCTGTTAAAAGCTTTATACTGTTCAGGGCTGCAGGAGATGCCAGAGCCTATCCCAGCAAGCTGCAGATGAAATATCTTTTTTTTTGCATTAAATTCTATTCCTCTCTATATAATACTAGATATCTCCTTATCAAGTGTATAAATGGATATATGCAATAGTTGGTATTAGTTTACGATAGAAACATTTGCACATGTACGTGTAAATGCATTTATCCATTTATTGACTTTGTATGATTCTATTGGGTGATTGAAATGTTCTGAAACTATAATAATAATAATTAATAATAATTGCTTACACTTATATAGCGCTTTTTCTGGACACTCCACTCAAAGCGCTTTACAGGTAATGGGGACTCCCCTCCACCACCACCAATGTGCAGCATCCACCTGGATGATACGACGGCAGCCATAGTGCGCCAGAACGCTCACCACACATCAGCTATCAGTGGGGAGGAGAGCAGAGTAATTTAGCCAATTCATAGAGGGGGATTATTAGGAGGCCATGATTGGTAAGGGCCAATTGGAAATTTGGCCAGGACACCGGGGTTACACCCCTACTCTTTTCGAGAAGCGCCCTGGGATTTTTAATGACCACAGAGAGTCAGGACCTCGGTTTTACGTCTCATCCGAAGGACGGCGCCTGTTTACAGTATAGTGTCCCCATCACTATACTGGGGCATTAGGACCCACATGGACCACAGGGTGAGCGCCCCCTGCTGGCCCCACTAACACCTCTTCCATAGTTATTTAAAAGATTTTGGCCTGCTATTCAAACCACTGTTCAGTCAATGCTAATGTACAAGAATATCTCCAACTGCAACAAAAAAAACAACTCCAAAAAAGAATACATAACCAGTCCATAATTTTCAAATAGCTGTTGTTAAGCCATAGAACTTATTAAATCACAATTTAATAATCACTACCAGCACAAGGTCTGTGTGTTCCAAGTCTACGAACTTGTACCAATGAGCACTGAAATTACCATTAATACCTGGTCGACACTGTTAACAAGAATTTATTCTCAATCGATTTATCTGGTGAAATAAAACATGCGACTTTTAATGAGATGAAATTATTTGCTTTCAATACTGATAAAGAATAGGGTAATTAAAGTCATTACTGAAGCATTAAAAACAAAGCCACATAACCTGTCATTACAAACAGTAAAATTTTAAACAATTAACTAGTTTGTATCCGATAGACAATTAAAAATACATATTGACTATATTTTAGTGGAGCCCCATTTAAAGTGCCAACAGAGCTCTACCTCATTTTAAGTTCACCCTCGTTACAGTGTTTAAAATGACAGTTTATCTGCACAAATATATTACTATAGAGTGTATGGTGGTTGTAACTTGTCTAAGTGCCAGTAGGCCGCTTTGCGCTACTTCACACATTTACACAAATTCAATAAAATCAGATGACTGTTTTCGATAAAATAATTAAAACAGGAATCATACTTTCTGTAATAAAGCCATCTGTATTAAGTAACAGTACACAAAACGAAAAGACATCCTGACGCAGTGTCATTTTCAGTTTGATGCAAACTATACGGTCTATCATACAAAGAGCTAATGCTTGATCACTTCGGTTGTTGCTTTTCTATGTTCAGCTTTATCGTTTACTAAATAGTACAGTACCTTAGTTCGCAAAACTCCCAGCAAGTAGGCTACATTTATTCGACTGCTTGAGTATTCGGACCGTTTTTATTCTTGAAGTCAAACTTTTTTTTTCTATCGTCCCGATAGAGGAAACAGCGCATTTCTCTCAAAATGTAGCAACATATTACATGTGTTATGAGCTGGGAACTTCCAACGGGGAATCCCCAGTCTGAGACTTCCGCTTTGCAGACTTACAAAACCAATCAGGACTGGAGTTACTGATGGACGGAAAATGGTCGTACACGCTGAACTGTCAATGTGCAACTCGACATTTTTTCAAGATATATTATTTTGAAACGTCCTGCTCCTCGTTCGGCGAAGGCTGTATAGATTCATAACTGGATTCCCCCATACATTGTGAATGTCAGTGTTCTTAGGTTGTTTTCCTGTTTCAGCGACTTTCAAACCTTGCGTTTATTTTTTAAGATTTATTAAAGCTGATGGCTGGCTGAACGTTTTATTTATGAAAGAAAGCCTCTCTCTCTCTCTCTCTCTCTCTCTCTCTCTCTCTCTCTCTTTATAGTGTAAATACTAAAAGCATGTATCACTGTTCGGTTTTTACAGTTACTTGTTCTGTATTTATGTCGCATGGCGCTAAGTATGAGTTAGACAAATATACACATCCATAGCTTAAGGCCACCAAGATGAAACGACTATTCAGGCAGTAGCCCTTAAATCTAACATTAGATGTTAAAGTACGTCTCTTGCTGTATTCAATCCAGTATCCAGTGATATTTTGAACACTCGCTCATCCTAGCAAATGGCAGTTAATACGTTCAAACCACCGGAAATTTCAAAATGAAGAATTTCGGGCTTTAGTAAGGCTGTCACCGCAGGAGTATATGGCTATGCCCAGCTGTTTATCCTTCCTGGACAGCTGGCATCTGAGCTATATAACAGTGGCTCACACGGGAAACCTCCGGAGGTTATTTGTCCCTCTCTCCTTCATTATATTAAGACACTTTGCCGCAACCACTTTATAGCCTAGAGCTAACGCCAGCATGACCAGCAGTATTTATATTAATCCTTGAAAAAGTTGTAGCTACAGCCAGGCCAGTCTCCTCTTCCAGTGCGTTCTAGATATCGATATCTACTCCATCTGTAGAAAAAATATATTGTAATACTATTAAAAAAAATAATCGATCAACATCAAATAAAAGCAGGAATTCACAAATGTTCTGCGTGATGATCTAAACCGATTCTTAAGTGCCCGTTGGGTTCACCAGCAGATGGCGGCTTACGAGCACAGCACACAGCACAACTACTTACAAGCAAACAGGTGAGAAACCACCAAAATCAAAACTATTTTTCATTCTTTATAATGTGTCCTTTCCTATGATAAACAGTACAGAATTGTAAACTGGTGTTGGAATTTTTAAATGCAAGTAAACATTTGTCCTTCAACCTTTTTTTTAACAAAAGTGCATTGTGAGCCTTAAATAGCAGTATAAATGCTTAACATATTTTCTGTAGATTAAAACAACCTTTTACATTTTATTTGTTTTTATTCAATCTGCTTTTAATGGTTTTGTTCAATAGACTATAAACAGACATCTGTTCTGGGTTAAATGCAATAGTCATTGATAGTGTGTGGATTGTGGTGGTTAGTGTGGTAGTTTGTCCGGCTCTCTTGCTGCTCTTGGGTTCTAGGTTTGATTCCAAGATTGGGTACAATATATGGAAACTGAAGCCCATTTTGTCCTTGTTTGCCTTTTCTGGGAGCTCCAGTTTTCTCCCACCTCCACGGATATGCTGGCTTGATTTGACAGGCTAATCTTAATTGTTCCTTTCTCTATGGCCCTGCAGTGGATTGAAGTCGTATCTGGGGTGAAAGCGATTATACCCTTCATATGATTTGAATCATGTGGTGTGAGATGTACATGGGTTCCTAAATGGTGTTAAATGGTATTTAAAACAATGATGTACGTTACAAATAACATTAAAACCTCTGTACTGTAATATAGCCTAATGGCTTCAGTTTACTATCTCATGCGGTATCATCACACAAATATTCAGTGACAAGGCCAATGTTATCTTCTGTATATATGTCCCTATTTAAATAGATAGACATGTTTACTTCATGAAGTTAAACACTTCACCAATTGCAGACAGGCAGATGAATACAGTGTGCCAGTTTGCAGCACTAATTAGTGACAGAAGGAAATGTAATCTTGAGGTTACGCTGGCTGCCCACACACAAAAAGTCTTGCAGTTCCTACATGTTTGTAGTAATCCTTTGTTTTATCTCTGTCTGGCTTCTCACATTTGGGAATCTTGAAGGGGTTCTGCAGGACTTGCCATGCAAGAATCTGTATGGATGTTAAAATCAAAGTTATTCTGAAACCCTGCAAATCTAGCATTATTTTGTTCAGTGGGTACAAAGAAGACAAACTGAATTCTGAGAGTTAACGATTCAGACATACGGTAAGTGACATCTTAAAAGTGCCATTAATTAAATTTAACCAGATACAGTCGGGATGTCTTGATCTTTCTTCCTTCATTGCCTTTTCCCCATATTAATTTAGCTGGTTGACCATGCACTAAGACTCAATGCATCTATATTCTCAGGCCAGTCAATTAGTCCTTCAGCGTTCCTGGGAGCTCTCTACCTCAGCCCAGCCGCTTGAATCCTACCTCCAGCCCTGTTACATACCCCTGCCCCCCCCCCCTCCTCCCCATAGCTCAGTCAGCAACAGCCTGTTCCCAAAGTTTACCGTAATCATTCAGTGTAGGATGAAGATTGTAGAGTCAGGTGGGTGTGCCCTAAAGCCAGCACCACAAACAGGGAAGAACGGGGCCTGTACAGGAAGTTAGGGTGGAAAAGCTGTAGAGTTGCCTGTGCAACTGAAGTCAGTACAAAGTCCAAGCAGTACATAACTACATGGACATAAGTAAAAAAAGAATGAAGAGCCAGGTAGCATATATTGAGAAAGAATGAAGAGCCAGGTAACATATATTGAGAAAGGAAATCCAGGATGGAGAAGGGACAAGGGACCACATTAAAATGACTACTTTAATGCTAATGCCCTTGTTTCTCCAAATAAGATGAGAGAAAGGAAAATTACCATATGGAATTTATTATTGTGGAAAGTAGGAAAGTGAGAATGCCATGCCTTGTGGGATTTTAGAAATCTTTTTCTTAAACACCAAATTGTAATTAAGTAAGTAATTATGGGGATACAATCTACAGTGTCTCAGGGCAACATCATAATAAATTAAATCATGAAGTCTGCATGGAGAGACCAGACAATTTTCAAGTGGATGTCAAAATACTGTAGTATCAGGGTTAGACAGTGATTACAGATGGAATTGGAATTTAAAGCTTGGCAGAGGTAGGTTCACCACAAATCTTTCACACTGCAGAATGAAGAATTTAAAATGCAGTTACTTCCTTTTCCGTATGGATATATATGATATTTTAGCGTGCAAACTAGCTCATTGCCCTAATGGGGGAGAAAGGGAAATCTTATAACTTAAAAAAGTCAAGCCAAGAAACACATTCCTTTGTATTATGCAAATGCAAGCCTGAAGTGTTAAAACGTTATTGAAAGTTGATAGCAGGTAAAGAAGAATAAATCCCAGTTCCAAGAGAATTGAAATGTTTGACCTGCAGCACATTTGGAGGTACACCAGGTTTCTCCATTGCAAAATTTAACAGCAGCAGCAGACTTCGAACAGTTGTTTTTATACCCAAATCATCCAAAATAATTAGCAAATGAGGCAGGAACTGGGTGACATTGTCTACACATAATAATTTATTGTAATGGTTGCATGCCCAATCATATGGAACAATATGGCTCTGGGCTTTGAAGTGGTGTCTTTCAAAGTACCAAGAATGCCAAGAGCTTTATGAGATGGACTCACATTTCTTATTCTTCCTGCTCCTTCAGCATGACTATGACAAACAGAAAAACATGTGTCAAAGCAGGACGAGGAGTGACCTCTCCAAAGGACCAGTGAACACTATGTATTCAGTAAGTCTTGATTGGACTTAGGAATAGGAAAGAACAAACTATTTAAAATTCATAATTCAAATACCTTTATGGGCATGACCAATGAATTTTCCAAAGCAATATGAATCAGACTAAATTTAGAAAAATAACATGCTATTATTTGAGAGACTCAATCTCCCCCCTTCTCTGTAGTATTAATTGCTGTTCTGATTCCGTGGCTGTCTCATTCCTGAGTATTTCTTGGAATGTTGCAAAAAGAGCAGCTCTGTTTCTGTTTCTCCCTGTTGACAAAGAGAGCACAGCCTTCCAGGGTAGCCAGGTCAGCCTGTGTCACCAGTGTCTAAGGTCTGCTTCTCCTTGTCGTTCGTGCGGGTCTAATGCTCTGTGTGTATTACCTTTTTAGGAAGACCAGCCATTTTGCAGACCTATATGGAGGAGCAGAACAGGCTCTACACAACTAATTTGTTTTTCTGACCAAAATGTGACATTCTCAATTAGGGAACTCCAATTACATTGGTGTGAAAGCAGTGTTAATGAAAAGATTGACCGAATGGATAATAATAATATTAATATGATTCAATTGTGGATCGTCATGAACAACTGATGCTAGAAACAAGTATACAGTAAATATATAAAAGTGACATTGTCTATTGTACTCTTTTGTGTACACAAGTCCAGATAAACCATTTTTGTTTAGGCTATTTGGTATGTTTATTATGCTGAAATGATGTAAACTACAACATAAAATTCAATGCAAGCTTTGTAATTTAAAACACCTTGAACTGTACCTCTAAAGCAAACTATATTAAACGAAGTACAGTCATTCCATTCTCTAATTTGTGACATGAAACAAAAAATGTTTTAATTTTTGATCAAATATTCAGTAATGTTTTCTCAAGAAACTGCAGTCACTTACAGGAAAATTTGTGTACAAAATTATTTATAATTGAATGTGAAGGTAAAAATACTCTTCTTAATCTCGATGGTTTCATCTTGCTGTTATAATTTGTTTAGACTTTTTTCTAATTTTTTACGTTTATTGAAATACCTGGCGTGAAAAGGTCGGTATGAGGTTATTACAAGAGGCCACTAGATGGTGCCCAAATAGATGTTAGATTAAAAAGTGGACAAATACGGTGACTTAGATTTAAAATTGTAAATGTCTACTTTATGTTACTTAAATATAAATGTACTTAATAAAATATAAAACGAACTTGTTTTTTGCATAAAACTGCTAACAAACCAACTCGGAACAAAATTGCGAGCTTTCTTCTAATTAGCTTGATTTTAATGAATAAGAGAAGCATCAAACTATGATTAAAGTGTCTTTATGACCTTTTCTTGATGTCACCATTTTGCAAATAACATTTTGTATAGTTCTTGAATTCCTTACCCAAGAGATATCAAAGAAGATTCAAACTTTGAAAAAGAAAAATGTGAAAGGTTCGTTCCTGCCATCTGTACAATGCTCAACAGAATGCTAGGCATAGGTAACAGGTGTCTAGTCACCAGATTGTGTATTCAATGGACACTTCACTGTAACAGGTGTTGCAAACTCAACAGACTTTTACCAAGTGTAGCATAAGATGTTTAATTAGTCCATTTGGGGATTGTTTCCATAAAAAAGTTTTATGCGTGATTTATACACAAAAAGAAAGTAAAAATATGGAGACATCAAGTGGAGAGAGTAAAATAAAAACACAATGTACAGTATCTGCATTTAAAATGGTACAGAATTGACTATCTTTTACACGAACAACATTATTCTTTGAACGTTAAAGGGACAAACTTAATATTTAAAATCACTAAAATGAGTGCAGTCTTTCTGCTGTTGTAAATAAACGTATGCATCTGCTAAAGATGCATTCTCATTTCTCAATAGAATATATTACTAAGACAAAACCTGGGTGGGGTAATTTCTAAAGATACTTAAACTTGAACACTTCTTTAAAATTAAGAAAATAATTAAAATAGAACACAATTTTGTGCTTAAATAAAAATAAATTATAAATATATAAATCACATCATATTTTCCCTACTAAATCTTTCTTGCACAATGCATTATAGACTGCACATATCAATATTATTTCAGGGTTTGAGTACATGTGAAATGATAAAAACAAAATTAATGTCTGCAGCATCAATTTGAATTTTGATCAAGATTCTGTTTTGGTATATTGTAGTACTTTATTTGTGATACATAAATTGCAAGGTGTCATAGTGCACAGTGAAGAGAACAGTATTATATGTCAAAAGTCCTTTATAGAACCATATATCTACGACTAAAATTTCCTTCTTTTACAATCTGGATACCGTCAGGGTCTCAGGATACAATGAAGTGTTACATGAAGATTAGGGCCTTCTCTTATTGCATTCTAGAGAGCCAAAGGAAGAAGCAGAATCTTGTTTGTCACTGCTCTGAACCTGAAATGCGCTCTTTTATGAACATTGGGGTTTTGAAAGAGAAAATAAAAGCATGTTTGACCATTAATATCAAATATGTCTTGCCCTATATAAAGAAGAATTGAAATGTTGGAGTTCTGAGAATGAGTAATGCTCAACCCCTTTCATGGGCGAATACCGACCCCTGAGTTACCCGCATTTCTCAAAATGCCTGTCAAATGCCAAACGCCTGGAATGACTTCCAATTGAATTGATCTTAAAAAATAATTAGGCAATCAACACATGATGAAATGGCTAATTATGAAACACTCAGATAACAAGGGAAAATTATGGATATTCTACAACTGATGCATTTAAAGATAAGGTTTAACTGGAGGTTTGTTGTTTTAGGGGCTAAATGGATGCACCTTCAACAGCAAAATCCTTTCTTTGACAGATGGCACCCAGCAATACCCATCTGGTGGTTTGCAGACTACCGAGAAAGATTTATTTTGTGCAACCTGCAATTTATCTTTGGACCACCCTAGAAAGCTGCAGTAATCCAACATTTAACATCACAGGAATACAAAAGAAAAACAAAAGCTTTCCTCAAAACAAGTTTACTCTATATCTAACAAAAAGATACCAAATACCGAAATTGTATGCCATGTGAATTCTAGCAATTACAGTAATGCATTGTGGTTTATGAAGTCTTTCCATTCTCCTGTCTCCTTTGCAGAGTGCCCAATCGGTGTAGGTGGATTAGTCATTGGAAAAATCATTATCTGGAGACTTAAAAGAAGGCTGAGGCATCACTTTTCTCTTACTAGTGTTAGGCAATGAATATAGCTGTTTGGAGTTCACCCAGATGGTGAAAACATTTGCTTAATATTTGCCTAGCAACTGGAATGAAATGCAAAGCTTTTCTTCCCCTATTTTAGCCTGAGATGCTATCTACCTCATGAACTTTAGGAGGATTTCTGAAGACACATCTACACCATCTGCTCCAGGGGTACATACATTTGTTCCAGCCATCTTGTTATCAAGAAAAGAAGACTTAACCACCTTATCTGCCAGAGCTTGGTCATATTCTTCATTCGGAATCAGGATTGTTTTTTAGCATATGGTAACTTTTTCATGTTCTGCTAAGTCTGAATAACACCAACCTATGAAACTTCGTTTTATAATGGTGATTTAGAAAATGTCCACGAAACTGAAAGAACTAAAAGAAACAGGAGTGTCTACCTTTAATTTAAAAAGTCTAAACGTCTTGGTTAAGAGTATTGTTGTATGCAGTGAATCCTGCAGAATAGAGAAGTGTAACGCTACTGTACATATACAGTACATATTACAAAGCATTTATCTACTAGAGATAATCAGATATGTGAGATCAAGTGAGACAAAGGCTGTAAATGGTAAAGTCATAAATACATTCAGAATTCTGAGCTGGCCTTTCACCAAAGATAAGCTTAATTGAACATGCTGCAGTATTTGGATCTGGCTATCCACTGAAGCCTGATTGAACACAAGCAGGCCGTAGTTGATTGATCCCTGCAAGTGTATAAATCCCATAAAATGCACTTCCCACAAGGTACTGAGAATGATCCTGTGTCAGGAAGGCGTAACAGCCCTGAAGCCCAGGCCTAATCCCCACAGTGTGGAAGCACATTGCTATGCTTCCAAGGACAAAGAATGGCATCAGAGTAGCAAGACACCTAATATTTTGACAGCACTGTGTGGATTTAGAATACAAATGACTTTGAAAAACTGGGTATCTATTTACATATAACTTCTACACAGATATCATGACTATTTCAGTTAACAGCCTGCATAAATAAGGAGATGGAGATGTAATGTTTACTACTTTGCCTTTGTGTGAACTTTTATTTTTGTAAATACATACACATATACTGTACTATAGTCATATTTCCCAACCCCTGGTCATGTGGACTGACTAAAGTCACAGGAGCAATGGTAAGCAGTCCCAGCCATGTCCTGATAGACAGAGTCAAAGAGGCACAGTTCCAATAGGTGAATTCAATATTTTTTCTTCCATTGTTTTTTTTTTAGCTTAAGCAGCCCTCAGATGAGGAAACGCTTAGGGAGATGGTCTCCAGTACATTAACTATTGAGAGTCACTGTACTACAGCATTTTAAATTGTGCTTTCCTTGATATGCACTAGGTGGCACCGATTAGCAAATTATGAACAAAGCATTACACAACCGTGCTCTACACTAGAGGTACATTTTTTATTTTGCTTGAAGGGAACTGCTATAACCATTTGTTTAATTTATGAGTTTTAAAAAGTACATAGAAAGACATGCAGTGTCTACCTTTTAGTTTTTCAGCAGTCATAATCATTTTACCACTATTTGCTTCAGAGCTGTGTATATCATAGAGAGACTTTTCTTCTGTTTGTTATCTATCCTGCACTCACTATATATTTACTTGTCATATAATACATAGATTTGTTTATATTTGTATTTGATTTAATTGTATAATAAGTGTCCTTCTATTAATCTCTCTGTGTACATAGATTATAGATTGAAATTGATACATTAGTATACGTTATATATTCACATGAAAACATACATATATATGTTATATATTTACATGGATAAATGTAACTATAAATGGGATGTTTTATTTTTCATATTTTTGTTGATTTCAGTATCTTTTATACCAGCTCCAGTAATGCTGTTCCAAATGAGCTTTTTGCTCAACGTTCAACACTAAACAGAAACAATACTACAAAAAAATCAAAATGCTACTTAATAAATTACAAAATAGAATATAGTAAATGTTTTTTTTTCAATATTTGAGAATTAAATTAGGGAGGATGAAATGGCAAATACATCACTGACCATCTGGAAACTCAGAAATCTATTAGGAAATGCATTCTTTGCATTCCTGAGTGGCACAAAGCTTGCTTTTGAGAGAATAATGCTTGTTGAGAAATCAGAACAGGAATGTTCCAATCACTTAAGACAACAGACTAGAGATCTTTAAAGCAAGGAGAGTACCATTTAAAGTATAGAGAGTACCATGTTTTAAAACACAAAACCATGTTTTTAACTTTGTGACACTACAAAGTATGACACAGACGGCAGTAAGGAATGTAATTGCTCAGTAAACATCTATTTTTGCTATAGATTCTGGAATTGATTAAACACTTTACATGTATCTGTTTAAATGTTGTTTAAATAATGAAAATGGCGGGAGTTCACTGAGGTGTAACTAAAAGCTTTATGCTCCTGCTTCTTTAGACTCCTGTTCTACATGGGTGTAAATATCTGCAATACAAAACTAATGGATGTAGATGATTAGTATTAGCTGACACAATGTTAATACTAAACCTAGCTTTTGTATGTAACATTTGTATGATTTGTTAACATCTTATTGAAATCACAAAATGAATGCACTCTAATGCTCATTTTTCTATATATGTACAGTATTTTCACAGGTATTCCTTTCTTATTTCAGCATTTGTCTTATTTTTAAATAGAGCAATTGTATATTTTTAACTTGTTATAATTGTTTGCTTATTACACTTCCCAAAGGATCTCAGACCACTTTTAAGATATAGAAGGGTACCCATTTCATCCACTACTGAAGTACCTACAGTATGTAGGTGATGTGTTATGAGTATTATTAGCCAGCAGCTATATCACCATGCAACTCACAACTGGTACCCCCATTGAAGCTAAGGTGTCAGCCTGGACAGTATCTAGATGGGAGACCTCCTAGGAAATTTACAGTTCTACCATCACCACCCACAGCAACAACAACCCGGCTGTCCTTAAGAAGTCCCCAGTCACAGTACTGAACAGGTCCAGTTTCACTTAACGTCTGAGTTTTGATGAGCTGCTATCAATTTCCCCGTTTGAGACTATTTTGAAATAATTTTTTTTTTTTTTTTAGGGTAATAGCTAATCTGTTGTACCTGCACTGTTAAAAACAATAGGGCGAGATACCTTACAGCAAGACACCATAACAATTTTAGGTAAAAAAGACTCATGTCATTGTATTGTTGAGCCATGTCAAAATACATACAGTTTACACTCAAGCAATAACAGCAATTCCTTAATAATGATTCCAGGGCAGTTCTGTATTAAATCCCCAGTCATTTCATTACATAAACCTCTAACAATTAAGTAATGAGAACCAGCTGTGCCAAAAAGTCAGCAATGAAAAAGGCTGAAATGTTCACTAAGTGGGAACTCCTCTTCCAAATATTTCTTAGAATATTTCTGCTTCTTAGCAACACGAAGAATTATCTTGTATTTTATGCAATGCATTTTCTGCCTTTGTCGCACAGGCTTCTCTCTATCATCCTTGTCAGCAGTCATTTGGATAAAAAAACTGCTTGTTACATTTAGTGTAGTTCTGAAACTGTTTCCTGGTAAATAGTTAGCTTGTGACCACTTGTGACCATGCTCAACATGCTACAGTACCTTAAGGTGTATGGACCCTTCAAATGAATTGTTGTACAAACAGTGGATGATGCTTCCACAGGGATCTGTGGATTAGATCTATCTGCTTTGTACTGGATTTAACATCAAACAATAGATTAGTAAATAAAGTAAAACATTCCTTGTACGGTATCATAAAGTTCTTAGATCTGTCTGTCATGCCTAGTAAGCCAGTCATCTTGTGAAAGTAATCCATAGTGTGGAAGTTCATGATGTAACAATCAAACATGCGTAGAAAACGTATATCATCTCAGACGTACCCAGCTTTCTTAAAAATTATGCTAAGTATCTTTAAGGTTTAAGGTTTATTGAAACCAAGTGGACATTTCTGTATAATTAAAAATTTAACAGCCTGGAAAATCAGAATGAAATAAGTTTGTGTCATATAACATGGTTTTGGGTATCATTGTTTGTTGCCAGGACATGAAAACTGTAATCGTGGAAAATCAAAAACCACATTGTCATTGGAAAAACACAAATGTCCAAAGAGGAACGGAACCAGATTTGCATTTGCCCAGTACCATTCACTTAAAACAAAAGCACAGTGTCCAGAAAACATAAAATAAATCAAAGCACAGACCTAAAGTATTCTTTACGTCTAAAGCTGTATTTCTAACAAACAAAACTCAGGATTAAAGGACCTTGGCTGAATCATGGAGGTACGGTGCTTTTGTTCACTCACAAGGCACTACAAACCTTCTAGATTATATTTACTGAAGTCAACATCCACTGTGCTGTCTGTCACAATCGCTACTCCTCCTCTTAAGGAGGCTCCAGCTCTTCCTCCTTTACCTTATTCCCCGCACCTGTCCCTTGTTCCAGCCTCCTTCCTGTCCCCCTTTAAAATCTCTTGTTTTGTATGGATCACCCGGCCATGGACTTGTTCAGTTTTGGATTCTCCTTTGGATTTCTTCTAGGATTGTTTGTCTCGGCCACACCTTCCCGGATCACCAGCACTTTACGGACACTCCCCCCTGTCTTTATTCCCGTCTCCTGCATGACTTTTCCCCCCGTGTTTTCTCACTATTCCGGATTGTGTCGTCCGCATAGGGTCCGAAAAGAACTGCTACAGTACGTGACACTGTCTGCAGAAAAGGAAAGCCGGATGCAGATCTCCCTAGGTTAGCAGTTAGACAAACTTGTGTACAAATATGTGATTAAGAAACAATTAATAAGAGTCTTTTCTTCATGAATGCAGTAGGGATATGCATTTTTCCAAGAGCAAAATTTTTCTAACAAAGACATCTTATTGAGCCGATAATTTTTAGTGTAATCAATCCTTTTAATAGCATTTCAATACAATTTTGCAGGCTTCCTAGCAATACTGGTGTTATTTTTGTATATTAGTTAGATGAAGAGGATTTGTTTGTCATGACCTACTTAGTTTGACCTTCTTCCTGTCCTATTATTTTTTGTACTCATTTCCAGTGTTTAGCAGCTTTGTTCCATTTTATCTTTGTGTCACATCAAAGCATTGATATATTTTCACAACCACAATGTTTATCAGTCATTGAAATTTCACCATACGTTTCTCTTTCCAGACAGCTGTCGTGAATAAAAAAACTAAAAAAGGAAGCTCTGTGGGTGACAGCCTGATTTCAAAAACAATATTTGTTATTATAATTGTTGAAATGTAATGCATATAAACTTTGGACCTACTTTGTAATAGTGCCATTTTTTCAGTGTGGAAATCTATGTCTATTCTTAGATTTTCACCATTCATTTAAGTTCTTAACGTTAAAATAACGACAATGGACAGTACTCATTCCCTAAAAGCCATCCATCCATTCTCTAACTGCGTCTTCAGGATCGCAGGGGTGACATAGCCTATCCTGGCAAGCAACAAGTGCAAGGCAGGGTACACCCTGGACAGGACGCCAGTATATCAGAGCAGACGGACATTCACAAGGAATGACAACGCCCAAAATTGAAGAGTAACAAACTATTGTGGAGCGAATGTTTGGCTTAACCCACTTGGCTGAGGGCCGACCACCTGGCCATAGGACGAGGAGGCCAGGACCCCCACACACGGTAACCAAGGGGTAGCTGCAGAGGTGGAGTTGGGGTTGAGGTGGGATGCAAAAGTCGCACGCAAGGGAGAGAGATATCGCATTTGGTATTTATAATGTTCAGTGGAGGAAGGACGAAGGGAGTGATTGCTAATCACTGATGGCTGGGAATGATCGAGCATGGTTGTTGTCATCCCTCCTGAACTTTAGTTAAATAAACTCCATCTAACAGCCACTCCAGGACCAATTTTCCCACAAGCTTCTGTTCTGGTGCCTGGGGGGCATGGCACAGGCGAACAAGTCCAAAACAATCCTGAAGGGGAAACCAGGAAGCAGTCCAAAGTCCATTGCCGGGAGATCCATCCAAACAGACACAGGAACGGCGATGAGGAATCAAGAACACTGAAGTAAAATCATAACGGAGCCGGGTGCTCTGAGCCCCGGACTCAGATGGTCAGTACGCCGGGGAATAAGACCTGCCCTCAGGCTACCTGCGAGCCCAGCGGATACGCAAGCCTTGTGGCGTCCATCTTCCAATACTGAGCCCTGAAGCCCGGAGACGCCAAATTTAAGTAGTGACAGGAAAATGGGAGACAGGTGCAGGTAATAATGAAACTAAAAAGGTCGGAGCACCCTCTAGAGGAGGGATGACAAACATGACAGTAGGAGCAGAGGGGTAAAGAATGGAACCAGTTATGTAAAGGCCCTTCTAAAGAAGAAGGTTTTGAGTCTGGATTTGAAGGAATTTAGAGAAGGTGAGTCTCTGATATTCTTGGGGAGAGAGTTCCAGAGCTTAGGGGCATAACAGGAGAAGGCCCTGTCACCCATATAGTGTAGATGGGTTCGGGGGACAGTTTGGAGACCAGAATTAGAGGAGCAAAAGTTGCAAGATGGGGAGTAGGGTGATAATAGATCAGACAGGCACTGAGGTCCCAAGCCATGCAGAACCTTAAACTGTAGGAGAGCATGAGGATTTTGAAGTCAACACAAAACTTGACAGGAAGCAAGTGCAAGAACTCCAGGATGGGAGTAATGTGATCACTTGCACTAGACCTGGTCAGGATTCTGGCTGCCGAATTTTGGACATGCTGGAGTTTGTTCAATGTGGATTTAGATACACCAGCGAGTAGGGCATTACAGTAGTCAATTCGGGAGAAGACAAATGTGTTGATCAGCTTTTCAGCCACAGTTAGTGAAAACATAGGGTGTAGTGTAGTGATGTTTCTGAGGTGAAAGAAAGATGTTTTAACAATATGCTGCACAAGTGGGTCGAATGTTAAGCCTGAAGCAAATATCACCCTAAGGTTTTTCAATTTATGTTATGAGAGAATGAGTACAAAACATTAAGAATACCCTCAGTTCTTAGTTATATATATAAATTGATGGAAAGAGATCTACTGTACATAAACTAACAGAAACAAAACTAATTGATGTCCCACTGAAAGTCAGAAAGAAAAATCTTAATGTTGAGCCTCCTTCAGGTCTAAGGAAGAAAGGCCACAACCAAAAGGTTATTTTTCTTTTTTGGGGGCTTTTCAGTGTGGAATTGACCTCTGCCTGCTCATTTGCAGCCCACGTGCTGACACAGCTCCCACTCAAACCTCTATAATAAGTCACCTTTGATAAGAGGTTAGTATCCCTTGCTCTCTACAGAAATGAAGCACAGTACAGCGAAGACAGTCTGTAGACTAGAAGATGAAAAAATCTCTGGTGCAGTACAGAAGTCCAGAACATGACTAATTCACCCTTTAAAACAGTGAAACTCTTGATAAATGTTATTTAATTAAAATAAAAAAAGATTCTTTGCAGAATTTTCATTTCCAAGACCGCTCATTATTTCTGGGTCTATGTTGTTGTGATTTATATTTACATGGTAAGAAAACTGTTTATGTTTCTGGCAGAAGGTCAAAAATGAAGCCTGAATTTTTCATCTTGATTAACTTTTCAGAAAAAAATCTGACTTGTGTTCTCTCAGTTTATTAGAAAACTATATTATCTTACACTAGCGATGCATGTTGTGACATTCTAAATGTTGTTTAATGCCCTTGTGCCTGCCTGAACTGAAGATAGACAAGTAAAAAGTGGAATCATTTTAAGAACTGCATGTTTTTTTCACACTTGTCTAAACCATTGTTACACCATTCAATGGGAAAGTAAACAATGGCTCACTACCGGTTTAATACAGTAGGTGTTTTTGTTTTTATTAGCAAGAAGGCTTCTCTTTTCTTTTCCAGTCTCTGTTGTTTAAAATCTTGGAGATTTTTCACAACACGATTAATGTCTTCAAAAGCTTTAACACCTTGGTTCTTTATGTTTCGAGACATTTAGGGGGAAAAAAGGGCAATGAAATTACATGTATGCTAACAAATACAGAAATAACAAGATAACAAAAGAAATCACATACAGTACATATCACTGTGATTATTTAAAAGCCGATGTTCGCATACAGAGTTAATGGGAAAGGCTCTTTAACAAGCTTTTTTATGTTTAAAATTGATATAAGGCAAATCAATAAATAATATAAAGTTAGCTAACTAAACATCAAACAATTTTACTTAGCTAACTTTATATTACTTATTGATTATTGTTTTAAATGGAAGGATGCTCAGATGAATTTTCCTGCACAACAGGCTCTTGAACAAGTCACACCAGGAAAAAGCGTTGTCTTCCTACCATACCAAGCACAAACAATTTCCATACAGGTCTTTCTGTCCTAATGGCTGATTAACCTTGAAGACTCCAGGCACTTTCTGAGGCTCTTGGCACTAGTCCAATGAGGATCTTATTATTTTTTAAAATAAAATATACATATTACCCGCACATGCATGAAATCTCTTATATGTATCTTCTCATTTTAACAGTTTTGATTTCCACACCTGCAATGCTTTGGAAACACACAAAGCATTAAAATACTGTTAAGCAAACAGATAATTACTTTCACCATCTTCTTATTTTCTTGAGAGGCACATTACAATCATTTTTCAAAAAATCTGAAAAAATCAAGGCCTTGCTTGTGAGTGATTTACTTAGGGGTATCATTAAATCTAATCACCATGCAAAGCATCAGATTGCACAAAAAATAAATTTGAAAAATACACACCTCTTAAATTTGCAGTTTTAGGAGATAATGGAAACAACATTAAAATTGCATTACTCCTAGCAGATGTATTTTAAATCTGGGATTCTTTATTTTACAAAATACACATCACACACACATCATACTGTACTGTATGAGAGCTGTACCTCAGATACAGTATTCTGATGATGACTCAATGTACAATTTTTGGATTTTAATGCACCCCAAAATAACACAAAATATAGAAAGTATCAATATTTATATTGAAATATTATTATTTAATATTAATATTTATATATACTTTTACAACTGAATAATCTCAAATATTTAATGATGGCTTTCTTTCATCTTGCTGTAATGAAGAACAGTAATTACACCATGGTCAACTAAGATTGCTGTTACGGGGAATTCCGAGTTCAAATGGATTAATATTATGATCACAGTGTGGTGAATACAGAAGGACTTTTCAAATTTATGATTGAAGTACTTTCCAGTGACAAGAAAAAATATTTTGGTACACAATGCTTCAGAAGACACGTACCTAGTATCATGTGAATCTATGTAGGCTAATGGTTTTACATTCTGTCATTCAGAACAGAACAACACAATGCATTTCTTTAATAATCAAAATTAAACTTTCATTCTTGCATTCCTCTGCTGATAAATGGTAATAATAGTAGCAAAAATAATAGAAATACCCATGAAGGGAGTAATTGAAATGCTTAAGTCACAGCAGATTTTATGTGCACCACCTAATCTGCCAGCACAGCATAACCCAGAGGTACCATTTTCTCTTCTGCAGTTTGGGAAAGAAACAGCTGCGTACTCCATTAATTTACACCTCATCTCCTAGGTTGCTGGTAAATGCCAAACTGACAATGGAAGCAGCAGGCGCTTTTTATAAACAGCGTTTGAGATGGGCAGGGGCTTTCGCAGAGGGCTGAGTGCTGATTAACAGTGGAAGGACCACATCTCTCTCAGGCACATGAAGATAAAAAGGCAGTCTTGAGCTTCATCACACTAATCTCAAGGCCTCCTTCAAAGCTGTAACCCCAATAATCAGCTGGAGAAACGCTTTCTTTTCGTAATGGTATTCTTCTTGAGAAACTAGGAAATATGCATACATTTGCATAAAGTACACTACATTTATGCAAATGCAAAAGCAGGTTTCCTGCTTTAACAGACTTTTAAAAAGCTACTGGAAATACATTCTGAAATGAAATATAAAGCTTTGTGTTTTCAAATATGTCTTTGGCGGTATTTTGGCTTTTGTCACAAAATAGTAATAATAGAGTTATCCACTGTTTTAATATGCATTCATATTTGTATTATTATCTGTTGCAGTGTGTTGCTCTAAAATGAGCAATTGAACGGAGTACAGGAAATTCTAACGTGCTACTGAGTACTGAAAATGTTAAATTAGTTTTTTGTTTACGAAAGAATAATGTACACACAGGAAAAAGGTACCATTGTAAATTGCATTTTTTTGCATGTGCAAGGTAATGTTAATAGACAATGGTTTGAGTGGATCATGTCCCATATGAGGTGTATTTTCTCCATTGTGTTGTTCTATCATGCTCTACTGAGTGCACAGTGTACGCATGGGAGAGTATCAGGGATTGTGTCTGCTTGAACTCTGTATTTTATGGAGCTCACATGCCATAGGTTTATCTTATTTCTTTTTGGTATTACATGATTCCAAAAATTCTGTTCACTGAAAAGAAGAAAAATGAAAACGAACGATGTTTACTATGAAACAGGTATTATGAAGAATTTCAGCAAAGCACACAAAAGATAGAATTTTGTTTACGGTGGACTACAGACAAAGCCGAGCTAAATTAAATCAATGAACTGTGCTTTGGGAGGACTTATTTTTTGCTTTAAATTCAGACTCTTTCAGTTTATAAGCATTTCAGTTTAAAGTATTTTAAATGGTTTAAAATAAAATCTGTAATAAAATCAAGAATCGATAAAGATCAGTAATGGATTTCTATATATAGTGAAGAAATGAAAAATAAGCTACTGCTAGAGTGACACAAAAATGCATTCAGTCTGAAATACACCCATTCATCCATTTTTTAACTGCTTTATCCAATACAGGGTTAAAGGTGAGACAGAGGCTATCCTGGTAAGCAATGAGGGCTAGGCAGGATACACCCTGGGACACCAGTCATTATAGCACACACAGAGACACAAACACGCACACACTCACACCAGGGACAGTTTTCCCAGCAGCCAAGTAACCTACCAGTATATCTTTGGCCTGTGGGAGGAAACCTGAGTACCTGGCTAACATGGGGAGAACATGCAAACTCCAGATCTGGAATTACACCCAGGGTCCCAGCACTGCAAGGTAGCAGTTCTAAGCACTGCGTCACCATTCCACCCCACATGGAATTCCAGCACAGGAAAACCCTAAAGTAATGATGCAGCAGTTGAACGATGCTGATGAAACCTACGAACTGTTTATTGCTCAGGCAAACGGTTTGCTTCTGGGAATGAAACATCGCTATAGGGAACACTTCCTGTAGAAATTGATTTCTTATTCACTTAATTCAAGGACTGTTTACTACTTAGAAATTTGGCACAAAGGCAAAACAATTAAATTTATTTTCATGATTGATATGTTGTTTAGTGTTACTATATTCCTTAACATTTAGAACTGAAAAAAGGACCAAATTGTTACAGATATTGTAACATCAGATATTGTAACTGTAGATATAGTAATTTTATAACTAACAATGGCCAATTTACTAAAAAAATAACGTGACAGGTGGTAACATAATTTATTGTCTATTTTGTTGACAGTGTTTGCTTCAGTTTTATAAAAAACAAAATGGCAAGCTAGAGTTGTCTTCATGTCCGAGTATTTATAATCCATCTATACACAAATAAAGCAAACTGTTTAAGGTACATCTCTGATACAATATTTGGTAAGGTGGGGAAAGATTAGTCTTCGAACGAAGCCTAAATAAAATTTTTAAAAGAATTTAAAAAATTTAAAACATATCACAGTACTCTATCCTTTGCTTAATGGTTCTATGGGAACTTGACATAACAATTTCTAAATGCAGCTGGGTATTAAGAACTGATTTCCATGTCTGGTTCAGGAAATAAACCTCTATAGCTTCCACTGACTCACGGCCGAAGGTAAACTAATTCAAAACACATATTTCATTGTAATCCTTTTAAGGACCTCCAGCCTTCTCTCCATGGAAATTGACCTGTCAAGGAATCTGTCACAATGCTTCTGTCCTCAGTTGCTGTCAAGCTCTGAATAGAGGCAGAGATCAGTGACTATAGTGCTTTCCAGACCTCTAACAAAAACGCTCCTTTTCCCCTCAGATCCTCCACTCACAGTCTCAATAGACCACCACAAGCTGCTGAACCCAAACTAAAAGCAGGCCTTTTTATACGAGCCTTTGCATTGCTGGAAATGAATGAGCCAAATTGACTCTTGGTGACAGTTTTTTTCCACTTGTATTTCTGAAAATCATTCACTTTACCATATGTTTCCCCTCTTACCAATCAAAAGGCCACAAACTCACAGTAAAGCAACACAAGGGGGGGTGAAAATATTAACCCTTTCTTGTAATTTCACTTACAACCATATCCTTATAGAAGCACTACAGGAGCTGATGCTTTTGTAGAGTTTTCAGACGCACTTCCTATTAAAATGTCATTTAGGAGCACATTGAACATATCGCAAAGAGGCTATCAGCTTTCATTGGTTATTGTACTCAGGTGAAATGCCTTTTAGGGTTGCAGATAACATTATTAACTAAAACTAATGAACCTTTTACATCCCTTAGTAAGTATTAAATTATCATCAAAATACATATTTTTTTTAGATATAAAAAATTTGAAAACTACAATGGTGAATTGCTGATTGGATGTATTCATTAACTCATCATTCCCTTAAGAAACAAAAACGAACATCTAGGCCTGGTACTGTGGAATAATAAATTGCTTTCTCATGCCCTGAGCTACAAGGACACCTGGGGTCAGCAAGATCACAGACTTCAGACTTCAAAAGTCCTCTAACTCTACAGAGTTTCACCCCAAGCCTTGATTAAGCGAGGAAGACCTTTTAATTAACTTGTCTCTTCTAACGCTTCTCTCCCAAGTAATTGAAGGAAAACCGGTATTGCTTTACAATTAGCGCTGTGGTTTTCACCAACGTTTTCAGAAATTAGAGAGAAAGAAGGAAAAACTTTTTTTCTGAAGGTTTTGAAAGTGGTAGATTTTTTCACATCACTGTGATGTCTTATTCTGAAATCAAAGATGCCAGGTGTGACGCATTGCTTCAGAACAGTTTTCTATAAAAAGAAATGAAACTGAAAACCTTTTGAGTGGCAGATATTTTTCTGTCCTGGAAATACAACACTAGGACCTGAACATGATTTGTGATGATTTTTCTTTAGAAAAAAAATGCCCCTCGTATTCTGTTACATGGGATTATTTAAAAAAAAAAATGCCTTGTCAGATCCAATCCCCAATGTCAGTTCACTGAATTTTGGAACTTCAAGAGAATTCTCAAGTCATTCAATGCTACAGTATGTATGCCAGAAACTTTGTAGGACATAGAACTATTTGAATACAGCTCTAGAACATGGAGAGCTTTGGAAAGCTCAGAAATGTTAAAAACATTGTTCCTTCTGCAGCAACAGGGGGCATTCTAAATGACTTTATTCCAGCAGCCACACACTTGATAGAAATATGTGGATATTTAGTATTTACATAATAGGTATACCATCCATCCATTTTCTACCTGCTTCTTCCAGTTCAGGGTCGTGGGGGAGTTGGAGCCTATCGCAGCAAGCAATGGGTGCAAGGAGGGATATCTGAAATGTACGCCTGTCAATGCAGGGCAGAACCACAGACATGCACATTCACACCAGGGCCAATTTTCCCAGAAGCCAGTTAACTTACCAGCATGTTTTTGGACTGTGGAAGGAAACTGGAGCACCCAGAGGAACACAAGGTCAGGAATTGAATGGTGGGCTCCACTACACCTTTTTGTCTTGAAAAACCTCAGGCAAACGTGAAAAGGAACTCCCAGAAATCAAAGCTGGAAAAAATGTAATAGACACATTAACAAGTAATCATTTTACATTTCACAGAAATCGCGCCAAATGTTTTAATGTGGAACAGTCATTAAATTCATTACACTACGGACTAAGAAAAAACAGTTTTTGAAGTTAACTGTTGACTGTAAATTAATGACACACTAAATGTTTTAAATATATCATACTTTTATAACACTGCAATAAATGTGAATGTGTTGTCTTTTCCTTCTAGAAATGAAAACATTGAAGTAAGTGGCTTTGGGAAAGCAAGTAATTCCCATATGTTACATCATTTTTATATACTATATTTTTGTAGATTTTCCCTAAAGCAATGCTATTGCATTCAAAGATTTTTTACTTATGGTTCACATAGAGTTTTGGGATAAATTCAAATACCACTGTTGGATTCCTGTGGTTTGTTTCACAATTAATGTAATTTTAACCAAAAAACAGGTCTCAATATATGTGTTCAGAAAATAAGTGCTTGGAAATGTTTTAAATATTTATATCATTATACTAATGACAAATATATTTAATTATTAAGTATCTTAATGTTTAAAGGATAACAATACGTATATTTCAAAATACAGAGATGCTGTAACCTGAATTTATAAAATCAATATACAGGAATAACCTGGGAGGATGCCAGGACTTCAGTAAAAGTGTCAAATGTTTGAATTAACAAAAAGTCCTTTTATTTTATTTCTCCCTTAAAGTTTTAAGTCCTTAATATGACCCATTGCATTTTGTATCAAAACAATGACAAAGCCCCTACTGGAAATTCAATACTTATAGCTTTATTTTGGGAACAATCCCAGTTTTTTAAAAAAAATGTCTCACTCCTCAGAAATGTATGATGATTGCCAACATAGGGCTACATTGCAACTTAGCCAAAGAGACAATCCATACAGTATCTTTGGACGAAAAGCCTTATATGCAAACTCCACAAATTTTTAAAGAACAGACGACAACAAATATAACATGCTTCTAGCTCAGTGCTATAGTACTACAGCTCCAGCATATTACACCCAGATCAAAAAGACCTAACAGAAGATCCAAGATCTGATTAGCCGAATGCCAGATCCAGTTAAGAACATCATGTTCTCACTCAAGTGCAGGACTGCTGCATTTGATCTCAGATTCTCACAGAACTGGTTATTGGCAGCCTGCTCTCCACAGTTTTGTGATTTGTAACTATGCAGCACAAATACGGCCATCTGTTTGCCTCTTTACACTCAGCCTGCTACACTGCTCAAAGTGGTCCCTTCCTAATATAACATGGTAATTCTATCACTCAAGTTCTTCTCAGAACATTTTGCCATTAAATTCCCATCAAGGCCATAATTAAACACGTAATGTGACTACAGACACTCTGACAGAAAATAAAATATGACATTTTTATTAATGATACATGCACTATAGTAAACCATTTTCACCCAGAACAGACTGGATTTAATATTAATTAATGATATCTTGATCCAGTGTCTCTTGAAAAAACAAACCTCAATCTAATTTTTAATGTTAAGATTCGTGACTTGCCAACTTTCCAAAGTGTTGTACCTTATATTTTAAGAAAATGAAAATGAACAAGAAAATGTATATTTTCCTGGGCTTTTCCTGTTGTGTTGTGTTTTCATTTTTGTTACACAAACAACGATATCAGTTATTTTTAGAACCAATGTTAAACTTTCTGTCAGGGATTCAGTAACTGAGAAAAGTAAAGCAAGATGAGATAATCAGCCATTTTATAAATGCTCATGTCAGTATAATATATCTATTTTAAATTCGCTCATTTTCATAGAGTATCAGTGCAACCGAAGCCCTATACCTCCAGGTTTACATTCTCTGCATACAACAAGAGACATATGCTTTTAATCTCCACTTTGTTATCAGTGAGGGCTGGTGCTTTTTGGCTGGGCGGGGTTAGGCTGTTGAAGGAGTTAGAACATACTAACTTAATTCAGTGGTATAGCAAGATGCTTTCCATTAAGAATTATTTTGCTTTCTTTGTTCCCATTTGCTGATAAAGATATGTTGTGCACAAATAAAATACTGAAACAACTTGTACTTTTGCTGAATACACAGTAGTCTGCATGCTTAACCTGAATAGGTTTACCCAGTTAATATCTTAAATATCTTAATTCTGGCCTCTGTATTGCACCACACTTTCATGTGAATGGTTATTGCTATGCTTATTTTGACTTGGGTTTATCAGTGCATATAGAAAATCCAACAGAAATGTATTGTATCATGATCATGATTACATTAGAATATTACTGTCTACTCTCTTCTGCTGTTGAGCTTGACTTTTACGAACAAGAAATTAAGTAATGATTTGAAATGTTCATCTGTAGTCTCACTATGTGCATGGTCCACAAACGTTACTTCACTAAATTGCATGAATTAACTTATCGGCCGTGGACACCTGAAGAAGGCTCCACGGCCGAAACGTTGTGTTTTCTTTCTTCTTTTTGTCAGCATGGAATAAACCTATTATTTGTTCCTTTGCAGCCTACGCATGCTGACGCAGCTACCCACCTGAACTAAGTTATTGTACATTGGAGGTGGCTGAATGGCAATGCTGGCATAAGGGATTAGCCAAGAACCTCATTGCAAATCAGCACAGCACGTCCTGTGCTGTGGGCTGTGCTGGCCCCTTAATTAGGAGCCACTAGATGGACATGTCCAGCTACAGTGTTTTTTTGACAATCCCACCTCAGAGAGGATTAGAAAAAAACATGTTCCTAATACAGATCCTTGTGGTACTCCGCTAATTACATTACCCCAGTTTTTACATTGATTCCTTTTCTGTACACTCTGTTTCCTATCAATGAACCAATTCTTAATCCAAGAACATGAATGCTTGAATGCCTAAGCCCTGCAATTTTAGAATTTCATAGTTATGAAGAACTTTCTCATATGTTTTCTGAAAAACTAAATACACAGTATCGTATACTCTGTATTTATTACTGCTATTGTTTGTTCAAAGAAATTTAACAGGTTAGCTCAGCAAGACTTACCTTTTCCTAATCCATGTTTCCAATTAATGGGTATTATACCACTCTTGAAAAACTACTGGAGGAGTTTTGTTGTATGAATAACCTCTTGTTTCCTTCAGACAGAAATTGGTAGAATACCAACGGGGCGTGGAGATTAGTTTATCTTAAGCACTTAAGTGCTTCTAGTACCTGTAGTACTTCTGCCTCTTCTGTGCTAATGTCATTTAACACAGGACTTTCTTCACCCTCAGGCATGTTCAGTTTTTCTTCATTGGTAAACAAACAATATATCAGCCGTTTCCCTTTAAATATCTAAATGTCTCTGACACTCTGACCTTAACTGTACTTTTGCTTGAATATTTTTATTTTATGATTTATTTAAATGTCCATTGCAATATTGCTTTCTAACATTTTTTTGGCCTTTCTAGTGTCCTTTTTTAACCTGTGCCTGCAGTTAATTGAATTCCTTTTCTTGAACTGGATCCTGTTCTTATTTGATCATTTTGCTTGTTGTATTTGTCTTAATTGATTTAATAAATAATTTAAACCTCTGCTTTCCCACATCCTACTTGTGGAATGAATCTGTTTCTTGCTTCAAGGAGAATATACTGTATTTAGGGTGTTGCCTTCCATGTTTCGCTGATTCCATATTTATTATGTCCTATTCTTCTTCACTTATGTGTGTCTTATTCTTTCATAGTCTGGTTTCTCCCAAATTAAAATCCTTTAATCTGGATTCAAATGTACTTAATAACATACTATATCCTGATCCTAATATTATGTCTGCTTCTCTCTGGCCAGCCCAGCCTGGTTTATCTAGCTCATTCTCTACTAGAATGTAATAGGAGGATGAATCACATCCATGATGTAAGAGGATGAAAGTGAACAGGCTTTCATTAAAAAGCCTAGGAAAATATTGTATGAGAGTACACAGGTCCTTGAAGGCCACACTCTGGTTCTTGGTTAATCCCTTATGTTCACCTACAGTATCTGAAACTGAGTATGGCCATAAAGTATATTATGTAGTTCATAACATAACATAACACAACATAACACCCACCACTATTCATTTCATTAAGTCATTCCTGCTGATGGTTAATTATCTCATTCTTTTTTTCATTTCATTCCTTATATCATTACTTTGCTTTCCCAAAACAATATCTTTATTCCATATAGAAATAGAGCGTTCACTATGTGCTGCAGCTCCTGCGTCTTGCGAAATTCCATCCTTGTAGCTTGATCTCCTGCGATCTCAGAACATAAGCAAGGCTGAGCATGGTCAGCACTGGGACAGGAGACCTCCAACGAAAACCAGGAAGAAGATGCTGTCCTTCAAGTGAGCATCTAAACCTGACAACTTGGTCGATCACAATCCCATTGCATTGTTTGTAAGATTAGACGGCACTTCAGTATGGGATAATGTTTGTCCCTTCCTATATAGAAAAATGGGAAGCTTTGAGGAGGAAAACCTTATTCAGATGTTTTATTTTCTGGAGTTACAAACTCTCGCCCACTCTCCTCTCTTGGAAAGAGCAGAGTTTTCCGAGTAAAATGTATATTATTGTGTTTTTGGTTTTGTGACTGAATGTCCTAAAATGAGTTCTAGTCATTTAAGATACATCTTATCCTTCTGCTCTATGGATTTCGTCATGTTCGTGTTTGTAAAATTCCAAAATGTATCAAAGGTGCACTGCAATGTGGGAGTTTTGTGTTACATTGAGGCAAATTCCAAGTCTGTGTCATTTGACAAATAAAGTATTTGTGTTTATACGTGTGTCTGTAAGCTATAGTATATATTTAAAAGTCCATTCCTCTTAAATGCTTGCATAATGTCGGAAAGCTGTTACCGTTTTCCATGTTGTGTAAACAACCGCACAAAATACATTTTCTCCCTGCAACTACACTATGTCATCACTTAAGCATTCCCCAGGCAAACTTCTCTTTATTCCTGTGGAAAGGAATTCATCACAGAATTAAACTGTTCTCTGATAGAGCCATGAATTCCCAATCTTGGACTGCAAAGTCAAAAAGGGGGAAATTCAATATGGTCAGTAAACCCAATCCAAAAAATGATTCATCTGCTTCAAACCTGGCTTTAACTCTTTAATTGTCAATCACAATTGAAAATGCACAAGGCCCCCAAAAAACATAGACTCCAGTTGCTGACATCTTACTGAGCAAAAAAAAAACTGGACTCTTGCTGATAATTTCTATTTCAAGATAATGATGCTCAATGGTTAACAAGCCTGTTCAATTATGCACGTAATGACTTTTTCTGTGGTCCTTACAGCATGACTGCTAAATCAAAAATCAGAAATACCAATAAAGACAACTCATACAATTCCAGCCTTGAAGTATCTCATAGTATGCATTATAAACCCATTGAGAGCACAAAATAAATATGCTCCTTTTCCAAGAAAAAACAGAATGTGTTTCAAGTCGCTCCTCTAGTCTGTGTGTGTCTCATCTTTCCGACAGGGGGCATATTAACTGCACCATGGATTTAAATATCAACTCCTTCCTCTTCTTTTCCCTCTGAGTAGTGACTTTTAAACCACCAACTGCTCCACATACTCTAAAAACACTATTCAAGGACTCGTATAGGAATTCAATACTCTAGAGAATGGATTAATCATAAAATGGAACTGAAAGTCATAAAGGTACTGTTTCCTGACACAGAAGGACTGAAAATTATTTTGTGCAGTTTAGTGGAAAACTTTGATGATATATATGTGTCACTTTTAATTTTTCGTCGGCTACTATCATCCATTCATTAAGCTTCTTGTGAAGTATCAATTCATCATATATGCTTCTGAGGCTTGTATTTAATGTGTTGTGCTCAGATATCCAGGGAGCGTTGTATTTTAGATTAAAGGCTGAAAGTTCTGGGCCCATATTTAGCGTGTCAGTAAATCTTGGCACTTCTAATGCCTTCTCCCACGTCTCTAAAGCCAGAAAAATAAACAAACCGCTGTAGGTCTGTGCTGATGAAAGATCAGTCAAAGGGCACTCCAAAAACCCCAGGCATCTCATGGGGGAGGGAGACCAACTTGGAATGCAGAAAGAAAAAAAAACAGATATCAAATTTCAGGGACCTGCAAATCAACTACCTTTGGGATCAACAGTTAAAGGTCCAAATAATACATAACTTAATGCAAGAACAACAAAGAAATTCTGAATTTGGTCATTTTAAAGATCTTGGTTAATACATTCAATCACTTTTTTCAGCAAGAAAATGTTTTCTTTTTATTATTTTTCTCTACGACTGCAAACTAACAGCATATTACAAGATGGGTTATTTTTTGTAGTGAAACTAATACTGTAACTGCAAGAGACAAAGATTGGTTATTCATAAAAGCATATTGCACTCTATTTTTTCTTTATTTGAAACCTGTAATACATGAATATATATATATACTGTATATGAAAATAATGATCTTAAAATCTAAACATATATTAGAACATAAAACCTGAATGCTGATGGCTTAAGCTTATCTTCACAAGGTTAACTTACAACCCAGTTTTGTATCCTACTAAATCATATGCTAATTGCACAGAGTCGGACAGATTTATATTTTTGGATGGAAAATGGCTGCCCACAGGAAACAAAAAACCTTACCAAGTATTGCAAGGCAAGTATTTTCCCATCAAGTGAGTAAGCTAATGATGGAGAGAGCTGTAGATAATGATGTTGTTTTAGTTGGTTCTAGTGACCCATGGGATTCCTGCTATTATAGCAGGGATATGGGTAGAAACTGAAACAAATACACAAGGACATTGATGCTAAGACTTATGGCACTGTAAGCAGAGGGTATGAAAAAGGATTGATTAATGAACATAATTGGGAGATTTTGGTCATTTGTCTTGTGTACTTTTCTGAATGCCCTTTTTTGATTTCCGTTTCTTTTTTTCCACTTTTTTATTTCACATGAAATAAGTGTGCACAAATCATATCAGTTGGACTTATCTATGTCTTGGAATGAAGTTTTCCTTTTTAAAAGGTGTGATTGTTCATGCCTTCAGGCTGTCCAAAATGTGTCAGACATTGTTTAAAAAATGCAACAAAATATAGAAAAAAGTAATTGTTTTCAATGCAACTGTCAAGATATAGTCATAAGGTTGAATATGAACCAACGGGAACTGGGATTAAAACCTTATAGTAGAGATTGTTTTTTTAAAGCTAGGTATGTACAGTAAAAATATAATGCAACGATATTCAAAAATGTAGTTGAAGTGTGACCTTTTTCGGATTGTGTACATCTGACACCCCGAGCTGAAGGAATGATGAGGAGAAATTTATTCTTAGAAAACAACTAACAGGTAGACAGAATAATGTGAGTTGAAAGTGAGCTATACTTTATACATGGTGAAAACAAAGATGTCTATTTCGGCACAGCAGTTTAATAAGCTAGGACAATGATTGTATATTTGCATTAGTCACATTGAAATGTAATGCAAAAGTTCATTCTCAACATTACATTAATTATAGCAGTAATTGCCATGTGCATGAAAAATAAACAATGCCTGCTATGACTGTTTCACAGCAAGTGAGATCTAATTAAATAATAATTGTGTTTCTGTAAACTCAAAGCATTTTCAAAACAGATGCAGTTATTTCAAATTGTCTGCCTTTATCATGACATCTGTGTTAATTAAATCAAGCTGGCTAAGAGAAGCTATTTCAGAAAGCTTCGAAAATGTGTTCAATTAGTGACGCCAGAACTCCCAGGCATCTCTAGACACTGAAATCCAATCAGCCAATAAAGCTGGATCTCCAGAGGAAGTGGGAAGAATGTTGGAGTCCCATTAACTTGTCATCTCACATCCCCATCTTCTGTCATAATGTAATTCGCTTATTGCGCTCGGATTTTTTTCAAGCGGCAAAGTTGTAAGGTTCTACTTTTCACAAATGTTAATCATACACATCTGCGTGACCCTTAAACAAACTAATTAGTGCATTATAACCACAATTGTGACATTAAAGGTTTTACATTTGTACATGATCTGCTGGTTTGTATAATACTCAACTTAAGCTCAACCTTTTTGAGAGAAAAATACATTATTTTTTTAGAGTTGGAGAAAAGAATGGCCAAATACGAGTGACAGATTAATTTTGTGAGACTACAGAGTAATTATCATGAGCTATGATAATATAATGAAAGTGCAAAACTCCTGAAATAAAACAGATCATAAAAAAAATTCGATCTTTCAGATCTATTAATCAAACAACTACAAAAAACAAGTAAAAAGTAAAAATGCATTAACGTATAACAGCATTAAAGCTGGATGAGAAAAATTGGGTTACCTTAAACAAGAACATTCATAGCAGGGGGTGGTGACAGTCTGTTAAACAGGTTACAATGAACAAAGACTATTGAGTTAGTAAGCAGATGAGGCCATACTTTACCAGTGAATGAAAGCTAACAGGAAGTAAATATTTGTGTGAGAAGAGTGGAAACAATGCTTTTATTTCTCACTTCTGGCCTCCAGTGAAATGGAAGTCACAATTAATCAGACTTAAAGGATAATATTCACCCAGTGGTCAACAATTCCCACTTTTCAGATCTGAAACTAGTAGGGTTCCACTTAAAAAAACACAGTGTTAAATCCTACTCTTTTCAAAAAGGCAGTTGAATCTGGTTAGGTGTTGTAAAATATTTTTTCGTTCTTTCATTGTATTAAAGACTAACATGTTGATCAAAATGTGTATGTGTATCACAGCAAATGTGTATGAAAAACAGATTTTCTGTCTCCTAATAGAAAAGGAATTGCCAGAGTGTTTAATGATACATGCCTACCAGTAACTCCTAAGCAGAATGAGTCTGTAACAGCAAAAAAGAGATCAAATACAGTTCTTGTCTTTACCCCAGATTGAGAAAATCTGTATCCAGCGTGAAGACACAGAGAATTTAGTTGAAGTCAAAGTGCCTTGCACACAACTTCACCTGTGTGCAGCTTGTGGTGCTATCCGGAATGAATTTATCCTTTTGATGAATGAGTGTGTCATCTGTGTACATCTGGTAGTAAGTAGCAGGACAGATAGATGGTGGATTATTAATAGATAGTGAAAAGAGCAGTGAGCCATGATCTGACCCATGAGAGACCCTCAGGCTTCTTGGAAATGTATAAAAAAGGCAGAATTTATTTTAATTGACCAGGATGAGATTTAAATTGTAGAATTAATTGTAGCATGAGTGGCATAATCTTGCTCTAGAAAAGGTAACCAAAAAATGCTTTTTGGGAGCTTTCAAAACTCATTCTCCAGCACAGATATCCATCTGATAAGCATCTGAGATTTGTTGGACATACTCCACTGACATCTTGCCATGCTTTTGGTGTTGCTGAGTGAAATAAAACTGTCTGTTCCTCTGCCACATGTTTAGTCATCAGCTGGAAAAGCCCACAGTTGTCTAATTTCATGTCGTGTTTGTGGGTTCTGGAACAAATATGTGGCTTTTGTCCAGGAAGTAAAAGGCCTGATGCCCAAAATCTAGTAAACAATTAAGGAAAAAAATCAACAAACACTAATGTACAGTAGCAATAATGTTCAACTGAACATTCACAGTCTACGGTCTTTCAGCAACAAATAAACACCTTTCCCCTGCAGTCCTTGGGCAACATCTCAGGCAAACACTCTCAACTATTCCTCAGTTTTCTCAATCTCATGCGCATACAGCAACAAACAATAAAAATATTTAATTCACAGAACACCTTTCATGAGAACACTGTAATGTGCTGTACATTAATAATAACAACCTTGTAGCATTATTGATTAAAAAACAAGGTAAGAAAAAGTTTAAACCAATGTTTTAATAAAGGTTTTAAATTTTCCATTAAATAACAAGGCTTTTCATAACCTTTTTGCATTACACACAAGATTTATGGGTATTCTACAGTCAATCTGAGAAAATATGCTGAGGTCATTTCATGTATTAAATTAATATGCAAAACATATGTATTTTTGGTTTTTTGAAAAATTTTCTTCTCAGTCCCATGTTTGACTTTTTTGTAGCTTGCCTTAGATCAGGTGTTCCTGGTTTGAGGGGTGTTCCACTATTTTCTTTTTTTCTGTTGTTTCCCCTGAACTTGTAATTAGGTAAAATTATTTAACCCTTAATGTAAAGCAGTAGCAGTGTATTATTCCTGAATCAATCATTTTCAAACTAAGGCTCTGCTGTTACAGTGCCTTGCGAAAGTATTCGGCCCCCTTGAACTTTTCAACCTTTTGCCACATTTCAGGCTTCAAACATAAAGATATAAATTTTTTATTTTATGTGAAGAATCACCAACAAGTGGGACACAATTGTGAAGTGGAACGAAATCTATTGGATTTTTGAAACTTTTTTAACTAATAAAAAAATGAAAAGTGGGGCGTGCAAAATTATTCGGCCCCCTTGCGTTAATACTTTGTAGAGCCACCTTTTGCTGCGATTACAGCTGCAAGTCGCTTGGGGTATGTCTCTATCAGTTTTGCACATCGAGAGACTGAAATTCTTGCCCATTCTTCCTTGCAAAACAGCTCGAGCTCAGTGAGGTTGGATGGAGAGCGTTTGTGAACAGCAGTTTTCAGCTCTTTCCACAGATTCTCGATTGGATTCAGGTCTGGACTTTGACTTGGCCATTCAAACACCTGGATACGTTTATTTGTGAACCATTCCTTTGTAGATTTTGCTGTATGTTTGGGATCATTGTCTTGTTGGAAGATAAATCTCCGTCCCAGTTTCAGGTCTTTTGCAGACTCCAACAGGTTTTCATCCAGAATGGTCCTGTATTTGGCTGCATCCATCTTCCCCTCAATTTTAACCATCTTCCCTGTCCCTGCTGAAGAAAAGCAGGCCCAAACCATGATGCTGCCACCACCATGTTTGACAGTGGGGATGGTGTGTTGAGGGTGATGAACTGTGTTGCTTTTACGCCAAACATATCGTTTTGCATTGTGGCCAAAAAGTTCGATTTTGGTTTCATCTGACCGGAGCACCTTCTTCCACATGTTTGGGGTGTCTCCCAGGTGGCTTGTGGCAAACTTTAGACGAGACTTTTTATGGATACCTTTGAGAAATGGCTTTCTTCTTGCCACTCTTCCATAAAGGCCAGATTTGTGCAGTGTAAGACTGATTGTTGTCCTATGGACAGACTCTCCCACCTCAGCTGTAGTTCTCTGCAGTTCATCCAGAGTGATCATGGGCCTCTTGGCTGCATCTCTGATCAGTCTTCTCCTTGTCTGAGCTGAAAGTTTAGAGGGACGGCCAGGTCTTGGTAGATTTGCAGTGGTCTGATACTCCTTCCATTTCAAGATGATCGCTTGCACAGTGCTCCTTGGGATGTTTGAAGCTTGGGAAATCTTTTTGTATCCAAATCCGGCTTTAAACTTCTCCACAACAGTATTACGGACCTGCCTGGTGTGTTCCTTGGTCTTCATGATGCTCTCTGCGCTTTCAACAGAACCTTGAGACTATCACAGAGCAGGTGCATTTATACAGAGACTTGATTACACACAGGTGGATTCTATTTATCACCATCAGTCATTTAGGACAACATTGGATCATTCAGAGATCCTCGCTGAACTTCTGGAGTGAGTTTGCTGCACTGAAAGTAAAGGGGCCGAATAATTTTGCACGCCCCACTTTTCATTTTTTTATTAGTTAAAAAAGTTTCAAAAATCCAATAGATTTTGTTCCACTTCACAATTGTGTCCCACTTGTTGGTGATTCTTCACATAAAATAAAAAATTTATATCTTTATGTTTGAAGCCTGAAATGTGGCAAAAGGTTGAAAAGTTCAAGGGGGCCGAATACTTTTGCAAGGCACTGTACATTTGAGTTCTGATGAGGCTGTGTTATAAGTCAGAACTCAGCAATTGCTTATCTTGGTCAATCCTGCAGAGAAGCATACATACAAATCTCAGTGCAAAAGTGAATACAAACTGTTTACTTTCACCTTTAAACTTCATTTTTACCTAAGCAATCTTAATGCATGATTGGTAACTCTTTCTGTTTATTTCCTATACTGTTAAATACTATAAAAAACATTTTCCATATTGGCTTTTTTATCTCCTAACAATAATTTAGGCTAATTATTGCTACAAAATTGTGTCTGGAAAAACTCTGGTGCTCTATTTCAACAACAGAACCCAAACTAAATCTTTCAAAGCTAATATTTAACAAATCAACAGAATTTGCACTTATACTACTTATACCTGTTAACAGGATATGTAATCTTAATCTAAACTAAGTTGAACAGAGTTCAGATGTGACGGAAGGGATGTTTTTCTCTCATTGCATGTCAACTATTTCAAGTACGTTGGCTTCTATGCTCTTATCTTTGCACTGTTTGGCGTTTCTCGCAGGAATAACCCCAGCCCTTCCTCAGCAGGGAATGGAGTTTCCTGCTGCTATGTTTAGGAAATTCTCACTGATTGGCTGGCTGCTACAGGAGCCGTGACTGTGCTCTTCTCAGCCAGTGTCATCAAGTCCCAACTGCCGACAGAGCAATATGCCCACTTCAGATTCAGGTTGGAATGAGTAATATCAAGGACACTTAGAAGTGACAAGAGAGAACAAAAGGGAGCTGAGCACAGCTGGATAGCCCATGTGGCACTATAAAAACCCAACCTTTCGCCACAAACTCCTGAAAAATCAAGAAAAGTGCCATTCATCTTATGTGACCAGATATATGTTGTTTGTGGAAAAACATGAAAACTCTAGGCATGATAACTAATGACTAAAACTAAAGTGTTTATTTTATATCTTTTTTTAATCCTATGAATATTCAAGTAAACACAGAGGGGTTCTTCAGCCATTGCAATAAATTTAATGTAACCCCCACACTTACTTTAACCCTTCTTGCAAAAGCCCCACTAATTTAAATTTCCAAAGCACGTTTCATGTGTTATGTTTTTTTGTTGTTAATTTTGTGTAATGATACTATTTTCATCCTTTAACCGGACATTGTTTCTTGGTAAACGACATAAAATAACCAGGAAAGCAATATGTTCTAAAAGAATGCCACAGTATATGGTGATCATAGTGCAGTTCTGCTGACCAAAGACCTTGAGATGATTTCCTGTTGCCTGTAGATAACCTTTGAAAACTTCCTTAGGGATCCCCACTGCACAACTAATACCATACACAGTACTGCAAGTACTAGAGGGAATTGATTTTTTTCCTTTTTTAGCTGATCATTATTTCCTTTCTCTGAGATAAATTTCAGCATGAAATATACAGTACGTACATTTTATGTCAAAGGTGTATTTGGAAATGTAGCTGCGGCAGAGACTTTTCAAGGACATATCGCAGCAGTATAAAAAGTCAAACACTTTCCAAAATGTCAGTTGGCTATCCATCTCAAGTCATATTTCACTCTCGTTCACTTAAGCAAAGCACAGGTGTCAGAAATGACAGTTTCCAAGAGCCAGGCAATCTGCGGTTTATAGTTGGGCGATGCGTGGCATGTACTAACTAGACTAACCCTCTGTAAAATGTTTTGTTTGACAATATTTCTTCTCAGCCACAGAAGCATCAGGGGAGACAGTTCAATGAGCAAACCCCTTTGTATGCAGGTGAATGACAAAATAACAATTTAGCAATTCCATTATTATTAAATTGATCCATCAAATATTGCTATAATAACACTAGCAATATTAATAAAGAGACTTGTCCATAGTTTGGAATCCAGTAAAATGTAAGTATAAGATAATACTCTAGATATAAACTATAACGTATGAATATATTTATTGAATCCATGAATGTGTTATTAAGGAATTAAACAATTTGTCTGTAATATACAAATTAAATCCTCTTTTCTAAAGAAGAGCCTGGCAGGCATTATTGGATTGAAATTGGTTGAACAAGTTTGCTATGATACTTGTTATGATATGATATGATACTTGTCATTAAGAGTCCCTGGCCTCCAGATGCTTTAAGCATTAACCCACACTGCCATCTATTTCCTTCAACTAATTCCTTATGAAAGCTGGATAGGCTGTTAAATCAGGTACCACACGTTACCAGGGAACATTAACATATTTTAACGTGGCCATCAATCATGTAGACTGACACACTTCTTATATCCACATTATCATGAGACAGGTTGCATGATTTTGTTTCTCTTTTTCATTTCAGAAGATTATTGTCAATGGGCTTTCAAAGATGCTATTGGAAATTTGAAAAATAAGAATTAAAAAAGGAGAATACATGCAGAGATGTATTTTATTAGATCAACTGTAAGAAAACTGTTCAAAGGCATACAGCACAAACTGTTTCTGCAAACAGAAAAATAGAGAGTTAATGTACACATTAACATTTTTGTCAGAGTAGTGGGAATTCTATTTTAATTCACATATTTATTAAGTTGTAGATTTAATAAATAGTGAATATATTGTAAATGTACATTTTTATGCTTTACACTATTAAATTTACCACATGTGAATACTAAACATAATGTTACAGGAATGACAACAATCCTGTAGAAATTAAATTTCATTGTTATATCCTGCAGATAATATGTGAATTTTCTACGAATTAATAGCACTCAGAAGGGAGTGAGAAAACTTTGTTCTGGAAATTCTTTGGCAGATAATACAGACCTTGAATGACCCCTCATTTTGGCAGTCTGCTTTGTGTTTTGTGTTCGTGCCACAGTTTCACAACAGTTTCACAGGTTTGTGCTCTCTGAAAAACTAATAGAGTGTAAGTTTCATTGCTTAGTAAAATGAGCTGTCAGTGATGCTAATTAGAGGACATGGAGAGTTAAGGGTCTTGATGAGGAATGAGTGGTGTACTGTAATAAGGGTGCTGGCAAATTCGTTTATAACAATGGTGCATGTTTAATTATTCATGTCAGGCTATACATTCATTGCAGAAAGAAATGTGAGGGCTATGCTTTGGTATTCTGTACACAAAATAGTTTGTGGTTAATCTGGCATCAAAGAGGAGGAAGATATGCTCGTTATTTTGTCTGGATATATGCTTCGAAATATACTCTAATTCAATTGAACACAAATGCCTTAATGAAAAACAGGGGTCTTAATTTTTCTGTTTATTGAATGAATGTGTCTGAACTTTCCATTGAAATGTTCTTTTGTAAGTGAATAAATTGTTGAATGGTTCCTGTGTAAAAGAGGGCTAAGACTAAAAGAAGCAAATAAACAAAAAAACAAACAACAAAAGCAGGTAGTTCTGATATTTGCTACAAAGAATGACAGGGAGTTTTAAATTAACTTTGGCCACTAGAATAATGTGAATAATGGCCTGTGAAGCCTATTGTTCTAATGTCACACAGTTAGCATGATGATCCTGCACAGTTTGCGCCAAAATGCTTGGTTTTATTGAATAAATATTCTTCCACTTTGGAATTATTGCATTGCACTCTGGTACTTTACAGAGCCTGTATCATTTGTTTCCTATCTCATATTCTGTAGCTCAATTTTTAATGTTCTAAAATATTTGTGAATGTGTCAGTCTGCAGCTGCACTCTGTCATTATATTTAATCTGGGCAGGTGTAACTGACAATATTACCACATGGTGACTGGTGAGTAAGGGCAGGTGGTAGTTAAAAGTGTGTTTAATATTGCCATCTTTAAACACTTTTTAGATGTCACTTAAAATGGGGAGAAACCTCATTTATAATTAATAAGATAAAACATATTAATTGCAAAGATATGATTCCTTCGCTTATGATCCATGCTTTGTTTTCAATAATTGGAGAACTGTTATCTGATAATCTGAAAACATGCTAGTAAAATTTCTCTGTGCATTTAATAGGCTTACTGTATACTGACTCTTCATGATGAGTTATTCGCCATGATGTTATCAGAGAGTTAATTAAATAATTCAGAAATTAAATAATTAATTTTTCAGGTAATGGCATCATAACAATGAATCCATGATTAATGCATGCAGTTAAAAATTGGGTGTAGAGTAAATGAAGTTAATGTACAGAATTTTGTGTGATCTGTAACTGATCACACCTTTCACATCATCTAGCCAGTATTTGTCAGATCTCAGCCACTAATAAAAATTATACCTTGTAGGTTATATTGGCGGGCCAGTAGTTGGCACTCTTCCCTCTTCCCTCAGGAAGCATCATGACTGAGTACTGTAGGAAGTGCTGTCCTTCAGATGAGACATTAAACCAAAGTCCTAAATACTTGGTCACTGAGATCCCAAGGCACCATTTTTAAAAATAATAGGGGGGGTTAACCCTGGTGTCTTTGCTAATTTTCTCTTTGGACTTGCATGATCTTACCTCAATAAAAAAAACCTCCTTAATTTATGTGATGAAAGAATTTCTCATGTCACCTGCTCCGCTGTGTTGTGAGGCTGCTGGCACTTAATGGCTGTCGTGTATCACCCAGGTGGGTGCTGCACTTCAGTGGTGAATGAATGTGTCCCCTACCATATGTGAAGTGCTCTGGGATCCTAAGAGATGAAAAGTACTATACAATAATGCAAGCAATTATAATTAATTATTAATTAAGATCCCCTTCCTGCAATGACATAGATTGATCCGTGTCATTATTCTTCCCTTCTGTTAGGTTCATACCCAAGCCTTCTGTCCAAATTTAGTTTTCTTTTCTTTCCTATTTTTTCCTGTAGTGCATGGTTGGAACTACTCAATATTGGCTGGGTTTGCATTATTTTACTGGCCAGCAACTATGAAGAGATATAGGACTTTAACGTGAGCTCCAAGGCCGGCAGAACAACATCGACTGAGATAATAGCCAGAAGCTGAATGAATTTGAACTCTTGGTTGAAGTGTCCTTTCATATGAGCAGAAGTGAGCATAAACCTAATTTTCTCAAAATCACTGAAAGTAAGTCCTCACTTTACGTGTTGGCAAATGAGCCCTTGTCCACACTTCATTTAACTACAGGAATTTAATACCACAACCACCCCATACTGCCCTAAACGTCTGGACAGCATGACCATATGTGGGTCATTGCTCTCTGGAGCTCAGTGGCTAATAAAATCTATTGTGTCAAGTGGTCAACAAACTCACATTAGGAGAGCAATAAAGAAGCATTTTCACAAGGCATAGCTGCTAATGATTACCATATTCACAACAGAAACAAATTAATATTTCTTAGCACAAGGTTATTCCACGAAGTTGCTCAATGAATTGGGTTTGCCTCATTCACAACAAACATTTTATTTTAGAAGGAACAAGTAAAGATTTATTCCATGCTGAAAAGAAGAAAAAAAACATGACATTTCGGCTGTGGAGGCTTCTTCGGGTGTTTTATTTTAGAATTTTACTCATACAAAAATAAACATTAAATCGATTTTTTTCTGCCTATATATTTGAGAAGAATTACCTATTACTTTTAGGATTTTGGGGGTCTTTTTCTGAATTGGTCAGAGCTACAGTTGATAGCAAGTAGCGGACAATTCACGATATCCACCATGTGAAATAGAAGAACACAAAAGCCCATGCCAGAATGCTTTTGAGAAGGGATGTTTCCTGCATGAAAGCTATTAAGCACCATGAGATGTAAAAATAAGAAGACAATTCACTTAATTACAGTTAAGATGACAGCTCATCTACATAGCTCAATGAAGCCAAAATCAGTTGTGATCAACAGGGACTGACTGTTCTCCTGAGATCTCTCCTGGCTTTACAGTACACTCTCCAGCCACATTAATCTTCTAATAAAGAGGGTGGCAAGCTAGTGTAGCGCATATGTGACTTCTAATAAAGACTGATTGTTGTTACTCCCCCACTCGCTCATTACCACCCGCATACGTTTACAATCTCCCTCACATTTTCTTAAAAGTTAACATCTCACACTTAATACACTGTAGAGAAATGCGACATAAAACGGCTTTTGTCACAGTTGAAGAAAAAAAAGGTGAGTCCACGGCGATCGCCCTTGAAAATACATATGCCCTACAAGTTACCAGTTACAAGTCTCTCTTCATCCTAGATAAAAAACGCTCCGATTTATGCATTCATTGCCTGACTGATTACAGTAAGGTTGCCCAGTGCCTATCGTTCAGGACCGAGGCACGCTGACAAAGAGGCTGCTCAGCAAAGCGAAAACTCCTTCGAGACTGGAGCTCGAGTGTGCCCTCTGTGTTCCGCAGTCGGTTCTTGGGTGAGGTCTGTTCTTCGCAATCTCTCACGGAGGAAGCAGAGGAACAGTAGGAAGCACTGAAGTAACCTTCAGTTCCTGCACTGCAGGGTTACATTTCTATCTTCATGGGAAAAGTGTGGAAACAACAGATGTACCCCCAGTACACTTACTACTATCCCCAGTACCTGCAAGCCAAGGTACGTTAATTTCGTTTCAAGGGTATATGGCTATGAAATATTAAAATAATGTGCTTGCCTTTGTTCTAGAAAGCTGCTTGTGCTGTATACAGCCAGACTTTTGAAAACGTAGTTCGTTTTTATTGTTACGAAGTGAACCGGATAATCTCATGCCTCAAGCACTTTTATTCTGTTTAATGTTGTCAGAACCGTTGTTTTTTTTTTCTTTTTTGCATAAATCCTTCTTCTAACCTAAAGGTTGTAGCGGTCATTTCCAATTAACTGTTGCAACTCATAAGAATTTGTTTCCTGCATTAATATTTTTCGTACCGCAGAAAATGTGGGCGAAACCGGAGCTTCAGAGGAATCTGGGTTGGTTTGGATAGTTTGCAACTTCGTTTTATGCCTCTAGAAAAAAGGGAGAAACTGAGTTGAAGCATTTACACAAAACTTATGAAACGATCCGTTAATTGAAGGCGTTTTTTGTTGATTATTGTTACTTATAATACGCTATAGTTAACTATGCTGTGTAGGACGTTAAAATGTTGAAGCGAGTTAGTTTAAATGAGGTAGTGAAACCGTTTAGTGATTTTAACTGCTTGTCAATGGTAGTAGCATTACAATTTCCCAAATGTCCTTCTGGACATTTTAATACTAGAAATAGCATTGTAGTATCATATTTGAATAGATAATATGTAGCTACAAGTACTCAATATATGTGAGTGGAAAGAAAATCAAACAAATTAATGTTTGCTGTTAATTTTCTGGAAGACTGTAACTGCTGCACAATGCAGTCGTGTTGTTTTACTAACAGTCCATGTAATTTGATACTCTTTTGAGAGTTCAAGTTCAGACTGAATGGTAAAACTTTAAATCTGTAAATCGTTTGAAGAATTTACTATGGTAATCAAATAGTGTCAATAACTTAGGGTAACGTTTGATAGTATCATATTCACAGGACCTATTTAAAACATACTTCATCTACATACTGTATATCATTCCACGTGAAATAATATCTTCCTTTAACCCATTTATTGGGCACTGCAGAATACATAAGTCTATAGAGAATATACATTATATTTTTGGATGGACTATTAGGTCTTTTACAGGGATTTAACTATTACTAAAATGCTACTATTTACAATTTCCATGAATTAAAAGTTTGATATTCATTTATCAGTTTAGAAGAAAAAAATATATAAAACAGGATCACAGTTTTAGTATGGATCCCTCTGTCATTTCAATTTTTTATGTTGCACAATATGGTAACTAACTTTTTTAAGAATTTAAGAACGTGAGAAATGTTGCAAACAAGAGGAGGATATTGGGTTTATCTAGGCCATTTGGTTGTTTATAGCTAATTAATTAGAAGATCCCATCCCATTATTTCCTGCGATAAGCCAGGGTATCAGCTTCAACAACACAGCTGGATAGCCATACACATTTAACTATATATTTAGTTTCCTTCATTATTGCTTCCTCTCATAGTATAGATGATGATGATATATTGTATCAACATAAACAGCTAGGCTTAAGCCTTCTTTAAAAGCAGCTGTCTTCAAACGAGGATAAAGGTTTCTGATATTGTATCTGCCAAACCTTGTTTTTGCTCTCTGCATGAATATTCTGCATTTGTCTACATGAAACATCATATACCATGTGTTGGGTTAGTCTTAATTTTTATTTACATTATGTTTAATTTAATGTGCTTTTTCTAAGATGTTTGTTAATCCTTCTAGTTTGGCATTGTCAGCAAGCCTAACCAGTTTGCTAACTATAGCAAAATCAAGTAATGATAGTACTGATTAGTATGATTAGTACTATAGATCCTTGTACAGATCCTTGAGGTACTCCACAACATACATCACCCACATTTGAGAGTTTGCCCCTCGTCTGTACTCTTTGTTTTCTATATAGCTGTGAATTGGTTAATGGTTATAAACTCTTAATTCCAAACACAGTCCGTGAATGCCTCCCGACCTATAAATTGAGAGTCCATCTTTTATCAGGAAGCCTTTTGAAAATCTATATGTACCACACTGTCTGTGTGTGTGAATGACTGATTGTTCTTAGAACTCAACAAGTTAGTTCAAGCTTTTCAAAATCTTGCTTTTTTAAATCTATGTTGACTATTCCCTCTGAACTAATATCCATATAGGTGATCCTCTAATTCTAATCCTAGTTCTAATTATCGTTTCCATAAACTTACATATGATTGAATCAGACATATTGGTCTGCAGTTATTTTTCTTATGTTTTGCCACCCTTGTATAGATGGGCACTACCCTAGCAGTGTTCCAGTTCTAGCAATTTTTGTTTCTGCTCACTAAACATACTTAAGGTGTTGTTCATAAAAATAGATTGTATATCAATGCTTCAGCCTCATTCATGAAAGCACCGTCAGGGTAACATAATGGTTATGTAGCCCTGGAACATTAAAAGTTATTGGAAAATTAATTACTTGCAAGTGTGGACTTCAGTATGCAAGAGTGCCCAAGTCTGACTACAGGGTAATGGTAAAGTGAGCTGTGGTAACGGGTTGTAGAATTCAAATTATAGCAATAGGACAAAGGTGCAAAGACAGCTGAAATACTCCATTCCCAAATGTATTCTAAAACAGGAGCTTAGGGAAGTGTCAGATATGCTGTATGAAGCTCCTGTAAAAAACAGAAAACACGTTTGGCCCTTTGGATGGCAAATGGCCATCTCTACATGACTGAGAAAATATGAATGAAATAGGTATCAATATCAACACTCCATATATGTCCTTGTTCACTGTAGAGACATACGGGAAATCATCATATTTGGTATACACAAGTAAAGAAAGTGTGTATGATCAAGGTGCACCACTCCATTACACTAATGCAGTGGTGCACCCTGATCCTAATTGTTTTTGTAATACAGAAGCTGAAGTGCTATTCAGTAAATCTCCTGCATTTTGTTTAAAACAAACATTTATTTAATTTCTTTTTAACTCGCATCTATAACTTTTTCTCATTGTAATTTTCTTAACACAAACCTGTAAAAAAGAAAAGGCATGGAAATTTTTCAGAATTTCACTTACACACTTCTGAATATAAAAACATCTTACAAATGAGAGGAGGCCATTTGGCAAAAATTTGGCTGCTAGCTAATTGTTTCAAGGATCTCATCCAGCTGATTGTTGGGAGAAGCCAGGGCATCAGCTTTGACAACATGGCAGGGTAGCTGATTCCAGACTCCTACAACCCTCTGCAAAAAAAAAGCCTTGAGAATTTTCTCCAAATATTCAATATTTCATTTAGAACTTATGAAAATAAGAAACGCTGCAAACAAGAGGAGGCAAGACAGCCTATCTAGCTCGTTTGGCTGCCAGCTAATTGATTCAAGGATCTTGTCCAGTCTCTTTTTGAAGGAAGCCAGGGTATCAGCATTGACAACATGGCTGGGTAGCTTATTCCAGACTCCCACAACCCGCTGTGTAAAAAAAAAAAGTGCCAAAAATTTGTCAGACCAGAAAGGGAAAATTTAAAAAAATACCATAGATTTTATTTCAGCTTCACAGAAAAGGAAAGAACAAATTAACTGCTAAGAGTTACACAAACATAAGGCTGTTCTATATAAGGGAAGGCATTCAACACTTTAAAGGAGAGACATGTAGAGGTGAATAAGGGGATCTGAGTACAGTTAACCATGCACCTTAACAATGTGGTATATGGATGCTTTGTACCCAGACCCAGGGGAAAAAAAAACAAGTAGACGAGATACAACTGGGAAATATAAACGTTTTCTGTCAGCTTCAACTAGGGAAAATAAAACTGTATTTTATGTGTCAGGAAATACAAAAATAAGCACTGGGCTTTTGAAAAACATAAAATGTGAGATGCCTTATGAAAAGTAACCATAAGTGGTATTCTAATGCTACAATTGCAAAATTGATCTTCTATCAGTGATAGCAATGGAAATGCATATAGTATATGAATATTGACAATAGCCTCATCCCAGAATGGACTCACTCACAGTATTGCATTGATCCAGCAGTGTGGGAACTGCTCACTTAGGCTAGGCTTTGCACTTCTTTTCTCTGTCTCATCCTGACAAAGATGTAAAGTTGTTCTGTCTGTTGAGCTGAAGTCTTTGTCTTGTGTCATGATCAGAGACAGGGAAATGATCCTTTTGTAGTTTAAAGCTACAAGCCAGCAAAATCAACCTCACGGCTTTGATAAGTCTCCTTTCCCCTGCCAACACCCTGTCTTAGTCAAGTTGATAAGTACTGTACCTATATTACTGCCAGAACTGAAATTGCATCCGGATTCTAAGTGCAAGACCTCAATGACACAACAGCACACATAAACATTAATTTAACATTGATAGAAAAATATAATGTCAGACACCAACACATCATTTAGAGAAAAATTAAATAAAGTAGCATGAATGTTTCCCATTGACAAGCCTATGTTCTTAACTGCTGGCAATTCAGTAGGTGGTATTTTCCATGTTGTAAAAGCCATTGACCATTAGCCATTTTGATTAATCACTTTTAGTTTATGCAAATTAGAAAAAAGGGTTGTTTTGACTTTTTGTCCTTTGTCACAGTAATACAACCACCTTCCCAGCAAATCCTGTTATTGAATTTGGTAAAAAGGCACAATAATAATGTCTTTTAGTGCCCTTGTAAAACAGCTGATAGGATAACCCTTATAGAAAGTATTAAATATCTGATTGTGTCAGAAAAATATAATATGTAAATAAGTCACAGCCAGTTCTCTGAATAATAACTTTATAATAACAATAACTTTTATTTATAAAGCGCATTTCCAAACCCAAGGACACTGTACATCATGAATAAAATAAAGAAAAACAAGACGTACAATAAAAGTAACTGAAGACAAAAACCCAAGAGAAGCTGAAGCTTATCCCTAAAGCTTGTGGGCAACACTTTAGATTAAGGGCAACAAATAGCATTTATAAAAACATTAAAAATTAATTGTATTAATTAAATATTATTATAGTGACCTCAATGTAATAATACCCTGATCTGCTGTAGATACATTTGTTAGTAACATAACCCTAATTCTGGCTGTATCTTGAACTACATTATTAACATTTTTATGACTGTTTATAACATCATTACTAACATGTTAATAGATTATGTATACATGGTTATTAACAAATGTGGAAACTAACATGATGGCAGGAAGTGCAACAGCTGAAGAAAATCTGAGCAGCTGTGTGTTGCTGGAACTGGGATTACTTTATGCCACAATGCTATCGGATAATAGCAGACAAGGATCACTGTGGTCACGGATAGTTGTTTTGGTTATAATGCTATTAAGGATTATTTTTTCCAAAGAAGTACATTATATGACTTCAGTGGCCAGCTTAATAAAGTAAACTGAATTTATGGCAGTGCATGTGGCAGTTGTTGACGGTAAAGTCAAAGCCACTAGTGAAAATCAAGGATGAAATGAAAATTCATGACTGAAGAAGGATGGAAGAGGAGTCATGCCTCATTATGCACAGAATACATGAGCCGGTGCAAAGCTGATAAAGAAAAGAAAGGACGCTCTAAAAGGCATTGATATTTGCGACAAAAGTAAATGTTTTTCTGTCATGTCTATCACTTTGTTTTGAGTAAATGTACCATTGGTACTTGTTTAACCAGTCCTGTGCACTGTGGTGTTTTATTTGTTTCAGACAGTGAAATCGCTTTTAACTAAATCAAGTAAGGATAGTTGCAGAATACATCTACATGATTATTATAGTCTTCATAAAACAGTTTTATAAAAAATGACACATTTCCTAGATTACGTTTATGTAGTCTGGAAACAATTTCCTCCCTCACATTTTGAATATATAAGAAGAAATATTGTACTGCTTCATCCTTTAGAGTACCACAGAAACATATGTTTAAATGAAAAGGATGTGGTCCACTCTCATCTTTTATATAATTAGTTTATCATATATATATAAACAAGATTTACAAAATGGCCGAGATATTACAATTGTTTTTGTCAAGCATTTTAAGATGATTAATACAGTTTGCTCAGTTATTTTGTGGATTAAATGGTTCTCATATTAATAGAATACGTTTACCACAAGAAAATACATCACTGTATTTCTATTACAGTTCTCTTGCCTTGCTAAGACACTGTGTGTAGATTAATGTGGTGCCTGTGCTTTATATCACATTTAGAAATAAATGCCAGCCTTTCTGTTTCATGAATCAGTATAAGATTCTAGCCATTTGAACAAGTTCTACAAAAGGTATGTCTTTGTCTTTAAGCTTTTATTATACTCGTTATGCAATTTTGTATGAATGTGAATCCTTTATTTTGACAGTATGCCATGTTTGAATATGAATTGCGACCATGATTTTAATATAGATCTGCTTTTTAGACTGAGCTGCTCTGCAGTGGTAATAAAAAGGAGTCTTGCAAATAATTTGATCGTATTGCCCAGTATAGTAATTATATTCATTGCAGTACAAAATCATCAGAAAAAATAGGTCATAGCAGAACTCCTCAGCTGTTTCTTTGGGTGACATAAATGGAACTAAAAGCTGCACATCTTTGATTATTCTCAGCTACATGCAGTACCAGAGAGGGAATGCTAAATTGTGATTATTTGTAAGGTTAAGGTTGTTTTACACATCACAGAAAGGCACAGAGGTTTGAAATCCTTGACTAATCCTAGTTTAGTCAAATTGAATCCGGAAAAAAAAGTGGTTCATTTTGAGTGCATCGCCCCTGCAATAAACCAACAAACTCGAAATGCCAGCAGTCAGGACAGGTGGCACGGCCACTCACGTCTTTGATGAGACGAAGGAGAAAACCCACTGACACAGACAGTCCAGATTACAGAAGCGCAATCATCAGTGTTTTATCATTTACAGGTCATTTACCAGTGTAGAATTTCCAGGAAAATAAGTATAGGAAAACTCATGCTCTTTTTAATTAAAAAACACATACATTTTTTTGTAAGATATACTTTGGAACATTAAATTAGCATTCATGCCTTGAAAACGAAAAATGATGTTGTTTCTGGGGAAGCAGTGCTACATATAGAGGATTCATTCCTCAGTGAAGATTATGCATGCAGAATATTGTTGTACTTAATAGTAGTATTACTCCATGGGTCAGGGGATATTTGGAAATGTTTGTGGTAATTTTTGTGCTATAATATAACAAAAAGATATCTCTAGGAGTAATTTTGCATTTTTATATACGAATGATTTGCTTTATGTGCTCTTATGAAACATACATTATGCATGTGTTTAGTGCTGTTTTCTTTGATTGAAAAATGTAATTGACCTGCAGCAAATGATAGGAGGAGAAAAAAAGGTTCTTGCTTACACAGTACACTGTAGAGTGTCAAATTACATTTAAGAAACTATCTGGAAGTTAGGCCTTGATTTTGGGATTGTTTGTCATGATTTTTAAGTGTGGTATTTTAGAACATCTTTCAGTTTGTATTTTTGACTACAGGGGTGCAAGGTTATGCCCATTTAGTTGAATGGTTTGTAACTAATATTAATGTTAAAACATGTGATAGAGTCTACAGGGTCTAAGAGCTAGATATTGTGTTAGATTTATCAGAACAAGAAAAGTAATTTACTATATTGAATTATTGATGTGGCATTTTGAGTAATAAAAGTCGCTGTTCCTGCCCTTTTTTGTTTATTAGCTTAATTTCGGGTGCATTTACAAAACTGGAGACTTACCATTTAGTTTACCATTTATTTTACAAGAAGAATCGGTGAACCTCATTTGATGTCTTCCTGGGAAATGTACTGTATCACCACAGACTGTATTGTTATTATAGTATTTGGCGCTTTCTGAAAGGCACACAGACCTACTGATAGTATTCATCTTTAACATTAGTGCGTTATGGTTATTTTACAAGCACTTTATAGGTTTCTTAGCCATGTTTTGTTAATTTCTCTTCAGAACATTAATCATATTCCATTCACGACACTTTTAAACTACTTTTATATCCATGTGTATATTGCATCCTTTCACTGCTTATTTAAAAAGAATATTGCTATCTTCTCTTGCTCTTTCTGTCTCTGTATACAGATGCAAATATATATGTACTTAAGTGCAATATTATTTATAGATGTATCATCAAATGATCTTTTTACTTATTAAAAGTCTGTTGAATGGACTGTCCAATTGTATTTCATATTCATTATTTTTACTAAAATTGGTTAAGATTGTTTATGTATTTCATTTTTTTATTACAGGAGTTTATGATGTTTCCTTTTTTTTAATTCAGACTTTAATAACACATAACTTTTTCTCTAGAATAAACAAGACAGATTCGGTACCTAATGATTGTGCAGAAAGGCAGCATTATAGATACACTCTTAACTGTGTTTTACTAGCATATGCAGATCGACTGACCAACTTTAAAAGGTCTAGGTGCAGAATCCATTACATTGCATATTAAGCACCATGCATGTTTAATAAGCTTGACTGCATATAAAATCGCAGGCTCCCTTTAGGGCATTCCTTCCTATTATGTAACATTTAAGCACATGAATAATGCATTAATACTTTATAAAAGAAAATAACTGTCTCTAGTACTTTTATATCTACTACAATGTTATTCAATGAGCTTTTAGGATAGCTGAAAAAGAAAGTTCCTAACATTTAATATAGCTAATGCAGGAGCAGGTGGCTTGCTTTCCATCTAAATAATTAAAAAGGAAAAAACTGTAGTAATGGCTCGTAGTTAGAGTGTGGGCAGGATCCTTGCTCAGTTTTAAGCTCGTAATGTTAATAATGCCCACTAGGAGTGCATAATGCATTTTGTATTGATCAGATCAATTAAAGATAATTTTAAATTCTGTAACTGATACATCTAGAAAAAGCTCCTATTGTAATTTAACATAAAAAGCTATGTAACATTGTGATGTTTTTATAATAGCAAAATGGATCATGATGATGACAATTAAGTGGACGAGAGAAAAAGCTGATTCATGCTAATATTGGCAGTGTTACGTTTTTATTTCACAGGTTAATTATATTTCACCTGAAGGCCTACTGTTTTACTTTACAAGTATTAGACTTTGTAGAAGTCTTTACTTTATGTCACCTGAAGTCTTTTGTGGTTATTTGTAAGACTAAATTTTACAGATTTACAAATTCATACTTGCAAAAACAAAATATAATGCACAAACCATATTTGTATTAATTATACAAAATACAACAAATTTTACTTGATACATTTTATAGATTAAAAAAGAATGATTTGTAATATAATATTTAAATTCTAGATAGGATTTTTGGGGGTCAGTTACAATTAAGACTGTTTTTTTTTTTATTTGGGTGTTATCTGTGCTTTCTGACCAGTCCAACAAAATAACTGACCAGAATGTTTCCATCTTTTTCTAGATGGAAAACCGATTTTTTAACCTAGGCTCCCTGTCTATAGAGTCATGAATGAAAGGTAGTCTTTGCAGTAGACATAACAAGGAAAGAGTCATAACAAAGTGGTCTATTTCGTGATGAGACTGGGGTGGGCCTTTAAAGATCGGTCTCCCTACTGACCTTTCACGAAGGCCACTAATACAATTCCATGTTTCAGTAGACAGCCTTCATTTTTTCAAACAACGACAACTTGATCATTAAGGTTAAGATTCTTCAAATAACCTATTAACATATGTGCTTCATGACTGTTATATTCAGAATAAAAGAAACCTTTTTAAAGAATTTAGACTGTTCAAGTTACATTATAAAAAGAAGAATATATAGTAAACTACAAGTTAAACACCTGAATAAAGATGTTCTTTTATATTTTTAATTTTTTATGTATAGTATACAAATGACTAATTCTTTCATAGCTTCAGACTGGTTCAAACACTGTTCCCAACATTGTTTTTTCATAGTTTGGATTTGCATTTCATTGCCCAGGGACAAAGGTTGCTAACTGTTAACCAGTAAACAGGGCCTTGCTGATCAGAGTTTGCCTTTCTGGCAGAGATTTCTATTGTCCAGTTATGAGAGCACGGCCTTGGTGAATTTGTATGTGATGAGAGTCTGTCGTTTGCATCTGCGATTGAACTCACAAATGGTAATGCTAATTTGCTAATTCTTGGCAACTTTATGTGAGAACATATTTGCAAATAGTTTTCTGTAATCTGTCTGTAATTTCTTTTTCTGTAACCCACATTTCTTTCAGAAGACATATTGTTCTCTGACAGAGGGATTCTTTAAGAATTTATTTTTGCTTCATATATTGCAGCATTTTGGACAAATAGCCGCAGGAATGTTCTAAACCATTGTAGAAAGCATGACATATTTTATAGACAGCTGTATATTACAGTCAAGGTAATGAGCCAAAACTCCAGATCTTGCATGGTATATTTTTCAACCATTCTTACTTTGAAAAGGGCATATTCCTTAAAAGGAGTTTATTCTTTTAAGTCAAACACATGTTGCCCATCAAACACATGATGGGCTTTATTTTTACAGAGCACAGCACCTTGTCATAGATGCTCGGTTTAATTCTTAGTGGTAGATCATTTTGTGTAGAGTTTGCATGCTCTCTCCCTGTTTATGGTTGTTTTCTATGGATCATGTGCTTTCCTCCCACTTCCCAAAGAAATACGGTGTAGGTTTGTTTGTTTGCTGTGCAGGTTACCCTTAGCTGTTGAACATAACATGATATGTCATCTCCTGTCACGTGTAGTGTATGAAAGAAGAAGTAGCTTACTATCAGAGTTCTTCATTACATAATCAATAATGTAATTTCCAATTAAATACAGTAATTAAGAAATATAATAAAGTCATATCTACATAATAAGTAACATGGAACATGAAAAAAAAAGTTTTTTTGAAGATTCGAGTGACTGTTTTTTTTAACGGATTAATTTGTATTGCTGAAATCCAAAAAAGCAAAGTCCTTTTTTTTCCATGTGATAAATATAGCCATTTACTTACATTACTCAAGCTTAGTAACCTTACAAACCAGATTTCATGATTACGAAGAACATGATTGATTGTACATTGCTCTATTGATTTTGTACATGTTTGTGACAGGAGTTATTCTGAGCAAGGTTAGAGAAGTTAAGAGTTGACCTAGTGCCTTAAGAAAAAAGAAAATGTTTTTCCATTCAAGGAGAAAATGTTTTTTTTTCTTTGAATAAAATATAAATCCATATATGGCCCATTACCAGATTGTAAAAGCTGTAAGCTCAGATGTCTTGCTTGGAGGTTATCTCCTTTGCCCCTGCTCCAAACAAGTGACCATTGCCAAATGTTTGTATATATTTTTTGTTTGGCAGTCAGCAAGATATAACTGTAAGAATGAACGCATTAACTGCTGTTAGACATTAAGTATAGGCAATAGGAACAATACCATTATGCTGATCCTGAAAAAAAACGTATACAATGTTTACAATAAAGTTTGGAAAGTTGCCTGGCAGCAGAGTGTGCACAATTAAACAGCATAGCTGTACTGCTCTTTATGTCAGCAGGGAGCTAAAAAGCTTCTATTGTACTCATATGATTCTCATTCCTGATACTTTTGACATGAACAGAATGAGAGCTCAGTCTGCAGTAATACCCTCATCATTGTTTATGCTTACTATGAAGAAGCTATTTAAAAAAGAAAGAAAAAAAACAGAAGCATAAAAAAATGGAAAAGCATCTACAGTATGTTAAATCTGTGATGCATTTTGGATTCTTGGTAATTAATAATTGTAATTTTTACTAGGATTGTCTTATGTATTAATATTTATGTCCGGAAAAAGATGTAAACACTCAGTAATGATTGATTAAAATGATGAGGCGTGACTGAAAGCAATGAAAATAGCACATTCTGTAAGTCTAGCTTTAGTACAAGGATTAATTTAGGAAAATAGCATGTTTAAGTGAATAGCTTGCAGACACATGACTTTGCAAAATAATTGATTCTTCTTATACTGCAAAATGCATATTCCCTCTTGTCTGTTATTCAATTAGATATCTTGTTCCAGCCTTATTAATATTAACATAGTAAAATAAACATTTGTGTATATTATTGTTTTCCTGTATGTTTGGTTGTTTTAAGTGACTGGATAGAATATTTTAATGATTTATTTTATGATTTTATTCGTGCAAGTTATTTGTAGTATATGAAAAATGGCCTAAAAAAGAAACGTATACTTCTAACTTCTTCATTCAAGATATACAGTATGATAGATATTTATATTTTTAAGATAGGTGCTGCAGTGGAATACTGTGATTCACAGCAGTAAGTTAGGCTGGGACATCGGGGGAAAAAACTTCTATTTCAGTGGATCATTATAAAGTAGTCCTTTAGGTACAGATCACAGTTTCTTATTTATTCTGATAAAAGGTGCACTTAGCTATTGATGCATAAAATTATTTAAAAAACAATTATTGCATATGAAAAAGTATGAACCAAAAGAACACTATAAAAGTTTGGCATTTATTCTGGATTAATATCGAAGAGCCATCGACAATATCTACAAACATAGCAAATGTTTTAAGAAATATTGTAGATAATACTTGCATTTTAATTTATGCTTCTCTGCTCAGATGAATTGTCAAAGGATTTCTCTAAGGTTATTTCTCTCAACTGAGAGTATTAAGAAATTCTTATTGATTAATATTGAACCAAATGTAGATTACAGCATTCAGAACAACAAGGTGCTTCAAACTTCCCACTTATGATAAGAAGAGGTTTTATTCAATTGAGAGAAAGAGGAGTGATTGAGTTAGAGTTACCTAAAAGAATTCTAAAAAGTTAGTAGACATTTCATATTCCATTATTTTGCAAATAATTTTAAAAATACCTTTGAAGTATAGTGTTTTATTGAGTTTTCATTTATATCAAATAAATTCATAGATGATGCTATATTAATGTTTTTATCAGAAGAACGTTTTGTACGTCAGTGCAACTTCAGATATGATAATCTTTCAATTTTGTGTTTTTATTTCCTTCAGAAACTATTTTCTCATTGTGTTATTCTGTTGAATGTTCAAGTTTTTTACAGAACATCATATTACATTTAAAAGTATCCATCTGCAAAAATATTTTAAATTTAAATGTCACTCAAAATCCATTTTTAATACTTTCTAATATTTGCTACTCATTTTGCCAAAGAGAGACTTTAATAAAATGGTAAAAGGAGACTTTACAAGCCTTGTGGTTGATTAAATTTCCTTTCTGTCCCATACCATGTACACTTTATACAGTAGAAAATAAAAGCAAATAATATTATATATCAGTATTGTGAAGAAATGATCTGCGATTGGAAACCTAATATTGGTTAAGATGAAAGTAACAGACAGTCATAGACAAACCTTATAGGTAACACCTTTTAGGCTTATGGTGTATTTTAAGAATGAGTATTCACTACAAATTATGGGATTGATATATTTAGCTATGAGCAGCAAGTATCTAAAGACAATTCTTATTCCCTTTTTTTCATGTAAAATACATTATAGTTTGTGTTGTTGGTCAAAGGTAGCAATGTCATGTTAAAGAGCCTCAAGTTCAAACAGCTATCCTTGGCTGCTAACTTTGTGTTTATATACACAAATAAAGCAAAAATAGTATGAATTAGTAGAATTTATACGGTTCCATGTCCTTCAGCATTGTGAAACAGTAGCGGCTAATTCATATTCTTACTCATAATAACTCAAATGTGTTTAAGGAACTTATGATTTTGAGAAATTCATTCTTTTTTCTGATTGTGACAATGTTTTCATGGAACAAAACAACTTTTCCTGACTGTCCAAAGTTACAGCCTCTTGCAACAGTATCTTCATTACATAATTTCAGTATATTTTCTGCATTTTTTTGATTTGACATTGTAGATTATATAAAAGTTTTCAATGACAGCAAGTTGCTTTGTAAATTGCTTTTGACATTTCTTGTACTGGGTTTTAAATTCTGCATCTGTATACAATCAGAAGCTATACACAAAACAAAATAGACCTTCCTTTGTAGGAGAAACTACACAACACAATAATCCCACTCTAAAACATACTGAAATTGCAACAACATTAAACAATTTCTAAAAGAGCACAATGTGAAAACTATGGAAAACAAGCATTGAAAGGTACAAATGTGTTATACAAGGTACAAATGATTTATACTGCTAAAATATAATTAGGAATCAATAAAACCTTGTACACAATTATCGTATATATAAAAATATATAGCATTATAGCAAAAAATATCAATTTAACTCACTCAAAATATAGTTTACAGTTAATATGATTATTTGTAAATCTCAACCAAATATATCTGTCCAACATGAAACCTTTTAAAAATTAATTTACTCATTTGTTTTTTTAGTAGCAAAAGGGGCCATTCTAAAAAGGAAATTTTTCATGCATGAGAAAACAGAAATTACTGGTAAAAATTTAAGTTCTGTAACAGCTTTTTCTTAAAGAGGCTGCTCTAAATTATAGTATCATATAATACCTCATTGAATACAAACTAATTTTGTTATAAATTAGTCAATACAAGCTTGTTTTTAAATACTGGTATCAAGTAGCAAAATAGTCTGCTATGTGGTGTTTTGTTGCCGTGACCTGTTGGCGGGATCTATGGTATGTAATCCCTTTTGATTGTGTCTCATTCTTTCTTGGAATTTGCTGTTCAAGTGCAGGAAATTTCAACACACTTAATTGCAAGTAATCAGGTTGCCGCATTTGTGCCCTAAACCATGCAATAAAGATGTCAGGTGTTGATGCATCTGTTGGCCAGGCTACAGTTAAGTATTACAGATGTTTTCACTTGGATTTGAAACCACACATTCTTTACAATGAGGGGACACCATTAGGAAAACTGCCGTTCCATATATTCATTTGTGAACACACAGAGAGGTTCACTAACTGTACACTGTGTTGGACATTAAGTTGAATCGATGTTGTCCTATAAATAAACAAACAGAAAGTTCCAAACTTACCATTCTTTTTAGAAAGACCACTTTATTTGTCAGTTCCAGTAAAGTATTAATAAAGTCAGCCGCTGGGTATGGAAGAACTTTCTATTTTTAACAAAATAGCTATCTTATAAGCCACGGATCAGTCAGCTGCTTGGATCGTTACATCTCTAAGTGAGGACGCCGGGGAAGCTAATGGTAGGTATTTTATATTGTTGCATGACTTCACAGAAGCAGTGAGCCAATTTGTAAATCTATGGTTTTTCTCCTGCACATTTAGACTTGGTTTCTTTCCCCTTGTTTCTGCAGGCGGGTTTTCTTTTCTGAACACCCAAAGTACAATAAAGACTAGGTTGCAAGATAGATTTCATGCCATTTTGTGCATCCATTTTTTCTAATTGTTTTCTCACTGTTGTTTTACAATAGCCATTACTTCCTTAAGTGTCAGATGAAGCAGTTTTTTTGTTAATACCACTGAGGCTTTTAATTTGACAGTGAGCATGAATGTGTTTTGCACACATTTGGCCATGCAGGTAAGCCAAATAATGAGCCACACTTGATTGGTGAAGTGACAGATTTGTAAAAATAAAATTAAACCTTAGGTTGAACAACAGTAACACATAAAATTAAATGTAGTTCAGGTGGGTAGCTGCGTCAGCATGCGTAGGCTGCAAAGGAACAAGTAATAGGTTTATTCCATGCTGAAAAAAAGAAGAAAGAGAACACAACGTTTCGGCCGTGGAGCCTTCTTCAGGTGTGAGAGAGACAGGGCAGTAGGCAAAGGTAAAGTAGCGGGAGAACAAAGGTTGAGAGGGAGGAGGAGTGAGAGGCGGGAGCAGGGGACAGAAAGAGAGGCCAATCAAGAGGTGTGAAGTCAGAATGGGTGCAGAGAGGTGTGAAATGAAACTTCCAATGAATGGAGAAAATTTAAAAGAACAGTAATCTGTCGTTAAGGGAAGGGAGAATGTGTGATCCTAGCTGCAGAATAATTTTAGTTTCGGTGGTCTTTCTGATGTATGAGTTCGGAAAACCGTCTTTGAGAACACAGACGGAGAGATTAGAGTGGTCGTGGCCGTCAGAGGTGAAATGAGAAACAATGGGCTTGGAGAGATCTTTAATCTTCACAGCCCTGACGTGTTCTCTGAAGCGGTCTCCGAGTCTCCTTCCTGTTTCCCCAATGTAGATGGCTGGGCATTTACTGCAAGAGATACAGTAAATAAGGTTGCTGGAGGTACAAGATGCTGTCTGGGTGATCCGGAATTGTCCTGAGGGGCCTTGAATGAGTGTGGTGGTGGCTGTGTACTTGCAGGTGATACAGCGAGCTCTTTTGCCTCTTGATTGGCCTCTCTTTCTGTCCCCTGCTCCCGCCTCTCACTCCTCCTCCCTCTCAACCTTTGTTCTCCCGCTACTTTACCTTTGCCTACTGCCCTGTCTCTCTCACCCCTGAAGAAGGCTCCACGGCCGAAACGTTGTGTTCTCTTTCTTCTTTTTTTCAGCATGGAATAAACCTATTACTTGTTCCATAAAATTAAATGATGTTCTGTTGTAATTTTGGTGTTTGATTTCTTAGGCTTTGATAGCTTTTATAGCTTTTTACAATAACAAGTATTTTTCTTTCAGAGGAAATTTGAAAGAGAACACACCTGCTGCATATTTAAGCAGCAGTAAGTAGCAAAGTAGCAGAGGGTATTTCTGTTTTTTGTGTCCAGCGCTCTGTTGAAACAGTCTCACTCTGGACTTCATAAAATTGAATTGGACACTTACTGTTTGACCATAGCTCTGGCAGAGTGAATTATTTATTGTTTCTATGGGGAGAAAAGGATCAAGACTACTTTATTTTGTTAGGTCCACCTAAGGTCCACCTACACTACTCCTCTTTCAAAAGAACGTGTTGCATTATGTGCAGGTACAAAGGCAGATGATGAATCTTAATTTTTAACTTAATCAGAAATACAGGAAAATACTGCTTCCTGTCTCTTAACAAGTGCTCTGATGAAGGAGTGTAATCATTATATAATATCTTTGCAATTAATTATAGGACAGTAGAGGTATAAATTGGAATAAAAAACTCTGTACAAAAGACAAATAATCACTGTCTAATAAATTAAATAAAAAATTGACAATGTTATTTGATTGAAAGGTAAAATGTAAAAAATTACTGATTACTAATTAGTACTATTAGTACTATTATTTTTTAATTTATCCTGTGTGGTGTCTCCGGGGGAATAGTTTATGTAAACGAAGGTCGTACTTACACCACACTTTACTGTCCTCCGATCCGTGGCGTTTCTTCCAACAACTGTCTTCCTAATACAGTCCGTAATCCGTTCCCTTAGTCCTGATTTGTTCCGAGTTCCAAAAGTTCGTAATAAAGACAATCCGCGATGTATCCTAAACCAGTGTCCGTAATCCAAAATCATAAACCTTTCTCCTTGCAGTCGTTCGTTAGCCCGATCCTTAACATCCACTTCTTTCCACTCTTTTCCTCCAAAACGCATTCACCTTACCGGCTTCCGCGCTGTTCACTGCCTCCAGGCCACTTATATCCCGGTTCCTGATTCGTCTCAGCTGTGTCTCGTTGTCTCTTAAGGTAGACCCTTTCCATCTACTGGTCAGCTGATTCTTTTTGTCCGCCATCTCGCTAAGGTCCATCTCTAGCATTTTCAGCGTTTCGTTTCGGAAGTACCTGTTAGAGATGACCCTTCCCCGTGTCCTCTTACATTCCCTCCCCCTGAGATCAGCCCCGACCCCGGGCGATCTAGAAAAAAATAAACAGTGCATTCGGGAGAGGGCGTCTACATTTCCTTGTTTCCTTCCGGGTCTATAGACCGTCTGAAATTGAAATCTTTGCAGACTAAGACCCCACCGCGTAATTCTATCGTTTTTATCCATATTTTGTAACATCCATGTTAATGGCGCATGATCTGTGTATAATATAAATTGTCTTCCCAATAAATAATACTTCAAATAGTCTAGGGCCCATTTGATTGCTAGACATTCTTTCTCTATCGTGGAATAGTGTTTTTCGGCCGGATTCAATTTACGGCTGATATACAGAATAGGATGCTCCAGTCCTTCAATCTCCTGCGACAGAATGGCTCCAATCCCAGTGTCTGAAGCATCAGTTTGTACCATGAAAGGCTTACTGAAGTCTGGTACCTGTAAGACGGGTTGAGAAGTGAGAGCTGCTTTTAAGTCTTGGAAAGCCCTCTCTTCCACGTCGGTCCATTTTATTTTCTCCGGACAGCTCATCTTCGTCAGATCGTGTAGAGGGGCGGCCATGGCTGCAAACCCTGGGATGAAACGCCGATAGTAACTTGCCAGTCCCACAAACGTTCGAATTTGCTTCTTGGTAGCTGGTTTGGGCCAGTTCTTGATTAATTGTACTTTCTGATCTTGGGGCATGATCAATCCTCTCCCGATCGTATAACCCAGGTAATTGGCTTCCCTAGCCCCCAGACAACATTTATTTGGGTTAGCCGTTAATCCTGCTGCTCGCAACGCTCCAGTCACTGCTTCCAGGTGATATAGATGTTGTTCCCAGGTCATGCTATGGATTACAACGTCATCCAAGTAGGCGGCTGCAAAATCCCGATACGGTCTCAGAATTCGGTCCATCAATCTTTGGAATGTTGCGGGAGCGCCATGCAAACCGAAGGGTAGGACCCTATACTGATATAGTCCTTCAGGTGTGGCAAAAGCGGTTTTGGCTTTATCTTCTTTGGCCAGCGGCACTTGCCAATATCCGTTTGTAAGATCAAGGGTGCTGATGTATCGAGCGTTACCTAATCGCTCGATTAGTTCATCTATACGGGGCATGGGGTATGCATCAAACCGCGAGATCTCATTTAACCTTTTGAAATTGTTGCAAAATCGAATAGTTCCATCCGGCTTGGGGATCAGAACTATCGGGCTAGCCCACTCACTATGGGATTCCTCGATTATTCCCATCTTCAGCATTTTACCCACCTCTTCTTTAATCAGTTTCCTTTTGGCTTCTGGTACTCGATACGGGGGTAGCCTTACCTTTTTCCCCGGTTCCGTGACGATCTTATGTTGTATAAGGTGGGTTCGACCAGGTGTCCGGGAAAAAACATCTTTGTTTTGGGACAGGAATTCTTGTAGTTCCTGTTTTTGTGCCGGAGCCAGGTCTCCCACGGCTACCGCACCTGTTTCTTCTTCCAGAGGGTCTGGGGAAAAGTGGGTGAGCAGAACTTCGGAGCCATGCCATTTTTTCAGCAAATTGACGTGGTAGATTTGATGCTGCCGTCTTCTGTCATGTTGCTTGACCTTATAGTTGACTGGCCCCACCTTTTCCACCACTTCATAAGGTCCCTGCCAGGATGCCAAGAATTTACACTCTGGGGTTGGAACTAGCACCAGTACTCTGTCCCCAATCTGAAATTCCCTCGCAACTGCTCCCCTATTATAAATTTGTTGTTGTTGAGCCTGGGCTTTCTCCAGGTTTTCTTTCACTAAGGGAACAATAACATTTATTCTTTCTCTCATCTGTTCCACATGCTCAATGATAGTTTGTAGAGGGGAAGGTTGATGTTCCCACGATTCTTTGACCACGTCCAATAGGCCCCGTGGTTTCCGAGAGTATAATAATTCAAAGGGGGAAAATCCAGTCGAAGCCTGCGGTACTTCTCGAACCGCAAACATGAGATACGGGAGCAGCTGATCCCAATTTTTTCCATCCTTTTGCATCGTCTTCCTAAGCATGCTTTTCAGGGTCTTATTAAAACGTTCTACTAGACCATCGGTTTGAGGGTGATAAACAGAGGTTCGGATCTGCTGTATACCCAGCAGCTTACATAAGTCTCGCATGACTTTCGACATAAAAGGTGTTCCTTGATCAGTTAGGATCTCTTTAGGAATTCCGACTCGAGCAAACAGTTGTACTAGCTCCCTAGCTATGTTTTTGGCGGTGGCAGCTCTCAACGGAATGGCTTCGGGGTACCTGGTAGCATAGTCTACTATTACTAGAATATATTGGTGACCCTTGGTGGTTCTGATCAGGGGCCCCACCAAATCCATCCCAATCCGTTCGAAGGGGGTTTCAATAATTGGGAGGGGAATCAAAGGGTTCCTATAATAAGGTTGTGGCGCACTTTTCTGACACTCGGGGCATTCCCGACAGTACTTCTCGATGGCCTTATAGATCCCTGGCCAAAAGAACCTAGAGAGGAGTCTCTCGGATGTCTTCTTTACCCCCAGGTGCCCACCCAGGAGGTGGCTATGGGCCAAGTTGAGGAGCTTCATCTGGTAAGGCCGGGGAATAAGGAGTTGTTCCACTTCTTCCTGTCCCTTTTGCTGCACTTGATAAAGGAGATTATTCTTTGTCATAAAATATGGGTAACTCACTGTGTTAGGATCAGTACACCACTCCCCATCAATTTTCCTGACATGTCCCCACGCATGTCTCAAGTTCCCATCTTCTAGTTGGGCCGTCCCAAACTTACCCCGACGTTCTGGGGGTTCCCAGTTCGGTAGTTCCATATTTCCAAACTCAACTCCAAGTTCAGTTCCGCTTTCTTGTGGGTCCGTCTCATCAGGGTCGTCGGCAGGGGCGTCACCACTGTCTTCAGGCCAGGGGATTGGTCTTGGCCTAGCTGATTGGATCGTGTTCCAAATCTGGAGGAAATGGGGACAGTCTCGTCCCAGTATGACAGGGTATGGCAACTGCTCAACCACTCCTACCGTTGAGCGGTAGGTCCCCTGTTCTGTAGAGATGCTCAATTCGACCGTCGGATAGTCTTTGGTGTCCCCGTGAATGCAAGTAATAGGTATTCCCTTTGTTCTTGGAATCTCTAGTCCTCCCGGAAGTATTGTAGGGGTCACCAGGGTCACCGCACTGCCAGAGTCCAATAAGGCCTCGATGGGTTCTCCCTCTATCTTGATGTTCGTAAGATGGGGATCCTCGCGGGTCGGGATCCCCGCTGTAAGGTAGTTGCATAGGGCTTCATCTCTGGGGTCTACCTGCATGGGTTCGGGCAGGCCAGGGCAATAGCTGGCTAAATGCCCTTCTTCCTGACAATTAAAACATCGCCGGGTTTCTTCCCATGGCCGGGCCCTTGAGTCAGACTTCCCCCAAAGTCAGACTTCTTCTCTCCTCCCTCCGAAAGTCCCTTTTTCTCTCCCTAATCAGGGCCTCTGTGGCATGGTGTCTGTCCACCCAGTCCACGGCTTGATCTAGGGTCTGGGGATCCCCTTCACTTACTTTTCTTTTCAGGTCCACAGGCAGACTCCTCACGAAATGATCCAACACCACCCTTTCTACCACCTGTCCTGGGTTTAATTCTTCTGGCTGGAGCCATTTCTTTGCCAGATGTACCAGGTCAAACATCTGAGACCTCGTAGGCTTGTTCATCTGGTAGCTCCAATTGTGGAACCGGACTGCTCGTATCGCCATGGTTACCCCTAGTCTTGCCAATATTTCATTTTTCAGAGTCTCATAATTCTCTGCATCTTCTTCTTTTAAATCATAATATGCCTTTTGGGCTTCTCCAATTAAATAAGGGGCTACTCTCCCAGCCCATTGCTCTTTGGGCCATGCATTTCGAGCTGCAGTTCTTTCAAAAGTGGTTAAATACGCTTCCACATCATCAAGCTCAGTCATCTTTTCTAGCGTAATTTGTTCTTCCTGAGCGGTGCCTCTCCCCGCTACTGGGGCCTGCCGGATTTCTTCCCTTAACCTGCACAACTCTGCGCGTATTAATTTTTGCTCCTCTATAATTCGTTCGTTGGTTTCTTTTTGGATTTGGTTCGCCTCCAGTTGCGCTTCGTTAGCTTCTCGTTGTCCTTGCAATGCCTGGAATTGGGCGAGGGTGGCCTGGGACAACTGCTGTATTAATTCTTCCATAGCGTTTCTTCACACGCGCAAAGCGGAACCCGCACACACACACACAAAAAAAAACTTGCTCTCTTCGATTCTCAAACCCGAGCGGGAGTTGCCCGCATCCTCCACCAATTGTGGTGTCTCCGGGGGAATAGTTTATGTAAACGAAGGTCGTACTTACACCACACTTTACTGTCCTCCGATCCGTGGCGTTTCTTCCAACAACTGTCTTCCTAATACAGTCCGTAATCCGTTCCATTAGTCCTGATTCGTTCCGAGTTCCAAAAGTTCGTAATAAAGACAATCCGCGATGTATCCTAAACCAGTGTCCGTAATCCAAAATCATAAACCTTTCTCCTTGCAGTCGTTCGTTAGCCCGATCCTTAACATCCACTTCTTTCCACTCTTTTCCTCCAAAACGCATTCACCTTACCGGCTTCCGCGCTGTTCACTGCCTCCGGGCCACTTATATCCCGGTTCCTGATTCGTCTCAGCTGTGTCTCGTTGTCTCTTAAGGTAGACCCTTTCCATCTACTGGTCAGCTGATTCTTTTTGTCCGCCATCTCGCTAAGGTCCATCTCTAGCATTTTCAGCGTTTCGTTTCGGAATTACCTCTTAGAGATGACCCTTCCCCGTCTCCTCTTACACCTGTCTGTGATTCTTAACTCTGAAAAAGAAAATGTATTATGATAAATGTCCTTTAAATGACATACTAAATGAGCACCCTTACAAAAACAAACAAAAGGTGAAAACATAATAATGCTGTCCTGCATTTCCATCCTTGTGTGCAATGTTATGTAAGGGCATAGTAAGTAATAGTCATTCCACCCACCAGCTTTATTACCTTGAAACTGTGGATCGAGGAAACAATCTCTACGTTCACCACCCTCATTTCTGCCACGACACATACACAACAACCGAGAAATAAAATCAGAAATAAAAAGCTTGCATTTTTTCTCTTGGAAACCAGTATGGTGTCATAGGTCATAATTAGTTCATGACAGCTATAGTAACACAATTGCTTCAGCAGATTGTAGGTGGTTGTGATCAATCCCTTCACCTTTATTGATTACTGGTTGGATGCCAGAATGTAGTTTGAAAATCAACCTTCTTGTGCAAAAGGCTCATCTTCCTGTCAGCCAGAGGAATATTGGGTCACTGTGTCATGCCAGTGAAAAACAGTCTGTATGCAAGCCGAAAAAAAAAGACAAAAAAGGTTAGCACAATACCTTCTGAAAACACAGGAAAATATGGATGAGCTGGTCAACAACAACTATCACATGAACGGTATTTCCTTTAGCGGCAGTTACATTTCCCAAATTCTTTTGTTTTTGATTTTGGCTTTCTGAAACCACAATGGTTTCATAGTAAGAATGTGTACATGTTTCTCAGGAGACAGAGGGGAACATCTTTACAGTATGGCCAACTGTGGACCATAAGCCTGTAAGGTTTCCTGGAGTTTATTACTCTGGAGAGGTCACACCTGACTGCAAGCGTGTACTGGACATTGCAGATTAAATCACCAGCTGGTTTGTGTGATTCATATGCTCCATACAAAGTTTCAGGAACTGTCTATGGTGTTGTCTTTCTGTTTTTTGTGACCATCTTTTCTTAGTCAGGTATCACAATGTGTTTTGTGAGAAAAATGAGCATCACATATTTGGATTCCTTAGGAAGAAGACTAACCGATGTGTTAGAAAAAAGGACATTCAATAAAAGAAACGTTTTTGAGGCTCTCTCCACAGGTTTTTGTGACAAAACAATAAGATGAGTAGGATACACCTCTTTGCTTCATAATTCGCATATATTCTCAATGTTTCAGTGCACAAAAGCCATACTCAGAACACATCCATGTAGCTCAACAGAGATCTTATTAAAACATTTTAGATCTAGTTAGTCATGAACATACGGTTTGAAAAGAAGTCTTCATGTGTTGAATAACTTACAAAGTTATTCAAATTGTGTGAATTGTGTCAATTCTTACAAAATAATCTTTTCAAAATGTGTGAGTGTAGAAAGCATAGCAGTTAAAATGAATATCTCACTGCATGCTTTTTACTGCCTGGTTTACTACCCTTAGAAAGATGTTTTGACTGCAAAGGTATCTGCCAAATCCTCTACACCATAGAATGATCTGTAGTTTATTTTAACAAAGAATAATACATTATGTTATCATCAGATCAAGTCTTTTGGCACATTAAATAAATAACCAAGCAATGATATGATAGAAACAAATTTCAGAAGTGGCTTAATGCAGAACTCATGCAACCCCTACTGTAAACCTTTCTATAATCTCCCTGGCAGAAATGAATGCATTTAACTTTTATTTAACATTTTCCATTTAACCAGAGAGATTTTTTCAAGATCTTGGTATTCTGCTGACATTTCAGAATTTTATTAAGTATAAATTCAAGTTGTATCCTCAGATTACATGTATGCCTTCCCTGAAACCTACCAGTTAAAATGTTTGTTTTTCCATTTCTTTGTACTATAGAAAACCAGTGCTACCTTTGAGATTAATTACTTTATGGTATTTATGATGATGTTTTAAACATTATGGCCACTAAAATAACTAATGTTATTGTTGTATGGCTATAACCATAGTGTTATGTAATGTGTTGCCAGTATAGTCCCTTTCTTTCTTCTAACAGTGAAAAAGCAACACACACCCTGGTTATGTGTTCATTGTTCTGGTTCATTGTTCTTGCACTGCTGTTTTTCACTAAATTGCAATCCTGATAGTGTGCTTTTGAACACACATGTAATCCTCCCAGTTTTAACTTTGCTATTTCTACATTTTTTCTGTGTGCTAAGTCTTAACAGTAGGTGTAAATCCAGACAGAATATTTAGTGTAAATCGACATATGTAAAGGCTACAGACTGCAGCCTCCTTGCAGTGTAATTCAAATGGGTGTTTTTTAAGGGTTATGTAGACAAAAAAAAACATATATTAGCAAACCTCACCCTCATTATGCAGTGCACTAAAACAAAGTGGTTTGATAATGCTAATATAGACTTTCAGGTAAATACAGAAATAAAAGTAAAAAAAATATCAGGCCTACCAAAGCCGTATACAAAAAGTAAAGTGCTAAAATTCTGTGTAATAATTCCTTTATTAGGCTATTATTCACAGTACTACTCCAGTCTTTCTATATTGATTAATGTGACCTATGTTTAGGAAATAATAATATGCCACTTATAATGATGCAGCAGTAGTGCTAAAATGACCTTGAAATTGTTAAAGTATCCAAGTACTGTATGCTATTATTAATGCATATTTGATAAGGTATATTATAAAGGATAATGGCCAAATATTATAATTAGCTATAGGTGTGTAGTATGAGTAGTTCATTAAGTATCTGGGTGTGACTGTGGTTAAAAGACTGACAGCTTTATTTAAAGGACAAGAACTTGTCTGGAAAGCAAAGAGCTGGTTCTCTCACCAATTCAAGCCAATTTTACAGTCATCCTTTTAGCTTCCCCTTGAATGGAGTGCAGTTTGACACATCCTGAACATTTTTATAATATGACACTCCAGTGCTTGCAGTATGTTTATTGCTCTGCAGTAACGTCACATTGAGAGAATGTCTTCTTATATTGCCTATAGTTTATTCAAAAACAAATGTGAAAGAATCAGGGGTGGGTAATGAGAAGGCAATATAATTAAATGCAAATATGTAATGATCTTAGTAGTATCGTTTATCAGCAAGAAAATTAACTGTCAAGGGCTACTTTTTGTTGAATAAAGATAAAATACTTAAACGTTTAAATTTTCTATTCATACATGGCTTAATCATGTTTGATTATGACAGATTTGAGAACAGCATGTTCTAGGTAAGAAAAGTCTGTAATGGATTGTTGACTTTTTTTAGGAAGTGACAAATGGACTAACAGGCATGTGACTGATTTATAGCTGAAAAAGAATTGCAGGATATTTGACTAGCAGGAGAGCCCCAGGGAACAGCGGTCTGAGTTTGATATTTAATTTAAGTTGTAAATTTAGATATTATTATGGAATGAAGAAAAAGTCTCAAAATATCCCTTCTTCTCAACTTTCCCCTCCTCTGAATCTTGATGGTTGGATAGGAGCCCTCTGTAAAACAGTTTTCTGTTTGAGCTGGCCCCAGAGGTATAATCACATGTGTATATTGCTTTTACTTGTGCTTGTTGACCCTTCTTCTGTTTAAATAAACAACAAATTGTGATGAAAAATGGACATAAAATAAAATGATCATTTCCTTTCTTTGAGTCATCTGTTGTACTTTTGTACTGTGATCCACAGAGTTTGGAGAGACTCAGGGTTTTTACTGTTATTGCCTTCACAGTGTGCAGAGGCCAAGCCCAGCCCCCACCACAGACTTCTAAATATTTTTGTGCATTACTCTCCTTCCCTACCAGAAGGGTGTCTCCTGTACTCCTGTTAGCAATCGGCCCATGATCCACATGCATGCACAGCATTAAGTTATGTGTCTACCCCACCCCCCTCTAATGGGCTGACTTGCGGATTTGCTGTTTGTAGCTTGGCTTCCTGTATAACACAGTCTTGCTGGCGTTGCTTGACTGTGACACCCAAGAGCTGTAACGATGCTACTGTCTTTGTCGCAGATGGGCTTCGGCCCTCGTTCTCACCCCATTCAACCAACCAAAAAGGTAAATACCAGGCTCTTTACATGCCTTCTGCTGATTGCAGGTCTGCAGTGTTATTCAATTTTCCCTTTCATTCTCCTCTGTCTGGAAGTGGCTCTGTGGCAGGGGTTGGTGTTGACAGCTCTAACTAAGGAAATGACTGAGAAGGAAGTTGCTGGGTGAAAGATTTGAGCCCTGAAAGGATGTCTTGTCAAGTATTGAGTTAAGGAACGTTACGATAGAATTATAGTTACTGTATCGGTTCCTTCATTCTGACTAGGAAATTCAAGAAACATGCACAACTTTGTGCTTTAATACTTAAAAAGATTAAATGCTATAACTGCAATTGAGAAATATATTTTCTAGCTGATAATTATCTATTTAAAAAGGCACATGTAGGTGAACTATTCAGCTGTGTTCTAATTCTGCTCTAATTCCTACTAGTGTTGTTTTAAGCCTTGTATGAAGGCATCTAGAATTATTTTTAACACCTCTATTAATATTCATGTAACGACTTTGTTGAGGATGGCTTAACTCTAAGGTTTTAGCCAGGTTTGCTTGAAGTGAAAATGAAAGGGATATGGTGGAGGGCAGGGGTGGGGTTTTGCTGATCATTTGTTTGCTCTGCCGATTCAGCAGAGACAGCTGTGTTGTGTCAAAACACCCTTCACATGAATAGATTAATAGTGATGTCCTCAAACTTCAAACTTCTAAAGATCTCACCCACAGCTTTGCTTTTGAGCAACTTTGCTGATGACCTAATAATTAACAGTTATTCTCTAAACCATATATGTGTTATTTTAGGATTACTTGTACCTGTTTGGTAAAACTAAGAGTTCATATTGTAGTGAGATTTAAACATTATAAAAATGTGGACTTAAGAAGTAGGCCTTCCATGTGAACACAGCTCTATGACTTGTGTTATAAATGGTTATTTGTTTGTTAAATGTGGATGTATTTAACAAAAGTAATTAATCCACACATAACTAATAACAGTAGGATAAAATATGTACTGTAGAATTTGTGAATCCCTATCAGCAAATATCTTTAACAGGAGGAAGGAACAGGATGTTGTGTATTTGAGCAAACTATTTGAAATAGGCTATAACATTCCACGTGGTTTCTAGTCCTTTTTAAGCAATGACCTACAGCCATGGTACATCTGCATTATTTCTGTTTTCTTTTGTTGGCCTTCTGCTACTATATACTGGCCTAGCAAATGACCATTCTCATTTTACTTTTGACCTTCGGTTTGCCTCATGGGACTCAAAAGCAATATTTTCTCTCTCTGAGAGTCACCCATCAAAACTGAATTTATAGAAATTGTACAAATTCTAGTTGCAAAAAAAGGTGAAAAGGTTAATTTCTGTACCAATCAATTGTTAGTATTTAGGTACTTAAAATATTATTTTACTTTGATAGTTAACAAAATTACAATGTCACACTTAAGTAAAACGTATTTACCCTTCCCTAGTACTGGATATATTAAGTGCATATGTTGAAGATGTCTTAAAGATAATTAGGAAGTTTAAATGAACTATTTTCACATTTGTCAAAATGTGCAAAAGTGTACTGTACACGCAATATTCACAAAGGTGTTTCCTGCTTTTCTGCTGATGTGCTCTTTTTGTCAGAATTTCACAAATATATCGTGTTTATATTAGGCAAAAGAATAGATGTATTAATCTTATTAGCAATTATTTAAAATGACACAGCTTTTCACAATAGAGTAGGTAGAGGTAAAACACCGACAATACAGTATATTCCCTGTTTAATTTTACTACACGATGTAGGTTGAGGTATGTCTTAGAATGAACCACATTTGGTCTAGAAAAAAATTACTGAGAACACAAAATAAGGCTGTTAGTCTGTATTCCGGTATTATGTCTTGTAATGTGCCTCCTTTAAACAAGCTGTGATGCTACTGACAGTAGATCAGCATGGAATCAGGTTACCCTCTCTGCTGCAAGGAAACTGAATGTCCAATCACCGAGGAAAGTGGCAGGCAGAGCTTTGGGATTTGATCTCACAATCTTCTAATGTGCCTACTGCTGAAGAATGGTGGTGTTCTAGAAATGTCTCACTTTTTCTTTATTGCAGTTGATTCAGTATTGCCTTTTATGCCCTGCAAAAGTCATCCTCACATTGCTGCTGTCTCCCATTTCCGTTTGCATAAACATGCGAGACCACAGGAGGCATAGTCTTAGCAGTCATAAGGCATTTTAATTCATCTTATTTTCAAAACCTGATGTGGTATATTTAGGTGGCATCCTCCTATTTCCCAGTTATCAATAATATATTTTGAGTTTTAAATAATTGAATTCATGCACTTTAAAAACTGTTTTGGAACGTGTGCATTTGAAGGGGATTTTCTACGAATCAGCTTTCCTACTAATTTAGTTTTGTTCTGTGCTGCAGCCATGTCTGTGGTGTTGTTTTGTACATACAGTAACACATTGTTAACAGAACTGTGATTTATTTCCATATTTGGAAAGCAAACCACATGTCTCAGTGGTCTGAACTCTTTCAGTCCATGTCAGCAGGTCACATAAAGAACTCTGCTCTCTATGAAAGTTTCAGTTCAATTTATTCTCTTTTTCTCAATTTATAGAAGCTTAACATACATACATAATACATAATAGAATTGTTATTAAGATTTTTTTCGTAATCACGTCATTTGATTATTATCATTTGATCACATCAATATAACTTTATTGGCAGGATAAAATCCATGCTCAGTGATTCATTCTTTTATATTGCTCGCATCTAACATCTTGACAAAGAATTTACAGAAATTCTGAATTGTGATATGAATAGGTCCTTTCTGTTTTGTTGGTTCACAGAATAAAATATGTTTCTCATAGCTACAGAAATTTGGTAAGGGCTAGAAACGAAACACTCATTTATAATCCAGTTAGCTAACATTCAATTAATTTCTTTCTTTCCTGTCAAAAATGATTTATATGATATAAGTGCTGTAGTGTACAGCCCCGAGGCTTGCTGGTAGCAATACATTTAATTGCTGCTAGAAAAGGAGGACATCTTTGCAGGTATAAATGGAAGCTCATATGAGGAAGGCTATAGGTAATATGAAAAGAGATATGTTTCTATACTCCTTTTTTGGGTCTTTTCTTTAGACCCAGTTAGCTACTAAAGACTGGCCAGGGAATTTCTTGATTTTGTAAATGATTGTTTTTGAGCTTTCAATGATATTTTGTTTATTTTAGGAAATGGAAAATAGCTTCGGACAGCGGCCTATTTCAAATGACAGTTTTACAACTCCACAATACACAGCCCAGTTGAAGCAGTTTGCAGCAATTAATTGTGTTAACAGTTTTGCATAAATACTATATATTCTAAATATAAGTTTCATGTGCGTTTCTCTTTGCAGGACTGCTGCTAGACAGGAAACATTATATTGCATGGAAAACCTTAAGAGTATATTTCAAGCAAGAATCAGAACATGAGTATAAACAGGGCAATTCTTATTCTCACATAATATATTAACCTCATTTTAGATATCAAATGTTCAATCCAATGTACAAAAACAATGGGTTGAGTATGAATCTAGTCGCTGTGACTGTCAAATATTGCTAAAAAGCAATGTTGTTTTGTTCCATTGTCACTTCAAAGTGTTCACATTTAATGGTCAATGTTACAATTTAGTACCACACTTAAAAATGTTTTAAATGCAGACATTAGAAAAGTTATATCTAGAGAAGATTACTTTAGTTAATTCCCAGAGGCATCGATTGGCCCCATATTAATCATTCTTGATCAGAGTGCCTTGAACCATTATTACTTGCCTTTAAATTGCCTTGTATTTGAAATCAATGAAACTCCCTACTAATTTCTTATAAGGCTGATAGTTTTTAAAACATTTGGAGCATGTTTTAAAAGTGAGTGCTAGAAACACACAATGTGTGGCCCATATCTTATTTCCCAAATGTGGTAAAAGTTCTTACAGAAATCTGCCCAGGCTTTGAAGCGGACAGGTGTTTTCCTTTAGTTACTGAAATGGCTGTGTTGGATTTACTGACAGGTTAGTGGGTTATCATCTTTAGAATTAAACTTCAATCAGCCTGTGCCATTTGCAGCTTCTGTTCTTAGTGTTTGCGATGATGGGAATCAGAGCTGTGTGGAGGTATGAGCTGATCACGATTGTGAATGTAGACTACTAAGTGATAAGAATCAACAGAGTGGTCATGACCTTAGACAATGTGTTGGGAATGAAGGCACTGTCCCAGTGTCTGTAATCAATGAAGGCTTCCACTAGCAGACTTTAAAGGACCCTCAGAACTGTGAAGGGGTGAGAAAGTGGATTTTTTTTCTGATAAAGAAATTAAATGTTTAAATTCAATGCTAAAGAGAAGGTGATGATGATCACAAATGAACTATATGTGCTTTATTACTCTAGGTGGTATTAATGAATTGCGGGTGTATTACTGGAATTCTTTTTGTATTTACGTGTTTAATTATCCAGATAAATTGAAAATGCTGATTAATATAGTGGAACTTTATCTCTGTTGGTAGATTACCCTTTAAAGCAGCTGGCATTTTCTTCATGGTAAGAGGTCTATGGTATATTCCTTATGCTGTATTTGTCTGAACTCCCATTACTACAAGTGGTGCAGTACAGTACTTAAATCTAAAGCCAGAGATTAGTTATTACATTTATTTGCATAGAACAGCATCCTTTGGCACATTCTAGGGTTTTTGATTATAATATAAAGGTACAAATATCTAATTTTTTGGAGAAGTCACTAAGAGAATTACATTGTAGCCTGGAGAGCTTAATTGGTTTGCTCAATATGAACTCATTCAAACTTATTAAGAATTATTATATATATATAATGTTAGATTACTAATACAACCAAGAGCAGGAAGCACTTCTTTAACCCAAGAATTGTTACAGAATGGAGCTACTGTAGTCAGTCATCCAGTCATTGAAGCTGATAGCTTCTTGCTTCACTTAGCAACTAAATACCAGGTGGGCTAGATTGGCTAAATGACTTGCTCTCAATTGTAACTCCATCCATCTGTTCACTTTCTAACCACTTTATTCAATACAGAGTTGTGGGGGAGCCAGGGCCTGTCCCAGCAACCAATGGGCGCAAGGCAGGATACACCCTGGATGGGACGCCAGTCCATTACAGGGCACACACAGTCGCAAACATGCACACACACCAGGGCCAAATTTCTAGGAAGCCACTTACATTACCCCTATGTGTTTGGACAGTGGGTGGGGACCGGAGCACCTGAAGGAAACGCACATACACAAAGGGAAAACATACACACAAATAGCATCCTAAGAACTGAACCCCAGCGCTGCAAGGCGTCAACTAACAACTGCCCCACCGTGCCGACCGCTTGTAACTCATCTTCTATTTTGTACATGCATAATGATTAGATTATAAGGGATATCAACACTATAGGTATTATTGACCATTATGTTCAAGTAACCTCCTATCTATGATGTCTGAGTGTATGCGCAAGTTTTACTCTGTACTTAACAGTATCCTGCTTTACCGTTGAATTTTAACATAATTGATTTACTCGTTTCAGGTCCCAGTTAAAACTAAGACACATTAGGCGTGTTCCTCCATCAGCTTAAAGCAGAAATCAGAGATGTAAAGCATAGCTCCTGTTGCTCTCTGATGAAAGTCACCCCCTGTGGAGTATGTGTTCTGGAACTGTGTGTATAATGCTTTATGTATGAGTCTAACACTTGAGCATTTAGCTCATATTAGGTTGGTTATTTTAAGTTGAGTGGTTAGGGTGGGGCTGCGCGTTCATGAATGCTCAGTGTTACACCCAGAGGACAATAACTAATTATATTAAGAATAGGTTAGTCAGAATACTTCATTCATATATCAGAGACGTCTCATAAGGGGCAGAAGGGTAGGCGAATCTGTTCAACCCGAATTTAACAGATCCACCGTCTAGAAATGTGTTTTTTGTTGAGCGATCGATACAGGAAACCGGTGCAAAATAGTTGATGTTTAGTATATTTTGAATGACACATTTTCTTGGTAATTGTTCGTGCTGTGTAGTCATTGTTCCCCTTTCAACACGGATGATTTATATTGTTTAATACTGTTGAATGCCTTTCGAAACGATGTTTCTAATGTTAATACATCACAATAAAATCAAAACTCGGCCAGCACGACCAATAAAAACGAAATCGCGTTTAAGAAACAAGGTCCTTTTTAAGAACAAGGTTGCCAGACACAAGACAAGGATCATCTATAGCCCAATTTGGTGTTAAGCTACTAATTATTATATGAATGCCAACCCTGTGAGAAATAAAACGTTTCATTTTCGATTATTCACGAATACTGTAACTGCATCTTCGCAGGCGTTCCCTTAACTACACGCAGCACCCGATCACAGCTCTACGGAATTTGTGGAATGCCTGCCAGAATATACTAAGAGCTGCAAGCGGAGGGTGGGGGACGACTATGCAACACATTTCAGGACGTAGCAGTGTGTTTTGTGTGTTGCAGGAGGTTTCAAGATCACCGGCTTGCTTAAAGTAACCACGAGAGTGACAAATAAGCTTCGCATACTGTGAAAAAAATTGTTCTGGGGCAGATCGGTTTGTTTTTGGTCGTTCCCTATCTAATATAACCGAGTGGTTTCGTCCTTCCCAGTAGGTGGATCTGTGCAGCAGGGAACTGAACCGAGATCAATGAACTCTGTTAAATAAACTGGTTGGGAAATCAAAGTTGAGGCAGATTCGCTATACACCGTAACAGAAACTGGGACGCTGCGTATTACAGTGGCAACTCCGTGTGATTACGACAAGGATTATTGGGTTCCGCATAATCCTTAACTCTATCTGGTATAGAGTGTAATTAAATAACTTTCTGCCGGGTTTACCTTTGGATACAAATAAATCAAACATCTGCGCAACGGGGACAACTCGAAATTAAGGGATGATCTTTGCAAATACAGCCAACCCAGTGAGGACGACATATCGTAAGCAGGTGGGCCTGAGATGAATGTTTAAGAATTATTATAATATACCTGTACACGCGTTCTTTAGGCTTGTTTTTAAGGTGCCGGCGGTTGTGTTATTTTATCCGTGCTGTAACTGAGATCTTGTATCTAAACACGCACATTATCCCGAAACTCCGCAGCCATGGAGGTGATAAGTCAGATGCTGGCAGTGGAGGGCAGTTATTTACTGCTGCTGATAAAATGTATCTCAATATGGGGGTCAGATATCGGTGATCTACAGTAAGTCGTACGAAATGTACACCAGAATGTGCCCGCTTTTGCAGTATTTTTAAAGTAGTTATAATTGCGAGCCAGGAAGGCATTTATGTAGTTACTTTCATTAGGAAGTTGGTATAACAAATAATTCTGAAAGTAGAGAAGTAGATAAGCTGGAGACACTGGGTAGCCTAACACCAACAAAGCCATTGTAATATCGACCAGGTCGCTAAGTTATTTTGGGATTTCCTGGTGAATGCCATTGAAAAACTGTATTTCTATATATGTTTCCTAATAGCTATTATTGACCAGGACATGGAATCTATACTGTCGGTCGGTAAATCTACTATAGCTTAGAGAGGGGAAAAGTTTATTGTAGTGGTCTGTACTGTATGTGTCAGCATCTTGCGGTACAGAACAGTCCTTTTACAAAGTGAGTATGGAGTCTGTGTGATACTGAACCACACAAGCTTTGCTGCTCAGCTGCTGTTTCTGTTTTTCATTCACCGATCTTGTTTGGAAAACAGAACTAGCTTAGGCCTTTAATAATTGGCTATATGAGCACTCCTAAGTGCACACACGTGCTGTTTCCAGAAATGTTCAATCTATTGACAGAAACGCATCTGAATACAAATTAATACGTGGGCTAAATTCAGGTCACTGAAAGAAAATCGGTGACCTTGTCATAATATAATGAAAAGTGGCATAACAGAAAGAATCCTGCTCTTATATTTGTCATTTGATTTTATTTCCTCTTCAAACATTTGAAATGTGCCATATTTTATAATTACTTGTGACAACTTTAAAAAAGAAGTGCTTTGTACTTCCTAAGTAATTTTCCATTTATTTTTTTTAACTTGGACCAGATGTTTTAGAAGTTGAAATGTCAAGTCTTTTTTTTGTCTCTGTTTTTTTTTTGTCAAAGGCTGCCACGGTATGTAACACTTCAGGGGTCTTGCATGTTCATTTGCTTGGTGGCTAAGCTCTATGGGTGTTAGCAGTGAAATGAGAAAAAGCTCTCAGGGCGAGGCCTTTTACTGGAAGCACTGTGTGTTTGGAGTGCGGATATGGCTCTCGCTTCTGATCTGCAGCTGACTGATAAGATGTACTCTTTTCTAGCCTTAAACTTCTCAGACTTTAGGGGGCTTAATAGGTCAGCAGAACCAGGAAAACAAATAGGCTTTCAGTCCCTCAAAGGGTTTCGGAAACCGTAAATGTGTGGGTACTAGAGGGACACAAAACTTAGGGCACCACTGGCATCTGTCTCAAAGGTTCCCTTTGTCCACATATAGCCATCAGTTAGCCAGACACTTCCTACAGAGTCGTCTGTCCACCAATGGGGTGGTCAGATGATTCACATTGGTTTCTCAGAAGGGATCCAGTTTGCAGTCTTAACAAATGATGTCATAAGATCTAAAACAGATACAGTGTGTTCTGTTCTTTTCAAAAGCAGCAGCCTACATTATGTGCCTAAGTTTAACACACATGAAACAGTTTGGTCAAAGATAAATTATAACCTTATCGTTTAGGGAAAAACAGGAACTTCCTTACGTTTCTCTGCCTACCATAATTTAAATGATGATTATGATCTAATAGTAAAATTGAAGGTGCATTATGAAATCCAAATCCTTAGAATGTTTCTGTGCTTCTTAAGCTAATTGTAATTTAAACTTTAATATATGCCTATTCGGCATAGGTTATACTGGAACGAGATTCAGCTATCAAATAAGTAAATCCAGTTAATAATTTAACTGATTTCTTTATTTGATCTTTTCCAAAAAAAAAACATTTAATGTTTTGAGGTCTTTCTTGATGTACTGTAGTCCTGAAAAACTGTTTATCATATTATTTGTTTGCAAAACCTAGAAAAACAAGTTTATTGTGCACATTACCTGGATATCAAGAATAAGAAATTGAATTGTTCAAACTAACATGTTAAAATTACTAGAATAAGATTTATGTGTTATTTATACATGAATATACTGTATGTATGAATGCTGGAAAGGACAATGATTTTTGTTGCTGAATATTGTCATCAAAATACATTGTTCTTTTTTTCTTTTTCTGTTTGTGTGTGGTATTGTTTAATTCAGAATGAGCAAAACACAACAAAATGAATTAAAAATGTATATGCAGGAAAGCTATGTTTTCTGTTAGAACTTCTAATCAATGGCACTATTTGCAGGAGAGGTTGAAGACTGAATTTCACCCTCCTTTTCTCCCTGTCACTAAAGATCATGTTTTGGATTTGTTTTAGAACTTCATGCCAATGGTTTTCAATCATCTCGCACTGTTATTGGAGACATGTCACACTTGACCTTTTATCTCTTTCGCAGCTGTTCAAAGTTTGAATCATACATGTTCATTGAGTTGTTGGGGACTGTAATATATGACCTTATTTAGGTCTTCATTGACGGATGAGCCTTTTGTGTTTGGGGTTTAATTAAATAATATTTCCAGATTCTGACCATGTTAAGTGAGCAATGCGTAACTGTTATGGAATTTAGAAAAAAAAATAAATTTGATTGCTTATGTGTCAAAATTCAAAATGTATTTTTGCACAAACCAATTTATAGCACTTCCTCAGATTTTCAAGGACTCGTAGTTTGGATTAAAGATGATGAATTCATTTAGGGGTCTTATTCCAAGTCACATCAGTTAATGAAGGCATTCGGCAGTGCAAGTGGGTCTTGGGATAGTGGTAAATCAATCAAGAAGGAGAGAGAAGTCTGTTTTTTTTTCCTTCCAGTTATCTTTTAGCATATCGCTTTTTTGTCTGCATAAGTGAAAGTATTGAGAAAACGGCATAAGACTGGCTGCACAGTCTGACTTTATTGCCGTTGAATTGTTCATTTAGCCTGGATAGACCAGGTCTGTGTTTTTTGTATGTGAAGTTCGTGATCATGCGTGCAGCTCATGCTGATGTGTAAATGTCAATTACTGTGCATTGAGCTCTCTGTGTTCTTAAATGACTTCTATCCATCCGCTATCAGAAAGCCTCTTGTCCTAGTTAGGGTTGTGACAACCCTGATCTGAATCTAGAAACCTGCTTTGCAAGGTGGGACTGAGAACCCCTGTTTGCTCTTGCGCTGATCACAACACGTCTCTGTCGCAAGGCCCTGGAAAAACTGTTCTTTTGGGACAAAAGCACATTAAATCTAGCCAGCCTGTCCCTTTAAAGTGAGAGGAAATGTGTGCAAATAGAGAGCACCATGCAAGCTCCACACAGAATCATTACCTTTTAGTCCAGTATTTGATCTAGAGTATAACCACTTGAGTATGGTACATTTATTAAAAAGCCCTATGTATATCCTTATGGATTCAAGACCCTTGTGTTATGATGTAGGTTGCTGTTATTAACCCCATTTTGTTTTAAACCTCTCAAATTGGGTATTTTTTAAGTTGCTTTCAAAGTAGATTTTTGGTTTATATGCTGATTTTTTATTCATTGTTGTATTGCAGTCAAAATGGTGGGTTTGCTTGGTGGCGGTGGCAGAGGTCCTGTGTCATGTTTGATTCTGGCCTTTTGGCTCCTGTTTGTGTGGTGTTTGCACATTCTTCCTGTGCTTGAGGGGAGGAGTCGCAGTATTCTCCAGCTTCCCAAAGACTTGCAGGTTAGGTTTGCCTGACTACTCTGAATTGTCCTCAGGGCTTTGTCCTCATGAGGAAGGTGACAGGGCTTTCCTCCAGTTTAATTTAGTACAGTTTACCCTGGAGTGAAGTGACTTTGTTTCTTCTTTTCCATAGTTCTAATTTGGAAGTAAAATATAGTAGATGTTAATGGTATTTCTGACATTGTTTTGTATATTTATATATTTGGTTTTGAGTCAGTCGCACTTCCATATAATGAATCTTGGTCTTTAGTGTTTAGTCTGAAATTGCACATAAAATGTAACCCCCATGGCGCACTCCCAAATTTATACCAGTCAGGAAATGTTTTTGGAACCTCAAATATTTTCTAACTCCTTCTTCAGAGCTCTGATCAATGAGAATTTACTTTAAGCTGAAAAATGACTACCTTTAAAAGTTTACCTTGAAAGAAGAAAACTCAGAAACGACTTTTAAGCTGTGTGTGAAATTTGGAAGTCTCCAATACTGCATTTGCTTTGTTTGTAAATTTAACACTTATCCTGAGTTTTACCTTAGCACACAACCCAGTTGGGGTCAATTTGATCCATCTCATTTGTACTGAATAATCAATCCAGTTCACCTTTGTAAGCCTCGGTGACATGCAGATTTTGTAGGTCTGAGACATTTGCTTTATAAAGAGATCTGAATTTATGTGGATTCTGTAAGAGTGTTTTTCAAACTGGTGAGTGCTAAGTAAGAAAGACATCACACTTGAAAATGCCTTTCCATTTTAGATGCTCTTTTCTAGATCGTCTTCCTGTTTTGCTGCTTCTTTTGTAAGCCAGTTAGAAGACAATATTTTTTTTTGCTGTACTCTTTCAAAATCAAATACAAATAAAATCAAATAGGGATCAAAGTAAGTTACTGCTCTGCTGTTTCACACATTCTCATAACTTTTATTGCTTTAGTCTTCGTTAATGTAAGTAAAGTGGAGATTGTTTTAAATGCCAAACAAATCTTTCACTTTCTGCTACGGTTCTTATCAAGCCATAAACATAAAATAATCTTTGCGATCATAATATCCATCCATTTTTATGATTACTTCTTCGTGGCGTGGGGGAGCCAGAGCCTATCCCAGCAAGCAGTGGACACAAGGCAGGGTACATCCTGGATGGGACACCAGTCCATTGCAGAGTGCACGCACACACACACACACCAGGGTGAATTTTCCCTGAAACCAGTTTGTCTTTGGACTGTGGAAGGAAACTGGAGCACCTGTTGGAAACCCATGCAAACACAGGGAGAACATCCAAACTCCGTACAGAGAGCCCCTCTAGGTCTGTAATTGAACCCAGGCCCCCAGCACTGCGAGGCAGCTGTGCTAACCACTGCGCCACCATGCCGCCCATGAGCATGATATCACGTAACCCTAAGTACAGTGTATTAAAAGATTCATCATTTTTAGAGATGCTGTAACCATCCATCATATGGATGAGCTTCTCTCCACATGCTTTTGGCTTCCATCAAACTCTTGGTTATAGAGATTTCCTGAGTCTCGGTTTTCAAAGAGTTTTCGAAGTTTTGAATCCTAAGTAATAACCTATTGGGTCTCTATGCTGTTAATATTGGCATTTATTGCAAATCTCGCCAAAAGCAGTTCTCTTAAAAGAGAATACCAGATGTACTTGTGCTCTTTTATGAATGAGTAAAAGGAAGGAAATGGTATACCACTGTGGGCTGATCTATGGCTTGCTTAAAACAAGTCGAGGGCGTTTTAGCTGAGCTTTGCCTCACTTTAAGGTTCAGGTCATGGTTTTTTTTTCCCTATTTGGAAATTATTGACAAAGTTTGTAACGTTAACTTCATTAAAAAAACACCGTGGCAAAACATATTATGAAAAACATTTTATACATTAAAATGACATTTTACATTTGTATGAATCAATTTTAACAAATGCAGTTTTTGAAAATGAATTCTTTACTGCCCTACGATTGGCAAAATTCAATTTCTTGAAAAAAAATAAAGGGTTAGTGGATGTGAACTAATCTATTTTACATGTTCTAACAAATATCAGTACTACATATTGTATCTCACAGATGTATTGCATTCAGCTGGATTCAATAGATAGCACAGGCTATGCATTGAATAACCCAAGCAGGATCATATTAGTCTTGCCTCCTTTCATATAAAATCCACTATATGACTATTTCATCCATGAAGAACACCATGTTTACAACTCAAGGGAACAGAATGCCACCCAGACACCCCTGAAATGTATTCTTCTCTAAAACTTAATACAGGGTTATCTGTTTTTTTTTTTGTGCAAGATTTGAATATGCTGGCAAAAGGTTATGCATGTCACAGAAATAACATCCCATGGCATTAAACAAAGACTATGGTAATCCAGGATCTGAAGCAGCAGACATTTCAAAAACACAAGGTTAACTTTGTTCTAGTACTGGTGATGGCATGTGAGCTTTGGAAGCTGATCTTAAAGTTGGACTGCCTCCAATTGAAGATTGCCAAATTCTGTCACCACTCTGTGCTTCGCATTCCATGAACTTCCCCTGCTGTGTTCTTAAGAGTGATCGGAGCCTTGGGTAAAAGATTTAGGTAACAAGTTTTAAACATAATCATGTTTTTCAGTTCAAACTGAACTAAAGCAATTGCTCAATTATTCAACATTCGTTTCAGTTACAATTTCTAGAATATGCTGGGTTTACCATCAAAGCTTTTTTTTGTTAGACATTTGTTTTTTTATAGTAGTTGAGGTGGGTAGCTGCGTCAGCATGTGTAGTCTGCAAAGGAACAAGAAATAGGTTTATTCTATGCTGAAAACACAACGTTTCGGCTGTGAAGACTTCTTCAGGTGTGAGAAAGACAGGGCAGAAGGCAAAGATTAAATAGCACAGAAGAACAAAAGTTGGGAGAGGGGAGGGGGTGGAGAGGCAAAGAGGTCACTCAGGAAGTGCAAATTTGTTTTTTTTTTGTGTAATAGAAGATGTCATTGCTAGTCAAGATCATGCGATAAATGACATATACATCTGGTACCTTCTTTAGAAGTACACAGCAAAAGATTGCGTTACGTCTTGAGCTGTGGTTGATGAGGCTACGATGAAGTACACGTCTAAATATATATTTCCTTCCAAGAGATGATCATGTGACAGATTAGACTACATCAGACATTCCAGCCCACGGTTATTACGCGGAAGATGTAAAACATTACAATTAAAATGAAGATTTTTTTTTAGAAATGAATGTTTGTTTACAGTTGAGTTTGGAAGTTAGATTGAATATATGGAATGAAGTCTCTTCTTATAATGCATCTTAAATTTGATTACACGTAACTATTGCAAAGGAGGAAATGGGTTTATTTTTATCCGTGTGGTTTGCTTAAAGAAAAGAAGCAATTGAAAATTTCACTGCACTTGCATCTGAGTCAGCACTGGCTTTGGGCTTATTGTTTGATGAGATCTATGCCCTTGTATATAGTCAGACTCTCAAAACCTTGTTTTTATGATGTGTTGCATTTTGATGTCAGTCTTGAAATTTGCCTTTGTAATTTGGCATCAGCACCTTCTTGGCAGTTGTTGATTTTACGTGTGAGTGATTCCCTCCTGTAAGTGCCATAAGGCAGTAAGTTGCACTGCATGGGAAATCGAACTTGACTTGTTAGCTCAGCAGTCACTGGAAGGTGTGAGGATTGCCATCTCACACAGTCTTTGAGTGTCACATTGGTGTTGTGTTGCAGCTCTGTTTCCCTTTTGAATTCCAGTGTGCTTTCTAGCAAATGCTGAATACCATGATATCCGTGCATTGCATTAACACACAGACTGTTTTTAGTAAAGTTTTCCGCGTCAATGACCAATAAGGTCAGTATAGGAGGTATCAATGAATCAGCAGTTTTCACTTACAACATCCACGAGTTGTACACAACACTAGCCTTTTTGCTCAATTGACCCATGATCCAGAGGTCAATGTCGCTAATATTTTCTTTCTCTTCCTCTGCAGCAACCTGTTGCTCCCTCTTCGCACCCTATGGCGCCGCCCAGTCCCAGTACTAACAGCAGCACCAACAACAGTAGTAGCAGCAGCAGTGCAGGATGGGAGCAGCTCAGCAAAACCAATCTTTATATTCGAGGACTGCCTCCAGCAACAACAGATCAGGACCTGGTCAAACTCTGCCAACCGTGAGTTGATGTAGCTTCTCCTAAAACTATATGAGCAAGAAGAAATAAAGATCACTGCAGCATGAATGCTGGAAAGTTCATTTGCTTTTCCTGTCCATAGATCCAGTCATAATCTAGACATCTAATGGATCATATGTGATGACATGTTTAGAGTATGATACTGCTATATATATATACACAGGACATTTGCCCGCATTTTTTTACAGACAATGAAGCTGCCTAGCGTGGGTTTCATATATATATATACACATCTCTGCATGTACAGTTAAGAATTGAAGTAAATGATGGTGTCATGCATGGTCCTGGAAAATCTGATGGCATTACATTTTAATTTAAAATGACAAATGATATGTTGGTAGCAGCAAGGACAAACTAGAACCTAATAAAAACTGGCAGTTCTGGCATTGATGCTGGGTTTTGGTATGTGTTTGTTCTCCCAGAACTGCTTGCTATAAGTAATAGATGCAGGCTGGCTGCTGCTTAAGCCTCTTGTGCTACTGTATACCAGTCTAGTATAAAAGGACCACTAAGGTGACTTTGAAATCTCATTTTCCCGTCATGAAATCCCCCCCATGCACAATGTGAAGCTGACTTTGCAGCACATTCGCTCTTCTAGAATCTGCTGTCGCATCCTTATTGTGTGTGAGGTGTCTTTGTCTGGAGCGCACAGCTCTGTAGGCAAATAAATTCCCTTTGTCTTTTTAGGTAAGCTCATAGCAGATACAGCAGTTGTAGCTGTATGAACCTTTTCAATTGGGTAATATTACGTAGTTACCTAAATCGATGTTTTATACATTTTAGCCTGGAAGAAATGTTAGGCTATGTATTGCAGTAGTAAGGGTATTTTTAGTTTGCATCACCTGTATCATTCACAACATAGATCTGCACTGAATTTAATTTTATCTGAACAAAAATGTATGGCTGTTAAAGTTTAATGCTCTGGAGTTGAGCACTGTACAGTAATTCTGATAGGTGTACAAAAAGGTATTTGCAACTAAAAAAAATCCAACAATTTCCTGTGCTGGCCATGAAATCAAAATAATAATAATAATAATAATAATAATTGCTTACACTTATATAGCGCTTTTCTGGACACTCCACTCAAAGCGCTTTACAGGTAATGGGGACTCCCCTCCACCACCACCAATGTGCAGCATCCACCTGGATGATGCGACGGCAGCCATAGTGCGCCAGAACGCTCACCACACATCAGCTATCAGTGGGGAGGAGAGCAGAGTAATGTAGCCAATTCATAGAGGGGGATTATTAGGAGGCCATGATTAGTAAGGGCCAATTGGAAATTTGGCCAGGACACCGGGGTACACCCCTACTCTTTTCGAGAAGAGCCCTGGGATTTTTAATGACCACAGAGAGTCAGGACCTCGGTTTTACGTCTCATCCGAAGGACGGCGCCTGTTTACAGTATAGTGTCCCCATCACTATACTGGGGCATTAGGACCCACATGGACCACAGGGTGAGCGCCCCCTGCTGGCCCCACTAACACCTCTTCCAGCAGCAACCTTAGTTTTTCCCAGGAGGTCTCCCATCCAGGTACTGACCAGGCTCACACCTGCTTAGCTTCAGTGGGTTGCCAGTTGTGAGTTGCAGGGTGATATAACAATTTCTTCATTTTACACTACCCCTGTATCTAATATAACAAAAGAAATACATTTCAATATAACTATTTTAAGTTTATTTTCAACAGCAAGTATGGTGAGAAACTGAAGTAACTTTGCTTTGGGGCCTCAGAGAGATTATATTTAATGGAATGGTAATTTATATTCTAGATTTATTGTTGGATTTGGTTGGCTGACACCCTCATCTAGGGAGACTTAGTTTTATATTGACTAACTAGAAAGCAAAATATAGATGTGATTACAAGAAAGTACAATAAAATGAATTCAATTATGGAATGGCAATAAAATTACAATAAGGGATGCACAATGAGGTTCGATAGTGCAACGCTTGCAATCTACAACAAAATAAATCGTGTATCTGTAATGAAAAGCCTAGCCATTCTTTTGGAGAGAACTATGCATGTTCTGTATGGCAGTACATTGAATTTATGTAACTTACTGTAGGTTTAATTAACTCACTCAACTGAAGTGCAGTTGAAGAACAACATGAATTCTGTTCTTTTTTTGTCCAATGGATGACAAACAAATCTCAGGGTTTTTTTCCAGCATTATGAATATTTGTAGTAGGCCACTATGACTACAATTTCCCAACTGGTGGCACTCAATTGGCAGAGCATGGCTGGGGTAGGGTATGTTAAGGGCTCTCAGCTTTTCAGCTCACAGCGACTCCTCTAACATGCCAGCTACCCATGGGTTAGTGGTGACTCTAGTGATGGACACACTGCTCTTCCAGTTAGCACTAACTTTCCTGTTGACACTGCAGAGCTTGTAGTGTGATAAATGATGATGGCAGCACAGGAGGATGTTAGAGGAGCATGTTCACATGTCTCATTCTCTCATTGCTAGAGAGCTGAGCCTTAAAATCATTGCCCATTCGAAATGTAATTGGTATGTAATATTTACTTATTCCAAAATTAAAATCAACAGACGAGTTTAACACTTAATATGCAAATCCCATTCTATGAACCTTGAATAAAAATGATAGATAAGTTTTATGGAGTATGCTATATCATTTATTTAAAGAATTGGATAGATGTGTAGATATACATATTGGGTTGTTTTCTCATTGTACATTGTAAATTTTAGAATGACTTTAGAAATTTAATTGCATATCCTTGATAATTAGTGATCAGTGATCAGTGTTTTTTTCATATTTTCATTTTTCGAATATGTTTAATGTGTGGGAATAACAAGCTGAGCCACAATAGTGTTAAAAGAGCTGATGCCTGCCTAAATATATAGAATGAAAGCCTATATTCAAAGTGCACACATCAGCTCTGTGTGCTTTACAGAAATGCCCCCTGCTGTGTTTTGCAAGGGTAACTGTACCATTCATTAACAAAACGTTCCCAGAACCTAATCAAAGGGATTCTGGAGTGCAAGTGTAAATACAACTATTTTGAAAGACTGGTATACTTTCCAAACTGTTAGAGTGGGCAGTCATTCTGTGTGTGCTGCAGAGGTTAATTCCATGCTGAAAAGCAGAAAGAGAAAACAATAAAATGTGTAATTAACTTCTAGTTTAGCTAGGCTGACTAATCCTTTAGGAGATCCCATATTTCACGATTTTGTTTTTCCACCCCAGCTAGGGAATATTAATCAGTTAATGATTAAAAGATCAAAGCCTGTTGCTGTCATCAGCCAGTTAATTGTTAATCAATTAGAACGCCTTGCTTTGAATAAACACAAAACATGAATCATGCATACAGTAAAAGGAGGCATTCATTGTTTTAACCATCATGGGTACATTTTGGCTGAAGTGACGATGGTTAAATCTTGTCCCTTTTTTCCCCCCAAGTTCAAGCACCCAGTATAGCCAAGGATTACAAAGAACAGATTGTTTCTGGTGTGACACATTCCATGCATGATGATTTTGAAGGCAGCTTGGATTTAAAAAAAAAGCCAAGCCAACTGATAACAGATTCACACATTATTGACTTTGCAAGCCAGTGTAAACACAGCAAAGGATAAAAGCATTGTGGGCATATTTGATTAGCACCCATATTTTGCAATCTATATGTGCTTAATCTCCATCTCAATATTGCAGTATCTCAACCTGTACAATTTACTAAATGAGTTCCTTTCACAATTGTATAATATTTATGCTTATGAATGTTGAGAATGGCAAAGTATTTGCAGTGTATTTCAAGGTTTGCTAGGTGTCTTGAAAGCACCAGCATCTAAAGAGCAGCCAGAAGCTGTTGAATTGGTCCAGTTAAGCTAATAAAGAGCTGATGTAGGGTGTTGAACTAAATAGAACTGAAAACCTGCTGACATGCTGGTCCTCCATTATATGGGTCGTACACTGTGAAAGCAGTGAATGAGACCTGAAATGTGTTTCACTGTTAATGAGACTGTATAACTTAAAAGACAAATAAGACTAATTCATTAATAATATTGATGCTGTGGCTTTATATATACTATGATTATTTTGAAATGATAGATGGATACTTTATTGATCCCGTGAGGGAAATTGCAGTGTACAGAAAATGTGAAAATCCCAGTATTTTGACTTGCTTTGGAGTTTGGCAAATATTACAAAACAGATTTGTAATTTATAACAGTTTACAAAAAAAGTATAAGAACTACCAGACATTTGATAATGAAATGCATTTTGCAAGTACATGAAATAAGGATGACCTTTTTTGCCCGGACTAGCCTCTGGCTTTGCAGAATTGCTTTCTGATGGCCTGCACATAGACATTCAATCTGATTAGCAACAGAAAAGCAGTGGCTTTCAGAAGCTCTAAAGTAACAGTATTCCCATTACAGTTGCATTCAGAAACTGGCTTTCCACTGCACAATGTAACCAGCTAGTATAATTATCGGATTCTTCAGTGGTCTGCATTAACCCTTCTTTTTATTATTAAAGTGATAATCAAAATAGGTCGTTTGTTTAGAATGCAAATGTTAAAAATACTTTTTTTTTCATTTCAGATATATTTTCCTCTGCTGTCTGTGTACTAATTTACAGGTGATGGCTGTCTTGCAGTAAGCTGTTAATGGTCTAAACAAACTGTAATTTCACATATAATGTTAATTTCATGAGTATTCAAATATTACTGGAGTTTTCTCATGTGGTCTGTCTCATTGCTTTGTAGGGTTTTCCAATTTTACAGTGGTTAAAAGACATTTAGAAAAGCACTCTTGCAACTGTGTTTATGGGTGCCTTCAAAGTCTACCATTTATTTAGATTTCTGATTCAGATCATGGCCAAATCCAGAAGATGGGCTGTGTTCCAAAATCATTACTTTTCCTTAAACAGCCCTTCAAGGAATACCATCAGGTATTGCTGTTGAAGATATAGTGAGGGTGTAACAGTTGTATTTAAATGCTAGCTGTTTCAATCATGTAATATGTTATTTTGTTTGTGTTTTAATGGGATGCCTAGTCAGCGAACTTCATCTTCATTTTCTGAACATATGAAAAGAGTCCATTGATCATGTTTGCGTCTGTATAACGCGGAAATGCTTTGCTTTCTCCATTTAAGTAAACTTTTTTTTAATGTGGTGTTTCCTTTGAATACTACCTTTACAACTGAGGTAGTGAAATGCCTCTGAGCCAAACTGACATACAGTCACATTATATGCGGTTATTTTTTTGTTGGTGCTGCCCTGTGAGAGATTGTGGAGTGCCCAGAATCAAGTGGATGCTTCACCCCGTTTTATAATTCAATTCCACTATTTGCCGTTCAGAATATCCTCTAATGGTGTCCACGGAAATCAATAACCATGCAGCAAATAGTAACAAGAGCCCTGATTGGCAACCGTAATCTGATAAGGTTTGAAAAGGAAAGGTGGGTGAAATGAGAAGCCATTGTTCACCCGCTGGGTCTTGCAGAAATGACATTGTATCTGATTCGGACTCTTGCACTAGTCCGTCTGGCTACAGTATGTTAATTCATTTGTAATAGAATTTCAGCACTAGCTAATGGTTTTGCTGTGTACCAGCAACCTTGTTTCTTGTCTCTTGCAAAGAAATGTCAAAAATTAATTTTCCCTGTTTCCCTTTCTTATGTGAAGTTGAGTAATACATATGGTTTTCCAAAAGATTAAAAGTTTTAATTATGGAGGACCGATATTTGTTGAAAGTATTATTTAAGATGGTTTCCAGACCCATTTTATCTAACTTTATGATCATCATTTTGAAGCGAATTACAGGGCAAGCCTTTTATATTGTGGATGAATTACTGTATCTAAGGTGGTCTCACAAAAGGCCAGAAAAATCTGTAACTCACTTTTCTCATTTTGTTATTTACTATCTCAGCAAAAAAGGCCTAATTTTAAACACTCTAGTGAAAACTATTCAAAAGGTGTGTTCCACTGTTGTCTGAAACAATACCTTGGTAATTTTATTTTGCCATGTTAAGAGACTCCTTACATAAATATTTTTACCCCAAGATTTAAAGAAAAGCGACAACAATTTCCATCTTTGTTTCACACTGAAGGATTAATTAATATTCATAGTCTTATACATGTCACAGTTTCATGTGACATTGTAAACAGACTAGCTTGAAATACAAAATTGCTATGTAGTTTGAATGACTGTGGTTCACTGAATCAGTGGAATTTTCTACAAGGTTCAAAGCTAAGACTAGACAATAGAATAAAAGAGATTAGTCCGCTGCTGTTTTGTATACCTTGGTTTGAAGCGAAGACTACTACTGTACAGGATACATTTATTCTCTTTTCTATTTGTAGCCTATAGTCTGTTTCTAGTTTCTAAATCATTTAATTAAACTATATTTTGTAAATGTATGTAAAATCGGTCTGTTGGCTTGAAACATCATAAATGCAGAAAACTCAATATTACAAACCTTTTTTCTGTTTAATTTTGATTTTTCTAGTTTGAAAAGTTTAAGAACGGAAGTGGTAAGACACACAGGAGAAGGCCATTTGGTCCATCTCTCTTATTTGGTGTGTATATTTATTAAAAACCATATTTTGCACAGTTAAAAAGACTCATGACAGAGAGGCTAAAGGCATTGAGACCTTGTGAGAATCGCATAAAGTTGAGGGTCTTGGGTCAGTATCAGACTTATTAATATTCAACTCATGGTTTACTTCCTGTTCCAGGTCAAGGGTCAGTCTCTCTTTTGAGCTTGTATAGCAGTGCTTTGTTTGTAGTTTCTTTAATCTTTAATGGCAGGCTCTTTAATCTCCATAAAACCCATGTTGCCAAAGGGGTTTCTTGGATTCTTGGATGTTGAGTAGTAATGAAAAACGTATGTGTAATATATGAGGTGCAAAAATCACTGCACATTTTGAAGTTACTTTGACAGCTTCTAATAGCCATGTAACATTATAACTATTTAAAATTAGTTATTTTTTGGACAAAATGATTTAATCCTAAAACAGCTACCTCTTCAATCTAAGTAAAAGAGAACTTCTTTTATCTTCTTAAGAACATAAGAACACTCACAAACAATAAAATGCTATTTGGTCCATCTAGTCCATTTGGTAGTTAGTAGTTAATTGATCTGACTGGTCTCATCCAGCTGTGTCTTGGAAGAATATAAACAATCGGGTTTGGTGGACAGCTTATTCCTGACTCCCACAATTTTGGCTTCTTCAGTATAGTATTTTTTGCTTTAAAGAAGGGGAATGATTTATTAAATTTCATTTTCTCAATATATGTCATGGGTGTAATGCATTACATCACTGCCTATATAGTACTCACCAAAAAAACATTATTTGAAAATATAAGCACTGAGATATTTTGAGTAGTCCAGTTGAAATATAGGCCTATATATTGAAAAGTAGTTCAGGTGGGTAGCTGCCTCAGCATGCGTAGGCTACAAAGGAACCAGTAGTAGGTTTATTCTACACTGAAAAGAGGAGAAAGGAAACTTGTCTCCTCTTTTCAGCATGGAATAAACCTACTCCTTGCTCCTATATATTGGTAAGACATACGGACTATTGTGCACACACACCAGAAATACCTGTATAAACTGTCAGCTAGAGTAACCACAGTTGCAGTCATTTAACATAAAAGTTCTGTAATTGAGATGTAATTATTGTTTTGGATTAAATAAGTTAAATTTATATTTAAGGGTCAGTTTTTTCTGTCATTGCTGTTACTTTAACTAGTAGTTAAACTGGTCAAGCTGAATAATTCTCTAGTTTTATTTGTAAATATATATACTTACAGTGGCCTACATTTTTAGAATTAAAGTAAGAAACATTTTAATTTTGTGCAAGGCCATTGCGTATGAAACAATCCACCAACATTCAGTGTTAACACGAAATTAATCTTTTAGAATGGATAAATAGAAAAGTAAGAGCTGGAAAGGAGTGTGTAACATGTTACCATTTAGACTTCTCCACAATTATAAGAGTCATTTATATCCTCCTTATGTTATTCCTTATGCCTAGTCGTTGAATGCTGTAAATCCTGTTATTACAGTTTTCTGTGAGGCCTGATTTTCTTTTGCATGTGCTGGTACTTAGCCACTCAGAAACTGCTCCTGAAGCGACTTTTCAAAATTCATGAGGAAGTGTGCACAATACACTAAAATCTGCTAGATTGCTTTCCCCCTACAGTGATTGTTTTTCTTCAGGTTTGCAAAGTTTAAGCAGAAAGAATGTAACAGGCGCACTGCAGAAAGAAAATAAAGGAAAACTAAGAGGCCATTTAAATTAGCTTAATATTAGATCCACCTTTGTTTGTGGTCCTAGCATTGCTGTCCATCACAATGTGGTGTAATTGATTGCTGTATCTTTAATAACAGCACCACTTCTCACAGTGACGTTGTATCTCAGGAAATGACACACTTTCTGGTTCCAAGAAACAATATTGTTGACTTCATATTGTACACATTTCCAGATACTTGCACTCCCAAGTAACTAATTTCCATTAAGAAATTAATTTATCATACTGTTGTTTCTTTTGGTAATAATGATTTATTACAATTTGGTACTTGACATTGAGTTTAATTTAGCACTACACATGGATAACTGGTCAAGGTAACGGTGAAAAAGCCCTTCATATTCTTCTCTTACTACTTTCTTGTGCAGTATGATGAATCAGGTTAAAATGCAGTCTTTAACTTCAGTTTTAAGAGTTAGCATTTGATTTTTTTTTTAGCTTTTTAATCCTTAAAAATAAGAAAATAAGCACATTTATGTTACAGGATCACCTAAGGGTTTGGATAGTTATGGCCAGTTCTAATTGCCAAGTTACTCTTTCCTGTCTACATTAAATAGGTTTTCTTCTGGACTGTAAATACTGAGAAGAAATTTTGAATCTTTATGCTGTTGACTTGAACCATATTTATTACATTTAACTATCACCTCGAAGAACATGTTCATAAATATGAAAGTGGCTGTCAATCTGTTTTTTGTCATGTGGGTGACAAGTTACCCTTTGTGGCTCTGCTTTGTCTGTAAAGAAAACGCATCCAGATTTTTTTAGAAAATTACATTGTCTGATTTTCTTTAAAAAGGAAGTTGCACAATGAAGACTCATATTTTGAAAGCACTTGTATCCAAGTGGAAATTGCTTACTATTGCACCCCAATGCTTTATACATGAAGTCATGGATTCTTGAGCTGAGTGCCTCTTTCACTGTAAATTGACTGCAGTGAGACTTTTAATCCATATAAAACAATCTCTTCTTCTTTCGCAGGTATGGCAAAATTGTATCCACAAAAGCTATTCTGGATAAGACTACAAACAAATGCAAAGGTATGATCTTATTTTTTCTATGAAACACTTGGCTTCCCTCAAATACATATAGTCTTTTTAGCCTGTGTTCAATTCTCACTTCCAATAATGACTATGAGTAGAGGTTTGTGCACTTAAAACTTCATTCTGACAAGGCACTGCTCAGTATCCTGTCCCAGCCTCCAATACAATGAAAGGAACTTTTTTCACCTTTACTCCAGCTTCCTCTTTCTCACCCATGTTTGAAGAAATCTGGGATTGGCATCTTCGCTTATAGCACTGCTAGGTGAAAGTTGCCAAGTCAAGTTGTTCTTCTAATAGTTGATTGTCAGTTGTGCACTATGTCAGCTATTGGAGGAAACCCAGGTTCAGATCTGTTTACAGTCTCTTCTGGATACTCTTGGTGTTGGCAGCTATTTTTGAGGAAACCAGACCCAGAAGCAGCTTTTTTTTCCACAACACTTTTATATAAAACATTTTTTTTTATTCTACAGTTGTATGCTTTTGAGAATATCTACACAGTGCAGACCATATTACCAAATCAGTTTAAAGAAATATCACAATAAGGTAAAGTTAAAAAGATTATTTTTAAATAAAGTTCATGATGCTAACAACTCATAGTTAAAGCTGTTGTTAGATAATTTATTAAATACATTGGAACATAGCTACAAAATGTTATTTCGGTAGTTGGTACAAATTTGTGATTTTTATGCTTGTAAAACCTTCCTTGCCTTCCTAAATAGCTCATGAATATATGACAGGATCATTATCGGGGCTGAAAATTATTCTTTGCATATGTATCCATCTTCAATTCACGTAAATGAGATGGTGATGGTATTTTACCCCCTGTCAGTTCCCCTTAATAAATGCTCATTACAGGGTGATGGGAAATGCAAATATTTGTAATTTGAAAGGCACGTAAGTATGATGGCTTGTCGTAAAACAGCATCACAGCAACATCAGCTCCACTCTGAACAAATGGGAGGAGTGTTTTCTTCGGAATAAAACAGCTGGAGAAAAAGCATAAGGTATCTTTTTTTAAAAAAAATGCCAGATACTGTATAGGTTGCACTTTCATAGAAGGGCATTGGAGGTTTGCAAGACTGGCAGATGGCCCATGCTGAGCACAACGCCCAGGCTGCCACTTTGACTTGAGTAAAGCTGACATGCGCAGCATTGGCTGGCACTGGGTCCATTTTTTTGTAGGAGAAATGAAATGAGAAAAGAGCTTTGTCCTTGCCTGAGAAGGCCAAAGCTGCTAAGAGCTGGCCATCACTGCATAACGCAAATCTGCAAGGATTACATGTTCTGTAAATGGCTGCTTTAGTGTGTGTTAAAGTGGCATAGTAGTTCTTGATTGCTTTTTTAACTGAACTATTTGTGCCTGATTTTATTAACCAATGGCAGAGGAAATCTGCAGTCATAGTGCCAGTTCTGGAGGGAGTGTCTTTAGCCAAGAGAGATTTTAAGCGAACTTGGCACCCAGCACAAGTGACAAGTAGTGAAATGAGTTTGTGCTAAACCAATCACTGCACAATGGGTGTTGACAATCATTGGCCCTTTGAGCTACGACATACCCTTTGGGGGGGCTTCAACTGTAGCATCTCAGTGTTGAGGAATTGGAGAAGAGAAAAAAAGCTGGTGTTGGCACTGAATTGGCTACAACACTATTAGCATGATGCCTTCTGCATCCTGTGTCAGTGTTATGCAGCACCATCTTTGTTGCAATGGTGTTTAGCCCATATGACTTTGCAGTGTCCTCAAGCAGTGAATGTAAAGGAATTGTAAGTACGTAGAAAAGTCTTCTAATAAAAAGGATCTGTTTGACCCATCTTGCTCATTGGTAGCTAAGTGAATCTAAAATTTCATCCAGCCATTATGTAAAGGCCTCAAACACCACGTTTGTTGCACTTATTGCACTTCAAACATCAAAACATTATTATTAAGCATCCTGAAGACTTCAGGCATAAAACTTAGTGAACATTTTGCCTATAATGAGTACATACTACAGTTGTTTGTTTCATATAGAGTATAATTAGGTATTACAATTAATATATAATGGAGGTTATACTTTATTGCCTCATAGAAACAAGTAACACATCGACTTCCAGTGTTCTTGCTATTAGCAGTATTTCTGTTGATTGGATTCATGTAAATATAAAATATTAATTGAGAATCAAGTAAAATATAGTTAGATAAGTCAGTCGTCATGTTTAAATTTGAAAGTAATTGTCTGTTATTTACAGTGCATACCAGGTTTTTTCCTGATGAATTAGGACATAAAAATATTATGTCCAATAAATTGGATTGTTTTGCTTAGGAAAATCTGCAAATGTTGTAGTATCATCTTAATAGTGTTGCACAGAAGAACATGAAATTTGTCAAGCATAATTTAAGTCCACAAAACACGAGGGGACATTTTTCACACCTCTGTAGGTCGTATTTTTGTAAGTCCTCCTCTGGCACAGATTACACTGACATGATGCCTCCTGTAGTGTTATGAGGTGTTTGCATATCAGTGGGGGAACTATTTCATTGGATCATTCCTCTAGGCATAATTTCTATGTTCCTCAGAGCCCATGTTTTCCGTTTGTGAACTGCTTCATTGAGTTCAGACCGCAAATGTTCTGTTAAATTGAGGTCTAAAAAACTAAATGGCCAATCAAGAGCATGTATTTTGTGAGCAGTTATTGACCTCTGTTGATTTTGGATGTATGCTTTGGATCATCGTCATACTGGAATGGCCGTTGTGGGCACGCTAGAGTGTCTTGGCAGAGGGAACCAGGTGTTTGGCCAGAGTGGCTTGTTACACGTTGCAGGATTTCTCTCATCTTAAAAGACTCTTCAGCACCCATTAATACAAAACATAATAGACCACCTGCCATTTTTCACTCTGGATGTGAGTTTTTTGCCTTTTTTACTCCGGACCTGATGAGCGTATCCAAAAAGGTCAATTTTACACGTGGTTTAATTGTGATTCAGATGTAATTTGCCAGTCTTGGCACGTTATTGTGATCTTTACTGACACTGGAGTTGTGTTGGAGACCTCCAGCCTTTGGGTTTACAGTTGCCTTCTGAACTACTTGTTGAAACCCTGTGGTGGCAAGATACACTTGCAGCCTTTTTATTGTTCATTACAGCAATAGCCTGAAATGTCTTAATAATGGACACTACAGTTAAAACTGTTAGATTAAGCTTTTAGTTAATTTTTACATGATCAGTATTTTGATTGTGGTCTTCTGAGAGATCTTTGCTCTGAACAATGTACGCTACTACTGAATATCATCTGTGTTCCCCATTTTATACCCCAGCAGAACAGGAAACTTTTGAGGTCTGTCTCTGTACATCGAGGCTTCCAATGCACTTCCAAAGAACCAAATTGTTGCAGATTTCATGTTACCATTTTTTTGGGTGATGTGAGTAGTTCTGGAAGGCACAGTATTTGATGGAATGCTTTTTTACTAGTAGCAGCTTTGCTACCTGCCTTCACCCTATAGCAGATATTATCCATGTATTCCTGAAGTCAGACAGCTTATGTATACATCTGTTAGAAAGATGTCACGGGTTCAGCAACTTTGGTATGATGTATGCCCCTTATTTCAATGTAGCATGTACTCTTGTAACAATTACCCTGCGCTTTCTGTTTAAAATATCTAAATATGGATATGCAGGCTACACTGCCTGGTTAAGATAACACCCACAATGTAAATTGAATTGTGCATCTCTACTGTACAGGCACTCCATATATGTATATATAAACATAACTGCACACATAATAACATTTTGTTAATATACTTATTCCTGTGCTAGCTTTGTCATCTCAAGTTCTTAATTTGGAATGTTTCTTCCTGGTAAATGCCTCGTATTTTCTGTCCACAGCATTATTTGCCCTGAGAATTGTACTGAGAGAAAGTCGCCATCGTATGGCACTTTGTGGCATCATCAAAACCTCTCCACAAGGAAGTGTTAATGAGCCTCAGAGGTTGTATCAAACGCTTTCACTAGGTTTAGTGGTGAAACCTTGTAAGAAGCATGGTTCCAAAATCATAATATTGCACAAATAAATTACCTTGAAAATTTCTTACTGGGTTCTATATTAGTGCTTTGCAGTGTGCTCAAAATTGCATTTCTTTATTTCTCAAGTTGCCCCCAAGAAGTAAAAATTTAGTAAGTTTATTGCCTACAGCTGTAATTCAGAACAGTCTCATAAATTTGTATTTCCATATTTGTATTTACTTGTTTAGGCTTAGCTTAGCCCATTTTCACAAGAACATGTATCTGTTATCTTTACAATGATACTGTAAATGATTATCAATTGATACATAAAACATATCTTTGTGCATAGATGTAACCAAGCATGTGAGCTGGAACTTGAAGTATGTATTCCTGTTATCAGCTTCTGCAGCCTTGCCTGGTTATCGTATCCAGGTTTCACTAAGTCCTTGTTGTTGACTCTGTATGCTATTCCAACAAAAATCTTGAATGTTTGACTCTTTAAACATGAAACCAATAGATGCTGCCACAGTAGGTTAGGAATTAATCCAGAGATATGTGCCCCTTTATTTGATCACATGCAATGCTTTGTCTACTGTATTTTAAAGCAAAATCAAAATCAGAAGAAGCATAATCTACTGCAGTACCTAAGTGAATTAACACGTTTTATGATATACTGTGGAAGTAACATTATTGGTGCCACTTAACCATGCAGTCACAATGGGGAAACTGCCAAATATGCTGTTTTCTTGTACAGTAAAACCCAATGTAGTATGGAGGTAGATGTGTTATATCTGAGCTGGAGTGCTTAAATGCTTTTTTTATTCATTTTTTCTTGTTGAACTGTATGTATCCGTGTACCTGGATCTCATTTAAATGTTGAAATTCTAAACAAAGACAAAGCTTAAGCATGTCTTATTATTCACCCTTATTTCCGTCATTATGATTAAGAATATTAGTTGTATTAGGGAGCTTGTCTTCGTTGTTCTGTTTTTATGATATTCCTTTTCGGTGGATGTGTAGACATTTAGAAAAAGTGGAGTCACTTTTTTTTCTGTTGAAGCTGTGGTGAAGCAGTCATCTCGGGAAATCTTTGGAAACAGGTTTTACCTACAAGAGAATTGTATAAAAATCGAGGCATTCAATAATGTTATGTAACCCAAAGCTATTTCCCCCATATTAATCTTAATTCTCCCATAGTAACATTTGTATTTGAAACCGGTTCTGTGTTGTCTTTAAAAAGCCCTTTCGCAAGTGCAATTACTTTGTGAAGAGATGAACCTTCCTCATGTGTTAAGGTGAGTAATTGTGTTCTTTTTCAGGCTATGGCTTTGTGGATTTTGACAGCCCAGCTGCTGCTCAAAAAGCTGTTACTGCTTTGAAGTCAAATGGTGTCCAGGCCCAGATGGCAAAGGTAAAAATCTGATTTAAATGTCACATTGCATTCTGATTACCAAACTACGGCAATACCATCTGGGAATGAGAAATGGATTTTTGATAGTTATGGTAAATCATCTCAGTACTTTTAGATTATCAGATATGCTCTGCATTATCTGCCAGTTCCAGTAGACATGTTTTAAGCTGCCATCCCCAAAAAACAAACAGGAATGCCTTGGAAAAAGTCAAGAGAGGGAAAACTTAGAACATCTGTTTTACTGGTTAATAACCCTTGAGCCATTGTGATTAACAGCATGAATACAGTACATGTAAATTGTTAGATGGCAAGTGACATTGAGATTAAAATGATCAGATACTAGTTTATCAGAAACCATTCACTTCATATATACTGTAGCTACACATTTGAAGTTTATTCTGCATAACCTATCCTAATCAGTGTTCCAGGGTTTTAACAATTCCATTGTGAAGATCTGAAAAATCATACTACTTTTACAATACAAAAATAGTTCCTTAAAACTGATACAGTGAACGTTGAATATGAAAACAGGCAGTTCACTATGTCCAGCCTTTCAGATATATATAGTACTATCGTTCTGGTTAGTGGATTCAGCATATTACTACTTCATTGTTGCAAAATCATCCTGACTGTTTTTAGGTTCTTTGTTTCATTACCATAGTCTGCGATTATTTAAGTGACAGAAGAACACTCTGCTTCTGAAAATTATTTAACTCCTGCAAGTGCCTTTATTTAAATACCAACAGAGACCTGATAAACTTACAACCATGTACAACCTAGTTGCAAAAACCTGAAGGTGTTTTCAAGTTCAAGAAAACATATCTCAAGCAGTGCTCATTCATGCAAGAAACTCAATTCATTCCCCCAGAAAAGTCAAACCAACTTGTTAGGAAGTGGAACCTGTAAGCAATTTGGGTGGAACAATTCTTACTAAAGCATTTGGAGGGCAGATGGTTTCTTGCCCAAAATAAGGATGTGTATACCTTTTTGTTAACCAAGACTGCTAACATTTGGTAACATGAAATTAATTTATGGTATTGCATAACAAACCTGACAGCATTGTTACTGTTCTATGGTCTGTTTGACTATGGTCTGTCTGAAATATACCAGACATAGGAGTGTAGTGCCTTGCAATAGTTTTGACTTTAGGTTTTGCTGAGAGTCAATTGGGCAGTGATTTCTTTTTGTTGGTCTTCAAAGAGCACTACTACTGTAATGGCTGGGAATTAGGTGGTTTACATTCTTGAACTGAAGAAAGGGAAGTAAATAATTGGAGGTTGTTATGGCAACCTGAGCAGTAAACCCAGGGAATCAGACTATAAAAGCTAAACAGGAATATTCAAATTAAATTCCCTGTTAATCCCAGCTCTATAATATGACCTTCTTGACATGCATCTGTGGCCAGTATTTAATTTTTAATTACGATAAAGCTGTTTTGTTAAGCAACCCAGGCTTTAATCCAGGTATTGTTCTAGATAAACACTAGAGACTTCAGGCTTTTAATCGTCATTTCCATGACTTGCAAGGGCTTAAAATTCATTTGTTTCAGTGTTTAAAGAACTGTTCAGCATGTGTTATTTTCTAAAGAGCAATGGGGTGTATCCTATCTGGCTTTAAAAAAATGTTCTGTACTTCTAAAACAAAGTTAAGAATTTGACTCAAAAATACACATTTTAAATATGACTATGGTGTCTTATAATTGAAAATTAGAAATTGAAACAGTGTAGATTTCTATCTATAAAATGGTGAATGCTTTTACACAGAAGCAGAGCAAATTAAAGTTCATTTCCCATTTAAATCCTCAACATAGACTTCAGAAACAGGCCTCACCCCAGGAGCAGCACATTCTTTATAGGCGAAGACAACCATTAAATCCCTTTTCTATCAGCGGATCTTGAGTTCTGTGAACATTCCCCAGTCACATGATGTTTAACGACTGGCTGTTTTGCTGGTGACCCCATTCACTGCAAAAACAGATGTCTTATCTTTCTGCCAAATTTCTTTCCTGCATTTTAGGAGCTGTTCCACACGCACAGGGAATATTTTTTCTCTTGTTAATTTCTTTCAGATGATGAGTGAGACTTTCTTGCATCATGAAGGACCTCTAGTCTGGACAAACATTTGTTGTTTAAAAGCTACATTCAGCTTTTTTTTTTTGTTTACATTACCAAATGTTATAACTCAATTTGAGGCAAGGTATTTATAGAATATCTGTAAACCCCTTATGTGAGAATTTTCTTTGAATAGTATTTATCTTTTGGATTCTTCTGTAAAATTTCAAAATTTGAAATCTACCCCGATAACTGATTTCTTTATTTTGATTTTTTTAACTTTATTTTATTGGAAGACAATTACAAATTTCGAAATGGTGGTTGGCACTCCTTATTAGGGGTCTAGAAATGAGAATCCTAATGAACATCAGGAAGAGCCTATTACTATTTATACATGTATGTTTTTAGAATTTGGGTATATTGGTCAAATGGTTTTAATTTTTAAAATTGAAATAATGAGCACTCAAGATTTTTTTTAATATCAAAGCTAGAGAAAATCAGGAAAAAATGCAGGGAACGACAAATATGCCCTGCCTCTCAAGAGAGCAAAGCCTTTGTGCCGTTGATATGTTAGAGGCTGGGCAAAGGCTGTGTACTGTTGCTCGCCATCAGGGGTGTTCAAATCCAGAAATTTCAAACTTGGCAAATTCCACTGTATCAGAAATTGCAACAACCAGTAGTTAGTGTGAAGAGGTGGCTAAATATTCATTGTTTTCAAATTGGCGAACCACACAACAGTTGGTTGCCAGTGTTCGTTGATTTTACAGAATGGGTTGATGGGAGCAGTATTGGTCCCAGCTTTGTAGGCACGGCGTCATTTGGCAGGAGACAGTTTAAGTTTTGTTGCACCCTCATTTAAACTAAAAACAACACTTAGTAGCCACTCCTCTGTCCAGTTTTGGAATGTGTCCAGGGTCATGCTGCCCTGTAGTTATTAAGAAGGAGAACTGACAAGAGGAACTGGCATCAGTTTTCCTGTTGCATTCCATATTTATTTGAAACCCCCCAAAAATACCTCCTGTGCCTGCCCCTTACATAAGCAATGCCTCAGCCGGTTTTGTGTAGATCACCCTGACGGAGGCTGTCAAGTGTGGCACTCGCGTGCAGATTGACATGCTAATCGGTGCGACTGCGTGACTTGACGTGTGATCAAGTCCTGGATCCTCTCTTGCTGTCCTTCCTGCTCTCTCATCCTGACACGACAGAATTTCAGCAGAGTGACGCACATCCTCATGTTGCCTGTGTAACGATGTTTTTCTTGGGGAAAATGGAAAGGTGACAGGTCTTTTGTGGATGACCTACAATATTCATGAGACTTGAGCCCCGTTTAACATTTGTGAGATAAGGTGGGGTAACGTGGCATCTAGGGCTCAGATCAGTGAACCACCACATGCTTGTCTAGGTTCAGCATAATCTAGCAGAATTCCAGAAGACTGACTGCAACGAATATGTGAGGCATTGCAGTGTTGGCCTCACATAATATAACCATGTGACTTTCACAGTCTACTTTCTGATGATTAGAAATGATAAGCAGCGTAATGCATTTACCTTTGTCATGTCTGTTCAATTTAAAGACAGTGAACGTCTGCCAAATGAATGCTCAGCATATGTATTAATGATACTCGGCTTAAAACAAAGCTGTCCTGTCATATGTGGTAAAATTAAACATGCTTAAAATTTGAAAAATGCAGACATTAGCAACCATTTTCTAAGTAAAGTTGTTGTAATTGGATCTGCTCATTTTAACTGAGAGATAAAAGTGAGTAATTTGCATAGGTAAACAAATATAATTTTGATTTCCCAAAAACCATGATGGTTGAGAAATTTGTACATCCTGTTCCTTTTCATGACTTCAGTTTTCATGATCAAAGGACTGAAATTCATTTAAGTCTCCATCTGTAAAAGATAAAAACAGATTTGTTCTTTTTTTGCTCTTGCATATTAACAAGATTTTTATGGACTTCACATAGTATGGCAAATGTACAGTAAATGTGACATAGAGCTCATAAAAGTTTCTCAGAGTTGCTTCTATTGAAATTATTTCTTTTAAACAATTTGGAGAAGCAATGAAAATCCTACAACATGTGGACATGTAGTTAAAAATAATAGGTTTAGATAAAGGGATGTTTTGTTTAAATTTTGTAAAAAATTATTGCTGCTCTGAAATTAGTTCAGAGAAGAGCAGCCAGATTGCTCTGGGCTCAAGTTAAAGGAACTGGAGCTTGTTAGTCTTGAACAGATAGGTCTGCGAGGTGACCTGATTCACATATTAACTAAAAAGGGAAAATCTATCTGAACTTCTGAAAGTTCGATTTACAGAAAGATTTGTGACTTTTAATTATTTTCTGGTTATTTGTTTAAATGTCTGTAAATGCTAAATATTTCCCTCAAAATGGGTTTCAGACCATAATTTAAAGTCAAGTTGATAACTCTGCACAGACACCAGATCAACTTGGCAAATCAGTATGACATTTGGAGTTCCTGTGCTGATTATGCATTGTAAAGTTAATGCAAACTAAACTCAGCAAGGTGCATGAGCAAATTGCCTCATGAGAATACCCCAGTTATGCAAATTTAGGATTAGAATTCCCAGTGCATTAAAAAAACATTAAAATAATAAAACTGTCATTTCACATTCCCCAGGCAAAGTCTACCTTTTGCCCTTGAATGTCAATTGCATGCCGCTCCACATTTCAAGACTGGCGAAACAATGATGGCTGCTAAGGTTTTCAACCGGTCTGTCCCTCTTAGGCCTTTAGGAAGCGTTATTGACAGCACTGGTACATGTGGCGTTGTTAAATACAGTGGCTTAATTTTGTCCCAGTGTAACCGTCATGCTGTTTTGTTTAAACAACCTTTGTTGTTGATGGTAATTTGCAAGCATACATTGTTCGCTAATAGTTCAATCTAAATTTTTGTCAGCCTATTGCTCTAGTAATCCAATCCTTTCTCCTTATGGGTATGAACGCGCTGCTGTAATGAATATTAATGCGAGCTGTGTATTCTCAGCAGACCTCTTTCCATATCTTCTGTTTCTGCTGACTCTATTAAAACACAGAACAGAAAAATCAGCTGATGTATGAAAGAACAGGCCACAGGCTACATCCAAAACGCAATTCATCACTCTTCCCTGTGACCCTTTATTAGCCTAAAATCTAAGAAAGACGGAATGAATTGGAACAAGTTTTAACTTCAGAGCAAGTTAGAAAAAGTGATCTTTGCACTTAAAACAAAGTTTCTTAATGGGGCTTTAGAAAATGAATGTCATCTCAGAGCTGAAGATCAAATTCATCCTCCAGGTTTGATAGATTATAAAATTTTGCCTTTTAATATTAACCTGTGGTTTGAAAATTAGACTATTAAAAAACAATGTCTTACTTGGGTAATTTATTATATAGGTTTTACTCAATTTTTAGTTTTCCTGGATTTTGTTGCAAAGTCACATATAAAGTTTATTAATGAAAGTGTTTTGTTTTAATAGCAACAAGAGCAAGATCCTACAAACCTCTATATTTCCAACCTGCCGCTCTCTATGGATGAACAAGAACTAGAAAATATGCTGAAGCCTTTTGGACAGGTCATATCCACTCGAATATTACGTGATTCTAATGGTGCAAGCAGAGGAGTTGGCTTTGCGAGGTAGGTATTTTACTATATTTGAGTTTTCAGTGTTTGACAAACATGTTTGTCCAATGAAGTGTTTAGGAATTCATATCTGCATGCTTTCAATAATCATTTTCTTATTCTAGTTTTATAGTATGTTACACAGGTTTCTGTTTTACTGTATACAGAATGTAAGATTTATAAGTTGACTGATGGTGGCTTGAAAAGAGTAGTATGCACTGGTGTGCCTTTTAGTAAGCAATAGAAATACGGTAGCTTGATATACTGTTAAAGGTAGCTGAATGATTCCCAAGGCCCTGCATGCAGCATTTACGTTTTGCTAAAAAAATGCAAAAGCGAAGCATCTAAGAATTGGTGTAAGTGTATTTCATTTTCAGTACTAAAACATGTCTGTGAGGTACAGTTTGCATTTTTGTAATTTATATTAGAAGTGTTTCATTTATCCTTTTGTAATATTTACAGGCATGCTCACTCCCTAATATTTATGAGCTCTTTGAGTAGAGCTCGTTCAAATCACACAATCATGGTTTAAGTGAAAATATTCTCAGCTTTTTCTCTCTTAGTTGACGACATACTTCTGTTATTACTTTCAGCAAATTGTGTTCTACAGTAAAAAGCTTTGAAAACCCCCACCTGCCACTTCAGTTAGCAGTATCCTTCATATGGATTTAACAGAAGAAATGCTATGATAGTGTTTCACAGTAAAGCTTCGATATTTAGAGCTGAATAAAAACCTGCCCCGCACACACTCCCACACACAAACAGTGGTAGCCTGCCATTTCTATACCTCTTGAAAAAGTGACCAACAAATTTCTTTTCAGACTTGAATAAGAGTGAATGTTTAATCAGTTTACTTAAAACGAAAGTGGTGAATCATTAAAATCAATTGTAATTGTCTTATTATGCATGTTCAAGTTTCAGCTTGAAAATTAATTTACAGAGTGTAAAGAGCATTTTCTGGAAATACACTTAAGCCAAAATGTATTTGTGGGTATAATTTAGTTGGAGTAGATGGCATTTTAGAAAAACTCCTCATTTGCTCAATATGTAAGACATACCGCAAAAGTATTTTATTTTGTGGATTGCCACTGCTTTATTTCACAGCAGGTCTAATGAGTGGGGATGTGTTTTGGGTGGTGAACCAGTTGTCCCTCTAGAGGTGATAAAATTAGGTTTGTCTGAATCCCAGTGAGAACAAGCAAAACATTTTATCCTATACTTGAATTGGTAGTCTCCTACATGCTTGGGTTACCAGGCAAACAAATTGCGATGAAATATGCTTTTTAACCACTTGAGCAGGCTTGCAGTGTAATTGATTTTGCAGGTAGGGATTAGTCTCCTATTTTGCTGACATGTTCAGTGAAAACGTGAACTTAGCAGACCTCCACAGTGTACAAAAGGTTTCTGACATTCCTTTATGTGGCCATTTTGATCGGTTTTTCGGGCTAGGCTTTTTTCTCTTGGTGTATGAAATCGGCATTTCCTGCAATGTGTCCTAGAATTTTTGCTTTCTTGTTTTCAAAGAGCCTTCATTCTTTTTTTTTCCAAAGAAAAAAAACACATAAAAATGCTCATTGTTCTGTAACCCCAATCATGATTTAAATTGCAGAAAGTGTAAGTTTATCATTATCATTATCATTATCTTATTGTAGGTATTAAGCATACATTCATTGTCAGAAAGCTGCTTATTCCAACTAATTCACAGCAACCTGGAGTCTATCCCAGAAGCATAGAGTGTAAAATAGGACTACACCCTGGACAGGAAGCCAGACCATAGCAGAACATGCACACAAGCACATGGGTAATTTTAGAGACATCACTTAACCTAACCAGCATGTCTTTGCTAGATAGAGTTGGGTGGAAACCAGAATATGCAGAGGAAACTCACACAACACAGAGAGGACATACACACAGAAGAAACCCCATTCCAGAATTCAACACAGGAAGTATTTAAACAATTTACAATAAATAACTGTAAAGACTTAAAGGCAGGAAGATTAGTCAGAAATTATAACCAAAAATCCACAACACTCATGAAAGTATGAGTTTCTCTTTATGCTTTTCAGGATGGAATCAACAGAGAAATGTGAAGCAGTCATTTCCCACTTTAATGGAAAATTTATTAAGATGCCACCTGGAGTCCTTGGTGAGTATCTTTTTTTTATTTTTGAATTACTATAGAGATTAAAGCCATGACACTGCCTACATGGTTAATACAAGGATAACGATAAACGAGTAGCACAGCTATCTTTCTTAAATTGGCTCAGCATATAGAACCAAGTTCTGGTGTTCCGAAAAGTCCTTTTAACCAATGTATTTCCACCCATCGAACCAATGTGGGTAATTTTTTTTCTCAGGTTGCATTTAATTAAGCTGTGCCATTCAAAAGTGCAGTTTTGTCAGTGTTTTTTGTTTATTCTGCAAACACGTTAAATGGTAACAAGAATAATGAAAAGTGCAGCTCTTCAACAAAGTGCATTTTCTTTCATTTTCTGGATAAGTGTAAATCGGACTGAAAGCAGTGTGCAGACATCCAGCAGGAGAATCTCTTATGCAGGTCTATATTTAAATTCTTTAATTTAGAACTAACCTTATGGTCTGTACCTGTTTATTTCAAAATTTCATTTTTTGGCATATCAGCAAAGTGGTCTATAATGGCTGTCAGTTAAAATTGTATGCCACATTACATTGAAATTTATTATTACACTTTTTTTGTTGCTCATTAGTTTCCTTCCCAAAGAATGTTTTCTTCTCCTTAAAGAATAAGGCATGTGGGAAGTCCTATCCAGCTGATTAGCAGCAGAAAGCTTCCCTGAGGGCTATGTGGGGCCTTCTTTGTCATTTTAAGCTTTTTAATTGGATTATGAGACTGAAATAGCCACTGCAGGCAATTGCCCGTGTTGATTTTTGGAAAGGGGGATTACTGAGCTGTTGGTGCCACTTTTGATTTATTTGCTTTGCAGCATTTTTCAAAAGGAGAACTTAAGGCTTTGATTTCCAGATATCTGACAGCATCATGCTTTTCTACTTAAAGACCTGTTGCCTGGTTTTGTCTTGTCCACAGCACCCTCAGAACCCTTATTATGCAAGTTTGCAGATGGAGGCCAGAAGAAGAGACCAAATCAGAACAAATATGTTCCGAATGGCAGAGCGTGGTCCAGGGAGGGCGAGGTGAGACTTGTAAGTCCCGCTTTAACATTTCTATGAGTTTGTAAGAATACTCTGTACGTTTCAAATCTGGGACTGGCAGAAAAAACATCTGGAGAGTTTTTTTTGGTTTCAGCACATTTTGCCCTACAAGGGTCTTTGGCTTACAGAAATGAGCTGAACATATGGTACAATAGTCACTGAACAACAGTTTATTTTCTAAAGATAAGTAGGGAATAACAGCACTGTGTAGGACCTGTATAGTCTACGTTGTCTCTGCCTGTGTCACTCATGGTCTGATCTTGTCTGACCACTTTCAGGGGACTGTTACTGTAACATCTTAAGTTTTACTCCTCTTGATAAGAACAAGGGCACTATTTAGTAACGAATTGTCAAACAATCTAAGCACTTTATTTAGAAAAATAGATCATGTTTAGTTTAGACGTTTTATTTTCAGAAGTCTTTTTTGTTTTGTAAAGATTTCTGTAAGGATTCACTTATACCTCTATAGGTACAAAAGCAGGACTCCTACAAACCTTTTTGGTATGTTTGCTAATTTTGTTTACTTAAGAGGTTTGGGTCTTTTGAAAGTAGTCCTTTTAAACATTGCACACTAATGTTGCTTGTTGAATAGAATTCAGTTTTCATTGTAGCAGGAATAACTGGTCACAAACCTGCCCTATGTCTTAAATAATGTAAATACTGTAGGTGTTTATCACTAGAAAATAAAACTGTTTTTGTAATCACAACAGTATTTTATGTGGACTTAAATAAAATAACTAAGAATTAAAGAGTATTAAACCAGTATCGGTACATGCACTATACATGCACTATTACACTGTTCACCCTTGTGATGGTATTTAAATTTACATTACTGCCATATGTTATTTACCCAACTACAGGTTAGGGTTATTGGGAAACAGTATTGCAATGTAAAGACCATTGACACTGGGTCCAGTCCATCTGAAAAGTTGTGCATTATCCAAAATGTTGTGCTAAAACACAACATTCAATATTCAAATTATATTTAAAAAATATACTTCAGATATTTACTCCTGACTAAGTTCCACTCTGGGCTTGTACAGTGTAGCCTGATCCCCATTAATTCCATCGCTGAAGTCATTTTTCACCAGAACTGCTGTGTAGTGGGGCTGCGGAAGCATAATGGCTGGCATGCATCACCCGGGTGGGCTTCTATGTAAAACACTTAGCGATCCTTTGGAATGAAAAAAAAATATTATTATTATTATTATTATTATTTAAGGTCTGGGAGAAGTATCAAGGCCTGATACAGACTGTACAAAAAATGCACAAGCTTAACCTGTATAGCTCAAACTGCTGGTTTTCCTTCCTATAAGTTTTAAGCAATGAAATTAGACATTTTCAATAAGTAAGAGTCAAACAGTTGAGTCACTGTTACAGACCATAAAGAAGACTGATGCACACCAAACCTGTTCCTATTCTAGTGTTGAATTCAATTAAGGAAGAGAGGCAAAGAATGTGTGAATGTCGTTTTTTTTTAGAGCACAGGCCTCCTTTTGGAACTTGTACATTTTAGAGACACCAACACACTAATTTAAGCATGAAACTAATTTCTATAAATATATTCTTGTATATTGTCATATAGTTTGGAATATGGAAAAGTGTATATTTATTATCTCTCTCCTTGTATCATTTGCTTAATTTATCATAGAATGTGCTTCTCCAGAAACATGTTAAGCATTTTAGTCAGGAATTGCAGTAATCCCATTTTTACCAGTTGATTTATAATTTTAATGTATGTCAGATGGAGGTTTTTAGTTCAATTTTCGATGAATGACTGTCATGAAACACATTTTAGTAGTATGATAAGCATATTAGCCAAAGGGGGACACAATTAAACACCATATTCACAAACCACCATGAGGAGCATCCAAAGCTATAAGACACTCGATGCATGCACATAAAAAAAATTAGGCGGTGGGTTCATTTGCATATGCTGAATATGCCAATCACATGCTAATTTATTCGGTTGTGGAACGATAGCACTAATGAGGGTAATGACATGCACATGGTATTCTACAAACCCTTCCTAATCACGAAGAGTGCCTTAACTCGCATGCAAGTTTGTGCTGATGGAAAGCAGGTGTAATATTGCCGAGATCCATCTTGGGAAAAGCCCCAGTGCAGTTTGTTTGTTGGCCACCATTATTGAGGGACTGAGTTCTAGCTCTGTCATGTATATATGGTATCTCAGAGTGCAGAAAGATTGGATTTTTCTGAGGTACCTTATTTTGCTGATAGTCTTCAAGGTACCTTTTACAGCAACAGATGTTTCTGTTTTTTTCATTTAATGCAAGGCATGTGTTTTTTGTGAATAATATGAATTTGGTAAATTCCCTTTCAGTTTTAGGTTTATTTAATTAGCTCCATATTGGCAAAAATGTCTTCCTTGTTAAATATTTTCTGTATTTTGTAAGCAAGCATTTTCTAAAGTTTGTATTTAAATGGTAAAAGCAATTATTTTTTTGCTTTTCCAGGCTGGAATGACTTTGACATATGATCCTACAGCTGCTGCTATGCAAAATGGGTAAGATAACTCCTGCGGAGTGAAAAAAGACATCAGTAGTTTGATCAAAGTTTATTTGTTTATACATGGAATCAGGTCATTTTTAGAGTTAATATTTTCTTTCTGCAGATTTTATCCTCCACCATACAGTATTGCGAACAGGATGATCACCCAGACTTCTATTTCACCATATATATCACCAGTTTCAACATATCAGGTTTGTATTAAGCATTGTTAGAAGATTTACATTGCTTTAGAAAAGACATAAGAGCTGTTTTAACTTAATGTAGCTAAGAGAAAAGACCAGTTGTGATATAGAAAGTAGATGTGTAGTGCTGTATTGACACAATTCAAAATGTGGAATGTGTGATTTAGCCTAGCTGTTAAAGGAGGTTTCTAAGTGCCCTGAGAGGTAATATTTTCCCCAGGATAGCTCTCTTTAAGACTGCTGAGTGCCCCTGATCACTGGAGCGGGAGTAGTTAAAGCCAGGCCCGAAAGCCATAATCAGGAGACAATACACCACATGGGCAGGGTGGACTCGCTATTTCAACTCACTGACAGCTTCCTGTTGCTTCAAAAGAAGCCATGTGCTTTCCCCTGCGGAGTCTCAGTCAGGATGTTTTCCCCTTGGAGCCGTTCTCAACAAGGAATCATCCCCTTCTGTCGCCGTGCTCATGAATTGCTCTGCCAGATACGGTCTTGTCAGTCTCGTCTGGAGTCGTTTCATACAAGCTTGCCTATTAAGCATTAACCCACAGCCCTGTCAGGAGTCCCTGTCTTAGTACTGACTCCAGGTCTGTTGCCCCCAGGGCATTTCAGTAAATCTGGGATTGCACAGACTGAGAACAGATACACTGGAGAATTTCTTCTGCTGAACAGTGCAGCTTTCTTAGAATTACATTGTTGCTAAAATTGCAGCTTTCATCAAGACCAAAGCTATGCCCTTTTAACTTATTCTTTAGATAATACCAAACCATTGTACACAATGCTCAAGTTATAACAAAATCTAAAACTACAAATTTTAAATTGTCATACAAATACTAATGATTTAGTCACCTCTGTCAAAAGACTTGGATACCCCTTTTCTCATCAGTGTCTGAGAAGTGCATTTGAACTTCTATGAAGTATCATTCTCTTACTGTGCCATATTTACCTTTGGAATTTCTGATTTTTCTGATTTCACAGGTACAGAGTCCTTCCTGGATGCCTCATCAATCTTACATCATGCAGCATCCAGTAAGTTGTGGTAATTGTTTCCCTTTTTCTATAATAGGTTACTCAGCTGCAACTAATAAAAGGTTCATAATAAAAACTACAGCTCAGAAAAAAGACTTGAGTTTTTTCCCCCAGTGCTGTTTAGGAGATGTGTATGTAAGATATAATGATATGTCATTATATACAAGACTATATATATAAGATATGCCCTTCAATGAATTGTATACATCCTCCTGTGGAATTTTGGATGTACAACTATAGACTGAGACAGTACTCCAGAATCGCTCCTTTCAGCTTACTCATTCTGTTTTTTTAACCACAGGAACTCGTGGTGAGGAGAGTAGGAAATGCCTTCAGCATATGCTGTGTTCATGACTCATACTGTCTGCATTTTTTCACAGGTGGTTTTGAGTAGTAAGAGCTAGTTTTTATCCCGATTTGCTAAGGAAGTAGTTTTCCAGAAGGCATTTCGTGAGTGTACATTTGGTTTGTTGTTTTTTTTAGATCAAAGCACACCTCTGTTGCTGCGCAATAGCAACCTAGAACTGCATGATTAATTTGACCATAAGTGCTTTTGGGTAGTGAAGGCTGTGGTAGTTGTAGGTTACTCTGTATGGACTAAATGTCAAATGCATGCTTTGTCAGTGATTTGTCTCTTAAATCACTTTTTCTTTTAAGCGATGATCAGCTCTTACGTTACCAGTTACAGGTAAAAGGCTTTTCATCACAGTGTAATGCAAAAAACAAAACTTTTCTGCTATGGTGCCCTTCAGCCAAATTCTCATTGTTTCTGTTAACAGATAAATACCAGTCGGAGACAGTTATATAAGCAAGTTAAAAACCTCCACTGATCAGTTGTGCAGGCAGTAAAGCTTCAGAAGTGACAAGGAACTTATTGAATCTGATGCCTCTATTATATTACACAATTTGACTACACAGACATAAGACATTTGTATTCTGATTTTTTCCTGAGTTTAACTCGGTTTCTCACAGCTGATAGTTGATCCCTACATTTGAAAAAATCCAGAAACCTGAGCAGGCAGAAGGCTGTATTGAATAAACATGCAGCTGTCTGTGGTTCTAATGTCATACATACAGGATTGGCTCTGGAAGGGAATAGAAGTTAGAATTAGCTGCACAAGTAGGGAAGATTTTTTTTTGAATATTGCTTGACACAAACTCAGAATAATTTGTGTAATTATTCCAATACTGTTGTTTCCAACATTAAATCTATATAGCCTTTTTCAACTACAAAAGAAAAAAATAATATTGAGATTTTGCCCAAGAGTAACAGAGGTACTTATTTTGAATATGTGTGTCATTTTTGAGTAAAATATCTTCACTGTTTAACCAAAGGGAATTTAGATGTAGCAGGTAAGCTTTTCTCCTGGGAAGCTTAGAAGAGTAGTGGTATTTGGTGTTTCCTGAATATACAGTTAATACGATTAATAAGGATTTAGAATTTTCTATTTCATACTGAATTTAAAGTAAAATTAAAGCCCTCAGCAGATATGATCCGTCTCTTTTTGCCCAGAACAGCACATTCCATGTGTAGTGATATTGTATTGGCTACATAGTTATGGTTTTGAAAGAATCTGATCACAAACCCCTTAACAAATTATACGTGCTTATTGTATTTGTAATTTAGCACGCTCTCTTTAGCCTAATCTAACATTGTATAGTCTTATGATATAAAATGTTTAAATCACAGTGTTAAGTATTTTGTAAATTATTTGCTGTGGATGTTTAACTTATCACCATTGTTTGTGTGCAGGTTTATTATTAAAACAATTGGGGCTGATTTTTTTTGTAACAAAACAGTTTGGACCTGATGTAATCTTAAATGTGTGTAGAAGTGTAATATTGAATTCACAAAAAGTGTAATATTGAATTGTAATATTGTTTGTAACATTAAGGCAGGTTCCTTGAGGCATTCTGTACTGGCAGAATTTAGTATTACATTTGAAATTAAAATGGAAGTGATGACAAGTAAAAGGTCTTTTTATATGTGTATTTGCATAAGTGATTATTAAGCATTAAAAGTTGACAGGTGTCATATCAATAGACTGGTGAATGGTAAAATATTCAGTACCTGGTCATTTTATGAGCAGTACTGATATTCTTTAGTGGAAATGCGGGTTTCTGTCTCTCTTTTGCCTCAAATGTAGAAACAGGATGTGGCTCCTTTTGAGTGAGTTAGTGAAAATCCCAGCTGGCTGCAATGTCCTCTTGCTCATTTAAGAGCTTTTGCCAGAACATAAATTGATTTTAAATATTCATGATTTACTGTCTAATAGCTTAATAGGGACTGTGAGAGAAGTTGGTTAATATGGATCCATTTTAATGATGTATAGTATTTTGGTTAAAATTGTATATGAAGTAAAAGTGTATCAGTATGCAGTTCTGAAAAGCATTTAATTTTTAATGTTTAATTTAAATCTGTACTTTTACCTACATAATACATTGCAATATTAGCCAAAGTGAAAAAAATATTTTCACAGTATTTTGACTCTTTAGGTATCATGATCGGCAACAATCTTCCTGATTGTTTTACTGTAAAGTTTAAGAGCATTTTCTTAAATCTAACCTCTTTTCTGCATTGTTTTCAGATAGTAGAGAGAAATGTGAAATACTAGTATTTTTTGTTTGTTAAATTAACGTTTTCATATTTCTTGTGCCTGTGTATTTTCTTCTGTTTCTCAGGGAGCAGTAATTTCGCCCTCTATGGAGCACACAATGTCAATGCAGCCTACATCCATGATGAGTCCACTCACACAGCAAATGGGTCACCTCTCTCTAGGCAGCACAGGAACGGTACTGGATCTCTGAAAATGATCTGTGTTACAGAGTTTTAGTGTTGCTGTTTAAACAAGCCATACATTTGTCTCCTTGTTGTTTTAGAGCACAGTTGATTTGAGTATTTGTGAACTGCAAAATCCCAGAATACTACTTAAAAAAGGTTACAGATAAGAGGTGGTTATTCAGTTCATCTGGCTTGTTTGATTGCCTGTAATCTCATCCAGCTACTTCTTGAAAGAGCCCCGGGGTATTGGTTTAGATCCCATGACTTCGGACTTCATTCCTAACTCCCGTAACTGTTTTTTCCAAAAGCCTCCTGCTCTCCATTTTAAAACCATTTTCTCTTAATTTGTACCCCCTCCCCCATCCCCCCCATGGTTCATTTTCACTTTTGATTCTGAAGAAGTTCATTAGGTGGTCTTCTTGAGAATTCTCAAAATTATTGGAAGATTGACTCAGCTATCGTCATAGATGGAAAAGGTTCAGTTCTTTTAGTTTGTCAGAGAAGGACATTCCTTTCAGCCTGGGAATGTATCTGGTTAGTGTTCTTTGGGTTTATTTTTTCCAGAGATGGAACCATGTTTTTTTTTTTCATATTCTTAATGAGGTTTAAGTGGTGCACTGAATAGAATCTACTTTGTCCAGATAGAATAGAAATTTTCCTTTGACCCCACTTAGACAAAAAACAGTGTATATGTAGAGAATATAAAACATTCAGTGGATTTTACAGATGTATACAGTCAATGTAATATAAATAATAATACCATACAAAGCAGTAGAAAAACAAGATTCAGTTTTGAAGCATAAGACACAAATGTGAGCTACATGCACATAAAGTATACTGTATGCTGTCGATGCAGTGCTGTGAAAGAGATTGTACATCAGAGTTTCTGAGTACCAGCACTCAGAACAAATTGCATCTTAAAAATGTTTTTAAAAATGTAGCCTTTGGTACTCTGAAATCCTCCGGATGGTAATTTGTCAAATTGGTAGTGTAGTGGATGTGTGGCATCATTTACTACCAACACTGCCTTCCTGTGAACACTCCTAGTATAGATGCAGCTCAGCTGGTTCTGTTGCTGACCAGTAATTTCGCTTCCTGTTTCTATAATCCTTGAGATCTTGGCTCTACCCCTAACACCAAGATTTCCAGAACAAGTGGGGATGTTTAAAGAAAGCACACCCTACCAGACTTGTGTAAGCCAGCTCTAAGATCTTTGCTTACGTCCAGGCTCCTCAACCTTCTCAAGCGGCACAATCTTGGCACAGCTTTTTAAAAACAAACAATTTTAACATAACATTCCTTGAATTAAATTCTACTCCTAACTTTATAACCTAATGTTTTGTTGCCTTTTTTTCACCTACAGCACATGTATAGGCAATGTAAATGTCTCTCTCTCAAAATATGTTCAAGCTTAGTATTCCTGATTTAGTGTCCATAGTTTTTTTGCTGCTTTGTACTCGTTACTGAAATGTGATCATCACAAATGTAATATTCCACACCGACTACAGTAAACATCTGCCAGGTTATTTACACTGTATTGAATATCAAGTAAATATTTTAAGAATTACAGAATTTGTTAATTAACTAATTAGATCAGAGTCAGTATAATTTCCTAATAATTCCCTAATAATGGTACCTATGGCTAGGGGTGATGCAATAAGTGGAATACAATATGTGTTACAGATATATATTTCATCCCTTTATTGTTTGCTGCTGGGGGTAACTTATCTTGTGTGCATTGTTCAATATTGATGTATATTTCCTTAAAAATTCTTATCCCTAGCTTTTTTTTTCTTTTATAGTTCATGCCTGCCAATACAGCCATGCAAGGAGCCTATATTCCTCAGTATGCCCACATGCAGACCACAGCAGTTCAAGTTGAGGTTTGTTACTTGCTTCTGACACCCTTTCTTTATTATTTCTCGATCTCCATTGTTCAGCATGTTCTTGTCAAGCTTACCTGATGTAAAGGACTTCCTTAAATGAAGGTAGTAAGCAGCTCCGAGTGGGAATCTTTATGTAATTGATCAAAATTACCACTTTTTTTACATAATTGATCCTCTTTTAAATGTAAACCTAGTTCAATTAATTGTTCCATTTCCAAGGCAGATAGAACCTAAGTGTTACTTTATAGTTGTTCTTGAGTCCTAATGGTTATGTTCTTGATGTTTTTGGTAATAACATGCACAAGGAGTTGTTTTATCACTCAAGTAAAAATGGTACTGCCCAGAAGCTAAACAGAAATGTATATTTATGTAACTCCATATAGGCTGTTGACCTTTGGGCTTTTTGAGACCAGTAAAAAGTGTATATTCGCCATTAAAAATGGACCTCCCAACTACAACCAGTAAAGGCCCTTGTCTAAGTACAGATGGAGCACTATGATCATGGGCTCAAGCATGGGTCCTGTAACTAGCCAACTGTGACTGGTATTCCCTGAATGGGGCCACTCAATTGGTTGAGGGTGGGTCGGGTCAATCAAGGGCCTTAGCTGTGGTGCCATCACTGAAGGATGCGTCTGTACTTCCAGTAGGAGGCTGTACAGACAGTTATGTTTTAAAAGTTTTATGTGAGTATATCAGTCTACACTTCCTTCTTCTCCTTATGTGCAGGTCGCAATTGTGAGCCAAGACCTGAAAAATACACAACTGGCAGTTTTACATTAAAAGGGATTAACATGTTAAAAGCTGTACTGTAATATGTCTTTATTTTATTTAGGAAAACAGTGGGCAGCAACAAGTTGAGTCATCAAGCGATCATTCTCCTTACACATATCAACAAACCAAGTAATAATCTGGTATGGACATTTAATTTTTAAATTCAGTATGCGTTTTGATTTGATGGGTGTCTTAAAGAAAGACTTCAGCGTTTAAACTTTTGCCGTTTAACGTTTTTTTTATTGCAAATTTCTGTCTATATGTAAAAGTCAATTGTCTTGATATTTGTGATATATTCTCTCTTAGATGCTCATTGATAACCCAGAAGAGACAAGAGAGAGACAAGGGGGAAGACTGAAACAATCATGGTTTCTTCTGATGTGCTTTAAGAGTTTATCTAAATTTTGCACAGGTTTTACAAACATTTACTTTTGTTTATAATAAAATCAACTGAAACTATTTTTGGTATAAGTTCTGAGGTGCATATAAATGCTTACTTTCATCAAAAGGATGCTAATTCTCTAAAATAGTTTTATTTTAATAAGAAAGAGTTTATTTTTAACAAGGAGTGTCACATCAACACAAGAACTCTGTACATGCAGAAAACCATGTGACATGACTAAAGGTGCATGACAGGAAAGATGTTTTTTGTTGTTTTTTTATGATTTGTGATGAAAATTACTTTTGTTTTCTATTGAGATTTTTTTTTCTGAAGTTTTTCAGCCAGACATCTTTAAAATGATGTTTTGTGCTTGCTGTGTGAGTGTTGCTATGGTGAAGTGTTACATGTCATTTCTTGTTAGGTGTTTGTCTTTTTGGTCTAGATTGATCTGTTTTAAAATTTGCCTTAAATTTTTTCATACAATAGCTGTTTAGGCAACTCTTGATACAAGATAAGCAAGAATATGTTAAATACAAATGCCTTGTAAATCGGCAAAATAGGGCTTTTTTAGGAAACAACTAAATAGACTTTCTTTCAAATGCATTTTAGATGTTTTTAAGTTTTTTTCCACTGATCTCGGCTGAATACTAATCAAAGTAGAACTTTTAGAATAGAAATGTTTTGAGTGAAACACATTTTCTGAATCTGATGAACTTTCTAATAGGATGTAATGTTTGTATAATCAGAAGGCTTGTGTTACTTCTGATTGTCTGAATGTGCTAGAATTTCTGAATGATTAAATTTAAACTCTTGGTTTTTTAACTAACTTGATGTTGTAGTTTTAGCAAAAACAAATCAGATGGGGGAAGGGGAGGGATCAGGATTCTGAGGGAGGTAGGGGGGTACTCTGTCAGACTGGGAGTACTTTTTTTTTCCTTTTGCTTTATAATAAAAATAAGTGGATTTATGATTGTGCAAAAATTAGCAAACAATGCTTTCCTTGGCAACCGAGGCAAATTGTTTTTTTTTTTGAATTTAGGATAACTGAGAGATATAGGCAAAACCAATTTTAAAGAAAAACTAGCTCTTTGTAAGGATAAAAAACTTGGCACTTTCAATAAAGTTTACTTCACCAAAGAACTGTGAGCTAGGAATTGAATTAAAAAAAAAGTTAAGGTTTTCTCTCAGCATGTGCATCTTATGTAATCTACTTTTTTGCCGGACCAGTTTGCAGTTAGGAGAATGTGCCTTTTTTGTACATTTGCATTTAGTTTTTTTCTAGTTTTATTGAGGTATGGACACAAAGAAGCATGAAGGAAGATTTGGATCCAAGCAGTGCCACACTCACTACACCATCACTACAAAGAAATGCAATATGTAAAATAAGAAAGAAATACGATTTGAAACTATGAACTGATTTACCACAATAATGATCTGCTTTTACATTGTAGAACCAGTCATTTTATGAATAAAGCTTTATTGTTTTAATCATTGTAGCTTAAAAAAGCTTTATAAATTAAGTTGTCTTCCAAGAGACTGTGTTTTGACCTGGTCAGCGACAATTGATCAGTTATCTACCTCAGAGTTTTGTTTCTCTTTTGTATTGGGACAGGTTTGCTGGACCTCCCTGTCCTCCCAGACCAAACTCTTCCAGCTCAGGAGCTGGTGATTTAACAGCTGTTTTCTTTCAATTTTTATCTTTTTATTTTCAAAACATTTTTTTAAAATTTTAATAGGAATATTGTATGTTGAACATGTTTAGTTGTGTCCAGACATTCAGTTTCATAGTTTCAAAAGTAACTGCTGCTTTCATTACTAGAGATTCCAGTAGTTGAAATCCTTCAAGAAACAAGACAAAGGTTGTGGTATTTACTGGATCTGTGCTCCTCGAAATTAATTGTTGCTTTGTCAGAGTCCAGACAGACCTGCAGCAGCTTTCACTGCGAATTGGTAGATTACCAAAGTTAAGACCTGTAAACAGACTTGAGATTTCCATATGTTGCCTAAGACTGAAACTTAGTACTGCTTAACACATGTGCAGGTTGTGCTGCTAGTGGTGTCTGAACTAAGTGCCATACTCTGTCTGGGTTAGAGTTGGGAAAGTACTCTGTACATAAAGAAATGCTCATTTAATTAACATCACGTGCTAGACAGACATTAAGTTATATAAAGAAATAATTTATGAAGAGAGACCTTTTTGTACAGATTGAAGAAAAAGATTTTCATAGAGATGTCTATATGATCAAGAGTTAATTTTTTTATTTTTGTTTTACATGTGCCACAAACTTGCCAGTGGTAACTTGTATGTCCGGTTAAAGATACCTTTCTGTATTTTTGTTTTTTAGTACTTGTAAAAGCCAAAAAGACATTTTTGAACTGTAAATTTCATTAGATTGTTACTTAAGTTTTATTTCTTTTTCATTTCTTTGGAAACTTTTGAATAAAAACTTCAATTGGAAATAGTGTCTGAATAGATTTTCATTTGAAATGAAGCACCAATGAATAGAAGACGGTGGGTTCTCATTGTAATCATCTCGGAAACTAAGAAACACACACTTGCCTTAAGACACTAGAATGAATATTATTATGGGAAAAATTGTTAGTGAAATTAGACTGAGTGGGTTGGAGCCCAATCCAAACAAGTTGTAGCTGAGTCATGCCTTCAGCCTGTGAGCCGTTTAGCTCATTCCTGACTGCCAGCTTGATCTGGACATCACCGGGGGGTGCTGTATTGGTCTCTGTATCTCAGCATTATGGAACTGATATTGATTTAGTTCACTGAGCTGAGCCCATCCTGCAGACTCTTTTTACAGCCCTAGCACAGTGGTAGCACCCTTGGGGTAAGGCAAGACTACATTTGAAGGTCACGTATTTTGGAATGATGACAACCTGTTACCTGTTGGTTTTTAATTTTCATCTGAGCCAAAGAATTTCATTGTTACTTGAGATTTATTATCTGTGTGTTTTTCTAATCATCTATTGGATCCATACAATGCTCATGGTTAATCTTCCTCACAGTTCCCAGTGCTTTGCCCTCACCTGCTTTTATTAGTTTCAGCGCAGGAAGATGGGATTGTGAGAGAAATGGGTACCCTGCGTTACTCTCTCCCTGTGCTTCCTCTGAGTTGAGGTGTGCCTGGCAGGAGAGTGGTATGCTTAATACTTTCAATAAGGCTGTATTTAAAAATTGGCGTTTTCCAATATCGTTAAACACAAACTGCAGGGTGTCATAAACTGCATTTTTACGTTTACCACCAGAGGTCAGTGTTGACTCAGCTATGTCAGTAATTTCATCTCAAAACATTCTTCTTAGGGAGGTGCACGCTGATAAATGCTTCATAACTCCTGTTACGTGGCCAAGTGTTAAAAAAAATCTGTCCTGGATTGCCAACTTCCTTAGTCAATTACGAACTTTACATTTTTATTGTTTGCTCTCTGTGCACTGTGGAAAGCCATTATTCTGGGAGAAGGAGTCTGGGCAGCAGAAAATTCAAGTGCTATTTTGAGGATTGACATCGGATCCCATTTTGACATAAATCTGTCTGCTGTGTGTTCTGTAATATACAGACTATGAATGACTCCCTGATCTGGATGTTACGGAAACACTCTGCAGAGAAATGCACAATTCATCCTCTGTGTTACACACAGATTGCTGGCTTTGTATAAAGGGATTTCTTGTTCACATTAGTATCTCTGAGTTGCAGCTCAGCTAGAAAGGCTGTTCAAGCTGTCACAACATGTGAATGCCTTTGTGTTTGTGGTATATCTGTTTGACAAAAATCCTAACACTTTGCTTTCTTAAATTGCTTAACCACAGTACCTAGAGATTGTAAATGTCAACATAAAATACATTTTTTCATGAGTACTTTCTTTTTCCTACATTTGACTAGCACCTTTAACCTAAGCAATTTATGATTGCTTTGGGTATATTTTTAATGCACATTTACAGGTAAATAGAAAACCAAACTTATAGTACTGAACTGATAAGTAGTCTAACTGCATTATGCAGATTGACTGCCAATGCATTTCTTGCAACATCATTTTAATTTTAATCTAGAGTTGTGTGTCTGACCTCATCCAGCTCACTGACTAATATAGAACATAAATGTTAAATGTCAAAAGTCGTTGAAAGTCCAAGAAAACCTGGAGAGTAATTGGAGACAAATGATCCATTTGGTTTTTCAGAAAATGAGTTTCTGAGGAATTTCCAGATTTTGCATCTATTGCAAACTGAAGTTATTCGCTTAATTTTAGTTTTTAATGAATCTACATTTTTGGAATTCAATGTATTTTCAGCCCATACAAAAACTGGGGAAAATGCTTTTTACAGTGGATGGCAACTAGGTTTCATACAAATGCAATGTTAATGATCCAGTTTCTCAAATGGTATTTAACAAAAGGTTGAGAAGAGGTCATTTCCACAGCCAGACAAGTTAATGCTAAACACTAAAGTCCTTAACTAAGCTATCCCTAAAAGTCATCAGCTTGTTCCATTGCAATTAGAATGGGTGGATTCTAATTGCAATGGAACAAATCAAAACAAATCGCTTAACATAGTTCCATCAATGAATATATGCAGAACCCTGATCACAAGCTTAAGTATAACTCCTGTCTTCGCTCAAGCACAAAACCTAACTCAAACTCTTACGTACAGCCTTTAACTGAGTTCCAGCACTAAGACTAACCTTGAGTATCATATGCTTAACCTTCTCAGCTCTAATCCAGCACTAAACCGAAATACAGCCTTTATTATACAGTATATCCAAACTTAACCCTACACATAAACCTTATGATCTCTTCAACCGTAACCATCATCCTAAATCTGAATTTAAATGTACCCTATATACAAACATTACGATAGCTACAGCACTTGGCCTAAGCAAACCTGTACAGGTAGCGTCAACACTAAATATGATCTTTATCATAATTATAACTCTTACATTTAACCCCCCAAAAATTAAGATCATGATATAATTCATTTTTTCTAAACCTAACTGTAACTGTAATCATAACCATACTGTTTGTTCTGACTTAAGACCTGTTCTTAATACTATCTAAAGCCCTTTCTTTAGCAAACCTCCTCTAAAAAACTAAAAGTTTTAAAGTGTTGGACAGATAATAAGTGTAAGGTCAAAACAATTTTTAAAGTTAGAAAGTATAATGTGGAGTTCAAATTAGCATTAAGGTATGGATTAAAAGGTGAGTAACTGGGTAAGGGTTAGGATTAGTGTTAAAGTTATAGTTCACATTAGAGTTAGGATTATTAGGTTCAGACTCCAACCTTCCAGGAAAGACGATACACAGATAATTAGGGCAGATGGCACTGGCTCACACTACTTTAGATTTTAAATTAGGTGCATGTATTTTCAATTCCAGCACCCTTTTCCTTGAGGGAATCCATAGGGACTTTTTAAAGCATATATGAGCTAACTCAGTTCACCTTATGACATTGCCACAGCATTTTATGTTTGATTTTAACCGTTGCAGCTATCTTTATTAACTCCCATCTGGGAATAAATTGTTCATAGACCATTGGCTCTTGGATTAGATTCATAGAAAGGTGAATAGATAAGTTAATAAACATACTTCCCAATACTCAGAATGTTCTGTGAACTTTCACATCATTGTTGGAAATTGAAATTGCTACAATCGTAATAATAAATGTATTGTTTTCACAGGTCACAAAAAATTGCAAAATGTGTTTCCTGAATGTTTCAAAACTCAACTAGAAGTCAGGTGATTCTTATTTTTAATTAAGCTTTTATTTGTTTTCAGTACGGGTTCACTTCCAAGAATCCATAGGTCACTAATCAGGATGGGATCGGCACACTGTCTGGTCGGTTCAACTGGTGTTGTTTCGGAAGATAACTTGTCATGAAATCTTGTCATGTGGAGCTCTTGTTGCCCCACCAGGTGGGTACCATACCTGATAATTTAACACACACTGTGTAGAAATCCCCCCAAAAAGGAAGGGTTCTTATCAGACTTATAAAAGGCTTGCTTGGCTTTTATATCCACTTCCTCCTTGCCCCGCCTCTCTGCTGCCCTGGCTCCTCCCAGTGAGGGGGTGTGGTTCTGTATTGGGGCATTTCCAGGGAATCACCCCGGCCAGACAAGCTCAGCCTCGAAAAGAAGCTCAGAGTGGAGCGGAACAGAGCAGAGCCAAAGACCAAAGATGCTACGTTAAAATACAATGACGAGAGCAAACTCACCCACCTCGCTGAATGATTTTATTCAGTATCTGTAGGAATAGAACTGATACTGTATATCACAGTGTTTGGCTCTTTTTCTCCTATTTAAAAAAATACATTTTCCTGAAGAGTGAACATCTAGATTCAGCACAAACAGCAGCATGTCTTAGTTCATGAATGAGCTATTCAACTCCATCACAACACCATGAAGAAATTTATACCTAATCACGGAAATTACAATTTAGGGGGCTTGTTTCTGAGGCTGGGGGCCTAAGCTTCCTGAGGAGGCTCATTACCGCTGTCTGTTTTGGAATATAGATTCTTTTAGTCTATTAAAAAGAGCATAAGAATGCTTAAAAATGTAGAGGCCATTTCATTCTTTTAGCTGCTTGGTAGAAGCTAATTGATCTGAAAATTAATTTGAGTCTCTTTGTAAAAGAAGCTAGGGTTTTGGCTGCAACAACATGGTTGGTTAGCTTGTTCCATCCTCCCACAACCTTGTGTCTCAGAGAACATCGTCTCAGAGTTGGTTTCACTCTCAAAAAAAGATACACAGGCATAACTTTTCCATGTGTCATCCTTGAACAGTTGCACATTTGCCTGTCAATCTAAATTTAACCTTTTATACTGCTACTAATGAATGTGAAGCATTTTTTGTATCAGGCAAGCAGTTGCTACCATCATTCAATACTGCAACATGCTTTATATCTTAAATGGAAGAAGAATAAAAACGTCATGGTCTCTAATGCAGTTTGCTACTTTGGTTTAATGTTACTTTGTGGAAGAGGAGCTAAGAAGCACATTGTTTTTTTCTCACTGGCTTGGTGGGATTGTTTGCTTTTGACAGTATGATATCACAGTCATCTGCTTTTGGTAAGTTCTATGCTTTGAAGCTTTTACATCTTTAATTTCAGAACAGGGATTAGGCAACACAACACAATAGCAAGATATTGTTTAAATGTATAATTTTGGAACTAAAGCAAAATGAGTATTAAGATCTAGAATGCTAACTTTAGTTGTTTTGTTGTGGTAAACCCTACACCAGTCAATACCAGTTTATTTAAAAGCAAATCTAAGATTACAGTAATTCTGTTGAAGCAGAAGATATCTACTAAAACCTTAGTAGGCCTTTCATTTCTATCTGTGGTTGTCAGGGAGGGGGCATGAGTTTCTTTTCTGTCACTTATGTTTACTGTTCAGATTCCTTGGTACAATTGAGTAATTAGTAGAAAACAGTCACTTTTTCATTCATGCAGTAACACAATGCTCAGGGAGCAGTAGGAGAACAGCACACTATCACAGCAGATGGTGTTCCTTGGGGTGTGTGCTGGTGAGCACTGATTCAAGAAAAGATGAGAAAGTGGTCTATAATACAGCTATGTGTGCACGACAGCACCTTAAACCAACAGTGCATTATACAAAGCCTTCATACCCTGCAATTCTGTTTAAGACATCGACTGGTACTTTATAGAAAATTCACATTTAAAAAAAGACATAATACATTTGCTGAAGAGAATGTTCCTTTGTTCATTAATTATTGACCTTGACTGAAAGCACAAATGCTTGCCTTTGCTCTCACCAGCATTTTGTTATAATTTTATCTGTAAAATTCAACAAAAGGAAAATGAGTGTAAGGGAAAGTCTTGCATGCCTTTTCCATCTTTCTATTATCCCCGGAGTTAGAGGGCACATAGTGAGATTTCACCCTGGACAAGACCCAGTTGGGTCAGGGTGGAGCGGTGGCACCTTGGCTAAGGATCTGCGCCTGTGGCTGGAAAGTAGGAGGCTCAAATCCCAAGGCTGGCAGAGGAATCCTACTCCGTTGGACCCCCATTCATTTGGGTTTCCACCAAGGTGCCCCAGTTTCCCCCGACAGCCCAAAAATATACTGGTAGGTTAATTTGCTTCTTGGAAAACTGGCCCTGGTGTGAGCTGTGAGTATGTGCGTGTCTGTCTGCCCTGAGACGGAAAAGTGTGCCATCCAGGGTGTATCCTGCCTTGAACCTGTTGCTTGCTGGGATAGACTCTGGCTCAAGCGAATTTAACACTGGAGCCAAGGGCTCCGGCCGTTACTCTTCCAGGTGCAGTTCTGTGCACGTCCTTCCCTGCAACTTGAAAAGAAACATAACTTTCAAAACACTGAACCTTCAATCTGTAGTGAGAATCCACACTACTGATAATAAGAATAAATTATTTGGCACTTGTCTACTGGGGGAAAAATGACAAAAGATAAAAGAACGACAAAAACAGAAGTAAAGAGAAAGTGTCAAAATGTACAGGTAGAAGGACATTACAATCTAGAAGTTATCATCCTCTTCAGTTGCTGTTTCTTATGGAAGTGATCAAGATATACAAGTAGTATTTGTAGAGTTTCAGGAGGTTTACTTCTTTTCTGTGATACACTTTTATATATTTTACACTGCATGTTCTGATACAAAAAAGGAAGTTGCTTTTTTGTGCAATCCAGAAATATTATTTGTTAAGCAATATAAAAGGAAGACTTCGATGAAAAAGGGTATTTTTTTCAGTGATTGACATAACATTTAAAATTTATTTATTTTGAAAGCGTGGGCTTTAGAGTTGGATTTTTAACAGTACTTTTCATTCTGGTTTCCTATAGAGAAACAATAGATTTTACCTAATGCAATTTGTCTTGACTTGATGTGTAGATTGCCTTTGTGTCATGCTGGCACAGCAACTCTGTGGTTAACATACTGTAACGGTAATTAAAAAACTCCTGTGTAGAATAATTTTGTTGCCCAGCTTTTTTTTTTCTGGGCTGTTCTACCTAAATTCTATTTCAGGAACTTTAAGTACAAAAATTCTACAGTATGTAAAAACTAAAGCATCATTGCAGCTCAGACTCTGAAATCCTGCTTAAATTGAGTGTGCTTTAAGGCCTAAAAGGTACTCCTCAGCTCCTTACCAGCACTAGTTCACTTGACCAAACAGACAATATTTTGGCCTTTCTAAAAGAAGAAGTAATTACAGACCCTGGCTTTAAGAATGACACAGTGTTTATAATGATACATTTTATCTTGGTCTTGAATTAGGGAAAAAAAAGGCTCACCACCAATAAGCAAAACGTGCAAAGCTCGTGATTATTACCTAGTTCTATGATTCGCTCTTTAAAATGCGCAATCTGTGCTGTATGCCGGGATGTATGTATGATTCAGCTTTTAAAAAAAAATGAAGTTCTGTTTTTGCTTGAAGTCGGTTCTTAAGTGTTGAAGCAATTAGCCCTGCCTCTCTGCATCTGCTGACACAGCAGCTCAGACTAAGGTTACGGTACTGGAACTTCCACCAGCGTAGTACTGGTAAATCAGAGCAATGCAGGAAAGTTTAGCCATCACAGACACAAGCAAATAAAGACAAAACTGCACATGGCTTTGAGAAGGTTCAGAATTGTTTTCTTTTTCAAATGACCCGATGTGTTGTAATTGCTACTCTTACAACTTTAAAATGAATTCTTTTTAAAACATGTTGATACCTATTAACCTAAATATACTACTTGAGAACTCCCAGTAATGCCTCCCAGTAATTTAAATGAGGGATAAACCCACAACCAAAATTTAAAGCAAGTCCCATAATGAAAGTAATGCACAATTGACTTACAGTGGCATTGTCAGCACTCATAAAATCTTATTTTTTCAGTCTGTCTTTACAGTTAAATTGCATTGCAGGTGTCATTCAATTAGTGCTATTCCTGCTTCCTCCCAGTGCAGCAGTAAAGCAATTAGAAAGATGGTATGCAGTGGATCTCTTCATTTATAATTGAAAAGGACTCAAGCTTTGACTCTTCCACGGTTGTTGACACTTTACAAAGCATATTTTTTTGTTGTTTTATAACAGAATTCACAAAATGAAATATTGGACGCTGTTTACACATAAAGGTCTAAACTTGAATAGTCATCTTCATGCAGCTTAGGGAAGAATCTATTTGAAACCATAAATTGATGGGGTTTTTGCCCCATACCATGCAGGGATTCAAGCATTCGTGCATGTTGGGATACCTCTCAGGAAAAGCAGGCTGCTACTGTGAGTATTGCTGGAGGACCAGTAGATGGTGCTCTTCCATCTGGACCAGAATTTTCCAGCCTGTGCAACAGTATGGGGACCAGGGACGCTTTCCTATAGGAAGAGCTGCTCTTTGCATGAGACATTAAACCAAAGCTTTGACTAGTTTAGTGTGAAAGATACAGTTGAGCTGTTAACAATGGAGCTGTCCTGGCTAAATTCAACTCAACTGGATTTGTATGATCTGTCCATCCAAAAGTTTCCACTTCATTTGAATGCTGAAGCAAATTCTCACTTCTCTCTCTGCCTGATCTACTGGTGCAGAATGGGTGCCACACGCCACTCAGAGGCGTGCTAGCACATCAGTGGTTGGTGAAGTGTTCCCCTCCTACAAGTTATGGTCTTCCTTCAGGATGAAAAGCTCTGTATAAATACAATGAATTATTATCATTACACAACAATCTAAATCAAAGACGTATTCTCGAGATTTCAACCCTCCGTGCCTTTTAATGTTCATAAATTAATCCTCCAGCATGTCCCTAAGAAAACGCAACCTCTGCTTTCTCTCAGACAAAGTCTATAAATGGTTTGAAATCCAGTCTATTATGAACTTTGACCATGTTCAGTCACTGCATTAAAATATTAAATACAGTCAGTTTATTTTTGACAGCTAAGTTTAACGAAGGCACTCACATTAATTACCAATTGCAAAATAGACTTTGAAAGCTGGCCTTTATTTCTTGTGAGGCCTCATGCTATATTCAATAATGGTATTTTAAACGACTCCACTCCTTTTCTTAGAACACATAAACCAGCTTTGCAAATTATAATCTTTCTTTTCTTTGGGTTAATTATTAAAAAATATAACCACTCCTTGGAAGAGTAGAAACCACAAGTTTGTCACTCACTGAAGTGCACTTTGTTAAACATTAACATTCTCCTGTATGACCCGACAGGGTTTGATCAAACATCCTCAAGTCCTGCCTTGTGTTGGCTAGCCATATGTTAAAAAATAGTTTTTCTTCCGTCAAGTGATGAAACCATGGGCATGTTTTGAGCATGGATTGCAAAATTAAGCTTTCTGTTTTCCGTTCTCCTCAAACATTGTCTTATCCTACTTCATCCTGTTTGGATTTTAGGAATTATTTGAAAATTACAGGCATCACTGTGGTGTGGTGCTTATTGCTGCTTCCTTACAACCATTGGATCTGGATTTGATTCTGGTCTGGGTGGGGGTCCCTGAGTCCACATGGGTTTTCTCCAGGTGCTCCAGTTTCCTCCCACCTCCCAAAAACATGTTGGCTGGTGACTCTGAATTGTGCTAGTGCCTCCAGGATAGGCTCCAGGTTGCTGATTCCAAACCAGGAATATGCAGCTTTCTTATGATAGATGAAGGGATCCAAACATCATGTGAAAATATTTTTTAATGCATGAAATCATGGTGTAATTGTACCATCAGCATGGTATAAACACATAAGCATTTTATTGTTATTCTAATTGAAAGATCCCTGCAGTCTTGAAAGGTTACAATAACACTGAGAGAATGTCTCATTCTCCAACCTGTTTAACCGGACAACTGATTCATCAAGTTGGACTTGTGGATTATTGCAGTATTTCCAGATATCTCTTTGTCCAAAATTAAGAAAATAGCCTGTAGTTAATCTTTCAAGATGGTATGAATTCTATGTTCTACAAATTAGTCTAACTACACAAATGTATTCCCAGTACTTGGGTGAGGCCAAGGGTGGTCAAGTACCTGGATGAGTGGTTTATTTGTGCCCAGTTGTGGGAGCATGCCAAGGATCACTGTAGCATGGTGAGGGATCACAGGCACGGTTTTATCTCAGCAGAGAGAAGACTGGCACTAGTACACCTCTTGGTATTTCTGTCAGACTCGAGGACCAACTAGCCTATCTGCTGGTCTTTCTTTCAAGTGGGAAAGTCAAGGTGGTGTTATGACTCAAACAGAGGGTTTATTGGCCACAGCCTCCCTGGTCATTCCACTAGGTCTGTGACAGATACTGTGCTCAACATGAGCAGCCCTACACTGGTGGAAAGATCCCTGAAACTTTGAGTCCCACTAAAAGGGAGAGAGGCGATGATCACAGGCACCTTGACTATGGTTTGAGGAGTGGTCTGGAAAAGCAGGGGTGCCATGGGGAACTGAAGTGATCTCCAGCAGATGTCCCACTTCTGGCTTTAAAAACATTTTCTCTTCTAGTGCTCAGAGGAAGACATCCAGGTATATAAGGACACTAAAATGATGGTGTCATACATCAGCCATCTAGGATATCTTCAATCTCTGTAGTTAGATCACATAGCATTAATCTGTAGACATAAGGGCAGCAAATACTCTTGTCGCTCTGTGCAGTTCACATGCATGGCTCAGGATTTTCATATAGAGGCATTCAGTCATAATCACACACATGGCAGCTTTACACCAAGAGCTCCTCAGCCTAGTGCATTTACCAAATGTCTAAACCTCCTGATTCCTCTGGTATTGTGCTGGTTTACTATTGCAACTACACATCATCAACATTTAAAATGAACCTGGTGTAGAGTGTAGCAAAACAGCCCTACTTACAATGAGGCCCATGTGTTTGTACACACACCCTACTATCATTGCAGATTCTCAGTCTCCTATCACTCTGGAAGGAGAATTCAAGTTGGCACAGGAGGGCTTTGGTAGCAACCTTTCTGGGATTCCTGTATGGTCAGCTGTATCCCACTTTGGCTGCATCTCCTCACCTAGATGAAGAGGTCACTGTAACTTCAGGCTGTGGCAACTATAGCTTTGAACACCTAACCTGTCATCTTTATGTTACCTGGCGGAATCATAACCTCTAGACAGAGCTGGGGTTCCTTCAGACAAATCTTAGCACTTTTATAGATACACAGTTTTCTCAGAATATGTGTTTGAATAGAAATCATAACCTGGTTTCATAATCCATGCCAATTCCCTCTCAACATTGAAAATCTACCAGACAGCTTTTTTCTGCATACCACATTGAGGTGAGTATCGGGAACCCATTTCCTGGTCTGCCATGTTTTAAAGAAAAGATTTTCTTAACAGCAATTGTTTTGGACAGTCAGAGAGGTATAAATCGGTCTGGTTTTAAATATGGCAAATCTATTCGCCATCTCTTTGGCAAAAGTATCACGGATTTACGTATCCTTTCACAGTTCACCCCTCCTTCTTGTACTGCTGAACTATTGACAGGTGAAACAATCCCTTCAAGAAAGGGTCACACAGCCCATTATATGCGATACAACATATAGGTCTTCCTTTATATTGCTTCAGTGATGGATGTTTGTATTGCAATGACTCTGTACTGGACTCTACTACAGACATTCACAAGGCTCTACCACTTGAATGCTGTAGGTGAGCTTCTAACTTCTCTATTCCTTTAAAGGGGTACATCTGTCCCTAATATCCAGTGATCAACACTTTATATTCCATCACCGTATCTGAACTGCAGGTTTGGTATGCATCTTCCCGGATGGTTGTTTTTAAATTAAATGTAAACAGCTCATTATATATTTGATTGTAGTCTTTATTCCTTTATTCCTTTAGTCTTTATGGAGCTGACAACTGAAATACAAGGTGGCTGTTACACAGCAACGCAGCTCGTCACAAAATCACAAATAGCACCCAACTGATGCTCAATTCATCAATCCAAGGGAAGCATGACCTGAGATGTTAGTTGAGACGTTGATATTAGTGCTCAGCAAGCCTGCCTGTCTGCTAGGGATACCCCACACCTTAAGACTTATAAACATAATGTAATGTTAATTGTTGCATTCAAAAGAGACCACTGATTCCTATTGATGCCCCTTTATTTAGCCAGCAATTTTTATTCTCATTCCTTCACAAATGTTAGTTGGTTTCTGTTCACCATGCCTGTAATTAGTCAACTTTAGCTAAACCAATTTTATGTTATTTATTTATTTTTAATTATATATTAATTCGATATTCACTACTTAATTATGGTGAGCATTGTTTTAGAATCACACAAGTACTTGAATATAATTGTCTTTTTGTGTGACCTCATATCAAGAGCGGTTTATGAGTTTTATACATGAGAAAGGGAAACTGTGTGAAAAACCTCCTGTTTCACAGCTGGTGACGATGTTGTGTTATTTCCAATCGCTCCTGGCCTGGTCTGTGTTCATGCTGTAGGAGTCTCCCTGTCTCACCTTCCTTTGGTCCGCTGTTGCTCAGCTACATCTGATGGCAGCAGAAAAAAATCCAGATGGATACCCCACCGTTGTACCTGGCATAGAGACTCGGCAAGCCTAGGCATTCAATGCGGTTTCAGTCCAAAAATGGAAAGTCCCTATTTTTGACTACTTTTTTCACTGCAGCCACAGAGAGCTGTAAAGTTCATTAATTGTTCAATAATGAAACAAGCTTTTAATGAACAGCTAGCTTCTGCTAGTCATTTATTTCACATGTGCTCATATAGCTTTTTACACTTTCCATCCAGTCATAATAGTGTCATAAAGCAACCTGAGATGCCACACACTACTAACATCCATCAGTACAGTACTACAATGGATTTAAGTTGCATTGCTAAATATAATTAAATCCCCTTTCCTTCGAAAGCTGAAAAACAAATTACATATATATATAAACACAGTGACAAACATAACTGAATTAATCTCATAATACTAGCTTATACATTCATCTGGATTCATTCATTTTAAAGATTCAGTTTGTCTGTGTTACAGTGGTCATCTGCACCTGGTTGTTCTGTGAATGTCTCTTGTGTTTTAAGAGGCTGCTGTGATTCCTTCTGAGTATCTGTCCATTTTCAGTTTTCATTGTGTACAATCTTAGACTCACTTCCTCTAGAGCTGTGGCTCTTTTATTCCAAGAATTTGTATCTTCAGCATCATTTTTCAAATCAAAGCATTATTTTACTCCTGGTACCATATAATGTTCATTAATTGTTCAATAATGGAACAAGCTTTTAATGAACAGATAGATTCTGATTCTAGATTCTAGTCATTTATTTCACATGTGCTCACGTAACTGTTTACACTTTTTGTTTTATAGTTTTTTTTATATTACTGTCATTATAGTGTTGTAGCGCAACCTGGGATGCCACACACTACTAACATCCATCAGTACAGTAGTACAATGTATATAAGTTACATTGGTAAATATCATTACAAAAGCTATTTACTGTACCTAAAGTGCATTCCTGCACTCAGCTCTGAGTAGCTAGCCCTGGAAAGAAAATCACATCTTAAACTGAAAAAAAAATTAAACTGTCTTGTAAAAACATGATATAAAATATATCCAAAACCATTTCTCTCACATGGTTCAGCATAATCATTGCTATACCAGCATACTGTGGTATAAAAGGCAAGATGACTGGTATGTATAGACTTTATACTGTAGATTGTCAGTGCCTATCACAGTAAACCTGGACTCTGGTAGTGATCCGGTTAGTGAGAAAATTGTATTTTTAAATACAAAAAGTATTTTGATCAATCCTTGGAGGCAAACATAAAACACAACACAGAAAATGAAAGTCAGTCTCAGGAATCTCATCTTCACGATTGACCATTTCTGTTACAATTTTTCCCCTGTTGGTAGGCAGACTCTTCCTGCTGAGTTTGTTACCTACTCATCTGGAAGGCTAAAACAGACTTGGTGCAGCTTTTTAAGTAGCTGCCTGTGAATTAGTTTAATATTTTCAAAAGAAACAATTTGATGGCATTTATTTCACATTTATATGCAAGCCCTTCAAGAAAGGACTACCCATTTCATTATATTCACACATGTTCTAAGAGGTGTGGGGCTGGTACCAATGGAACAATAAACACCAGGAATTTTTACCTCCTTTAGCTGAGGTTTTTGAGGATCAAGCACATTCAATTCACTTTTTTACTGTGACTCTTAACAATGCTTTGGGAACCCCACAAAAAAGAAAAACTACAAAATGTTATTTAGTTAGATGAGTTGGAGCATCAAAATAGAACTTTAGTCTTAAGATTACAGCTTGTGTTGTGTAATTAGATGATATTTCCTTTAAAAGCTGTAATGAAAAGGTGTGATGTAGTATTATATTATTGCCTTAGGCTTTTATCGGTAGAATTTCTTTATTTGAGTATGTTATATAAATGAGTAAGCTCATTAAACTAGAGAAACATGATTTTTGACCTCAAGGCCACATAATCCATTATTAACTGAGAGTTATGCTGTGTTACTAAGCTTTTTTGCTAGTTACGTTTTTGTTTTTTGTTAATTACACTCACAACCTTTTTATTGGGGGGATGGGGTGAATTTAGTAATGGCAATTCTTTAAAAAGCTAGTTTCTAACTGAAAATCAGTAGCAATATTTCTTTCATCCTAGATTGTGTATACATTCAAGTCTTGGAGCCACTGTGGTTTGTATACAGAACATGCCTCATTAACAACTAAAAAAACAATCATTTTATTTTGCCTATTGTGTTTTGTTTTGTTTGGAGACTCATGGTTTCAATCCCATTCCTTAGACTCTCGGTACACCACTTTATTTAGGCATTTGAACACCTGTTGTGTAAACTGTACTTAGTACTAACACTGTATTTGGTAGATCCCCTTTTACCAATAACAAAGAGAAGCTACCATTATATAAAGGCAGCTCATGAATACCAGACTTTAGGGCTCTTAGTTTTCTTCTGGCTTGTATATTTCCTCTTTCACAGAGCAAGGTTTTGGTTATAACTGAAGCCACAACAGTCATACAAGACGATGAGAAGTGATACTGAGCATTTCTTTTTTTGCAAAGTTTTTATGCTGAGACTTTAATTCACTGCTTACCTTTCGTTAATAAACACTAATTCAGTGTTGACTATTGAGGACATCTGGAACTCTGTGAAAGGCCTGTGTTAAATTCAGGCTTTTGTCGTTGTTTCAAATGCTCTTACAGTACATATAGAACCTATTTTAACAGATCACTCATTGAACCTTCTCTTTTATAACAGCAATGTGAAACATATCATATTGTTCACTCTAAACTTGCTGTAGAGTACTCAAAAGTATGCTAATTATTATTTTGAATAACAATAACCGTGGCATAATCACATATTTCTTTGTTTTAATCCTTTTTCTTAGACATTTGAAATGTCAGAGAAAAATCAATTTTTTACTGTGATCTGGCACCTATAGCTTGTGGGGGTTTAATGAGGAGATGATTGCTATGGGTATACAGTACTATTGTCTTCTTGTTTTGTAATGGAACAAAAATACAATGCCAATGTACCACTGAAAAATATCTCTGTATGCAAGTAAGACAAATAAGTGGGAAGTGAAATACAGTGGAAATTGTGGGCACATTTTGCTTATTTTGACAATAAAAAAGATGAGCTTTAACACTTAACAATAATACATTGAATAGATATGTTGTTTTTATAAGTACTGAAAGAAAGAAATCCATACTTTTTCCATAATTAATACTCACATGGTATGAGCAGCATCAATCGTTTTAAAACAACTTAATACATTTTAGACACCACCCCATTTTATAATTTAAAAATACATTTATTAAATGTATCTATGCATCAAGCGCATAGAGTTTTCCAATCTAAAGCCTACAATATAGTGGAGGATAAATCTTCCTGCCTCAAAAAGGACACTAAATAAAAAAGCTTTTCATTTCATTTCTTTAAAAAGTTGAAAAGGAAGTGTACGTGGATGTACAGAATTGTGAAATATTAAGCTACTACTAAGTAATCTTACCCGTTTAAATAAGAGAACATACCTCTGAATCATGAGGACAAAGCTGTGTTTCTAACTAGTCTGTAATAGTAACCTACCTCAAAAGGGAAGAAAAACTGGGACTACTTTGATCATGTAGGATTACCTTGGGAATACGCTATTTTTTGCACTAAAGAAGCAAGACATTTAAATCGAATTACCTGCGCTCCCGGGATTTACCTGTAACGCCATCTATTTCAATACATTTCCACACCTTTTTTTTATGCTGTTACCTGTACGGAAGTGAATATAAAGGGTTAGGCACGTAAGTATGTCTGAACAAGATTCAGTGTCGGCGATACCTTTCCAGGTGAGATTTTACTCTTTTTTATTTGTAATAGATTAACAATGGGTTTAAATGTCATTTGATCGATATTTCTAAAAAGAAACAAAACAGGGTGGAAAGCGCATATAACCGATTATTTAATAACTGTTTCGTTTTTACCTGTGGCAGAAACGACATTGAAGACTAATGGAGATCTTACTGCTTAGTCTTATTCTTCTACAAAATCTCTGCGATGTGGAAGGTAGGAATTGTTTGAAGTTCATTTCTTCCCGAATTCATTTAATCTTTAATTGGGAGCCTGGTACCATCACATAAATAAGTCAATAATGTAAATCCTCGTTTTGGTAAATCTGAATTCGCAGTCGACTGCAAGACTACAGTTATAATGGAATGATCTTTAGTTTGTACGCACAGAATATTTTTGTGATTTGTTCATTGAAGGTACAATTTGAAAACAATGCCTTAGTATAAGTGAAAATCATATGCATTGTGAGTCCCTGGTATATCTTAAAAATGTAAGGAACCTCTGCGTTAAAATGCATTCGATTCGATTTTAAGGAAAATCGTTATTTTGTACTTTACAGTATAGTATGTGGTTTAACAGAAGGCATGCTATCTGATATTCTTATTTCACGATAAATAAAAAGGACCAGTTAACGTGCTAATGTGGATATCAACTTTACATCTTTCCTTGAAACTGAACACAGGAGAAATGGAAATTGCTTTAATTTGGTTTCAATATGTTTATTTTAGAAACACAGTTTCCAGTTTAAAAATCGTATCTATTACAATATTTGCTGATGTCCTGGATATACTTTTACAGTATACCGTATACCTGGCTATACGTAAGTATACTGTACCTAAGTATACAGTAATTATATACTTAGGTATACCTGGATATACTTACCAATATTGTCTTTCTGTCTTCCATCTAATATAAATTAATAAGGTGATTTATTTAGTGTTTTTTTGCTTATTTCTTCCGGCATAGCATTGTTTATGCTTTTCACTTTTTAACCAAAAGACGGCCGTAATCTGCATTTCATCACATATGCTGAAATGTACAATGAATGATAAATGTTGAAAGCCATTGTATAGCAAGTGAAACTTTCAAGTCGTGAGAAGACGAACCGCTAAAACCATTGTTGGTTGTGATAGGAACTTGTTCATCGGGAAGCGCAAGAAACTGCGAGGACTGCTTACGACTTGGACCACACTGTGCCTGGTGTTCTCGGGAGGTGACGCAAATGCCACATATATTAATACATCAACCACTGTTTATATGCTATGTAAAAGATATAAATCTATCACTTCCCACAAGCACAAATACATATCTGATACTTTCCTTGTGTCTCATTACACCTTGACTTTTAACGTAAAGGCAACTGTATATACAGTATACTGTACATTCTTAATATAATTGAATTACATTTTTGCATCTGGAATGTTTTTTGTTTCCCTGCTTGCACTTAGTGTGATATGGTTATTAATTTATACATTTCCCATTTCAACTAAAGGAAAATGTGAAGAGGTAGGGACTCGGGACAATTCCTGTGATACAAGTGTTCCATCTGATTTCCTAAAATTCGGTTTTAATCTGTTTAATTCTTAGAATTTTACAGATTCATTTTCCACAAATGAGAGGTGTGACACTGTGGAAAACCTCGAACGTAAAGGGTGTCCAGTAGAGTTTATCGAATTTCCAGTCACACGAATGCTGATTCACACCAGCAATGCTCTGGGCAAGGACGGCAACTCCAGTGTCACACATATCGCTCCACAAAAAATGTCGCTGGAACTACGACCAGGTAAATGCCATTACTAACTTGGGTTCACAATGAATGAACAATAAGTGAAATGTATGAATGAACAATAGTGAATGAACAATAAGTGAAAAGGTGCCATTTTCAGCGAAATACTGTATATTCAATGTACTGTACATAAGCTATCTAGAAGGGAATTTGATAAACTTAACACATTTTAACATATGCATGTCAAGCTCAATTAAAATGCCTTTCCAGAATATACAAAACGTACTTTTTTGTAATTGTTGGCAGCAAGCAAGATCACATTTCAAATCACTGTTCAGCAAACCGAGGATTACCCGGTGGATGTTTACTATCTGATGGACTTGTCGGCTTCTATGTCTGACGACCTTGAAATGATCAAGGATTTAGGATCTACCCTTTCCAGGGAAATGGCCAAGCTGACAAGTAAATTCAGGCTGGGCTTCGGATCTTTTGTTGAAAAACCGGTACTCCCTTTTATTAAAATCACCCCAGGAGAGTTGGAGAACCCCTGCAGGTAATGATTTAAACGTACATTTAGCAGATAACGATTTAAACTTAAATTTAATGGTTATAATATAAAGCCTATCAATTTTGTAACATCTTCTTAATTAACCTCTTCTTAATATTTTATTACTTGAATAATTAAATGCTACGGTACCTACAAATTGCTTTATACTAGAAGCAATAATTTCTCTTGAATAAAAAGTTCAAGTTTAATGTTTCTACCCGATGTGATTATAAACAGACCAGGTGCAGAGAAGTGATAATGAACTTTTAACATTTACTGTTTTTCAGGAGCCATGAAATGCACTGCTTGCCTACATTTGGATATAAGCATGTACTACCACTTACAAGCAGTGCAGAAAAATTTAATGATATCATCACCAAGCAAAAGGTTTCGGCTAACATCGACCTACCAGAATGTGGATTTGATGCTATAATGCAAGCAGCTGTTTGTGGGGTAGGTGACCTTGTAATTGCCCAAGGATGTTATTTTTCTTGCAAGCATTTAGCTTAGTTATGTGGTATAACTAAAAGTGTAGTAAATGAAATGTATTGATATTCAAATACTTCTAATAAGTACACACACTTATACTCCCATTCACATTTCTATTAGAAAAGTATATGTTTTTTTAATCAATTAAAATCATCTAATGTGCACAGTAAAATAATACCTCTCTTTTCAGGATAAGATTGGGTGGAGGAATGATTCTATGCATCTAGTGGTGTTTGTTAGTGATGCTGACTCTCATTTCGGAATGGACAGTAAAATGGCAGGGATTGTCATTCCCAATGATGGAAAATGCCACTTGGACAGCAACAATGAATACTCCAAATCAACTGTTTTGGTAAAGTGGCACCTTATATCATTTTCAGATTTAATGCAGAATAGTGATGAATATATTGTGAAGAATATATTTGGCACAAATGTAAGAATTCAGATTGAGAATGTCATGCAACTACAATATAATGTAATGTAGCAGCAATACAACAAGTTAGGAGCTTTATAAGTGGCTAAACTGTAAGAATTAAGAGTTATAAATGAATATTTATATTAAAGGTCTTAAGAAAGGTCTTAAACAAGAGAAGGCCATTAGGTCCATCTTTCCAATTTGGTTGCTAGTGTCTTAATGGTATATAATTTCCTGTATGAATTTCTACTGTGTGTTACATTTCTTAAAGGTCCCCACTGAGTCAGAGTCCGATTATTTTCTTTCCAATGTTTTTAGGAGTACCCAACGCTTGGACAACTAATTGAAAAGCTTGTGGAAAACAACATTCTTCTGATTTTCGCTGTGACTGAAAACCTAAAAAATAACTATGATGTGAGTTGACGTCTCTCTCCTTTTCCTGTAAGAGCTTTTCAAAGAGCTTCATTTTTAAAGGGATGAAAACGGTTCATTTGTAAGAAGGAGACAATTAAAGATGGAACAGATCCTAAGGCATGTCTATGTTATTAATGGAGTTACATTTGTCTAAAGCAGTGTGACCACCTTGTAGCCTGATCTCGTCAGATTGCTCTTGCTAAACAAGGTTGGGCCTAGTCAGTTCTGGGATGGGAGAGCTTTAAGGAAAACTACTTTGGTGGTGTTGGTGCACCAGTAGGTGCACTCTTCTCTCTGCTTCCCTCTGGAGCAGACTTGCAGTATTAAAGTATTGTAACCCTATGATGACAGAAGATACTTTGTTGTAAATGCTGTCCTTTGGATAAGACTTTAACCCAAGGTCCTGACTCCTATGGTCATTAAAGATCCCATGACACTGTTTGTAACAATAGGGATGTTATCTCTGATGTCCTGGCTAAGCTCTTGGGTTTCTTGAAACTCCCTGACTTTCTGTAGTAATTTAATAATTGAAACAAATCCTCATTGCTGTACCTATGTGTACTGGGACTACAGATGCATACTGGCTGCTGTGCATCACCCAGACAGATGCTACTATTCAGTCATGGATGATGTAGGTCTCCGCCTATCAGGGCTTGCCCTAAATTATTTGGGGCCCCTAGGCAAGATCTTGGCAAGGGACCCCTCCAGATCCCAATTTGCACATGCACTACTATTATCAGCTCCCAACACAACCTTGTTTTACTAATTAGGACAATAAAATCAATTAATTGTATAACTTTTATTATCCTGAATCTATTAACTTCTAGTGAAAATACCTCATGTAGTGTACATCTCTAGCTTGAAAATGTTATGTCTACCATTTGCTAGATATATGTATTCATTATTACAACAACTTGATTAGGCATACCTCCGTTTTGAGATCCTGCTCTTCTTTTCTGTGCTTCAGAAACGTTATGTACATTCGATTGTGCTTGGCCATTTTTTTACTTCCATTAGGGTACAGCAGCAACGGAAAGAGCCTCTGTAGGGAATTTTCTGCTCACATTTGAACGTCATGTAATGTCATGTCATTTGCCAAACCGCTTTACACCATACAGTGTCACGGGAAGCCGATCCTACCCGGCAAGAAACTAGTTCAAGGGAGGGTACAGCCTGGATGGGGCGCCATTCATACATGGGGACAATTTGGAGGCCACGGTAAAGGCTGAGGGGGGAAATTTGGCCCAGACACTGGGATAACTCCCTACTCTTCTCGAGAAATGCCTGAGAAATGCCCAGGGATCTTTAATGAACACTGAGAGTCAGAACCTCGGTTTAACGGCTCAACCGAGAGATGAACATTTGAACGTGCAGATTAAAAATGTGTTGTGTTGCACAGTGAGGGGCCCCCTGGTGGCCTCAGGGCCCCAGCAGTCACCTTGTTTGCCTATGCTCAGGATTGGCTCTGCCTACTATTGCTTAAGCACTTTGGGAACCTTTAGGAAGCAAAGTAGAACACCAATATGAGCATTATTATTATTGTATCAACATTAATGTGATTGGAAACATTTAATACACCCAGCACTGGTGCTGTATGTTTTGCTCTGTCCAGCTTCTTAGTACTAATGTCAAATTTGCTCAAGAGAAAAACACTTCCCAGTTTATTATCAGACCCGTTCATTAGTAATAGAGACAGCACCATCTCTCTAAAGCAACATTGCAAAGCAAAAGCATGCTTATCACAAATGTGTTCTCAATAATCAGGCTCTAGCACACTTTTTTGCCAAAGTGCTGTGACTATGTACCATCATTTAAAATAAAGTCTGTAGAAGTCCTGAGGATTAAATTTAATCAAATTAAATTAAATATTTTCCTACATTTGTTATTCTTAAACGGAGTGTAATTTGGGAGATCTGTCCATACGGTTGATGTTGATTTTAGACTAATAAAATTACTAAAAACATTTCACAAAAATTAAGTTATTATTGCAAAAAATGCAACTCAATTCAGAAGCTTGATTCTGCACTCCTGTCAGCACTCCTTGACAGTTAATTACACAATAAATTAACAATACATGTGTATTCATGTCTCTTTACATGCACTGCAGACAAAAGATTTGTGCAGATTGCATTCTTGTAACCATAAATTACATTTGCAAGCATAAGTTGAATGTTTGTGTTCCTGAGAAAAGAAGCTATTTCAAACCATAGTGCACAGCTTGGGAAAAGACCAAAACAAGTTGCCAGAAATACACATATTAATATCCATTAAAGTGAAAAGCTTATTGGGAGTTATGTGTAAAAATACTTTATTGATGGGACATACTGTAAGTAGAAATGTTGTCACAAATGGGTTATCACCAAAGCATGTGATTTCAAAGCATGGAATTTTATATCCCATATGTGGGTATGCTCAATGGGACTAGTTTGATTTTGTTATTCATTGTTATGTGCATGGTCTCCTTTTGCAGAATTATGCACAAATGATTCCAGGTGCCAAAGTTGGAGTTCTCCGTGATGACTCGAAAAACATCCTTGAACTCATTGTGACAGCATATAAAGTAAGACAAGCAGATTGTATGTGTGTGCACTAGAGTTTTATTTCCATTCTGTAACCTGTTTTCTGTTTGATTAACATGAGGATTAGGTTTCCACGTCAATACACTGTTCACAAAATACATAATTAGCAGTTCTGTAAAAAACAAACACAGGGAAAAACAGGTGAAATGAAGAACTAGGGCCTGGCATAGGGGGAAATATGTAAAGCAAGGTCAAGGAAGCTAGGTGTGAGAGTATTTATAGTGTCTGAGCAAGGGTTCCCCTCCCTTCTCTAGGCTGAATCATTGTCTGCAGTTGACAGGCCTCTGCATGCTTCTTGTTTGATGTCTTCTGTGTGTTTTTTTACCCCTCAAATCCAGCTTCAGACGTGAAGCGCATGAGGAGGATTATGCTAAGAAGCAAATTAAAAATCTTCCCTGTCTCTTGACCCTGACACAATGAACAAAGCAGTAGCATTTATATTTCTGCGTAGTCGGCTGTATTTCTCATTTCATAAGTGGTTTAAAATATGTGTTTTTTTTAAATCAAACAGACAACTCGTGGTAGTGTGCATAACTGATAAAGATTCTGGATTCCTTATCGAGAGGTGGGGTTTCCAGGTTGAGATGCTGTTCCTATATCCTTGAGTAAAATGCTCTGTCCAAGAGTGATGCAGGTAGATATATATATTAGTAAGTATGCAGCAACAACTGTATGCAAAAAATAGGTAATTATGAAAAACAATATGAGTGGCTCAGCTGGTAAAGGCACTCACTCAAGTGCAGATCAGTGATCTATTAGTGAGTTCAAGGCACTATCACAATTCATAGTCACTATCTGACTGTGAGTGGGGTTCCCCAGGCAACAGTGCGCAATTGTCTCAGTAGGTTGGGCTCACTTAGCCAGGTCTCTTGCAGTTGTCAGTGATACATTGATCCCTGTGGCCTCCCAGGACACCTCTCCTCCAATCAGTGCTGTTGAAAGGTGAACAGCTTGAAAGTGGGAGGGTCAGAGGAGTATGTGTGCACTTCTTCATTCTGCCCTGTGCGCAGTTGCAGGGTTCATAGGTTTCTGAAAAAAAAAGTTGCTTTGGAACTTATCATTTTCAGGCCAATTATTTTTGTATTATCTCTGAAACATTTTGAAAGGTTTTGGTTTATCCAAGTTATTTTATACTTGCATAAACACTCACAGCAATTACTCATTTTTATTTATTTATTCAGGTACCGTTTAATTACTATTGAAATTAAATATCCTGACTCTTGTTTTGATGTTGTTGTTTGTATGCTTGTTTTTAAGGGACTGCGCTCAGAAATAAAAATGGAAGTTATAGGTGACACCAGTGACCTACAGATTTCTTTCACCTCTCTATGTCGTGAGGGAGAAGTTGTTCCTGGGCAGAAATACTGTTCTCATGTGAAAGTAGGAGACAAGGTTAGTCAGAATGGAAGCGCTTCATCACTGCTTTGAATCATTTATGATCACATGAATTTAACAAATGTGGACAAATATGTGAAACAGTCCAGACAGTCAGCTACAAAAACCAATTCAGTGCACAATGTTGTGATGTCCAAGCAAGTGTTTAGCGAACAACAAATGCAACTCTATGAAAATATTAAAATCAAAGTTGGCCTGTTCACTCACTCCACTGGTTAGTGAGTTGGGGTACTTTGTATCTGTGCTCATTAAAGGCATTTACAGATTCAAAGATCAGATAATTAAGATATTGAGACATCTGATTAACAAGGCTGATACCCAGAAATCATTTTATTGTGGAAAAGGAGTTTACACAGACATACAGTTAAAATGCATAATGTTATGTAACAGTCTGCAATATGATACTGTTCTGTCTTAATTTTCATTCTTCAAAAATATAGTTTTAAACACAGTTTGCAGTACAGAAATAAGTTGTGGAAAAAAGCTGAACTTATTGTGATACAGAGCACAGCTATGGGGTGTGCAGTTACTAAAGATAAACCTATTGATCGCATGTTGTTTATCCACAAAAGATCCCTGAAAAATTGTCCCTGTAAACATTTCCCAGGACTCCTTCACATAGTTTCTATCATGGGAATGATTCACACACTAGGGCTGCTGAATTGTCCACAGAATTTGAGTGGTGTGCCTGGCTCCAGATGGAACTAGTGTCTTTTTTTGGCACTGGCTATTTATTTTCTGTTACCTACTCTACACCACTTTGTGGGAATCAGAGACATTTTTCTGCTCAAACATTTAGAATTTATTTGATCATTTGAGTGTGTGTTTTACAGGTTTCCTTTAATGTTACTGTGGAATTATCCAACTGTCTGAAGAATCCCAAACACTTTTCAATAAAGCCAGTAGGATTCCAGGATGCCCTAGAGATTGAGGTTCAGGCCCTGTGCAGCTGCAACTGTCATCAGGCACCAGAATTGAACAGCACCAGGTGCAGTGAAGGCAAGGGAACCTTAGAGTGTGGGATGTGTGTGTGCAACTCTGGCTACATGGGGCCCCACTGTGAGTGCACAGAAGACAGTATGCAAACCAGCAACTGCAAGGAGCAGCCTGGGGCTGAGTCCTGCAGTGGCCAAGGAGAGTGTTACTGTGGGCAGTGTATCTGCCATCCTTCCAGCTTTGGGAACATTTATGGAGCTCACTGTGAATGTGACGACTTCACGTGTATGAGGTTTCGAGGAGTTCTGTGTGGAGGTATGTAGCCACGAGCTCTGTGTGAGCCAGCAACCACATCACAGGGCAGTTATTCTAATTCATGCCAATGAACTAAAAGTGTTCTGTTTAATGTTGATGATCTTATTTGTCTTCTAATCAGGGTACAGATAATAAGCTGTGCTCAGATCTCCTTAATTATTTTTAAAACTTAATACAGTATATTGCACCTTTATTTCTTTCAGATGCAATATTTAGTTATCTGTGTCCTCTCAGGCATTCATCTCCTTTAAATCCCAGGGACCTGTGCTATGGCTTAATGGACAGATATTTATTATTTTTCTGTCTGTATATTTGAGACTTTTTAATAGAAAGTTAGCTTGTAAAATTATTTTTTCTTCTTACGAACCAATCAGCATAGAAAGGGTCAGAACTGAAATAGATATGATTCATTCATGCTGTGTTTTACTTATCTCTTAACTGCATTTAACATATCTTTTAATGCACACAAGGTAGACATAGAAAAATTAGCATGTCTCAAGGGGAAATTGTGTTTGCTCAAAACAATATTTAGAAAAAATATAGCAGTAATACCGAAAGAAAGAAGTAACATAAAATGTAAATTAATTCCTGTTATCAAGCTGAAATGGAGATTAGACATCTTAATGACTTTGATTGCATCTTCTAGATTGTGAAAAGTGAAAAATAGTAATTGGAAATGAAATGTATGTTTAAAGAATAAGATTTAATTGTTTCTGACTATTATTACTGTTTGTACTAGGCTCATACATGTATGTGGAAGAGGTTAAAATCTTCTTTTGATTCTGTAGCCGAAAGAGTTTGGTTTTTTCATTTAGAAAAATGGAGAACACTTACTGTGACCTAGTATGTTTTATGAATCTGGACCTTTATACATTCTTACATCTGTATTCCCTGAGAAACTATCACGTACCTTTCTGTTGGTTTTATGGTGTTAAGGTCATGGTGACTGTGACTGCGGAGAATGCCTTTGCCACAGTGGCTGGACTGGTGAATACTGCAACTGCACCACCAGCACAGACTCCTGCTTGTCCAGTGAGGGAGTTCTATGCAGTGGCAGAGGGAAGTGTGTCTGTGGTCAGTGCGTTTGTTCAATTCCTGGAGCCTCGGGTGACAAGTGTGAAAAATGTGCCACGTGTGGGGATTCCTGCAGCTCTACAAGGTAAATTTAGCAGAAATGTATCAGAGTTAAGTGAATACTGTATACTGATACAAGTGATATTTACTTTTCTCCTTAAATAAATGAGCACTATTATTATAAAGAAGAATGTTCCCCGCCGGTTGTATGAAAAACTGATAAAAAATAAACGTATTAAATCAGCAACTGATTTTCTAAATCAGTGAATACATTTAGTTCTTTACAAATAGCTTGTCAGGGGTGTACATGTCTCAGTTCCTGGTAATGGTTACAAAAAAACCCACAAAAACAAGAGTATTTTCTTTCACTTTTCTGAAAGCCATCTGCATGAGTTATTTCTATAACATCCAATATCACTTGTTAATTCCTTGGGAAACTCTTATCAAGACACTAATCAAGTATTTGAAAGTTTAAAAAAAACCAACACAAATGTTTCATTTAAAGAAACAACCCTGAGGGTAATAACTGCTCCTGTTACAACTACCTGTTCAGAAGCGTTTTTTGGTGTGCCTTTGTGCAGAACAAAAACACAGTGCAAATACGTTATCTTTAGAATATGACAGAGATCAATGTCTGTGTTTTATTAGAGGTTGTGTGGAGTGCCACTTGTTTGCAAAAGAGCAGTCTCTTGAGGAATGCCACCAGAAATGTAGTGCACTTCATATAACAGTCAACCAGACATCAGGTGAGTGAACTGTGAGACTGACTGGAAATTCACTTAAATATTTCTCAGAAAATGCTGCAAACATTCACCATTAACTTTAACATAAAGACTACTTAGAAACTTAGGTGTTAGTCTTGTTGTCCTTACCGTGATCCTCCCAGATATTTGAAATGATTAATTATACCACACAATGGACCTTGTTTGTATTAAACCACTCTTCTGGGTTCCTGTGAATCAGAATATCATGAGTGGGAAAATATTACTGTCATATTAGTTGTCCTAACACAAGGTATTTTCACAACAAAAAGGAAAAATAGGTTATAACATTATGTTATTGTTTTGTTGTTCCCTTTTCCTAAACCAAAATATGCTTAAACTAAATTATTGGTATGTCTTTTATAATTTACAATTGTAAACACTGACTCAGTCATTGTTAGTACATCTTAATATGTATACTACCATATATTGCCATAGTAGTTATAAATAATATAAATATTATGCTTTTTGATTTTATGTGGATATTTAAACTTTTCACAGAATCATATTGATCTGAAACATATGCTTGGCTGAGAGCAAGAACAGTGCTATAAGAAGATATAAAGAGTAATAAGTGTTTAACGTTGTGAATCAATAGCATGGGAGTTTCATAGTAAATTATTCTCAGAGAATTCTAAACTAGTATACCATGTTAAACTTTTACATGGATCAAGAAATCCTAGGAATGCTGAACTCCGATGATTCCCTATACCCACAGACTCCTTTAGAACACTGTCTATATTTGTTAGTTGTGACACTTAACAAAGGAGAACATATTCTTTACCTTGTCGTACAGACAAGTCTATTGTTAGCCTTTTGAATGTGAGCTCTAAATCCCTTAAATAGTCATTATTATGAGCTCATTCACACTAATGCAAGTTGAGAGGTGTATCTGATGGGCAAAGCTGATGGACCAAACATCTGAAGGCTGCTAATCTGAGCCACAAAGAGGAACAGAGAGCTTGTCAGTCTTTGACATGGAAATCAGAGCTGCACAAAAAACAGACTATCTTCTTACACTTCTATAGGCAAGCATTGTTGAACAAGGCAGAAGCAGGGGGATTCTATAAATTACCACAACCCCACTTTAATTACAGTATTGTTTGGACTCTTATGTTATTGCAATGGGTGAAACAGAAATTCAGGAGTCACAGAGGTATAAAAACAGTCAGTGAGAGAAATTTAGCTTTTCCATTAACTAGGCTTAGCTTGATTCTAATTGTAATTGGTCCAGTATTACTGGTCATTGCATTTAATGTCTATCAAGTACGTAGGCAGGAAAACTGATTACAGTTATGCGTGTACTTTATATATACAAGATACATATTTTTGAACATTGTTGTTCAATTGAATGCCCTCAGCTATTTTTGATAGATCATGTTGGGTTTTTGTTTTTTTGTAAGCTAATTGTTTCTCAGCTTACTCTATTTGAATTTTCAGACAATATAGGAAGTGAGTCTCTTTTCTGCACTCTAAAGAGTGAAAATGAGTGCGTTATTTCATTCCATGTGGTGGCTAATGAGCACGGAAACAGCGTTTACAACCTAAAACAATCTGGTGAGGCTCTTTTATTCATTCATTAAATGAATTTGTAGTTATACACAGCCTTTATTTGCCTTGACTGTTTATGACGTCAACTGGAAGTACCTTCCTATTCTGAAAAGGGTCATTTGTTTTGGATAAGGATTTTTGTGCTGCCTGCACCATACATTGGCGTTTGAGTGTTGACTGTATTATTATATATGCTACTGTAAGTTATTCTTATTTTGGAAAGGGTGGAAGAAAACATTCTGTGATTTAATTAAAAAAATAAAAAAATAGAATTTGATTTCATTAAAAGTTCTTTTTTTCCATGAACATATAATTTTTTTAATTGCTTTAGCTATACCAGTAGTATAACGTGACAGGTCCTTTAGCCACAAAAATTTAACTTAAATTCAAAAAGTCAGAAATATCTTAATATGAGTACAGTATATGTTTAAGGAAACTCTGCTCTAATAAGTGGAATACACCATTCTATATTTTCTTGTTACAGATTGTCCTGAACCACCAAACATAATAATGATTGTGTTGGGTGTTTCATTGTCAATTCTTACCATTGGAATCATCCTTCTAGTCATCTGGAAACTGCTTGTCTCTGTGCATGACCGAAAGGAAGTGGCTAAATTTGAAGCTGAGAGGGCAAAGGCTAAATGGCAGACGGTAGGTTTCAATACTTGTGCAATCAGACTTAAAAAATATTGCTATTTTCCTGATCCTTCTAACAACCAGTTTTTTTTTAAAACAATGTACAACTCAAAAGCCAATATCAATCATGTCAAAGCAAGGAGGGCAGAGGGAAACACTGAAGTATGCTGAACTTCAGTCCAAGTGAAATTCTAGGTGTGGAATGTTTAATGACTCCTCAAAAAAGCAAATACACCTTGGTTTTTTGTCATTTGTGTAAGAAGAGGAAATAACCAAATTTCTCAATACTACTGTATGTATTGAGTGTGGCACAAGCAGGGCCCAGTGCAGTCACTGCAGGGCCCAGTGATGCATAGGGCATGGCCACCTTTTTTCCCTGACACGTGCCTGGAATCTACTAAGACATTCTGTGATACAGACATCTTAAAACTCCTTATTTGAGAGCTATCCAATAATATTGGAAGGCCACTGACAGCCCTGCAACAGTCTGTGTTTAAGGATTTGCTGTCAAACACAACACCCCAACTTCAGAACATTTCAAGCATTAAGGAGTACCTGTGTAGTGCTGTGTGGGAGCATATTCCTTGTAACATTGGGCAAATACATCTTTAAAACCTCTGCTTATGCTTGATATAATTTTTTTGTTTGTTTCCATATTTCATATTTGGTAGTGTGCTTTTGATATATGCGAGTATCCTCTAGTTCTGTGCTAGAGAAAAATAAGTAATAACATCTGTAAGTATATTTTATCAGAGTTCAGATGTTTTTTGGACACTAAATTTGTTGCAATGTCTGTTTTGTAGATGTTCAAAAGTCATGTTTTATATTTATTTTCAATAGAAAGTTTTAACATTTGCTTTCTTTCTCATCATAGGGAACAAATCCACTTTTTAGAAGTTCAACATCAACTTTTAAAAATGTGACATACAAAAACACTGGAAAACAAAAAGTTGACATCTCCGTGGAAAAATACTGATGGCAAATGTATTTCATCCTAAAATTAAGTTTATGAAGCCACGTTGTGAACTGCTCGTGTGCATTTTCACTACCTTTGTGTGAGTGTGTGTCTGTTAAAAAACACTGTTGTAACATTTCAGAACGGGTACCATTTATGGTCATGGATTTCTACATTACAGAAATCCCCTGTGAAGCACTAGTTAATACTTTATACATGCCTTATTAATGATACAGAAGGGCATGCAATAATCCATTATTACCAAAGAAAGGTAACAAGTACCTAACCAGCCTTTAACATGTTGTCCATTTGATATGATAAGTGCTAATAAGTTCATCATACATACTGTATCTTACAAAAATGCCTTAGAGGTACTTAAAATAAAGTGTAACCAACACTGTACAGTATATGCTGTCACAAAATTACATCATGGTGATTTCTGACTTTACCTACCAATGTTTAGATATTTACATCAAAATGAATAGTTTCTTATCAAAATTTAACTTTGTGTGTTTCAGGGACATTTCCACTTAATGCACTACAAATTTGCTGCTTTGAATTAACATGAGAAATAAGACACAGAAAAATGTAACTACTGATACTAATGTTTGAGTTGAACACTGGATGTTTTTGTTGTTTTGTACATTTTGTCTTTGAAAACTGAACAGGTTTAGACTCATGAGCACTCAAGTGCAGTACAGAATAGAGGAAATTTAGGTTGAGTTTGTTCTTTTTTTAAGAGAAAAGTGTTAAAAATGAAAGAAACTTTTTTTAAGTATACCTGTTTCATTAAGGCTGCGCCTTTATTGGATCAAAACTATGTTTTGTACTGTAAATGGAAATACTATATTTTAGCTTGTTTAGAAAATATGACAATAAAGTTGAACTTTTATTATATGTCTCATTATTATTTATTAAATGGTAATTAATCTACAAAGTCACTATATGTCAGTGCAGTATGCTTAAAGTAAAAGACATACTTCATCTTATTTAAACTTTTTGTTTGTATGCAGTAGCAGAAGTCCGAAAGTGAGTCTAAGTATATAAAATGAAGAAAATTAATATGTGCATAAACAGACAGAAGGTCAGTTATTTTATTTAGCAAGCAATACACAGTTTACAACATGGGAAAACTACACAAGAAACATAAAATGTCAGGTCACATTTTATATTTTATTTGTGCTTTCTGAGAGACAATTCTGACTTTCTCTTTGTTTCTATATGTCATACTTGTTAGTGAACATGAACATTAAATGGTAGGTTTTGGGAGTATTGTGTTTGTGTTAGTAGTGATATGGAAATTGGAGTCTTACCATTTAACATGAAGCCTATTCAGTTCTCAGCGTTATCTTCACTGATGAGTTCTCGTATAGCATGGTAAGTGACTTATGGTGCACGTACCTGTAATCACAGAGAGCACCCAGTCATTACATTCTTTGAGCTCCTACAGCTGAATAGGACTGTGGTGGTCAAATCACACTCAACACTGTCTCTTCCAATGAAGCATAATAACTGATTTATATTTTAAATATTGGCCTTATATTATTTGTTCCACCTTTTGTAGGAGCTGCTGTTATCTCCAGACATTTGCTTAAGGGTAACGTAACACTTTCTCACACTAAGATACAGTAGGTGTATTGAAGATGTCTCTGGAGACAACTGTATGAGAAGGAAGGATAGGAAGGATTGGAAGGATAATGTTCTGGTGGCTGCTATCAGACTTGATATAGATGTTAGTCAAAACCAGTATATATTGTATAGGCATAAATCGTATATCCACAGTAGACACCTGATTGTTTTTGGACTGAAAAACTACATTAAACAATCTCATTCACAATTACAACGGTTACCACAATATCGCATTCATTTTAAGATTCTCTGCAACGTTTCCATGCTTCGAAAGCTGTTTATTTCTATCTCATTTTCCAACACGTGATGAACAGTAGAAATATGCTGGTCTTTTGTCTTTAAATACTCCTCATGTTGCTGCCGAAGCTTTTGAGTAGACCGGTCTCGTTCTGTGTAATTTAACTCCTAAAACAAGACAGCTACTTTTGTGTTTATAACTAGACAGAGAACGCAAATTTTCCCTTTTATTTTCAGGCTTTTCATATGTTTCTGAGTTATACCCATAACAAATTTCTAGGAAAAATGCATTATTAAATTGTTGTATGGGTCAAGGATTAAGAGCAAGCGCTACATAAAACATTTGACTGCTCTTTGTGACTCGCAGAGCTAGACACCCCACGTGTTTTAAACCTCTTTTTATCCTGAGAATTTTGCTGAGAATAGGAAAAACTTTCCGACATAATGTAACTAGCTGTGAACACAAACAAATACACGAGACGTCAAATGTTATTGATTTGTGTTTTCGCTCTTCATCGAATCCCTCCCAGCACCAAATAGTCCTCTCAAAGCAAAATAATCTGGATTATCCTCCCCGCGGAGACAGCAGTGACGCATGAGTCCAAAAACTCGAAGAAAGTTCCCGAGTCCAGGAAAACAACTCGCTCCCGGATTTGCTTTCTCTCGGAATGAGTTTACCTGCTGTTGTAAAAACTGAGTTTGTGCTGGGAAATGAAACAATATCACTTTGTTCGTGTAAAGGTTGGAGCGCTGGCCGTTCTCTTTCCATTGCTTTTTATGAAGAGCTGCAAATCTGCTGCTGATGAAGATGTGGTTTTGGATCAAAACCAACTTTCCGAACACAACAGTAAGTTCAGTCGTCTTGCATAAAACAAGACGATTGTTTGCTTAAAAGTCGTTTGTAGTAAATAATATATCAGACACGACATAAAGCATTCTTGTCTTGTAAATTTTTCTGTTCTTCTGGAGTTCGTATTACTAAGGACATCTGTTCCTCACTGCGGGCGCAGTGTGTTCAAGTACAAGTTTTGACTTGTTCACATAATTTTTTTCCCTGCTGCATACACTCTTTTCCCCTTTTTTTACAGGTTACGTGAATCTCCCGAATATTTCTATTTAGTGGTAAACGTTATACTGTAGATTCAATGTCAAGGAGCATTAAAACCGGAAATAATACACATTTGTTTTCAATATCGTAACATTTTACTATAAAGTTACGCAAAAAAACGCCTAAACTTGGCTTGCCGACAGTACTGTGCAAGTAAAGTGGGAAGTCTTGAAAAAAAGCGAGGTAATGTTGTTTAGCAAGCTTTACACTTAGTGCGGGCTTGAAAATGTCCCGGTGGCGATTTCCGCCTGTGTATGAATAAAAGTACCGAATTAGTCAGAAAAAAAAAGTATTAATAAGGGATCTAAGATACGAATTAAAGTGATTACAAACATAATGGAAGACTATACATTTAAAATTAAAGGAAGAACAATACAACAAAAGAGCAGTTATTTACAATTTTATTGACCATAGAGTTCTCAACACGTTTATTGGAAATCACGTTAAAAATCCAGGCGGTATGTAACTTTAGAGACATTGATGTATGTGGATATTAGCCGATGTGAAACACGGACAGCATAGTATAGATGAAAGTATTATACTAAAGCTTTTGACATGGCTGGAAATAGGCATGATGAAATAATATATTGAACCTTCACCATGAGAACCATGAGTTTACTATAGTGGGTTTAATTTGTGCTCAGAAATAAAAAAGTAATCCTTAATCCATGTCTGGACTGATACTTTTATCCAAAGTAGTATTCATACTGTACAGTATGTACCCAGTTATAGGGCTGTGCATTTTACTGAAGAAATCTGAGTGAAGTACCTTTTCCGAGGATGGTGCCTCACCTACTGTAGAATTTGAGCTCACAATTTTTGTTTACAAATCGAGATCCCTAAATACCACTGCTCCCTAAAGCATTATCGTGTCATAAATCTTTCTGGTTTGGATTATTTTCAGAAGTTCCGATTTTTAATCACCCCTGACTAGAGTAGCAGTCGTACCTTTCTTGTTCCGAGGCACATTTACCTAAAAGCTCACTGTCGTTGTCATGATACCAAGGCATTGGTAGCAACTAGGCATAAAGAACCCTTTGCACTACAGTAACCGAGCTTCATGTGCAGAGTGGGTCAAGTGAGGTAATCAGATCTGCATCATGGAAGGTGAAAGAACAAGTGTGAGCCTGCTCTTGTTGATTAGAAAGATAGTCATAATATGCCTCATGCTCTTTAAGTGGAATTTTTAACCTCAGCACTTCTAGTTAAAAAACAACAAGCTGCCAGCACTAATAGGAATGAATAGTCTAACACTTTAAGCATACCCAGTACACTGTCATGGAAAAAAATGCTATTTGTCTTCTACCATTTCAGCTTAGAGCATTAATCTTACAAAATGTCAGAGTACACAATGGGCAACATGGTAGGCTCTAATGGTGAAAGGAGTCCAGATTAAGAAGATTTTGGAAAGGAATAATTACATCTCTGCGTCTCCACCTTTTTGCCTAAAGGTGGAATGCCTAGCATTCTTAAAGCAAAGATGACATACAGTATTTGGGCTATAACATTGTAGTCTGTCCCCTAACAAAACCATCAGCAAACCTGAATATGCAAAAAAAGCTGCAATGACAATGTAAAAGATGTAAATTGTATTCCTTCAGGAGGTTATACGCACCATATAATCTTTCTTATTTTCTTCAGAGTCTCCTTTTATAATTAGTTTATAATTAGTTGTCAAAAGGTCAATTTTCAAACTGACTTGCCGTAACACAAGGTCTTTTTTTTCCAGCAGGGACAGCAAGATATCAGTCAAGCCTTTGTGCCGTAATCATGTCTTCTGTTACTTTGGTGGGGCTTTTATACTTGAGGCCCACAAAAGGTCTTTGAAATTTAACCTTACACAGCTATTGAGAAATGCTAAGTTCCATTTCAGTTAAAAATGACGTGCACTTTCTATCTGTATCTGTTTTGTTTTATCAGTCATGTCAAACAGTCCACTGCCTTTGAATGGTTCTGGTCCTTTGGTAACTCTCTGTCATAATCTAACATAAAGGGCTCTATGTTAATGACCCAAACCTCTCACATTGACAGAGTTATGGAATACTGTGCTTTGTACACCAAGGCTTATGGCTGACATATTCACTGTACCTTGAGTATTGTGTAGTCTTCTGTTGTACTGGTGCATTGCAACAGTCTGCCTTTTCCAAAGGAATGCAAAATTTTACAACATTTGTCAGAAGGGAATCATTTAGTGTCTTAAATCTACTGACCCCTGTCCATAAATCTAAAAAAATATTTTTGACAGCAGAAATAGTAACAATTTTTTTGGTAGGGCATGTTGTATCTGAATGTTGTAGGTTCATAAGTAGAAAATTGAAATGATTAAATGTATTTAGTGATTGAACTTGGTGTTTTATAAATAGCCTGCTTCTTTTGAGCTTTTATTTTATAAAATTCCCTGACCTTTTAAAATGGAACTTTAGACTTAATGAGTAACTAGAATATTTTTTTTTCTTTACACATAAACACAATTCTGTGATGATCTATTGAACCCTTAGCCATTTTGTTATGAGATAGAAGGAAATCCTGATAGCGCTGTATTTCTTAACACAAAAATAGCCTTTTAGTGTTATGAATGTGTAGAGAGGAACAGATGATGGAACAAATAATGAGGATGACCTGGCAATCAGTCAACACTTCACATTGGCTGCTCTTCAGCCTTAAGTGGCTGTGATCATGTTTGATAAATGATTGCTAGAAAATGTGCAATGGCAAATTGGTTTCTTCTCACCCAATATATTAATTTGCTTTACTTATTTATTTTGCAGTCAAAGGTATTTTTATACTTCAAAGTGTTCAGTTTAAAAGTTGCATCAAATCGGATAAAGCAAAGCTTATTTTGGAGAACTGTGAAAATCCATCCAAATACATGCTGTGGAAGTGGGTTTCCCGGCATAGACTCTTTAACGTTGGCAGCAGCATGTGCCTTGGACTCAACACTACCAATGCACACCAGCCTCTGAACATGTATGAATGTGATTCCACGCTGACGACGTTGTGGTGGCGCTGCAGTGGAAACACGCTCTTTGGAGCTGCTCACTTCAAACTGACTGCAAATGGGAGACTCGTTATAGCTAAGAGAACTGGATACCATCAGTGGAAGAGATACTTAACATTAGATGAAGGACCATGTTCTCGTCCTTATGAAGGCAAGTAATTATCATGTCTGTTGCTTATACAGATTTAAGGGGGAACTGCAGTCCCAATTAAACAGACTGGTTATTAAATCTCGGTAACCAAATAAGTGAGTTGACAGTATACTGTAGCAGAAATCTGGCAAATTCTGAATTAAGCACATAATCATAAACTTTGTGAAAGTCCTGTATGGTTGCCATGTTACAAAACTCTAGTCTCTCTCTGGGTGAGAGTGAGAGTTTGCTAGATCTGTGACTTAAACCAGCCCTTCCTGCTCACTTAGTCACTGCAAAGACTAATGTCATGCGATGTACGAGCAAATAAGTACAGATTGTGCTGTAGACATTTCACCGCAGAAATGTTCCAACCTGATCTGAAGGCAGATCTGCAGTTAACAAGTAAGTAGTATTCCTTGGCAGAACCATCTCGATGTCTTGATGTCGAGAGCAATATCTCTATTGGATTACAAGAGATGTCTTCCGGCTTGCGTCACCAGATGTTTTGTTGCCTCATTGTGAATTGCAGACAATAACAGCAGTATGGTGCTGCACATACCTGGAAATTTTGTGTATGTTGTGCTGGAAATTGTAGGGGAATTGCAGTTCCCATTTAAATTGGGTTACCAGTTTAAAGCAATATTCCACATGGATGAGTTGAATGTTTTGAGTGTCTATAGACCAATGTGGTGCAACAACTAAGCATAGCGTTCTTCTTACTTTTGCAGAGATTCATACAGTTCAGGGCAATGCTCATGGCATGCCATGTGTTTTTCCTTTTAAATATAACAACAAGTGGTACTCGGAGTGCACGGCTGAAGGCAGAGAAGATAACTACCGCTGGTGTGCCACAACTAGTCAGTATGATCAAGATGAAAAATGGGGATTTTGTCCAAGTCCAGGTATCTAGTAAAACATTTTCTTTATATACAATATAATGAATATATCCATCCATTTTCTAACTACCTCATCCAGTTCAGGGTTGTGGGGGAGCCGGAGCCTATCCTAGCAAGCTGTGGACACAAATTGGGATACACCCTGAACAGGATGCCATTCCATCGCAGGGCATATTTAATATAACTGTATATATAGTTTATATTTATAAAATTATTATTGTAGTTCTTTTTAATTGAGATGGTATTGAGTGCAAGCCTAACTGTTCCAGGCAGTCTCTAAAATTGCACAAAGCAGAGGCTATCCAAACTGAGAATATTGTTTTACTTCTTCAGTCAGTTACATGCATTACAGAGTTAGATTTAATAAGCAAGCTAAAAATATAAACCTACATAATGCAATGCTTTGTGTTGGGTTTGGAATACAGTTCTTTACCACAGTTCTTTTTCTGTTTTATTCAGAGACAGGGTGTGATGTTTTTTGGGAGAAAAACCAAGATACAAAAGCCTGCTACCAGTTTAATCTTTACTCCATTCTGTCATGGAACCAGGCACATGCTTCATGTCAAGCTCAAGGTGGAAATTTATTAAGTATAACTGACCTTACAGAACAAAGATACATCAGAGGTATGGAGAGATCTCTGTAATACAATGGTTTTGTCTTCATTTACCTTAAATCTTCCTGGTTGTCAAGTTGAGGTGCCTTTTTACTGAATGAATTAAAAAAAAGCTGAATTATTGTGTAAAATGTTATTTGGAAGTTGTGAAATAACATCACAGTAGTTAAACATTATCTTTGTGATTGTGCCATTGTAATTTTGCTCCTGACTAGAGAGACTGAATGATGTGGGAGTCCTGGTATGGATAGGGTTAAACCACCTGGATGAGACCGCTGGTTGGCAGTGGTCAGATGGAGCACCTCTGGCTCTGGTGAACTTCACCACAGGTGAGGAAACTTGGTGTTCTTTATCCTCTGTCATGAAGAACTATAAACTGGAGAAAAGAGGTTGATTATCACATTAAATGATTTCTTCCTGGCCATAAAACTGTGCCTATCCCAAGACTTGTAATTCACTGAAAACATTCACTTTATTATTCTTGTGTTTTATTGACAAATACCAGTGGGCAGGGATGTGGTGTAGCATAGTGAGGAAGACTTGTGACTCATGACTGGCAGGTTGTCAGTTCAAGTCCCTGCAGCAGACACTGTCTTTGTACACTGGAGTAGTTTACCATGTTTGCTCCAGTCCACCCAGCTGTATGTGGGGAAAATAAGGACCAATGTGCTGGTAGGTAATTCCTATGGTGGACTGGTCTCCCATTCCCTTCCCATCATAATCCTCTTAATGCTGTAGAAACCAGGAGGTGCTCTGGCCAGATAAGGCTCTGGTGCAAACTTTTTTTTTTACCAGGGGTATTGGAATAGTATAAATGAGATGAGGCCATTTGGTTCATTAAGCCTATTTGGTAATTGGCTGTTAATTTAATTAAAATATTGTTTAATTAGGATTGTGTATTTCATGAACACATTTTCCTTTCTCTGTACACTAGATGACATTGTAAGATCTGTTCCAAGCCCTACGTACCTGTGGAACATCTCGTATTGCATGCTCATTGCGTTGTATATCATGTTAGGCTTCTTCCTACAGTGTATGAAGAAGCTGATAACTGATACTAATACTGGTGTTTGCTTTCACAGACATTTCTATGATGTCACGTGTGAACAATGCATACTGTGGGGTGTATAACTCTGTGTGGGGACACAAGTGGCACAGTCTGCACTGCAGATCTGCACTGCCATACATCTGTAAGAAGAACCCCAATTACTCAAGGACAGCAGAGCCTTTTGGTAAATGACTAGAGTTTTATTAAGCAGATCTGATTTTTTCCATGCTTTTAATTTTACAGAAAGTAAAACTTCATTAGGTTATTTACTATGAAGCTTGAATGTGCAATTCTTTTATTAAATTGCAACATGGACATTTAACAAAGGGTGCTTAACTGTATTAATAACATAACAATATGTAATAGCATGTGCATATTTTATATTAATGCACACTGCTGATTTATTTTAAATACGTTTCTTAATTGACACAGATGTATGGCAGTACTACCCTACAGAGTGTGCTCCAGGTTGGATTCCCCACAACAGGTTCTGTTACAAACGTCAGGCTGAAGAACAAAGCTGGGAAGATTCTTTAGCCTCATGCCATTCACTTGGTGCCAACCTTATAAGCATACACTCTCTGGCAGATGTGGAGCTATCCCTAAACCTTTTTAAAAACAGTAAGTACTGTACAGTGGTCTATGTGAAGAAAATTCACTGGTTTAGTTGTAGGATCCCTAATTTTCGGTGCCTTTAAAATCAAACCTTTAATGTACTGAATGTTTTTTTTTTGTATATGTATACTTATTTTTCTGTTGGTTGTGGGAGATTTGGGAGGATTATAGTTAAAATAATATATTAAAGGAATCAAAACAAAATGAAAAGGAAAAAGCAAAACATACCTTCCAGATCAGTTTGAAAGTCTCAAACTGTCGTATTATTTTAGTTTTACAGTTTTGTAGTTCAAAGTATTTCTGTGTTGTCCTCAGTTCCATTTAATGAGGTGGAAGGTGATAGTTGAAAAATCAAACTTTCTGAAAAAAACACAACTTGGAAAGTTATTCTCTACATTTGGCATTTTTCAGTGTGGCGTAACATTGTACTGCTCTGCCATAAAAATATTTAATTTTCGAATTTAGTTCTGACTAAATAACACTAAATAATTTGCACTGAATTTATCACCAAGTGCAGAGAAATACAGAAAAATGACTGATTGTTATATGTTTTAAGTTTCAGAGGCTGAATCAGATGTGTGGATCGGTTTAAATAACAGGACCTCATATACCTTTCAATGGTCTAATGGTTCACCTGTAACTTTTACTAATTGGTATAAATATGAACCCAATATCAGTGATGATCCTGGAAAGCTTTGTGTTAAAGCTAAGAAAGCTGTAAGTTTTTTATTTTAATTTGAAATTGTAAGTTTGAAGACCTAATATCTGGGGAAATGTAGTTCACTTAGGTATGTCGGACTTATGTAGATGTTTCAAAAAGAGTTGTATTATTAAGAGGATTCCCTGAAATAACAGGTGATAACAGACTTAAGTACTCAGTAACTCTGTTGTGTTGCTGGGCATTATTGTTTATGTTCTGATAGTAATGTCCCGTACAGCATACTGTATACCGTGTACTGTGACCTGAATATTGTGATTTTTTGTATATTTAAATTATTTGTATTAAGACGGTAGCAAAAGTATCTATCTAAGAGAGATGTTTAAACTAAGCTTTGCACGGACATTGTCAAAGTCTGTCATGCCACTTACAAAATGCAAACATTTATGCATTTTTTACATTGTTACAAACATTTTAATTTTTTAATATAAAGGTAGGAAACTGGCAATTGGCATCTTGTGCTGAAAAACTACCTTCAGTCTGTAAAAAAACAGGAAATGTAATACAACAGAAGCCTGGCATTTTGGATGAAGACTGCCCTGAGGTGAGAAAAATAGAAGCTGCAGTATGTATCATCTAATTTTCCTCCATATCACGTGAGATCAGAGGGAGTTACTTTTGTGTTTCAGTAAATGCCTGATGTCAGTTTGCATCCTCTGGAATAATCACATAACCTTAAAATAATTTAAATTAAGTGGTTTTGCCATTAATTTAAATTATTTTGAAAAATTAATGTATTCATTAGTCATAGCTTTTGGGTTGGGTTGACAAAAACTGTTTTTCATTACGATCAGAAAAAATATGCACAATCTGCATTATAGAGGCTATGATAGATGTATTGAAAGGGTACTTTGCAAATGTATGTAACTATGTCTGTTGTGGATAATAAGTTCTCTGATTGCTGTCAGTTGGTGACGTATTGTCTCACATTCATGTGCTGTTATTTACCAGGAAATGTTCCCTTTGACTCATCAGCCCCATTACATATTTCCATAAAATGGGAATGCTGCCACCAGACGTTAAGTAACATGTACAGTGCAAACAGTGAATATGTTTGCGGACTTAAACTGAGTAGACAATCACAAAATTTACAATAGCAGTACTTTTGTAGTTTTATTTATGCAATAGAAAACGTGGTTGAAAAAAGCTGTTTTACTTCACATGAATATATTCATGTTAGCCTGCTCCATATTTATTATTTGTGTGCTAGAAAATGTTTATGAGCATACAGTATATTGTTATTGGTATCTGTTGTTAGACTTTTTAATTATAATACACATTAAAGCCGTCATGACAGTTTTAGAATACACAGAAAGCATTCATTTTAGAATTGTTAAATTGTAGGGGTAATTTGAACAAAACATCATTCTTTCAAATACAAAAAAAAAACATTCCTATGTTTACTTATTCAAGAAAATAAATTTTAGAAAAAAAACTTGGAAAAACATTTTTCTTCATTTGTGACCATGGAGTCTTGTTAGTATTTTCAAACGGTCAACACATCAAAAGCTGCAAATGTAAGCCACTTGTAAAAACACACAGCATATTAGCAGAGTTTTACTCTCACATGGTCCTAGTGAGAGTGTCACGGCTAATTTAAAACTTCATCCTGGACTTTGTTTGTTGTTTTCTCCTGACTTTTGAACATTTATGAAATCTTCCTGTTGAATGAAGATATTGGAATGAAATATTCAGTGCTTTACACTATAAAGGATTAAACAGGACATTGGTGGCATTGTGTTTAAAATGAAACAGATCTGGGCAGCAATGTCAGTGTAATCACTAGTTTTTCAAACACTTCTAATCTGGTGACCTTAGGCCAGAGCTAGATCAGGTCATGGACAGATTGAGTTTTTAGTGTCACCCTCTTTAGCAGTAGTTCTGCCAAAAACTAGTGCAAAGGGCACGTACACAATCTGTACATTCAGTACAGTTTCAGTGGATAGAATTTGATAAATGACATCACTGAACAACCACCTTTCTCTTTAATGTATGTCTGTAGGGCAGGTATGAAACATTTGAGCACTACAATAATGAAAAAGTCTTTGAAGCTCCATGTACTAAACCTTTTTTGTAAAAATGCTGATTATTTCCTTGCTCATTGTCAGCCACACATGTGTAACATTATACCAAACACTAAAAAAAAGATAACACATTTACCTGCTTTTGTTTTGTCCTTAAGCCAAACGAGTTACTGAAAAGCAGTAGAATGAGCTCATTCAACTGAATTATTTTGCTTCTTCCTTTTTTTGTCATAGGGTTGGAAGCGAAGAGGTAGTTTTTGCTACAACATTACAAGGCATTTACAGACTTATGAAGATGCTTCCCAGGGTTATTACTGTAATGCTCCACTTGTGATTGTGGAAAACAGGTAACAAAACTACTCACCAATAACTAGAAAAACTATTGCAGCCAGCTTCTGAATTGGTCCCATCACCAAGTGCTTTTTTGAAGTGTTCCACAATGCCATAACTAATCAGTACATTTGGGAACAGGGCTTCCTGAGCCATTTCAATTTTGTACTGGAAAAAATGCTTGCATGTGGTTTTTTTCACTTGTTGCCTATAAGTCTTAATGGAAGAAAGTACAATCATTTTACAGTAGTAACTAAGCTATTTTAATTGCAGGTATGAGCAAGCATTCATAAAGAGCTTGTTATACAATGTGAGTAAAGATGAGGACCATTACTTCTGGATAGCTCTTCAGGACAGGAACCGGACTGGAGAATACAGCTGGCTTTCCCAACATGGATTTTCCCAGCCTCTCCTCTTTACAAATTGGAACAAATACCAACCAGGTGTGCAAACTTAATCTCTTTTCCAGTGATTAATGATGCTGCATGCTACCGCAATACTACACGGTCTTTGTAATTCAAAGACAAAAACACAATTGTTCCTTATATTACTATAGCTTTAAAAATGTAAGAGCACTAAATTCATGAGGAAAGGGTGCATTTATATTAGACAGTTTAAACAGAATATTGGATTTTTGTCCTTGCCTTTCATACAGTATGAACAGTACATACTATAGATTTGTATCTTCCTGTATGTATGAGGTCCTGACTCCTGGATGACTCCTGTTGTATAGATTTGTAGTCTTGGACCACTGTCAGATGTGGTTGTTACATAGATATGAATATCCTCATGTGCTCTGTTTGTCTTGCATTGTAGTCCTTGGTTTGTTAACCCAGTGTAGTCTCACATAGAAGTATTAGGGAAATAAAAAACATTCTACTAAAAAAAAGACTATTAGAGTCAAATACTGGATCATCACAGTCTCCGGTCTTATGAAGGTAGATAGACTTTAAGGCTGCAACTGCACTGAGCAAACCAAACCTGATTGGCAGAATTCAGTGCTACTGTATCTATGAGGAATGTGCAAAAATATCTCCTGAAAAATACCATAGCTCATTTCAAAATGCAAACAATGTAAGGGTTCCCAAATGTTTTGTCAATCTATGAATTACTGTGCCCATGACAGCATTAATTACATTGTATGCAACATTTTCTTTTTTATATCAAAACAGTACAATTTTACTGCCCATATGTTTGTGTCTAGTACTTTTATTTGCAATATGTTATTGTAAATGTATGCAAATATACAGTTATGTGGGTGTTGATGTGTTTAGTTCACTTATATTGAAACATTAAAGGGACATACTGGGCTCTTTACCATCATATTTTTATTCTTTACAACATTATAAAGTTAGTTTGTTTAGACATCATGTAGACATCTGGTCTGTTCAAGGTGGTAGCTTTAAAACAGCATTTTTTCCTTACTTGGTTATTAATAAATATAGTAACATGATTCTTCAGTCAACATTTTCTTGAAACATGTAAGAGGTTGCTAGTGTTTTACTGATGCAATAGATTGAAAATAGCTACAGTATAGTACATCGGAGGTGCAGCCAATATTAAAAGGAAAGATTAGATAAGCCGTTCTCTGCTAAGCTCCTTCTTGGCCTTCCGTTTCCGTCTATGCATTGCAGAGATTTGGGAATAGAGTCAAAAATAGCTGAAATTCCGACCCTTGGCGTGGGTGTTGATGTTTGCTGTTTTCTGAGCTGATGCGTGTTAGTGCTGGTGTTCGTGTTGAGGCACTGTGGAAGGTGCCTGGTATGAGGTGTACCTTCGTTTATGCCCTCCTAAATTTCTCTCTCTGACAGCTTAATACCGCTGCTTTTGAGCATGAGATGCTGCAAAACATACTTTCAAGTGTTTTTTTTATTTCAAGTGATTTGAATGATATACAGCTAGTAGGAAGTAAAAAAACAATGACAATGTTGGATTTAATCCTCCGCATCCAATTAAAAAGATTTAAGGCTTTTGTTTTTTAACAACAGAATTTCAGTTTCCCAAGCAAATGGTTAAAAAGTAGAGAGAGCAGATAGTGGTGATTAGTTAACTTTTTACATTATGCGTAACTTCATTTTTTATGTACCGTATGCCTATCGCCAATGTAAGGGAGTTTCAAACTGTAACATTCTGTTTTTTCAGGCTCTGTATTTTAGCATTTGAGTTTATTTATCTGTGGAAGGTCCATTAAAGGGTTGCTTGAATTTGAACAACTCTGCACTTCAGGACTCTGTCGTCTCATTTTACATTTTTGTCCGACACAGACTGGCTGTGAAAACAAAAACATGATTTGTGTTTTGATAAGTATCTACCATTTTTTAGTAATATCCGAAAACGTTTAATTTGTTTTTTTTGATCAGTCATTTAATATGTTTATTTAATGGAGCAGTACTTTAACAGAGCTGTTCATAATTCTTGCTTTTAGTATATTGGGTTAGTTCTTTATCATGCCTGTAACTGAAGAGCCCAGACTCTCAGCTTAAGGCTTATTTGTTTTATTGGGGCACCCTGCAAGTGAAAGAATTGGAATTCAGGATGCAAAATATGGCAACCCCACAAATGTCTCAGTGTTTCAGTCATTTCGTAACAATTAAATGAAACCCCTCTGTGTCAAATCTTTTTTTTATTTTAGTGTACAAATTAAAGTAGATTTTTTTCATTTTGTGTGTGTCCCATTGCAGTCAGTTCTGGTGGCTGTGTAGCAATGTCTGCAGGAACGTCTTTGGGTCGCTGGGAGGTAAAAGACTGTGAAACATTTAAGGCAATGTCAATATGTAAGAAGCCTATAAGTACTTATAAAGTCACCCAGTCCTCCACTATTAACATCGACCAACGTGCCCCATGTCCACCTGGATGGACATCGAAACCTGAGCTTCTTCACTGTTACAAGGTAAAGTGCTCTCAATTATTGTTGATTTTGTGTATTTTTTAAGTTCATTAAAGTAAAATGTATTACAGTACACCCTTGGTTTAACCGACAAATTGGGAGGAAGGGGTTTCCATAATTGCTGGAACTGTATGAAATCACAAATGTGATTTTTTTTTCAGCCAAAAACACATTTTTATGTGAAAAAATATATATACTGTATCTATGCTTTCTTGATCTTTTACTTATTATTGTAACAATTGCAATGAAAATTGTTCAGGTGTCTTCTTATCATAAATATACAAGCTCTTTATTTAACGTGTTGTAAATATACTGTATACAATTCATTTTTACATTGTTTTATTATTATTATTGTTAGCATTATAGTACCTTTTATACAATTAATGTTTTTAAAAAATTTGCAGAATATCACAAAACAACACCCATCGCAAGCGATTAATTATTGTGGAGCAATTCTGGGATTCCTGATTTTACAAAGAAAATTCCTCTTTAGTGGATTTTGCCGTTAGATTTAATGTCAGTTGAAATGAGTTTGCTGGTTTTCCTGCTTAAGGTGGTAAGAAGCTCAAGTAGGAAGCCGTTCTCACTAATTTATTTTTGATTCTTTAATCAAATCATTAAATGTATACTACAGACAATGCTTATATTTTCAGCTGAAAGAAAAATTAACCTGTATATTGCATACCTATTTAAGTGTACAATAACCAGTCAAAGAATAGTCACCATGTCCTGAACAAAGAGCATTGATCATTACTGTGCTGATATAATCCTTAGTATACCACATTGTGTAGATGTCCAAAATGTATACCTTACTTTACAGGTTTACCACAGTGAGAAGATTTTAATGAAACGAACATGGGAGGAAGCAGATGCATTTTGTCAGGATCTAGGAGCTAATCTTGCAAGCTTCAACCATTATGAAGAGGAAATCTTTTTGAATGAGATATTACAGAACATGTTTGACGGGTAAAAAAGAGACAAATGTTAATTTTCCTTCATGCTGCTGAAGGTGTCGTTTCAATGTTAATTTCTCGATTAAGATCAGCTGGTATTTTTGAAAATACCATTTTGATTGTTGAAGGATTTTAAATCTTTAAACTCTCAAACAACGTTTTGAATACTGAAATTGTAAATCTAATCCAGCATTAGTGAGGTACTAGTAAAGAGTATTTGAGAAAAGAGAAATATTAAGCATGTTTCAAGATTATTGTTTTTACGTTTTGTTAATATACAACAGTGACTCTTAAATTTAATATGAAATATGTTCTATCCCTAAATTAACAGTTGCATTAGAAAAAAGGCTTGTTTCACAAAATTCTGTATAAAGGATTATCTGTATGTATGTTAAGTCTCATTAATGGATAGCATGAACAACCTGGTAAGGTTGGGTGCAACGTTAATAGAAGTGATATTGAATGACTATACTATTTAAACCTGATTTCTTGTGTCTTTTTACTCAAGAAATGATGAAGATCGATGGTTCTGGGTTGGATTTAATAAAAGAAACCCCCATTCTGACGGTGCCTGGGAATGGTCTGATGGCACACCAGTAAGTGCAACTCGTGAAATCGCGAGAAGTGCATTGGATGACAAGATGTTGTAGTATTGGATTATACCACATAATGTGCCAGTCATACTTCACAACAATTGATATATTATTATATTGAATTTAATTGTCATTTTTTTACATCATTTTTCTTTTTTCCTCATTCTTCCTTAGGTGGTTTCTTCATTTATAGATGACAAAAACAATGAAGATGATAAACAGAATTGTGCCGTTTATAGAACTAATACGGTGATGCCTCAAAGATGTGATGCAAAACATGAGTGGATATGTAAAATGCCTAAAGGTAAAGTATGTAGCAAAACTCTGAGCTGGAGTAGATTGGAAGTACTGCACGTTAAGTATCCCTGCACTGAAGCAAAGAGATCACAACAGCACCATGGTTCAAGTGAATTATCAAGTTAGTAAATGGTCACATTATATAAAACGAACCAGCATCTTTAAGTACATTGTGATGTTTTTGTCTAATTTTTCTTTCTTCTGGGTCACAAACTATTTTTATGAATGCATTTTAAATTGAATAGTAATGTGTTATCTTTTTTTCAAATCTAGAAATCTGGCATTTCTTATGAGTTAAAATTAAAAACAACATACTCGTATGTTATTAGCATACACATCTTCCTGTTGAGATTCTGCTATTCTGGGAGTTTTTTCTGATTAAAAGCAATCTGTTATTAATTCTGTATGTTTGTTTCAGGTGTAGAATTGAAGAGACCTTACTGGTACACTGAACGTGAGTGTTTTTTCTGCTAATCTTTTAGATCATTTGTGTAAGGATTTGAACATTTATAAGTTTCATTAACCTGTAATTATTTTTTTGATATTTAGAGAATGAACCATGGGTTTTCTATAAGGGATCGGAGTACTACTTTGATACTCAGTCTTTTCCTTGGGAAACGGTGTCCTTTGCTTGCACAATGATGGGAGCTGAACTAGTGTCAATTCAATCTTCAGAAGAAATTAACTTCATTAAAACCAGAATTGAAAAGGCAAGTTGGTGAATAAGAGAAAATAACTTAGCAGTGTGTTAGACTATTTAATTGCAGAGGCTTTTTTATTTTCCAGATTGAATGTAAAATGCATTTTTATTTTAAAAGGAGACGATGTTTTTGTTTCAATAGTACGTTTTTTGTAGGTTATGAGTGGGAATAGTATGCAATTCACATAAAAAATTCACATTAAGAGTGTCAATAGAATAGCCACATACATTGTATTTTCATAAAGTGTAATGCCTTTTTGGTTGAAGAAGCATTTGGGTGTTTGTTTATTATTTGTGAAAATCGTATAATGTGTACAAGTATCTGTAGAGGTTAAATTGGAATAATGATTGACAGTATTTACTGTATTTAGAATATTACAGTTTTTTGTAATCTTTTTCTTCACAGTTGTCACAAAATGATACAAAGTGGTGGATTGGCTTGTTTCCAGATTTGATCCAATCAGAATTTAGGTAAGGATATATGCTGTTCTTACGATAATGTAAGGTTGTGTGTTATTTGGCTATATTAATTGCAGGGATTAATTTAATCCTAGATGGAGGGATGGATCACCCTTATATTATGAGAATTGGGAAGACAGGAATTCAAGACGATCACCTCTAAAGAATGACCAATGTGTGTACATGGCATCACACTCAGGTGAATAGAGAATCATTTGATTATAAATTTGTTGTGTTTTGTTTTGTTAATTGGTCCTGGTGTGAGTGTGTGTCTGTCTGCGTCTGCGTGTGCCCTGCGAGGTACTGGCATCCCATTCAGGGTGCCATGCAACACTGAATAGGATAAAGCGGTTAGAAAACGGTTGGATGAATGTCATTAATAAAATGAAAATTGATTATTTCTATTGATGACTGAGATTTTTTATAAAGAATGAACAATGTAGTACAGACGTCCCTGAGAAACATCATTGGATTTGATTGAAGTTTACATATTCTAAATTAATCTTAATGTGTTAGCATATTCTTTGTTATATTATTTGGACACTACAGTACATACTACTATATTTTGATTTGTGAAAAGGTGCTATGCTGTTGACTCTCAGGATACTCTGAGGTATCATGACTCTCCATTGGACAAATTTCATGAGTTACTCAAATTAAATCAAAACCTGATTCTGCTTACAGAGGTAGAGGTTTCAGGAATGACCCTTTTTCTTGGCTAATGACTGTTCATTCTGCCTTCAGTTTGGTATCGTGTTCTTTATTGTCTAGAAGAATAAAAGCATACAAGTGAACTGTCAGTGAAAAGAAACATGAAACATGAAAATAATGTATTTTACATATGATCTGTATTTCTAATAAATTACAGGGCGGTGGTCAGAGGGAAAGTGCAGTGACCACCACAGTTACATCTGTAAGCGCAGAACTGTATCAGTTGTAGAAATTCCCAGAGAACCCCATCACATAGGAGCCTGTCCAGAAAAATGGCTTTACTTTGGCCACAATGTAAGGTTTTCGGTTCTTTATAATTATTTTCCTTTATTTGATCTGCTGTCAGAGAATATGGGTTAGATCAGCATTGTGGCACAGTGGTTAACATTTCTGCCTGGCCTCGCTGGGGTCCTGGGTTCAAATCCAGACGTGTGTGCTATCTGTGTGGAGTTTATATGTTCTCCCCCAGTTTTCTCCTTGAGCTCAGGTTTCCTCCCACAGTCCTGGTGTGAACTGAAATCCCCTCCAGGATGTACCCCTCCTCATGCCCCTTGCTTGCTGAGATGGGCTCCAGCTCCCCCGCCACACTGAATTGGAAAATGGATGGATGGATAAATCAATATGGATTTTGATATTGTATAAAATTTTTCTAATTTGAATGCATTTGTCCACTTTAATGCACAGTTAGAAATGTTTGCTTCCAGGTATAAAGAGATTAGAATGTACATAATCATATAAAGTAATTATTTTTTATTCTAGTGGTACTGTTTAACTCTAGAAGAACACTCAAACAATGCTATGTAATGTTTCTGTAGTAGGAGTAGTTTTCAAATAATTAAGACAAACAGCTCATTATTTTACACCATGATTGATTATGGTTGATTGCATTTATGTTTCATAAAATATTTTTTTGCACCTCTAGCAGAACAATCACTGAATTATATTTCTGTTTTGGTCTCAGTGTATTTTGATTAATTTACCAAGCCAGTCTGGTGAAGGAAAGAACTGGAGTGATGCTCAGGCTGCCTGTAAATCTCTTGAAGGATCTCTCATTTCAATTGACAATGAAATAGAGCAAGGTACAGTATACTGCCTGAATTTATTCAAAATTACTTTTAAATGGACTCTTATTGTGATAACTGACCCTGTATAAGTGCAATTGATACCAGTTACATGCAAAGATATGCTCAAATAATCTAAGGCGTAGGTTATTATTAAAGTGAATAGAATAACTAGGGCTGTCAATTAATTTTATTTGACTAGCAGGTGTTTATGGAATTTTTATATTTTGAATGCTGTTCCTGTCTAAATGCTGGTGAAGCCTATGAGAGAAACCTGTTTTCCATTTAAGAAGTTAGTCTGCTATTTAAAATGATGCATATTCAGTAAAATGTTGATTTTTTTAATGTAATATTTTTGGGTGCAGAGCTCTCTTTATATCATTAGCTCTTGAGCATCAGCAGGCTTAAGCTGGAGGTCAAACCACTGATCACAAACCATTGGTCTGGCAAGCCAGAATCCGGCCTCAGTGGGACAATACCTGTCCTTCTTTCATCAGGAGCACAGTCCTGCACACCATGCAGGCACCCCCTTATTGGCTTCCAAGACCAATATAATGCAATGGGCTCAATAGTTACATCACCAGCAATAAAAAGAAAATAGCTCTCTCACTGAAGGGCCCACATGCTTCTGTCCTCATTGGAACTATTCCAGTTGTTGTATTTTTGAGATATGAACAGCAATGTCTTTTATAGTCTTGGGTAAGACATGCTGTTTATTATTGAAGTCCATTGTGATACTACACTGTAGGTGTATTTCATTCCAGCAAAGTCAGAATTATACTGGAATGACCAAAATAGATCATGACCAAAATAGGTGGTATGTCAACTTTCCAATGTGGATGCATTTTCTTGTGCAAGTGGTTTGGTATTACTTACAAAGTTTTTAAACATATGCATATTTTCCTTTTGTCTTTCACAGCTTATGTAACAATGCTGCTTATTGGAGGCACAACAAGTGTCTGGATTGGTCTGCAGGATGATGGCACAAATAAATGGGTTAATGGAAAACCTGTAACTTACACTAACTGGTCACCCATTGAACCAGAGAGCTTTGATCCTGTACGTATAAATACATTTTATTAAAATGTTGTTATAGATTATTGGAAAAATAAAATGTAAAACTGACTTATTTGTCATAGATACACTTTTCCTTGAGAGCTGATCTACAGTGCGCCTGTATTTTTTTATTACATATGCACAAATAACAGTATATTCACCTGATATATCACCTGATATTGAAAGGAGATTTGATTTTCTTTCCAGATGAACTCATAATAATTGGTTCTAACTTATGCCTTTGTGTGGCCTACCTTCTTGTTACAAATTTTGTTAAACTGTTTCTGCCCTTAGTCCTTGGTTGTAAAAATAACTTACACCAGGAAGATTTCCTACAGCTTCTACATCCAGAATTGTATGTGTGTTCTCATGAATTTTGTTTATTAAGAGTTTACTTCTTTATTTATGAATAATCATCTGTTAATAGGTGATGGATTTATGATAGACCTGCACAGGAAATTGGGAGGGACAACTGAAAGAGGGCTTTTGTTGCTTACAAATTGCTAAAATGGATACCAACTGCAAAACACAGCTTTAACAAATGCTGCAAATAGAAATCAGCCAGCAATGAAGAACATGGCTGGAAAAAAAACAAGACACAGAGGTGCTCCAGGATCAGAGTTCATATTTCACAGACCTCTCATATGAACTGGAAAAAGACGTAAAATCATTAGACAAATTCAAATTTTACTGTCTTTCAAATGCAGCTTTTTGTACTTATTACAGAATGAAGATGATTTAAAAGGTAGTGATACTCCACTTTGCACATTGATGTCCAACAATTACAACTATCATCTGTCTGGAAAATGGTACAACCAGCCATGTCTTGAACATGAGTATGGATTTGTATGTCAGAAGCCGCAGGGTAAGGTTATCTTTCTCTTTTAAAATGACTTGGATGTCTGTGAAATATTTACAGTCATCATTTATATTCTCATTAATTGCAACAATTCCTCATTGATTTATTTTGATCTTTAAATATACTGCCACCCCAATCTACAGGATTTGTGGATTTGTGTTTTGGGCTCATTTTTTAACGTTATGGGTGGTGTGGTTGTGTGGAATTTAATCCTGTCATAGACCGTGATAATTTCCTCCCACGTCCTAAAGATGTGCTGTCTGCGATGGACTGTGATTGTCCTACATTGTGCCCCATGTTTCTGGGTTAGAATCTGTGTTACTGTTGATACTTATCAGTGACATTCTGACAATGGATGATAGGATGCTTAAGTTTAAACATAACATACATGTGCCCAACCAGCAAAGGTGCTTGCTCAGTGCACAGGTTGAGCACTAAGAATCCAGTTTCAACCTGAGATGAATGACCATAGGAGGCAAGAAGAGCATATTCTATGTACCTACTGTACTTCTCCCCTTAATGGGTGTGGGAGTCATTACTGGAGAGCTGAGTCTTGAGAACAATTGGCAATTCTAAATTGGGTGGGTATATAATTAAAAATAATTGTGTTAAAAAATGCTTGTGTCTGAAAATTGCTAGCCCTGGCATTTCTTCTTCTTCTACCCTTGCAGTTCACCATTTTGATTGATGGGAATTACCTGTTTCCTTAGTTCCTTTTTCTTCTTCTTCTTCTTTTTGAACAGACCCATCTAAACCTCCATCACAGTCATATTTTCATCCCCTTCCTGAAACAATTGAATACAAGAACCGCAGCTACAGGGTTATTCATGGCAACATGACCTGGTATGAAGCCCTGAATAAATGCTTAGAAAAAGAATCTGAGCTAGTGAGCATTACTGATGAGTTTCACCAGGCTTTCCTTACAGTCATTGTGAATAAATTGGCACACCCACACTGGATTGGACTATATAGTCAAGACGTATGTATTTCTGTACATTTAAACTGTTTAGCAGTGTGGTTTTGCAAAAAGCTGCATGTGAAGACTGTGCTTCAGCATGAAATCTGTTTGTATGTCCCAAGGCAGATCATAATGAAACCTACGAAACTGTTGTTAAATGTTGAAGGTGATGTGGAGATGAATGAACTTGCTCCCTGATATTGAAGTGAAATACATGTGCTGTATGTCATTCTTAAGACTAATGTGTAAGGTTTGATGCTTTGAGTGTCTTTATGTCAAAGTCATTGTCTATCATCTTTAGCTGCCTTACTTGTTACGCCATGTTATCATTTTTCTAGTGTGGTTAATTACATTTTTATCTTTAAATCAAGAAATAACACTGAAAGAACTATCTGTAAATTGAATAGCCAAATATATTATTTAGCCACCCAAATTTTAGTAAAACATTAGTAAATAACATCTATCCTGAATTATTTACTGTATATTACAGTATATTACTGAATATATTTCAGTATATTTTGGTATCACTTTACTTGATTGTGGCTAAAAAACAGTTAACGTGATATACCAATATGCATAAAAACCATCTAGCAAACTAAAATCTTGGGTGACAATGCTAGATCCACTGTTAATGACCTGTGTTGGCAGAAAGTCCTTGTCAGTTTCAAGTCCTTGGTGGTGTCTTCCATCACTTTCACCTGACTTCTCTCTGCCTGGAGTTCGTCTCTTAGCTTTTACCTGAAATTAGGTCTCATTATGAAGAGTTACAAATAATTGCATGTCTGTAAAGTCATTTGCACAAAAGGTTGTAAAGAATTATATATGTGTTCTGTCTTGTTTATGAAAGAGTCATGACAGTTTCTGAGCCCCATTCAAGTAAAGCAATACTATTATTTCTACATATTACTGAAAGAAATGTAGATTAGTAATTATATATTAATGAGCAAATGTTACAAATGTCTGCTTTATGTATTGTAAAGAATTAATGTGGCTGCATTGCACCTACTGACTATTGAATTGCTTTGCTTGGCCAATTTTCCAAAAATGAAAATCTAATAGACACACAAGTGAAGATCAGTCATTTATGTGTCGTGCTTAGCATTTCCTCCAGATGGTTTTGTTCCAACATTAATCATCAAGCTGAGGCCTTTTTTTAGTGATTTATTCACATGAGCCATTACATTTTATGTACTCTAAAACATCCTAACAGTCTTAACTGATAAATATGTTCAGATTATTTTTTTATTATTCTTCACATGGAATATGTGGTCTAGGTTTTCTAAAATTAATTTGACCAAAACCTTAGCACAATAAAATGTTCTTTTTCCATTTAGGAAATGTCATTTATCTCTTTGATTTTATACATAAGGCCTTAAGAGGTTTAATAAGGATACTGTATGTTTACTAACTTGAATGGTGTAATCATGACTTTTTAATTGCAGACTTACTGTTTTATATTGTTTATTTTTTACAGCAAAATGGAATTAGTTATCAGTGGTCAGATGGCAGCGCTTCTTTTTTTACTCACTGGGACGATGATGATAATGACGAACATTTACTTGGTGACTGTGTGTATATGGACATTAATGGCAAGTGGAAAAGGGCTGACTGTGAAACTCCTCTTCGGGGTGCTGTGTGCCATGAGCTCCTGAGTAAGTTAAAACATTCCTGAGTGTCATTCCTGGTGTCAAAACATTAATGTTTTAAAATAAAGCTTTGGATTTCAAATGGAAAGACCATTAAATTCAGCATCAGGGTTTCATAAAATGGAGGACCTCATCCAAGTGATCACAAAAGACCTTCAACTGCCAGGAGTAAAGCTCATCTGGTTATTTTTGGATGGTTTGTGAGATTAATTTATATATCAACAAATGGGTTAAACACATTGAAGGTGAATGAAAGGATAAACTTGGTACAAGGCTGTGACACGTTGACATGTTACTGCTGGAAGATAAATAAAAGAATTATGTATTTTGAAATGTCTTATCACAAACAAAAACAAGAGGCAGCTTTGTATTCTAACTTGGCTAATTATTGTTAATGTTGAGCATGCAGTAAACTATAGGCTTATTTTGTGTTATGTGTAGTAATGGAGTATCATGTATTATAAGAGCTAAGAACCTGTTGGAACACATTGTGTATACAGCCAAAAGCTTACAAAGTAAACATTTTCTTGATAAATATTTTGAAAGAAACCCCTTTCAAGTGTAAATATATTCAAGTGATAATATATGAGTCAATTGCCTTTAAAACATGAGTCTGTAAGTGTGGTGTAGCCTTATTAGCAAAACCAAAAAATCCAAAAATTCAACAAAGCTTATACCATTTTTTTTCACAGAAAGTGAACCCATTTCTTTTAAAACGGAGTGCCCAAAGACGTGGGTGAAGTTTCAAAGCAGCTGCTACAGTTTTGAACCGGTTATGATGAAACTGAGCTTAGAAGATGGCCAAACACATTGCAGACAAAAAGGTAAAGATCAAACTGGTGATTTCATAATTAAGCTAAAGCAGCTTACAGCAAAGCAGTTTCCTTCTTTGTTTTTAAATCTTCCTGGACCTTGAAGCTGTCAATTCCAGAATTTTCTATTACCAACAGTTTTATGTTTCAAGAGCTCCCCCCAATGGATGTTTTTGCAGAAGGTAAAGGATTGCTTTTCAAAAGCTGTAGTTTTCTGAATTATAGTATGTATACTACATTTAGTCCTCTACCTTATCTATTTGTCATTGCAGGAATATTTATGCAAATAGTTTAATATATTGTTATATATAGTATTTTCATCATTTAGTTAGAATGTGTTTTTATTTATAGCTTCTTGTTCTCACAACAGTTAAATAAGATAAGGGTAAGAACTGTTAAGAGACTGTAGATTAGTTTAGAGAATGTTGTGGACTACTGGTTATGTCTAAAAAGGCTCATAATTTGAGAACATAATTTCAGAGCTAATGTTCATGGTCAAATTACATTAAAACTGAATGCAAGGTCAATTAGTGTTAGACCTAATATTCAGAAAGCTTGAGGCAGACATATTCATTATTTTCAGTGACCAGACTAACTTGAATACTATCAAAATCATAACAATAAAATGTTATAAGTAAAGATCAAAGATTACATCACAGATTACTTAAATCAATTTAAATAATCTAAGTAATTCTTTCTTCATGTGACACTACTTACTGTAAGTACATCATTTGAGATGAGACATGTGTCGGTACAGATACAGTACTGAAAAATATTTCAGTATTTCGATTCTTATACCTTTTTTAACTAGAGTTAGAATGTGGCTCAAGATTCTAGGAGTTAACAGAATTGTAGCTGAAATCTTTTGGATCCTCATTATGCATATTCCTTCTATCTGTGAACTAATGTAACGGGCAAGACTGAAAAACCCCTACCATTTGAGAGATACAATACAGATACAGCATTTGTGTATTTAACATTATTAGGTTTTGGGTTTAAATAATCATGTGCTTCCTCATACAGAATGTCTCAGAAATTTACCTTGTGTCTTTTTCCCTATAAATTTAAGGTGAATTTCAATTCTATTGTCTTACAGATAGCATCATGTATCATAGATATCTGTAGCTTTATGTAGTCACAAGATGAAAGGGAAAGGAGATTATTTTCAACCCACACCTCAAGAAGTTCATGAACTTGTATGTCCTCCCCTGCTATTCTTTGAAGAGTGGCTGGAAAGAGTGATGTCAGCCACTGTTACAAAGACATAAAGCATTGTCTCTTGTTTTTAGGTCAGGTTATGACTGCAGAATACTTTACAGTATATGGAAATGGAAAAGTGTCTCAAAAACATATACCAGAGGCTCCAGCATGCTGTTCTGTTTAATGATGAATTCGTATGCATCTTGTGATCTGTAAATTGAATTATATTTTTATTGCAGCCCAGGAGCTGTTTACTTCCTTGCGCAGTATGTCAGAGGCAGTACAATTCCTGTCAAACTCTGAGGCTTTAAAAAGCCACTCACTGAAACCTGAGATTGCAATGAACATTATGTGTATTGCTAGCAATATTCTCTTTCATATATTGAAATAAAAAAAAAACATTTAAACCCATTGATTGTAATTTAGCACTAGCATTGTCATGTAAACCACCAAATGTAATTTCTATAGATTTAGTGTAGCAGATGGACATGATTAAGAATGTGTTGCAAACATATTTTTCTACAGACTATTGGCAGATATTAGCTATCATTTTATTTTTATGTTTTGTTGAGTGACAGCTTTACTCTAAAGCCTGAAATACAAGTCTTTTGTTACATTCCTTCTAATGATGCTTATGTAAAGTCTATAGATCAGTTACTGAATATTTATTTTTCAGCAAATGGTTCTGACATACTGACCATTAAAAACGAAGAGGAGAACAGATTTGTTCTTGAGGAATTAAAGACATTTGAATTACCACATCAGACAGTTTGGCTTGGAATTACATATGACACTGACAGTAAGTATTGATTTACAGGTAATGGCGACTACCCTCCACCAACACCAATGTGCAGCATCCACCTGGATGATGCGATGGCAGCCATAGTGCGCCAGAATGCTCACAACACATCAGCTATCAGTGGGGAGGAGAACAGAGTAATGAAGCCAATTCATAAATATTCATAGATAATCATAGGTAAATATTATTTGCTATTTACCAAGTTCAGCTGGTTCCATATCAGATTTATAGCAGTCTAGACATAAACGTTGTAAGCAAGAAGAAATACCTGTGTATACCTACTCCTGACTGTGTAGGAGTGAGCATTGTCATTTTGGGAAATAAGCATGTTTTTTCCACCTGGTTGTTCCTGTTCAGTATTTTCCTTTCTGGGGAAAGATTTGTTATAATGCCTGTAGCACCGCAAACCATAGTCTGAAACACATCTCCTCTGCTCTGTTCATAGCTGACCTGTTTCAAGTCCCTATTGCATTTGTAATAGTTTTGATCTGTTGAAACCTATTGTAAAGGTCCTGTTTTGCCATGGAAGCATGGGGTACCAGGATAACAATGATCACTAAACACTACAAGTCATCCTAACATTGTTTAATTAACAAGACATAGTTGATCTGTAGACATTAAAACAATGTACAGCCAACCGCTGTCACATTCTAACTTTCAGTGTTCTTAAATACCAGTAACTGCTGTCTCCAGAATTATTAGTCAAGGTGTATGCAGATGAATAGTTGTTGCTACATGGCTGAGAAGTGCACAAGACGTGTGCCACAATGTTTGATACAATTCGTTCAGAAACAACTTTAAGGAAATATTTTCTCCAGTCACCAAAGTGTTAAGTGTATTTTTAATCCAAATTGGTGACAAAAGAGATCTTATTACACATCATCCAATAGAAAGATGTCATTTTATTTTTACTGCCTCAGCCATGTAGAGAGTTTCATACAGTATTCCACCATTCCTACTTAAATACATAATTTGTCTTAATATATTAACTGAGAAATCTTCTGTCTCTGTTTTTATTTCATTAAGTTATTTTTCCTTATTTAATGTACCATAAAATAAAACAGACTCCGTGTTTCCATTTATAAACCTTTAATGATTTTCATGACCTAACAGTATGAAGCAACCAACAGCCAGTTGTCAGGTACTCACTAAGCCTGTGGACAACACTTTGTTGATCACAATGTACAGTAAGACCACACAGGACATTAACACTTGAATTTCCAAACTTTATCATTAACTCTTGATCTCTTTTTTTGTAGATGATGCCTTAGAATGGTTCAATGGCTCTCCAATCAAGTATTCAAACTGGCCCTTTGGAAAAGGCCCAGAAGCAGACATTCTTACGGTTGATAGCTGTGTTTCTGTGCGGCTCTCTGATGGCATCTGGCAGTTGTCCCACTGTAACGAGAAACTAGGATTTATTTGTAAAATACATGGAGGTATGCTTAAAGTTAAAAGCTTTTATTATTTGTTCCAGTTTCAACCCTCTTTCTCAAGAATATTTTAGATGCAGTTGTTCCTTGAGACACATGAAAATCTTGTACTGAAGTGTCATTTAAGTAGTGCAGGGAATTCAGTTAATGACAGGTTAATGGTCGAGGTTCTTGCAGAATTTCTGTTTTTGACTTATATTTCCGAAACTTGTCTTTTTTTTTACTAATGGGTTAGATTATAACATGACACAGTAGACTATTTTTAAACAATGTATAGAAAGAAAGTGTATTAATATAGAAATGTACTGTAAATCCCAACCTTACTTGAAAAAACATACAAATGGTGCTACATTTTCTTTAAAGAATGTAACAATATTGAGCAAATGTAGAAATAAGTAAGCAGATTACTTATTTTTTTGCTTTATTTGCAGATGTAAGCAATGAAATAGAAATTGAGCCACTAAAAGGTAAGTATTCATAGGCAACATTAGAGCTGAACTAAATTTAATTTACCATAGTAAATCTAGACATGAAAATGTATTATATATTTTGTTCCCATTAGCTGAGCTTTAAATGTTCTTTTTACATTACATTTCTTAAAGATTCATTTTGTTCCATAATGGTCTATGGCTTTTTATGCCTAGCTTAGAGGAAATTAAAATATCTATTTAATATTTAATAGACATCCTTTCTTAAAAGCATTGACGTAATTATGTAATGCGATCAAGCTGATTTTTCTCTCAATGGTTAAAGTGCAAACTTCACTTCACAAGAGAGAGCCTGAAACAGATCTCACTACTATCTACAAGTCCTCACCACAGTCTCAAAAGACTAGACGGGATAAATAACCTTGGCCACTTTTTTTCAACCGAAAAATGTCTATTGTTAAAATGATGTAATACAATAAATATTTAAGCCTTAATGATTTACAGTTTTAAGATTCCAGATTATTACTCTGAATAATCTATGATGCATAAACATACATTAGGAAACAGTGTTTAGTTATTGCTGTAGATAGTATATAGTGTGACTCGAATCACTTCTGTTTCAGGTGTGCATCAAGGAATGATTCCAGTTGCTGTCCTAGTGGCAATACTGATTTTTGTGGTGCTTGTAGGATCACTTTGGTGTGTATATAAAAGAAATGTGGTACGGTTCAGAAGGCTTTCTTCATTTGGAAATGCATACTACCATCAAGCAGGTTCAGAAGCTACAGATTCAGATGGAAGTATTCTTATTACAGACTTTGACTCAAACACTGGACAGTAGGATTTCCTTTAAAGACCTTCAAATTGAGGTGATAATCAGTTGCAGAAAACTGTGGCAGTGACAAAAAGGATGAATCTGCTTGAAACATTTGACATAGGATAAGTACCGATCCTAAAGCAAGATGAAAAACAAAAACTTGTTACTGTTAGAGTTTAGGCATAGATGTAACTAACAAATATTTAAGGTAAGAAAATAGCTGCACCTGTAAATTTAAGACTACTATTGTTATATTTCATCCAGTTGCCTAAGGCAGATGAATTCAATATGCAAGATTTCTTTTGGAGGAAAACAAAAGGCAGCATTTTCTTGCTTTTCTGTTTAATTTTCTTCTTTGTTTAAAGTCCAAATAATGTTCCTTACTTCAATAGTCTAAAGTAATGACTTACAAGCAATATAATGGCAGTATATTGAAGATGAATATATAGGAATGGGCTATGCTTCTTTTGGAACAAAAAATGGGAATACATGTATATATTTTTTAATGTTTTTATAAAATATAATAAGAATGAAGGCAGATACAATTAAATATTTGTTCTGGTCTAGGACACTAGGGTAGGTAACTATAAAAAGGAAAGAAATATTGCCAAATTATGTTTATTTGTGAAATTTGTTACGTGCCATAAAGTTGGAACAGCCGGTTCACAATATCAACCAATGTACAACATGGAAACTGCATTTGTGACTGGCGGGGAGCACTGCTTATCCCTTGTTACTTTCACAATCAACTTATGGAGCTATTAGTGCCAGTTTGATCTCTGGGCTGTTACATATTTTACTATGGTATTATCTACAGCAGTATTGTATTTCAAGCAAGCCTTAAAAGAACAGGGAAATTAATTTAATCATTACTGTTTTTGTAAGTGTGCATTAAATACAAAAGGATATTTTATTATCGTGAAGCCTGAAATCAAACATTATAAATAATAATCTTTTAGTAGGTACTTAATCTGCACTTTTTTGTGAGTTTATTTTATTTTTTCATTTGTGTATTTAAAATGGCATACAACAGAATATTTAAGTATATTAGAAAAAGTATGTTTGCCAATGTTTGGTCATTGTGTTGTGTTTTGTTGTAATATGGACAATAAGCCTTAGCTAAATCATAATGGTGTTGGTACAATAGAAATATATTGGTACAGAAAATGTATATACTCCACACCAACCATGAGCGGTTCGGTCATAAAATAAAAATGCCTCACTGTAAACTACATGAAGTCACACACTGCAGTGCTTCCCCCCATCAAACTGTTGAATAAAATTGTTAAAATGAGTGTACGTGTGTTTTTATTACCATATTTAGTACCACAAGGTTTTTATTTTTGATCAATAGAAGGCCTATTCTGTGGGTGTTGTCTTTTCACTAGCACTCCTAATACAGTATTTGTGATTATACTATTGTGAAAGCAGGGTTAGGGTGTTTCTTATATACATGTTTGGGAAAATTACTAATGGATTACGTATTTACAAAAATATCTATTGTTTTGTCCTGGACTCTGTAATGAACTTACAGTACAGTATATGTCTGTTGAATAATGATGAAGTTCATTTATTGTTTAAAAACTAATTGGTGAAACATAAGTGATATTTGCTCTGAAAAAGTGTCAGCGCCGGATGGCTGCTGTCAACAAGCAAACTTGACAAAAGCTGTCCAACCATTTTCTAACAGCTTCTGTTACTGTTATTGCTATTGTGTAACTGTCTATTGTCTTATCTTCTGTCCTATTTATATACTGCACCTGAGTGACTAATGAGAAACACTTTTCATTATACTATGCACCTGTGTAAGTTTAATGACAATAAAGTTGAATTGAATTGAATTGAATTGAATTCACCCAATTCTGGGTCACAGGGGTGCCGGAGCCTATCACTGCAAGTCAGCAATGCTAACCACTGTGCCGCCCACAGAAGAGCTTTTTATTTCAGAAATGAGTATATTTGTCATTTAGAAAAACAGCACTACAGGAGCAAACACACAAACTCCAGAAAGCAATCTTTCAGTAAGCTTAATGATGGCAAGGAGGCCAGCACCATAGCAAAACATTACCTTGGTTCACTTTTCACAGTGCAAGAATATGATTTTTTGCAGAAATTAATATGCAAAAGAGATGGTCTTAATAAGGTTTTCTACAAAGGAAGAATCTGAATTCATTGAGAATGGATTTCAGATTGTATGATGAGACAGAAAAGTTTCAAAACCATGGAAGATTACTGTCACCACAAAACATTCCTGTACATTGTGCTGTCACACTTTCTCTTTGGCCCTGCAACAGCTTGAAGCCCCATCCTCACCACCTCACAGGCGTCATTCAGTTAATGGATGGTTGGAGATGACAGATGTTCACATGGTAAAGTATAAAATATAACTTAATAATAATTCTAGGGCTCTAGGCTAAAAATAGACTTGAGAAATTTCTACTGGACTGTCCACAAAAAGGTTAGTGATACACCCTGATCTCACAAAATGGAGGACAAATCAGGCTAAATCAGTTTTATCAGGTGAAATCAAGGCCTTAATTCAGATCTCTTGTACTAAAACTTGTCCGTTTATAAAGCCACTAGGCTGTATGACAAATTTTGAATGTTGCACTTTCCAGTGAAAAAAATTAAGCATGAATCAAAGTGTTGAGACAGCATGTTTTACTTCCTTAAATGTCTTGCTACAGAACTTACTTTCCATCTGCTTCTACTCTTATACTTAGAAATGGGAAGTTTGATTGGTCCTGTAGTTTCACCAACATAAATCAATCCATATGGAGATTTAAATAGCTAATAAAATCTGAATTGAAAATAATGATGCCAGTATTACACCTAACCATACTGGAGGCTTGTGCACAATATGCTCAAGGTTTATTATCTCAGGTCTTCTTATCTAAAAAAATAATGTGCTTAAGATTAATTTCTGAACATGAAAGTCAGTCCTCTAGATATTAACTCTGTTTAAAGATGTTAGTGGTCTCAGAATGTAGCATACAGTAATTTAGTCTAATTGAGTGTAATGTGAAATAAGGAGAAGGAGCTCTCTCCATCACAGTAATCATGTGCCCATGGATCTCCACTGTAGTGCATCCTTCCTTGCACAGGTATTTGATGAATGCAGGTTGCTCAAACTTCAAAGAGTCTGTCATTCAATGACCATGGAATGTACGGAACGGTAGTAGCCATCTGCAATTGATATAAAAATTAAAGTGGGCTTGAATTTAAACTAATATATAAAGCCTTCAGTAATACTTATCAAATGTTAAAGGGTCATGAATCACTTTCACTAAAAGATGAATCTATGACTTTTTCTACCAATCAACATTGAGCATGTTTTCTGCCTTTCATCCTCATACTAACACTTTTTTAAGCATTTTTAAGATTAATTTAACGGGGTCAAAGAGACTTACAGTATATTATGAAATCTCTGTACATAGTTTTACTAAATATACATAACATTTTAATCTGTCCTTGGGCTGTGTAATGTGTCACAATAGTTCTTTGGCACAAAGTGTGCTTTAGCAATCTCATACAGTAACTCCAATAGAAATTTTTCATTCTGGAACTGTGAAAAATGGTAATCTATTCAGTAGAAAACAGAAGTTCTCTCTTCTTTTCAGCCCTGAGTACTTTCAGTACTTGATGACATAGAGACACTGTAAAACACTGCAATGTAAAAAACAGAGGCACATTAAAACAAAGTGATAAACCTGTTTTATTTTAGCTCACAATCTTAAGTTAAGATGGACTCAATGCACTCCCAGTACACAATCATAGCAAAAACCTATTGAATGTGTTCATTTTTCTTTTCCCAGTAAAATGTTATTCAGCTCCTAATAATATCCCTTTTATCACTCCTAGGTGAATTGGGTTCTGGTGTGAGTGTGCGTGTGTTTGTGTGTGTCCTGCAATGGACTGGCATCCCGACCAGGGTGTAACCTGTTGCTTGCTGGGTTGGGCTCTGACTCCCCTGCAAACCTGTACTGGCTAAAGCAGTTTCAAAGGTGGATGGATGTTAGTGTGCTTGTGGTGTATGAATTTGAAGGTATGCACTCAGTGTAATAGTATTAATGGGATCTTACAGCTGCCGCACAGTTGGAATTTAGGAATTGCTCCTTGTGGGCTGAAATTAACCTTGCAGTAAATGGTTAATTAAGGTTTACAATTATCTGATGTGATGTTAAGCGCCAGGCCGCAGCATGGAGTAGTGGCTAGGGCTCTGAACTTCAGACTGGAGTGTGATGAGCTCAAGTCTGGGTGGTATGCTGCCGTTGTACCATGGAGACAAGTACTTCACTCAAATTGCCCCATTAAACACCAGCCTGCGTAAACGGCTGTTATTGTAAATGAAAATTTGTTATCAATTGGTACTTGGTAAAAGATGGAATAATTTAAAGGCATGCGATAAGGGCTTTTGCTGGTTAACTGTGAATTAGCATTTAAAGAAATGGTTATCGGCAATCAACAAGCCACAGCAAACGAGACATAGGGTCAGTGCAAATAAAAGTAGGAGGATGTGGATACAGTAGGTCAGGAAGCTCTCACAAGAAAGAGAGAGATGTTTTGGAAATGTGGCTGTGGGTGGCCTGTTTGATGCTGCTATAGTGGGGTGGTTTTCCTTTAATGTCTTTTTGTGGATGTATTTTTATTTCTCTACTATTTTTGCAGCTGCTCTGGATGCGCTTGAAGCTTTCCTTAAAAACTTTCCTAAACTAAAACTATGGTCTTAAACATGTCATGATGATGCAGGAGATGAGCTATCAGGAGCAAGTCTGGTTGTGTGTTGAGGACAAAAGCAAACCAGAAGGGGCTGGAGAGAGATCCAGTTCCAAATATCCAGGTGAGCTTCAGGCCCAGCTTTATAAGTGGGCACAGCACCAAGGTCAAAAAGGTGTTAAATGAAATAAAAAATCTGCAGATACAGGGTTAAAATGTAACATCTTGGATAACTTATGGTTTTGTGTATCATATGAAAGGACTGGTTACCTGAAAAATGTTTGAATTGGACATGCTGGGTTAATGAAACATACTGTAGCATTTTGAAGTTGAAATTGTTTTGTACAAATATTCGATGATGTACGCTTACCATAACTCATATCCTCAAAAAGATGTGCACTGCCTCCAGCTCTGTCCCGTGCCCATCAGTAGGGGTGGGGTGTGCCAGTTTCCCTAGAGACAGCCCAGGTGACTGTTCAGACTGAAGAACACACAGATGGATTCTTGCCAAGAAGGACATGAGCTTGAGTGGATTCATCAATTTTAAATTACTGCCCCATTACTGCACCAGCAATTCTATTCAGAGGGCTGTGTTGAAAATGACAAACAGCATCGCCTTTTTTTCCGGTCAGGGTAGCAGTAGTGAAGAATGTACTGGTCCCAGCCTCATTGAGATCACCATACGTCTTCTTCTTACTCCTTCTCAGCATCCAAGACTCTTTGCTCTACTTAAATAAGAATAGCAACCCTACAGATATTGCCCGTGTAGCTGGAGCTAACTGGAGCTGGAGGCACATGTTAGTTAAGCCACAACATCCCATTTGGTGCTCTATAATACAAGACCAGTGTTACAGCCATGCATTTCCTAAGCTCTACTTCCAATTCAGCATCGCAGGGGAGCCAGAGCCTATCCTGGCAAGCAATGGGCTCAAGGCAGGGGACACCCAGTCCATCGCAGTGCAGACACACAGATACAGACAAACACACTGACATCTAAACCCAATGAACCTAACTGTATGTTTTTAGACTGGGGGTGAAAACTGAAGCACCCAGAGAAAACTCAAATACCTGTGTTATAAAGGTACAGTAAAAGCAATTTCTCGCAACATTAGCTCTTCAGAGCTTCATCAGTCACGTTTTGTTCATTTTCCAGTGACTCTCACTGTCAGTCTCTGTACAATTCATTAAGATTGCAGATTCTTCTGTCACAAATTAGAACTGCAAACCCTGTAACTCTTCCGGTTTGGTGCCTTTTTACTCAAATTAAATACAAAGAAATTTAAAGGACATACAGCGTAGCTAATTAATCAACATTTCCCTAATGATACAAAATAAAAGAACACTACAGCCTTGTTCTTCGGTGAAAATGGAAGACTGCACTGTACCACACTCTTTTCAATAGTATTAGTAAAAATGTATATTTTTAACACTGAGGTACAATTCAGACCTTTTTTAAAATATGTATTAATCACAAAGCATAGAATAAAGTACTGTCGCACACCTAATTCGTTATCTATAGAATTTCACTTTTACTTTTCGAAAATATTCATTTTTTTTAAAAGCCTTAATTTTAAGGGTATTATTTTTTATAGAAAGAAAGAGTAATGGAAACTAATTTATCTAAATAACATATTACGCAAAGTATAAAATAAGCACATACAATTCGAGTAATTTCTAAACCCACATCTCGAGTAAAAATTGTCGTCTTCGTCGGAGAAGCGGCTACACTTTAAGACAGAAACACATGACGAGTTGTTGAAGCGTCCAATGGAGGGTGTTGAAAGCGTCCCGAAGACTAGTTTATTATGGTAAGCTTTCAGAAAGGGTGGAGACTAATGATAAGGGCTGTCAGCTGCTCTGGCGGTCATAGAGAATGGTGGGTTTATTGCGCAGATATATTGTAAATTTAATGCTTTAGGTTGTATAGCAGGTGCACTGTTATAAGCATGAAGAAGGGTCCGAGACTAAGGGCTCATATTTCTGTGTTTTTACTCCTGGGCTGTACGCCCCTTTATTTTGTAACCTGTACAGCAAATGGAGATACGGGTAAGTGATCACCTTTCTATTTCGAATTCGAAACTTCATTTTGGTGCAGCTGTTCGGGCAGCAAAAGGGTGTGGGGGTTTAAGGATTAGCCTGCTAGATATGTGCTTTTTTTAAGTTAAAACCCGGAAGTCTTTAGTTTCTAGCAACGGCCATGTGAGGAACCGCGAATTGTGCAGTGTTATCTCCATGCCGAAATTGAAGAGTAAGGAAAACTAAGATTTCGTCTAGAGAAGACGCTCTGAAAGTCTCAGCACTCATTAAATTCGATCGCGTTTCACCAATATTAAGAACAATTCAGAACCGAAACTGAAATTAACAAACTAGCGACTGGGTAATCTTCGAAAATTTCCCAGACAGTTCGGTGTCACACAGTGAGGCAACACAGTATCGCTTAGTCATACATAATAAACCCGATATCATGATTTTGTTAGTCACAGATTACAGAACAAAGTGTCTGCATTTGCTGTTTTTCGGGAATAGATTTTGTTTGGTTTATGTCTACTGTCTACGTAAACATTAAAATTTGAAAGTAGAATGTAAAGTGAACTAGAAAATGCAAAAAGTAACTTTTTTTTGTTATACAGTATTTTTGTGATCGATCACGTTGCCATAGCCAGGTTCTTATTCTTAAAAGCAACATAATCAAGAACACCGTTCTGAAAGCTAAAATAATTATCGATTTAAAACATTTGATATCAGTGTAATATGTCCGTGTTTCACTTAATTATTATTTTTTCGTTTATTAAGAAGACCTGTGTGTATTTAAAACGTGGAATTGCTAAACACCATTACAAGAAGGTGTATGATCCCAAACACGATCATCTCCATTCACCCTCATCACTTTCTGGAAAGTCGCAGATATTATGGCTGTCTAGTCCTTGGGGGTAGGGGAGCTTCGTAAGTCTGCGGCACCTTGAGAAATGCGAAAAGCTGCTAAACTTGTCCTAATCAATTGACCAACCCAGTAATTTGTGGAACAAGGTAGTAAAGAGCCGAGCTAGAATCCAACTCTGCAGAGAAAGCAGCTGTGCGCGACAAGGATTAGACACCCTTGACTGAAACGAATTCTACTGTAGCTGGTCTGATACATCTCTTTTTAATTCGTACTCAAAATGCGGACACGCATAGTTCACGGCCACAAATAAGCTTCCTCTCCGAGTAGATCCAGCCACATAAAACTCATTCACACCTTGATATCTCCACCAGGGATGGCTCATCCTAGCCCTGGGCTTTCTCTGCCCTCACGACTGAATTTCCTATTGGCTCACATTCCTGCTTGACTTTTGGTTGTTTAATGGTGCCATAATAATTCAATAATAATTTCCATGCTTTTTTTCATTGTTTTCTGCCTCTGAAGAGTTCCTGCTTAATGTCTTGTGGTTTTAGAGATAAAGACAATTAAAAAGCCTTCTTTACAAAATAGGTTAATGTGGTGTTCAGTTAAATAACCAAGTGCTCAGAGAAAAATGGAAGATACAGGAGCCACGAAGTCTTGCACTGGGCCTTTCTCCTTCCTTTAAAAGTGTCTTAAAATTATTTTTGAAGTTGTCATCATGCTTTTGACATAACTTTAAAATAACTGCAAACTACAGTGGGCTTCTATGCAATTCCCCCCTCGATTTGTGGTCTATTGATCCACAAAAAGGGGGGAAAAATGGGTTGTAATAAGTTTAGAGTCAAATGTGAGCTGAGTATTTCTTAAAATCATGCTAGTAAACACATGTGAGTGTGAGGAATATTGTAAAGCGCAGCATAAATAAATCCAGTAACAATATAATAATAGAAGGAAGCAAGTACACATATCTAGAGCACAAAGCAAGGACAATCATGCATCATAATGTGATACAATAGAATTGTCTCTTGATCATGGCATGAACTGTGCCAGTGTCATCTGAAATTACCAGCCAGAAAGAGTCCTGCAGTGATAGCCGTGGTGGGATTTGCGTCTAAACATTTGTCAATGTTGTTTTGGAAATTACTGAATAGGAATCGTGGGTATAATAATGAAAAAAACAGCATTTCCCACTGAATGTTTAAATTACAGAAAAAAGGAATATAGCTATTTGAAGAGATGGTAAGTTACAATAAGTGCTACCTGTTGTAGAAACTGGAAAAAAAATCATTACAACCTTTCATTTGGAGCTAGAAATGTAGTTCAGGTAGTGTTGATTGATCATGTATTGATTTTGATTTATACAGTGTTCTGAGTTTTTAATATACAATTTTAGCCAGCAAGTTGACAATATTCCTGAGTTGAACTGTTGCTGCTTTTTTGTCCTTGAGAAGCAGTATAAAAGTGAATTAAAGATCTGATGTCGAGGATGAGCAGCGCACTGTAAAGATTCATCTGAAAAACTGAATGTTAACTGAGCCCTGGTTTCTGTTCATTTGGCTTACTCACTATATGGTTATGTAGTCTTATTCCTTGATTAGTAGGGCAGATAAGACTGCACTTTGCTCCTGCCAGTGTAATTACACTACAAAAAATGTAATTGCTTATAGTGAGGTTAGTGGGAGGATGGAACAAGCTACCCAGCTATGTGGTTGAAGCCGATACCCTGGCTTTCCAATCTTCAAGAGGGAGGTGGATGAGATCCTTCGATCAATAAGTAATAAACTACCAAATAGGTCAGATGGGCCAAATGGCCTCCAGCTGTTTGTAACCTGTCTTATGTTCTCAGGAACATCTCATGTTATGGTTTAATGAAGAAAAAGAATAGCACCAGAGGTCAGTTATAGTTAAATTCATTTTGGGAGTTTCAAAACATGAAATAAGATAGGGTATGGTTTCAAAACTAATCTTAAAACATACACCACAAGCTTTCCCAACTCAATCTACATAGTCCCTACAGGGTTATACAGTCCCCCTACCCAAATCTGAATAGATAGATACTTTATTGATCCCGTGAGGGAAATTGCAGTGCAACAGCAGCTTAACACCGACAACACAGCCACAGTGTAATGAATGATACAATAATAATAATAGTACAATACATACAATACAATCAGTACAGTGAGGAGTGCACTAAAAGAGTTACTCACAGTCCGGACACACAAAGAACAAACTAGAACAGAACAGTACACAGAAAAATCGTATCACACATATGAATATAAATATAGATGTAAATAAAGATATAGATATAAATGTATTGCACAGGTCCCTGGCATATATTGCACAAAAAACGGTTGTAAACGGGAAAAGAAAAGAAAGAGAACAGATAAAGCAGTAGATGTGTAGATGCGTTCAGTCCAGAAACAGGTCACTGTCAGTGTTGCCTCTGCCCAGACGCAAGGTGGATGCGTTTTACAGTCTTATGGCAGAAGGCAAGAATGACCTCCTGTAGTGCTCCCTGTCGCACCGTGGATGAATCAGTCTATTGCTGAACGTGCTCTTCATTTCTGAAGAAATGAATGCCGGGCAGAACAGGAACTGACTTGCCTCTTGGTTGATTCTTTGAGAGGAGTGTACTGTTTGTCCCTTGGCATTATTTTACAGTATACTGTAGATCTACACAATCAATACCTGCTGCCTCATTAACAGCACAGTGCACATCAGTGAATTGACTTCATCTGAAATATTTATTATTAATTGTACATGAAAAGTAATTAAACTTTTAAAAGATATATAATGTGAGTTACATTTTGAAAGTCACTATGCGATAAAAGAATGGTTACTTATGGGGGGGGGGGGGGTAATTTGGCCCATCTATTGTTATTTGTTTTTTTATAGTAGAAAGAGATCTAAAAATCTCAATTTAATTCTTGAAATAAGCTTAGTTATCAGAAGTCCATTGAGACGCCTTTGCTAAAGCCTTTGAAAAGCTGCAAATAGTTGAATCAGGTCCCCCAGATGTCTTCACTGTTCAAGACTAAAAAGATTCAGTTCTTTTAGCCGATCAGTGAAGGGAATTTCTTAAAGACCAGGAATGTATCTGATTGCTCTTTTCTGGATTAATTCTAGAGAATCTTTTTTACTCTAGCAAAAAAACTATATTTGTGAATGTATTGCTTAGAAAAAGATTTTAAAGAGCTCATTCTCAGTTTTGTCTTCTCTTCTGTTCCTAGATAATGGCATATTTACAATTCGTCATGAACCCTCCAACAAGTGTCTTCAAGCTGAAAACTCCAAGCTGAGTTTAACGGAATGCAAAGACTCTTCTGCTTCTGTTCAGTGGAAATGGGGATCCGAACACAGACTTTTTCACATTGGATCATCACAGTGCCTAGGATTTGACTCCACAAGAAAAACCATTGGAATGTATGAATGTGACCATAAAAAAGTAATGTTATGGTGGCGCTGCAGAGGAGGTATTCTGTATGGTGTATTCCAGAGATCATTAGCTGTTTCAAATGGAACCATAACTACAAGCAGTGATTTAACGGATACGTGGGTCAGAGACAACAGCTCTGAAAATATCTGCCAGCGTCCTTATAAAGGTGAGTGCCAGGGCTGAGCTGATGTTGGGTTACACTAAATGGTTTTACATGAAGGCTCTTGTAAGTTAAACATTTCATAACATTTAGAATAAACATTTTTTTCTTTTAGCAGGTTATGAATGTATCCTGGTCACCAGTACAGTAAATAAAGACCTCAGAGACTCACCTCCTTAATGTAACATGATATTCTTGAGTAACACTATTATAATTGGCCTGTTGTACCACAGTGATTTATAGTTTAAGTTAGATCGTTTATTATTTTATTTAAAAGTCTTGTTTTGTTACTGTTGAGTTACATAAGAGGAAATTTGTAAAGTTTTTTTAGGTACCCACACTGTAAAAAAGGAGTGTAATCACTTACAGTAATGGTTGAAACTTTCTTAGAATTCAAATCCACAAAGGATGCTGTTCCAGCAACAACATTTAGAACTAAGGGAATTCCTAGAGTTTTGGCAGAAGCTGCTTCTTGTTTAAGATTAAGGGAGTTTTTTAGTAGGATTAAAACTAAAAGATCCACCCAGTGACTGTGACACAAGTGAATGTTAGAACAAAAATTCAGTTCCGGGGCCACAGGAGTTTGGTTTTAACAAGGAACTGAAGAAAGGTGTTTTTCATATTGTCAATACAATTTATGTTTACTCTGAAAGAGAATAAATTCTTGTTCATTATCTCGTTTCAATGGCTTGAGTCTGTAGATAAAGGATTTCACTCCAGTTTTGGTCAGTCCGTTTAGCCAGGTTGTTGAGACATTCACCATAGATTAAAACTCTCTTGCACTGGAAAAATAATAATTCTTAATTTATTCAACTTCTGCTCAATAAAGTGTCAACTAAAAGAGTCTTTAGTTATTCTGACAGTTAACAGGTTAAAATACTACTATTATGCCACAATTATAAATGGTTTATGGTTTTATGATGGATGATTCTACTTATGAACATTATGAAAATTTAAAAAAATATTTCTGAAAGAACACAAACTTGAAGATGTACTACTCCTTGTATTCGAACTTTGAATAATGTAAAATATTCAGAGCAAGATAAGGAAGTCGCCACCATAATGAAGAAAGTGTGAAGCTTTTATTACATTGTCAGCCCTGAATAAAATAATGATGGCTTAGGTTTATATTAGGCAACATCTATACTGTTTTCATAAGAACATGCACAGCTAACCTAGAACCTTGTTCTGGTGATATTCCTTTGAATTTTTTAATACTTTTTTTTCTTTTCAAGCACAATAAATGAAGCTTGTTTTGAACTACTTGTGGAAAACTAAACCTAAGCAAGTAGAAATTAAGTTATGCAAACATTCAAGGACAGGCTTGCTTAACGTATTTTGTCTTGTTCTGTATGGTTCCTAATTTCCCCCTCTCTTTGTTTCAAAATGTTCAAGATGTTCCTTGGAAAGACAAAAGAGAGATTTTCATAATAATATCTTATTTTCTAAAGTGCCTTTCCAAGCCTCGGACTTTATACATAGTGATTAAGACAAAAATAGCACAATCAAAAGAAAATAATTAAACAAGAACATACAGGTTTATAAAAACAAAATGTAGGGCAGTCAGACATAGGTCTTGGTAAAAAGGTGATTTGAAGAGAGTGAAAGAATGTGTTTCTCATTATGGAACAGGGATAAAAAGAGCATGTTCGCCAAAAGTTTGAGATTTAGTCCAGGGTAATGTGAGCAAAGGACCAGCGTCAACTGAACAGAGATTACAGGAGGGAGTGTAAACATGAATGAGTTCAGAAATGTATGAGGGAACCAGATTATTTTTGAGCCTTGAAATTCAGTCACAAGATTGTTCTGCATGATATTGAATATGTGACTTGATAGGCAGCCAATGTAGAGACTTGTAGGAGTAAGGATATACTGCTACTAATAAACCCTCAACCTGTTTAAAATACAGTGTTAGGGGTAGAAGCCATTTTTTTCTGAGTGATTATTTTTTACCATTTTGCAAAATATGAAGTCGGTTCATCACTCTGCCTGTCCTCTTCTCAGTGGTGTATACGACGAGAGGGAACTCCTTTGGGTCACCTTGCGAACTCCCGTTTCAAGTGAATGGGACCTGGCATCATGACTGTATCTCCGATGGGAGAGAGGAGGGGAGGGAATGGTGCCCCACCACTGCAGATTATGATACAGATGGCAAGTGGGGAGTCTGTCTGAAGCCTGGTGAGTGCTATTCGCCGTTCCTCATTCACGGATCAAATGTGAAAGTAATAAAGTAATATAACAATTTGTTGTGCAGAGTTCTTTGTAAGGAAAGGACAGTCCCCAACACCACCCATTGTTGTATTTTCCAGGAGTGCAGTTAGAACACAGTTAGAAAACATTACTGTATGTATGACTACACCTTACAAATTGTTAGAACTTCAAGTTTAGCAGCTTTTCTGCACTCGTTTTTAGCATTGCCTTTTGTTGTTAATGGACCGCATTCTTTGACAAGTGCCTAGCCTAAATTGATTTTTGCAATCCAAGAACATTTTAGAAGACACAGAAATGCTACTTTTCTATTAATGCTGTTGTAATGGACTTTCATTCTTGAAATGAAGCTAATGCAATCAGGCTAATGCATTGTACAGTTTGCTGTATAATGTCATTTTGAATCAAGTGTCCTCTCGGCTTTATGTGTTATTTTTTTTTTTGGCTCAAACATCTCGGGAGTAGTTTTTCACCAAATCACTGTTAAACTTTTTCATAGAAGAAGGATGCAAAGTCTTGTGGGAAGAGAGGGACGAACACTGCTACCAGTTTAACTTTCAGTCGGCGCTGACTTGGAAAGATGCTCGTGTGTCATGTCTCAGTCAAGGAGGGGATTTACTGAGCATGTATAATTCCTCTGAGCAGGCTTCCCTACACGGTGAGAAGGCTTTTTTCTGTGCAAAAGGAAATTCCCATCTGATTTATTTTGTGATTGTGGATTTGTTTTTTTTAGCTTTTAGACTCTGCCAGTAGGTCACTCATACCACAGTGTGTACTGTGTGTTGTTAAGACTGGAGATAGATTTTGAGTCAGAAGGTGTAATAACAATAGATGTGTTAAAGAGCGATGTGCATCTAACTACGACTAAGTGCGCAGATTGAATATTTGAATTATTTTGACTTCATTTAAATGATTTAAAGGTGTTAATTGTATAATACTTCAACATTCAAAATCTTCTGCATGGGTAAACATTTGTTTGAACACTGTACTGAATTTATACAGTATCTAAGAAAATCAAGTCATGTTGTTTCTTGTGAATATAATAGAAATGTAATATGTTTGTCTAGCTGTGTTTTTCAAATATTAATATAGGATAGCAACGTAATACAGTCATCTGGAATACAAACAAGTAATTCTAAACAATGTTCGGATGTTTAGTCCTGGTAATCTTAATAAAGGATTGCTCTTTTACAGTTTCAGTCAAAAACACTTTTAAGTGTTATCTTAAATTCTTTACAGAAGCAAATTCAAAAGTCTTGCAAACTCTGTTTCATTGTTGAACAGAAAAATGTTTCGGAGAACTTTATCTGTGTGTGTGTCTGTGCTAGCAGCATTGCTAATGAAGGTCAATCATAAGTCACTGTGTAGGACAGTTTCTAATATTTTAATCTGTGTTTATGTCCACCAGCTGTGGAAAGCAACTTTCCTGATTCTGTCTGGATTGGATTAAATCAGCTGGATATATCACATGGGTGGCAGTGGTCTGACAGGACTCCACTTGTGTTTGTGGGCTGGAATGAAGGTAACTATAAGACTGTCTACTTTCTAAATAATCATGTTTGAGTAATCAGACAGCCTGCATTTTGTTAATACAATAAACAGAGCTGTACAAACAAAGGAGTCATTATAGCAAACAAGGTCATTGCCTGCAAAACACAGTGTGCGTGGTGGGTATTGTTGGACTTGTTCAATAAGAGTCAGATGCCTGAATGGATTCTTTATAATTCAGTTTAAGAAAGACACGAGTATAATTTATATAAAACCCAAACTGGGTGCCAAAGACATCCGCTTTAAACCAGTGGTCGTTTTGTGTTCTTGTAAATGTGTTGTATTTTCGCGGTTATGCAAGTGATTGAACATTCTTCCTTTTTTTTTCCCTTTTGTGTGTAAGGGATGCCTGTGAGATCCATGTTAAAAGAGTCCAGCTGTGGAGTGATGAATTCTCAAGGCCACTGGGAGAGATGGTCTTGTGAAATGAAGTTGCCATACATCTGCAAGAAACGCATTCATGAATCACAGACTGAAATAAGTAAGCTCTTTATTCTGTTTTGGGAATCCAAATCAGGAAACATATCTTTAATAAAAACTGCTTTTTGTTATTTTAGCAGTCTAGAAATATGTATGTATTAACCCATCTCTTACAAGTTTGAAAATGGACTCTGTACATGTGGCTGTGAAAATAAGTAGAATCAAATTTCAGTCAGTACTTATTTGGACATCAGGATAGCAGGAAATAATCATTTTTTTATGCAGCAAGGGAGAAGTGGAAAGAAAAGTTAATTTGTTTCCAAAATGTTATTTTTAAACTTTTAACAATGCTACAAATAACAGGTTATCTCTATAGGTTTCTTTATGTAGTGAGTGATTTGAATCACTAGTTTCCTGCATAACTACTATATCCCATTTAAATTGAGTTATTTGTGTGGGTAGACTGGATTTTAAAGTTATATTTAAATTAGAAATCACTAATTACAGTCTAGTTTTTTATAACCTGATGAGCTTTGAATCTGAAGACCTTAACTTGCAATGTTGACACTGTTCTGACAACAGGCCTGAAGAGACATGAAGTGAAAGTTCATGCATGCATTTTCTCTATATATTGCTCATATTCTTTAATAAGCATCTGGCATGTTAAAAGCGAACGTAGAAACAGAAAAGCTGTAACAATTGTGGCATTTTAAAGATTTGAATTTAAAGATTGCCATGTATTTGCATTGCAGTACAACACTATGCAGTGCTGAAGCTAATTCTCAAGGAAAATGCATGGATGAAATCCATCCTAAATTAGCCATTTGTAACCAGATAAGCTCATTGGCTGCCCATTCTCTTCTTGGCCTCTCTTAGGCTGAATTGCCAACTTTTAAAGGAGCCATTTTGCGTAACTTTTACTTTTCTTTTGTTGTATGCAACCAAACTGTAATGTGAAATCTTTTACTATCTTCTCAAAAATGTTTTGGCAGACCCATGGATGTACAAAACAACCACTTGTGAAAAAGAGTGGCTTCCATTTAATGGGTTCTGTTATATGATGGTGGAGGAGTCAAATACCATGCAGAATGCTCAGAGTTCCTGTAAGGAGAGGGGAGGAGATTTAATCAGCATTCACTCCTTAGCAGATGTGGAGCTGATCATCACTAAACTCCATAAAGGTATTCCTGACCTCTCATGGTTTATTATCCGTTAACTGCCGTAAATCAGTATAGTAGATACTTTTTTATCTACTATACTATACTATTTTTTATTAGATTTTTCTTTACTTGAAATTAGACAAAAGAAGCTAGCAATAGGTGGGGCTTACTTTTGTTGTCAAGTTTTTTAAACCTGTTTCAATTATGTTTTTGATCTCATCACAATGGCAAACTATAAACTATATATACGCTGGGCAAACGTCTCGAGATCGAATTCTTCCGCGACGGGGGTACCTTTAAAGCGGAGACGACGGCACCGAAAATTTTTGGCGCGCCCTCTCTTTCAAGCCCTGGCCAAATACGAAGACAGTACGTACAGTTATAATTCAAACGGAATTAAAAACTACACATCCCAGTTACCATGGTGGTGCTTGTGATCATTGCGTTTAACCAACGAAACAGGGCGAAAAATCAGTCACATGACTTTGGGGCAGAGTTTCGAAAGCTTAACCTATCAGCAACAAAGCGAAATTTACACGATAGGCTACCTCAAACTGTCAGTTACACGACTGTGTATGTCGCTTAAGCCACTCCTATTTGGCATTTTAGTTATGGAGGCGAGAAGACGCCCCCCCCCTCTCTGGGTGTCTGATTTGCCGCCATGTTTAACCGTCCGTGTCCGAATCGCAGTAGCTAACGAAATACGAAATAAAGCGTACGAAATAAAGTTCATCCCAGCTACAAAACATATATATTTTTGTGGTAAGAGGGCGCAAAACATCAGTATTTACTGCTATTAATTACTGTACGATATATATTTGAAATCTGAGCCTAGATATAAAGTTAGATATAAAGTTAAAATCTCGACAAAGCAATGTAGGAAATACAGAGAAAAGAAATCCTTTCTGACATCTAAAATCAGTTTCGATCAAGGTCTCGAAAACGAACAAGAAAAAGAGGATTTTTGGAGGGCAATTACGCTGTGTTTATATAGGATAAGTGATCTATGAGCAATCTAATTTCTTGTTCGTTTAAAACAGTGAAATGTCAGCTGCAAAAGATCGCACCAGAAACAGCACTCTCTCTGCCTGTCATAGACGTTCAGGAAAGGCTGAATGAAGTCATGTCAAGAACAATAATTCGGTGATCAATAATAACAGTTGTAGGACAAGAAACAAAAGATAATGAAAACTTCTTTAGGCTAAAACTCAAGTTCATTCTACAAATTAAGGCAAATGAAAATTCAGGATGTTAAAGTGCTAGAGGTGTAAAAAATACAAAAATGCACATGAGTAAAAAGTTTTAGAAATGGAGCAGGTGTTGCTTTGAAATAAGCAAACAGAAAAAAAGCCATGACTAAAGTGCAGAAGAGGGATGCAGGAACACTTGCTTAGATATACAAAAAAAATCACAAAAAGGTGTATGTTACAAAAGAACATGCAAACATGTTCATCATGTACATCAATTTCCCTTCACGATCAATACAGTCTTATCTATAAACATGAAACAGAGTGAGGAATCAGAAAATTAGCATGCATAAAAAACAGCAATTCTGTCAATAAGCCCTAAATGAATTAATAGCAACCATGGTTTCATGGAGGGCTTCTCAGATAGTTGGGCATTCAGGTAGATTGCCAGGTGAAAGGATTTGTAAACATACTTTGTTAAAGCAAGTCAGTTTTTTCTGCAACACATAAAAGACATTTTTCCAAGAAAGTTTAGCCTTTGTCACTAATGAAACCACTAAATAAAGACATAAATATAGAAATCTTAAGATTTTGTTATTCAATGTTGGTAGCAGGATGAACTGTGCTAAGTGTATATTTTGTCGCAGCGTTGCTACAAGATGTTAACAGTGAAAAAAGGTATTTAGAAATGAGTTATTTCAAGAAGAAAATGTTCAGAATAATTGCAAATCTAGCAGGATAGAGAAAGCACAGAAAACAGGCAGTTAGATTGATCAGATTAGTATGAAAAGTTATTTAGCAAAGGGAATGAGAAGAGTGACAAACTAGTATGCTTTAGATCTTTTTATCTGGACCAGGGAAAACTGATCATGTTTCTCTATAACAATAATAAAAAACTTTATTTTATATATCACCTTTAAAAGTGGCATCTCAAAGCAATACAGTAGATATAAAAACAGATAAAAGGACCACAGATTACAAAGTAAATACATATAAGAAAGACAAGCAGTTAGAGGTGCTACCAAAATTAGAAAATGAAGCAGATACAGACACTAAGTCTTCTGAAAAGAAAGGTTCTGAGGTTAGATTTAAATGCACTCAGGGTACGTGACTGATATCACTGGGAATACAAATTGAGAGCTCTGGGGTGCAGCTAGAGAAGACCCTGTCACCCACAGAATGTAGATGTTCTTGAGGACAGCTAGAAGACCAGAGTCAGACGGACAAAGGTGGGGAGTAGACAGATAATAAGCCATATACTGTAGGTACTGAATGAGGATGAGGATTTTGAAGTTGACTCGAAACCTGATAGGTAACCAATGCAAGGACTTGAAAACAGGTGTAATGCATCCCTGATAGGATTCTCGCTGTCATATTCTGAACATATTGAAGATTGCTCAGTGTGGATTTAATTTCCCCAGTGAACAGGATGTGCATTTATTAATTCTAGAAAAAAAGCCTTTCTTGATTTCTCTAGTTCTTAGTTTCTCTAGTTCCCTTTAAAATAAACTATTATTCCACAATGCAGAGTATTACATGGACAGTATTTACACATGATATTTGTGATTTAAAGAAATGAACACAAGCAGCTTTTCGAGATTTAAGTGTTGGCTGAGTTATTGCAGGATAAAAAACTAGAGATGTTGGTAAGAAGATAATTTTGGGATAGCTGAGGAATACACTGATAACAAGAACACTTCCTAATGGGGTTAGGCATACTTTTGATGAAGATGATGAAGTTAACAGACTGTATGTTTACATAGATACTGAAATGAGGATTGTATTTTAGATTTTGTGTAGTTGCTAGCATTGAACTGTGTGTTGGATGCACATGAATTGAAGGAATGGGCAAACATCGCTGATGCGGATCCACAGAGCCAGCATATTAAGATGTTTATAATTAGAGGCAATTTGTTTAAATAACTAGGTATGGATACTGATGTGCAAGAGAGGTGGAAAGGCTGTTTACTTAAGCCAGCACTATAAAATATTTTATTCTCAGTGAGATGCTGCCATTTCATAGTGGGTTTCTAACACTGTGTATAGTTCAATCCACACAGTGCCTTTACTTCCATCCATTTCTAATCTCTTTATCCAGTACAGAGGATTTGGAGCCTATCCCAGTAAGCAACGGACACAAGGCAGAATACACCCTGGACATAGCGCCAGTCCATCACAGGACAGACAGACACAAACACACACACACCAGGGCCAGTTTTCCCATAAACCAATTAACTTACCAGTATGTTTTGGAGTGCGAGAGGGAGTCATATCACACATATGGAGAAAAACCATGTAACCCAGAGAGAACATGCAAACCCCACACACACAGGATGGGACCTGGGACCCCAGTGCTCCAAGATAGCAATGCTAACCACTTTGCCACCATTATAAATGGATGGATATCTTAGTTATCTTTCTATTTCAAAGGTTTGCATGCAAAATTTAATTTTGAAAGCTACTGAGACATCAGGTACTACTGTGGTATTTATGAAAAAAGAAACAAAACAAAAAGCATACTAACAACTGTGCCATCCTACTCTTTAGTTAATACAATTTATTATTTATAAACAGTTAACATTGTTAGCAAAATATTTTGAATTATATTTAACCCTATTTTTTCTTTAGTTTTGTATTTAACTTATTATATGATAGTCAGATTTAATGTATATTTGAACAATGAAAATATATTTTTACAAGATGCGGGGGAAAGTGCAACAAATTATTACAGTGCTAAATTTAATATTGATTGCTAATAGTTTATGCTAACACCTAACTTTCTTAATTAGATGTATTTAAAACAGTGAACTAAGTGTAACATACCATTCAGAAATACAATCAAGAATAGTTTTGTGGTGTTTGTATGGATGAAACGTTTCTAAAATGTATAACGTAACAAAATTAAAGACGATTAAAATCTGTAATCTTTCCACTTGTAATGTCATTAGACAGAACAAGAAGTTTCTGCTTTGTCTAAGGATGGTATCAAAAAGTAGTCTAAGTGGTGAGAAAGCTGTGCTTAATGATAATTAAGTGACTTAAAAGTAAAAAGAGATGGTTCATATTGCTTGATTAATTTTAAAAACTAAGTTATAAATGCAGACGCGATCACTGCCATAAGCGCTCCAGGCAGTAGAACGTTCGTTCTGTACTGCTGAGCTCCGCGCCTCCTCCCTCTCTCGGTGCCGCGCCCCTCTCTGACGGAGCGCAGTGGGCGGTACGCTATTTTCAGAGCCTCTGATTGGGAAAAAAAGACCTGCTGATCAGTTTCACACACCAGGAAGAGAAAAGAATGGGATTTTTTCTCTTCGAAACGTGTGTTGTCTTTATGAAATTCGTGTATTTTAAACGTTTAATTAAGAAGTAAAAACCTTACAGCGTACACAAAGATTCTGAGCTGATCACGAGGAAGAAAAATCACCCATTTTTCGCGCATAAAAAGTGGTTTTTAACTCTCGAAACCTGTTTTTATATGTTTTAAAGTCGTGCAATGTCTAAGTTAAGCAGGAACACATCATTATATCTCATTATTTATTTATTTTTTTTAAAATTTAAAAATCGTTTGCCCAGCCTACTATATAATTATAAAGAACAGTCACAAGGAAAAATGTAACGAAACCCAGTAGCTACAACAGAGTTCCTTAAGGAAAGTACAGTAGCAGAGGGGTCCTGACAGCCCAACACTGTGAATTACACCATTGTGTTTTAAGTCATATTTAAATGGTTAGTTGCATTCAGTATGTGCTGAGAGGTTCTGTGTTATCCATGAAAGCATTGCCATTCTAATAAATAATGATAACAAATTGAGCAGATGCTGAACAGGAAGTGTGGACAGGACTCAGGAGCAATTCAGGCTTGTTCCAGTGGAGTGATGAATCTCCGGTTTCCTTCACATACTGGAGTAGGGATGAACCAAGTCTTCCTTCAGCTAGTACTGCTAACTGTGTGGCATATTGGGGAGAGGTACAGTATGTTGGTTTGCCTCTTGTTCTATTTTCTTCTGTTTTTACAGTACAACCTTCAAATTTCATAAAGTACATTTTCCTAGACAAAATACAGCTTATCTTTGTTGGAAATGTAATTAAAAGTGTACCATCAAACATCATGTCATACTGTTTCATGACAGTGCAAAGTGTCCTTGTACAAGAGCTAGCTTTTCGTATAGTGTCATGTGTTGAAGTTGAATGAAAGCAAATTCAGCATGTGTGAAACCAGGATTTCAGACATGGTTTTTTCACCAAAGACATGCTCTTGCCAAGAACATTGAGAAGTGTATTGCAAAGGGTAACATTGCTGCCTTTAAACCTTCAGCTTGGTCTTTGGAAAATCAAACCGTGTGATGAGAAGCTACCTTATGTGTGCAAAAAGAGAGGTGAGGTAAATGAATCGGAGTCAGTCTCAGGCTGCCTGGCAGAAGGGGTAAGCAGATTTCACCTGTACCAACTTATTGAGCAGCAAAAGTTAGCATTGCAAGATGAGTGATGAATTAGCTACAGTACATTTACTCTACATGTATTAATCATTTGAAAAAGCTGTTGATATTTTGTTAAATTAATGTAGTTCCATAAAACTGTATACATAATGATGCATTTAATAGTGTCCTGTAGTTAAATAGGTAAATTTTAAAGGTCTTCTGTGGTGATACTGTACATGTTTCTCAAAGGACATTATACCACCTGGACACATTGCAGAGTGTGCTAGCTTTATACTGTATATTATTAGAAAGCGATATTGATATCTGAATGTGAGGAAATGTATTATACCATAACACAAAAGCTTGGGAAGACATTGATATATTTTCTCTGTGTGCTTCCTGCAAGCAGCGTTTGGCACTAGGTGTTAGGAGTCAAATTTTAGCATGGAAGATTTCATGCAGATACCTCCTAATATTTTATATCCCTCAAGAAATAAATCAAAGGAATAAGAAAACCCTGATAATGTGAAACTTAATAACCTAGATAATGTCTGTTAGTAATGGTTAGATAATTTGAAATTATTAAAATAAAAAGCCCAGCATTGCAAACTGTACTTCTCTGCAAGGAGAAGCAGGTTGGGGCAGCGCTGTTTTGGATTTAGTCTTCTCATCAAGCCAAGCCTACACATGATTTTTAAAGAGTGGTTTTCTAAGTAATCCCTGTTTATTTAATAAGCCTGAGAGCTCTCTGCAAAGAAAATAAGCAATGCTGTTCCGTTTTCCAAGCCCTTTGTGCATCGTTTGTGGCTTTCAAATGTTTAGGTGGTAGTGTATTTTTAAACTTATCGCATTCTACTTTAAGCTGCAGTTAGTCAAAGAATGATGCGGTTTGCATGTGTAAGTATAGAGTAGCAAAAATGTGCTTTCTTAATATGTGTTTAGAGGTCTCTTGAAATATCTGTGTTCCCTGTTTGGGGAATTAAATTTAGTACAAAGAAATTCCTAAAGGGTTACAGTTGATATAAAAATTCCTGCCAAACAATCCAATTTAGTACAACTATCAAATTGGAAACATGAATACAGTTCCCACTTGATAATGATGACATACTGTTTTTAAGCAGTACTTTTAGGATGTCTATTAGGATAACCTTAATTTAATAATAATCAAATAATGTGTTTTACCACGTATATACGTGAAGCTGTGCAAAAATCTTGAGAAATAAGAATATACAGTACATTAGACTGAAGATGAGAGGAGGCCATACAGCCTATCTAGTAGCTAATTGATCTCATTCAGCTGACACTATTCTTTTTTTTAGCAAATGGCTTTGGTAACATTAAGAGTCTGTTTAACAATGTAAACATATCCAATTTTTTTTTAGCCTGTATAGGCATATATCAGTGTTTAATATATTTAAAGTATTGTAGCATGCCACTCATGATACTTGTCTTGACACTAAAAATGGTCTTCTTTTGAACATAAACTTTTAAAGATTTTTTATCTTTTTCAAGGCTGCTAAAGATTGGGTGGTTTTTACTTCTTATGTTACAGAATTGGAAGAGACATGGCAATTCATGCTATAAAGTGGAAAATAAAGAGGTTATGTTTAAGGATAGATGTGATCTTACAATAAGGAACGGGTAATCATTTCACATTTTTATCATGTCTATTCTTTGTATTTAAATTGATAATCTTTTGGTCTTTGTGACTCTATTCAAACATCATTGTTATTGAACACATTTCAGGTTTGAACAGGCATTTATTAACAGCCTCATTAGAGAAAACATTCGAGAAGAAGCTCAGTACATATGGACAAGCTTTCACGACACAAATGGCACTGGAGACTACCAGTGGCTGACCAAAAATGGAGTAATGGATCGTGTCACGTACACTAACTGGAATACATTTGAACCAGGTAGAAAATAAGGGGGGGGGGGGGGGTATTTGTATTGCTTTTTGACCACAAACTACTAAAACTAAGAAAATATTTCGAAATTAGAAAATAACTTCAATGAGTCATTGCTCTTTCAATGAAAATAATAGGCTGTAAGTTTCCTTTGTTGTTTGACTTGTAATATTTATTTCAAGTTTATTGAGTATATTATTTTAAGAACCTGCTAAGGGAGTTGTCACTTATGATATTTAGTGGGTTTTTACCGTTGTGAATGAGTCCTCTTGCTGCCAAAACAAGTGGAAAGTTTCTGTCCATGTATCCAAGCATGAATGCAAATATTTTCTTTGTTTGACTGGGAGACAAATGGTTCAAACTAAGCAATAGGTGAAATAAACTATTGCCTAGTTGTTGTTTAAACCCGTGTATGCAGAAAGAAAGTAAAACTTGTGTAACCCAAGCTGTGTTGTTACAGCTCACCTCAAGGGCTGTGTTGCAATGTCTGCTGGCAAGGCCCTGGGAAAGTGGGAGGTCAAGGATTGTGATACTTTTAAAGCCATCTCCATCTGCAAGATGGACATCGGGTCTCGCACAGAACCAGAACCTGAACCCAATCCTGATGCCCCTTGTCCTCCTGGTTGGCAGTCTCAAAAAGGCCTTCTTTACTGTTACAAGGTTAGTAAAATGATTTAGACAACATGCAAATCTTGGTTCATATGACAATGGAAAATTTCTAACAGTCTGCTGTCTTAGAAGGGATAGAGTAAACTTGGTGGCAATAACATGCTCCACTGCTCCAGATTTTTCATATCTGAATTCACTTACCCTGGTTTATCAATGAGCTTTATGATGGCAGTTCTAAGTCAAGACTGTGGTTTAGATGTTTTGAGATGGCCTTCTGCAAGTGACATAGGTGTTCCACTTCCAATAGACCATTTGTTGTGTGTCACTATAGTCAAGATAGGAGCCCTGTGACCTAAATTCCACATTCCTTATACAACCAACCTGTTAATCTTCCAGTGGACTGCAGCATTTCAGTTTTTTCTCAGAGCATGAGAATTCTTGCCACTTTGTGTGCTCTCAAAAATCAGCTGGATGTAGACAATGTTGAGCCTGTGAGGCGATAAACTCCTATTTGTCCCAGCGCACATCTCTGCTGCACTCCATGTGGAAAAAAAAAAAATGACCGGACACTGTTGTTTTTTCCACAATCGCAACCTTAATGCACCAGCTCTCTTGATGCTTAAGGGTGACATATGCATGGCAGGGATACCTGACTGTTAAAAATGTACAGTAGACATTACGTTTCCAGCAACATGACTTTGTTTCAGAGCCAGCAGCCAAGATTCAACAGAAAGTACCAGTGATTTAAGTTCCTCAGCTCATATATAGAACAGGAAATATTACTTAAAATGTTAAAAATTACAACAACATTGTACATCGCACAGTTGATAGTTATTGCCATCATCATTGCAGAGTGTTGTGCAACCTTTTAAAGTTGCGGCTTACACTCTTTCTCCCATGTGGAACATAGAAAGGTTATGCCTTTATAAGGCTTTGTACTGCTGTGTTTTCAGGTTTTTCATCATGAAAGAATAGTTCGTAAGAGGACTTGGGAAGAAGCAGAGAGGTTCTGTGAAGCGCTAGGAGCCCATTTGCCCAGTTTCAGCCACCATGAGGAGATGGAAGCCCTACATTACTTGTTAAGGGACACAATCAGGTCATTTTGTATTCTCTTTTTTACTTTTTTTTTCCAGTGTGAAAGTGCACTTAAGTAACCAGGAACTTTACATACAGTAATAATATGCCCATCTTTGATTTTTTTTCCTTTTCTGCAGAGTCCAGCATGTAAATGTATTTAGTGGAATTATCTGTAAATTGCACAATCAGGGAGCTGTTAGGTATTCTTGTGTGTGGATCAGTGATGTAAGATTAAGCAATAATCCTGCAAGCAAAGAGTCTGCACTTTATTCTTCAATCAGGTCTGACTACTTTGTTTAGTGTACATTTAAATTGGCGGATCATAACAGCAATTAAATAAATTCAGAAGGCACAGAACGTTTTGTGCTGTACTGTGTGTGTGCCCTTGTAGCAGTCCCAGACAGAGAGGGACCTCATTGTTAGTGTCAAAAACAGAGACTCCAGATGTTTTCTTCTCCTACACATGGTACATTGTTACCAGGTGAATTAAAGCTACAGCTCAGAACCCCTGCAGTGACACCATCTTCTCCCTGTGAACTATGTCAGTGATGCTTCAGCTGTGTTTATTTTTAGAGTTTTTCAAGTACATCCAATTATGAATCATCCACTGCAGTTAGTATGCAAAACCAGTGTAATTCATGGTCTGTTTCTACTCTGTATTCAAAATCTGTGTACTACTTTGTCAACTATTCATATGCTTTTATCAAATGAGACCATTGTTCTTCTTAAAACAATTGTATCCTGCCTTGTTCATCAAGTTATAAAGGACATGCTATGGCACAGTCCTTATTGGACATAACTAGGAAATTGGTCTGAATATAAAACGCCCACTTAAAACACAAAATATTTACTAATACAGTACCTATGCAAGTAATTTTAATTTTTGTTAGAGCCATTTTCATATTGTTTTAATTTTGCTTCTAAACAGTAACAATAGATTTTTTTGGACTGGATTGAATAAGAGAAACCCAGAATCTGAAAACATGTGGGAATGGAGTGATAACAGACCAGTAAGTTTTATACATTTTAATTGTGCATCATTTATTTATTAATTGTATACAGTTGAAGGAAGTCTTACTTGTATTTCATCGTAAATGTGTTTAGAATTAATAACATTTGCTAACTGTTATTATATATCGTTAAGACATTTTAAAAATACCAATGAGACAACAAGTTAATGTACTGTATTTCCCTGTAGCCAGCATAACTATTTTAGTTAATTTTTCAATTTGGAACACAGTAGATTAAGAATTAGTTATTGCACAGCATTTTGACTGATAAGATCAAAGTTGTAGAAAGTAACTTTCATACAGCACTTGGATTGCAAAATAATAACTGATGAAGTTTTGTCTGTCCCTTTGTAACTAGTGCCTGGCATTATATCATTGAGCACGAGTCTCCCTGATTATGAGGAATAATCAAGTATTATGTATCAATGCTATGATGATGTCATTATTAGGGACGAAAAGAGCTTTCCTTTTTAGAAAAACAGTGGTAAATGCATAATCACATATTTGAAACACAGCAAAAACATTATTTTACTAAGGTTGGGGAATTAATATTTCAATTAACATTCCAATGAACATTGACAGTGTAGCTGTTTGTTGTGTTTTAGGTCTCCTCAGTGGTTTTTTCAGAAGAGTTTCATGAAGATGATGATTATGATCGTGACTGCGTTGCATTTAAGGTAGAATGCAAGTCATGAATTTACTTTGTTTGACCTGATCATTTACCAAAACATCCATTTATTATTTCTCTTTATTATTATACCTGCTTTTCTTAGCTGTTTTTTATTTGCATCTTCAGTGTGTTATGGTTTGTTATTTATTAGGGACACAAACATGCTTAACGCCTTTGTTTTCTTCTAATTACTTATGAGTCACCTACATTCTTCATCTTGCCAAATGGAATTGAAAAACCAGTTAAACAACTATTTTAAACACTTGCCAAGTGTTGCAGGATAATAATTTTTCTTTTGTTTTAGTTCGTTACTTGCTGTATTTTATTGCACTTGCTCTTACCTGCAATCATGTCTATTGTTTTCATTGTACTAGTGTTGCTGTACTTAATATAGAATTTGTTAACTGTACAGTATGTGTTGCCATGGATAAGGGCATCTTCTAAGCAAATTAATAAAATAACAGGAGAAAAACTTATTGCTACTTAAATATGTTATATAATATAAATCAAATCTAATTGTGTACATACTTTAACTGTAATGTTTGAGACAAGGAGGGAATATAACAACATTATAGGTTATATAGGTACAACAAGGAGTCGATTTTTAAACCTGTGCAGCAATTAAGTTGTTTTTTTTATTTCTGGAGAAACATTATCTGGCATATACTGTATTAACATTTTGACATGCACTTATTTGACTAAATTGCTAATTAAAATTCTACTTTAACGTTTTCTAATTCACAGTTTTATCCTATCTTTTCCAATAGACACAGAAGAGAACACTTACGCCTTTCTTCATGATTCTGTTTCACGATTTTGTGACTAAGGATTTTTATGCACATCCCTTCAATTGTGATGCCAAACTCGAGTGGATATGTCAGATACCAAGAGGTGAATGGATTGGTTAAAAGTGGGTCACATTTGTCAGTACACAAAAATCCTAAATCTTTTGATTTATATTTAAAAGTTTGGCTCTTCCGTGACTTTTACATATCATTTGTTCTCAGAGTGTTCAAAAACATCTCATCAGTCTTTAGCATGCACCACTCAATTAGTAGTCTCTTGGAGTACAGGAAGATTCTTTTAGCTCTGGTAGCTCAAAGAGTTCTGTTTCCAGCTCTGGTTGGAAGTTCTGAGAGTATATGGCACAATCCGTTAAGCACTGCCAGGACAGGAGGGTGACAAAGGGTTGGTGGAGTTCACTGAGAAAGCTCTGGCACAAATGACCGATGTTTGCTGGCTAGGTGCCTGAAAGAATGGGTTTTGTCAGCAAGAGCTGTGTTTGACCTCTAGTTGACACCAAAGCCCTGCAATTTGTATTCTGGCCTCACAGCATAAAGAGAGGCAGATGACTTGGCAAAACAGGGCATATTAGAGTGAAAATGGGGTTATTATTATGTTTGCATTGCAATTTAGGCTACATATAATTGGCTTTTCTACACCGAATGTTATAAGGTGAGGAGAGAATCAAAGAGAATCTAGTAAAAAACAACCATGGTGATATTATCAGAATGATCTCAACGTGATAGAGTTATGATTGATTATTAATAAAAAGTTGCACCACCTTAAGAAGAAGTGGCTTGGTGTTTGGCTGCTTATTGTAGAAGAGTGATAACAAGAACTAGTCTGGATGGATCTACTTACAATATCTCCCTCTGCTCTATTCCCGTCATTGATTTCAACCACAAACATATCAAAAGTGAAATTAATTGCTAATTGCTTAATTAACAAAAATAAAATAAAAAGTCCAAAATCTCAAGTCCTAAGTAAGCATAACACATGATTGCCAAGAAAAAATTCTAGGATGCTTGTTTAAAATAGCCTTGTTTGTTGTATTTTATCTGTTCATTTTTAATATTCACAGGTGTGAAGCCAAAGACTCCAGAGTGGTTTAATCCTGGTAAGTTTATACTGGGGAAGGGAGTTCATATTGTAGTTCCACTGTCGTAAATTCAGTAGTAAGGAGATTGCTTAACTGTGCAAGTACACTTCCCTAAAATTCAAAAATAGATAAGAGAATACAGACACTATGGAAACTCTTAAGTTAGCAAAATTCTATTAGTAATATCAGCATAGCAGCTGCAACAACAACATTTTATATCAAATCATAGTCTGCTTTAGTCCGAACTACTTTGTCAGTGGGCTTCATTTCACAGAAAATCAAGTAAGGAAATTATTTGACTTAAGCATAATGTAATTTTTTTTCCATGAATTAACTTATCAGGCATGTTGCTGTCTTCATCTGCAAAGAACAGTAGTTAATATATTAAGCGCTTGAGCACTGTAATTTTTCATCTGACATTGTTTGTAAAACAGGAGATAAATAGTAGTAGTTTGAGTTTCAGTTTGAAAGGGTTGATCACTCAGGTAGGGGGGATTGACTTTATAGTATACAGTACAAGAGTATGATTTGTGTTGCCTACAAAAGGTTGCATATTGGAGGTAAATGAGATCTGAATAGCAGAAGTGAACAAAAATACGTTTTTGTTTTGGTTAGGTTAACTAATCTTTGAAAATGCATTTTATGTTAATTGAATGGTCCCCTTGTTTATGTGTTGTGTATAATTTTTGCAGGAGGACATCATGAAACATCAATATTTATTGACGGAGATGAATTCTGGTTTGTGAATGATACAGTTCTGTCCTATGATGAAGCTCAATTATATTGCAAAACCAACGAAAGCAAGCTGGCAGCTCCACAGACTTTCAATGCAGCAATAAAAATAAATGAAAAGCTGTCTGAGGTATTAACACTGAAACAAATATCACAGCAGTGTAAAATAGGAGGCATTTCTTAAAATTGCTTACTTTTACTTCAGAGGTAACTTTTTTACAGACATTTATTAGGTAGTTAAGAAAAATTCTGCTCTTAGATTCTATATTCTTTAAAAATACTGTAGAGATATTTACAGTCTATTTCCATACTAATAAAAATAGGTACTGCAGCCACTATGACTGCTACAACATAATACAACAATAATAATAATCTCTACTTTAACTGTGATGTTTTTCTTTAATTATACTTGTTTTTTTAATGAAACCTTTGAGATCCTGTATATTGACCATCAACTAATTCTCAGAGGTTTAGTGCCAATACACCTTCTGTACTCTTAAGAAGGGTCTGTATACAGTTATAACATGTATATTTGGATTTTGTGCTTATTGCATTTCTATATATTTTTATTTAAGATTTCTAGAAATATCCGGCAGCGTTGGTGGGTGAATATGCGTGATGCTGAGCACGTCTATCCCATAGGGTAAGTCTGCTAGTTATAAAATTTAGAAGACTAGTTGACAACAATTTAAGACGCATCAAAGAAACTTAAGTAAATCTTAGTTAAATTAATTATTGGTTGATCCGTACCTATGCAACCTTTCTTCTTAGATGTTGGAGATCGTAACTTAGATGTGTAAAAGAAGACAACTCTTTTTTAAAATAAATTTAGGAACTGAAAACGGCTCAAACGAATCCCATTTGTGTGGGAGTTAAGGACTTAATTATGTAACTGAGAACTCGGCAAACTCCTAATAATTGAGAATCCAATTGCCCTGTTTTGCTTCCTTCTATTGGAGTCCTATGAGGATGTGCTGAAAAGAAGGAAGCAGAAAAGGTGTTGCTGCAGGGTGGAAAGGGGAGAACCAATTAACAGAATGTAGCCATTATGGATTTTTTGGCCACATTATACAGGATAGATTAATCAATCAAGAATAATTTTAATGGATCAACATCTAACAGGTATGCTTAGTCGACCAATCATTAGAGCACCTTTCAATTACTTAACTGCCTGGCAGATGGTTTAGATGAAACAATCCTTGGCAACAGTAGTTAGCCAATCACATGCCTGTGCTGGTTGCACATAGTCAGGTGCGCTGGTAACATTTTAAGGCTTTGTAATAGTTTCACACAACGCTATTTCTATGCACTGTGCCCAGAGTGTTAATGATCTGTTTTGGCATAGATATCAGTTTTTCTGCATCTGTAAAACAAAATCTTTTGTCACAGTGTGCAAGTATTCTGATTTTGTTTTTATTTCATTTCTATGTTTTCATCAAAAACATTTAAATTAGAAATTCAATGCTGATTAAAAGGAGAAACTGATAATTTAACTGATTATGGAAATGCCCATTTTCTCTCGCAGGTTTCCTCATGGGAGAATTTATCCTTTTATGCCGCCTTTTCTGGGCACGTGTACTTTTATGACTCCACAATCCATGTTTCCAGGTAAATAAAAATATTAGTTTAGTAATTCTGTGATTAATATTAGCTATTTTTTTTAAAAAAATGCTGTAATGCTGTTAGTTTTATTTGAATTTGCACAGTTGCAAAAATGTTAAAGCAGAACCAAGCCTTTTTCTGAACAATTGTTCAGTACACTGCATTTTCAAAAAGACTTTAAACATTTTACATTTACTTAAATGTACATGGTAACAGCTGATTCCTTCGTACTGTGATCTCCAGGTATTATGGGACATAACTGTGAGCTTCCCCTGCCTTTTGTGTGTCAAAAAATCAACTCAACAGTGATGGAGACTGGCCCACTGGGACATTCTAACAAGACGTGCCCAAATAATTCTCTTTCTCTTGGAGAAAAGGTAATTGTCACAATGATACACAGCTGCAGAACAGGAAATAAAGTTTCATTTTAAATATGAAGAGAGCTTTTAATGGTCAGTTTTAATGTTTTAATTTTCTGTTTACATTTCCAGTTCTTCCATTACAGTTTTAGCAGCTGTGATTCCCCCTACCCTAAACAAAATCAGTCCTGAACCTTCAATTTGGACTTCACTCTGCAAACATTTTTGTTCTAGAAAATGCCATTCCCATGCAGGCCAAAAATCAATGAGGTTCTTAAAAGTGAAATTATCAACAACCCATGTATTGGACTGTTCTGACAACTTTACATTCCACAATTAAGTTATTTTTAATTTATTGTGTTATTTACAGTTGTGGCTTAAATATATAAATATAAGAATGTTGATGTTTAGACTTTTAAGACTTTTCATTTTTGTAATGTGTTTCTTGAATTCTAATTATCAGAATACAATCTCGGAGGAAACATTAAAACTAAAAGACAATAGAGACATCACTGGTATTTATGAGTTTGCTAAAGTGCTGTGGAGATAATGGAGTAACAACAAAAATGGAAATTCAGGATGTGCAAGGTGAAAATAAGAAAGAAAAGAAAGTATAATATTTAATTTTCATTTGTAGTGTTACACTACAATTAAACCCCGTTACCTGACATTTGAAAAAGCAAATGAATTGTGCACGTCACTTGGTGGAACACTTCCAAGCATCTCAAGTCAAGCCGAACAAGGTGGGTTCATCTAACAAACGTTATATCTGAAAAGGGGGAAGATGCAGTATTCTTTAAACTGAGCGCAAAGGTCATCTTCCTTCTTCCACTTTGGAAGTACAATAGCTTATACAGTACAAGAAATAGCGTCCTAGGTAATACATGCTGTGAATCATACTTTATTTGTATAATACTACCATTATAAAATATTTTATTCTTTGTTTTTAAACCACATCTGGGGTGCTAAATTGCTGTATGCTTTAGTGCATTCTTGTAGATTTGAAATTCAGAGAGAGTGAAGAAACAGTGTTTAATGACAGTAAGGTTTGTGCACTATAGGAGATTCATACATGTTCTATACAAAGAAAGAGTTAGCTACACTAAGTATCAAGAGCTTACTCTGCAGTTCTTTGAACTGACACTTTTTTTTTCTCCATCTGTGCTCCGTTTCTGTTCGCAGATTTTGTTACCTCATTACTGTACGGCCTGCAAAGTAAAGTGTGGGTTGGCTTGAAGATGACGCGTACTTCTCTCCGGTGGACTGATAATTCCCCAGTCACATATGTCAATTTCCACCCCCTGCTTCATCGAAACCAACGGCGAATTAAGATCGATGCAAGTTGAATCCCCCCTTCATTTTGTCTGTAGATCTCAGAACACAGGTCTTCATTGAAGTGTTTATGTCATTCAAATGATATATGGTGGCACAGTGGTGAGCATTGCTGCCTTGTAGCACTGGGACCCTGGGTTCAATTCCAGACCTGGGGTGCTCTCTGTGTGGAGTTTGTATGTTCTCCCCATGTTCACATGGGTTTCCTCCAGGTGCACAGTACAAAGACATACTGGTTGGTTAGGGTGAGGCTTCTGGCTTCTGGGAAAATTGGCCCTGGTGTGTTTGTGTCTGTGTCTGTGAGTGTACCCTGTAATGGCCTGGCATCCCGTTTAGGGTGTACCCTGCCTTGCGCCTGTTGCTTGCCGGACTAGGTTCCAGCTCCCTTGTGACCCTGAATTGCATGAAGCAATTAGAAAATTGGATGGATGTTACGTAAAGAAAAATGATATAGGGTTCCTTAATGAGGCATTAAATACTACGATTATAAATAACTTCTGTTTTTTCATTGTAGCCTCGCAACCCAGACAGTGTGTGTGTATATGTCCTCAATGATGCCCGTTCAACTTTTGTGGGGACCTGGGATTTCACTGCTTGCAATGATGCGCAGTATATGACAGCATGCCAATTTTACACAGGTACATAGTAATAAACACTATTTTCTATAGTGCCTTTAAAGGTGGCTTCTCAAAGCACTTAAATGATGAGGATGAAGAAAGAAGTATTAGATGAAGATGAAGAATATTTTTCTATCCTAAAGGTTAAAAACCATTATCTTGCAGTTACAGTGCCAAGTAGGGCTTCCTGATGTTATTCAGATCAAAGCATTATTAAATTAACTTATGTGCTCTGGCAGGTTTCTGAGGCGTTAGAAGAATAATTATCCACATAAACTGATCTGGTTTTGTTTTTGTTCAAGTTGACTTAAATTCACAAAACACAATAAAATGAATCCAATGCCACATAAAACACAGTTGCATAAAAAAGATTAGACTTGAAAAGACCGCATTGTTCTTCTGCAAAGCTTTACTGAGTACATGCAGCAGACACAGGGATTAAAGGATCTACAGGTTCTATTTGTGCAGGCCTGTCTTGAGAAGACTCCAGAAAGTGGTTAGAGGATACAGTATTTAGAAAATGTCTGAAGTTAATAACTAGTTTTATTTATTAGGGAAAACAAAAACCTAACTATGTTGCATTTCATTTCTTTTTAGATAAACCAGTTCAGACAGAAATCACACAGGACACTGAGGTTAATGTTGCAGACCACAGATTCAGAATTATCTGGAAGAATGTCACATGGTACGAGGCGCTTAAGCAGTGCGAACAGTACAATATGGAGCTGGCGAGCATCTCGGACACCTACCAGCAGTCTCACCTCACTGTGAAAGTCAACCAGTACACACAACCCCTGTGGATCGGTCTCTTCAGTGAAGATGTATGAGTGCATTTTCTTGTCTCTCCAATTCTAGTAAAGTGTCTTATGATTCTTATAATACACTAGTTCCTAATGTGCAATGATATTGAATCTGTAGATCACCTTTTGTTAGTGATTTGCATTGGCTAGCAAATAAACGTAGTTTAAAAATACTGTTGGAATTAATCTTAGTAAACTGGCATCCTAATCTTCTTTGCATACAGTATTTGATATGTTACCAGGTCTGGTGCAGATCCTTATCTCTAGGATGAGAGGAATGCACTAAAATTGCATTTCATACCTGGAAGCTTGAATTTAAAGTTAGAAACATTTTATCTACTTGTATCTATTTCAAGTCACAGTTTGGCATCGGGATCAAAATCCTTTTAACAGTTTTTAAATCCGGGCACAGTATTAAATGGGTGTAGTCAATGAGGTCTCTTGGTGGCATAGTTGAACACTTTCCTACCTGTTTGTTCCTAGAATGGGGTCCACTACCGCTGGTCAGATGGCAGCCACACAGTGTACAGTCGCTGGTCTGAGGAAGCACACAGTGGAGGTTGTGTTTACTTGGACACAGGTGGCTTCTGGAAAGCCACTGAGTGTGAAGAGCAGCTTTCAGGAGCCATTTGCCACATTCCTAAAAGCAAGTATTTTATAGAGGGTGTTGTTTAGTTTTGGATCCCTAGAGCATTGTATCTTTTGATTTTGGAAGAAGGGGGCATACAGCTTTCATATACAGTTGCATATCTGGGTAAACAACACCCTCTCCTGGGGTTATGTAAGACTTGATATATGTTTATTTGACTTTCCATAAAAGCCTCCCTCAGATCCAATAATACAATTTTGGAGTTAAAGAAAGTTTATGTACAGAGCAAGCATTGCAACAAGCCCTTTCCACTGATGAAGGGTTCACTCAGGTGGCCGTGCTTTATCACACATGTGGTAAACCTCTGCTTATTAACTGGTGCTTTTTTTAAAAAGTGTTTTGCAATCTTGTCAGGGAAGTATTTCAGTTGTGATTTTATTGTTGTAACTTATTAACTATGTATTTAATTTTGTCTTTAATTATTGTGCAGTGCAGGGTAATAGTATTTATAAATTAATTGAATGGTGGTTTTCTCTCTACAGTGTTTAGATATGTTTTAGTGTACGGTATGTTTATGCTATTCTGTGTTTATTATTGTAATTATAGGGTTTAAAACTTTAATTCAAGTAAAACATTTATAAATAGAGGGAATTGTAATTATTTGTTTTCACACAACAGCTAAGAAATGTTCACTTCTGAATTATGCAAAATTTAGGTGATAAAAAGACTTGAGGAAAGGAATTATGTAAGTCATGGAAAAGGTGTGCAACTTTAGTTCATTATGGGATTGGAAAATGAGGAAGCTAAATCTCTGCCCCCTTCCCACTGTAAATCACTTGTCTTTCCAACAAAAGGGACATTCTATAGAAAGATTCTCAATTACTTTGAAATGGAAGTTCAGAAGAATGGCCGCTATTCATAAAAGAATTTTATAGGAGTAACAAATGAAAATTAAGTTGTACAGGATTTATGAGGGAAAGCATAAAAGCCCATGGGAGAATGGGGGGCAAGGACCACCATTTGTCTTTGACCATCCAACACTGGAGGTGGAGGTGATGTGGTCAGCATCACGTTCCAGCCGGCCTATTACCCCCGGAAGGATTAACCCCCGATACTCATTTGGAAAGCAGGCTGAGTGGACCTGGGAGCTGTCTGGGAGGAATTAGAGCAAGCTACATTGCTTCCCCTACCTAGGATTGAACCTGGGACCTTCCAGTCAGGAGCTAGACACCCTTGCCATCTGAGCTACCACTACTCCAGCCTTTCATTTTTATCCTTAATGTCTGACTGTTTTTTTTTATTTTTCCAGATGAGACTGTTAATATAACTGAAAGAAATGTCACAAAATGTCCGCACAAAAAAAATGGACCTAACTGGGTTCCTTTTGAAAACAGCTGCTACACATTTCAGTTGTCTGCAAAAAGATGGGAGGATTTTGATGGAATGGAAATTCATCGAGTGTGCAAGAAACTAGGTATGGATCGTCATTTCATAAACTGTATTTAAGAAGCTAGCAAGGGATCATTGTTCTCCAGTTTTACCCTGCTGATCCATACAAAAATGGTGGCTGGAGAAGACATATACTTTTGTTTTAAAAGTGAAAGGTTTAGAAAGATTCAGAACTGTCAGACTACACAACTATGCATTTAACTTGTAGGAACAAAATTTAGTTCTTACAATTACTGTGATTTTACAAAATGTAAATGCCCACATGAACACGAGGGGAATATATAAACTCCATGCAGATAGTGCACCAGGTTCAGAACTGAACCCAAGACCCAGCGCTGTGAGGCAGAAATGCTAACCACTGCACCACCATGCCACCCTAGATGAGATCCGTTTATCCATTTTCTTTCAGATCCCAATGCCGACATTTTGATTATAAGGAATGAAACCGAGAATACTTTTGTGATGGAGCAACTTCTGCCTTTCAAAGACCTTGTAGAGTGGGTGTGGCTTGGTTTATATTTCGACTCAAATGGTGAGTGTGTTTTAAAATGCAGCAGTTACAATTGCATACAGAATATGAACATGGCACTGATGGCCTTCATTTTGGTTGGTTGTTCCTTTCTAGATGTGTCCATGAAGTGGTCTGACGGCACCTATGTTCAGTACTCGAACTGGAGAGACGGACGACCGCAACAAAATGATAGCTTCTTCTTTGCTGGAATTCATTATGATGGAAGCTGGGATATAGTGCCTTATGCATATCATGCGTTTTTCCAGCAGAAAAGTATTGTTGCCTGCAAGATCGAAAAAGGTGAATTTCGAAAAGGGTTTTCCATTAGTGTGTTTAACATGATTTATCGAAAGATGACAAAAGCAGCATCTTACAGGCTTGTAGTTTCGATTTCCATTAAAAATCTGAACTTTATAACAGCACAGACACAAGTCAGAACAAATAAGAATACGGAGGCTTTTTTAAGAAGTGAGTGATTTGTTGCAGTATTCAAAAGAACGCAAGTATTCCAAACAAACAGCATGAGGACTTTGTTGTATGTTTTTTGTTTCTTTTATTTAAGGCTCGAAAGAGGAGTATCACAATAAATTGCCTGATACTGTGATGTATGGAAACTCCATCTACAGAGTGATACAGAAGAAAATGAACTGGCATGAGGCACTGAAAGAGTGCAAGAGAAGTGGCAGCCATTTAGCTAGTATCCACGATGAACCCCACCATATGTTTTTGAAGAACTTGACAAGAATGGATGGATTTCCTCTTTGGATCGGCCTTTCCAGTCTAGACGTATGTGGCAAGCTCTATGAGTGCATTGAAGTCATTAAGTTTTGGAATGCTTCTGCATGAGAAGCCTAATAATGTGGTAGAGGCATGTGTTTTGTAATCATTTATTTGGGATATTTTTTAATTGGGGTTTTCATATGTATTAGACAGGAAGATGGGTTTAGTAAATTAAAACTTCAGGTAATATTGGAGTAATTAGTATCACACACCTGTTTCTTTATGGTAAATGATTCACCACATTTTAACATGCTGTACTATATATTACTGACATAATTTATGAAATTTTTTTAGCAGCTCACAGCTGCTGTATGTTGAAACTGTGAATAATTGCATTTATTTTGTACATTTAGCTGCTCCTCATTTGCAAATTGTTTCTCTATATTTATCAGTGAAACATCCGGACTTTAAATACAACATCTTAATCTTTGACAGTGTCTTGGATATGGTATTGGTTTCTCTCTTAGGCTAGTGGCTCATCCTTTGAGTGGTCTGATGGAAATGACTTTGATTACAAGCCATGGGAGTTTAAACATTCAGAAGATTCCAATGGATCCTGTGTCTTCATGGATACTAAAGGATTCTGGAAACGCACCAAGTGTGACACTGTTGTACAAGGAGCTATTTGTTACAGTGTGACCACTCCAAGTAGGCAACATTTTTAGCATCATTTTCATATAATTGACATGGACATTCCAAAGATTTATCATATTGTTCTGTCTTAATTATTTTTTTCTAAAATGAAGTGAAAATATTCTGTTTGCTTTAATATTATTTGTGCTGTTACTTTTGTAACAGAGCCAGATCCAAGGACTTCTGTTTCATCTCCTGGGTGTCCTCAGAGTAGTGGCTCATCTAACTGGATTCAGTACAAAGACCACTGCTATGCATTTGACATAAACTTCTTCAACTACTCAGTGTACACTATGAATGAAGCTAAACAAATTTGTCAGCAACTTGGTATGTTTAATTTTCTTTTGTGCTACCCTTCAAGAATACGGTAGATTCCTTCTATGTAGTCCAGACCTGTTAAGCATTATGCAAAGCCCAAATTCAAATGATAAACACAACAGTCAGAAAAAAGCATCGGTATCTCTTACCTTGGACTTTGGAATCATGCATTGCCTGATGCAGATGATTATACAGGAAACTGATGTTGCCTTATTTGATGTAACAGGGGATTTTTCAAGCAGATTGAGTTATTTTCTACACCATTCTCTATTCAGGATCATTCATTTATAAATTATGTTTAATTTCTAGATGCGTCTTCACAGCTGCTGACCATTAAAGATTTGGAAGAGAATGAATTTGTTTACAAATATGTCAAAGAGCATCCTATCATCACTGGCCGTGTTTGGCTCGGCATTGATCCCGGCTCCAAAGGTACTCAGCAGACACATCTGTGGAAGCTCCATACCCAGGCCCTTTGATTGTGAAATGGCGTCGGCATTAAGTGCATTTTTTCTGTTCTAGATAAACCAGTCAGCTGGCTTGATGGCACCAGTCTCAGCTTCTCTAACTGGGAAAATAATACTTCTCCACTGGAATCTGAATCCCGCTGTGCTGTCATTGTGAGCAGAACTGGGATCTGGAGAAATGTTAGCTGCAATGCGATACGCAGTAGGATAGTTTGTAAAGCTCCTGTCCGTAAGTTCTGCATGTATTTTAAAACTAATACACAGCATGCCCTGGCAGTATTGTGGAAATTGCATGTTTAGCATAAAGACATCTTTGTCTCATAAAATACAATTAGAATTATCAATATTATTGCAAACATAGTGCTGATAAAAGCTCTTCTGCTATAATTCTGTTCAGTTTACGTTTTACCAGAAGTGTGTTGGTCATTCATTATTGATTTAATAATTTTTTCAATCTCTCCACAACACCTGAATATAAATGGCCTGTTTGATGATTTGGTTAATGAAGAAAATATGATCATTCACTTTAATTCAGCACTTTAATCTCCTTTAATCTTTGCATATACTGTTCCTGTGCTGGGCCTCATTGGGCAGCAGGAAGATCTTGAACTGAATGTACCATTTACTCCACAAGGGTTTGAAACATTTTCAGGTTCTGCTGATGGCACTGGGCATGTGGAAGTGAATGGAACAATCTGCTGATTACAGTGGTTTTCGAGAGAAAGGGATTTAGAGATGGTGCAGTCCAGGCCATGTGATTGGGATTTGTTTAATGTTTTTCAAGGTTGCCACAAATTGCCTGTCAGGGTGTTGCCAATAGTTAGGGCAGTGAATGGACAAATTAAGATTCCTTTTTATTGATTTTTTTTTCAAATCCAATTTTTTTAGGATGATCCCTTTGGACATGCTAAATTAACTATGCTAAGCGATAGTAGTATTCATATGTACACTATTCTGTATCTGAATTTCCTTAATTTCCTCTTTCTCCTCAGGGTCGGAGAGGACATCAGTAGTTATCGCCTTCCTTTTGCTCATCCTTGTAGCCATAATTGCTGGAATACTTTTCTTAGTATATAGAAGAAACAGGGTACACTTTCCATCCATGTTTTCAAGGGTACGCTATAAGAGAAGTGTGGATGACCCCGACAGCACAAGCATAATAACACAGACTGACTGAAACCGTAAAAGGAGAGTTCCCTTTTTTTACACCAAGAGGAAAAGAGCTACGTTGTTGCCAACAAATGGCTACAAGCACTCCAGTTTTATTCTTTCAGTCTGTAGTGAAGAACTCCTAAGCTTGCAGTAAAAACGTTTTAAGGTGAATTGTCAAAGGCGATGAGGTGAAGTGCTAGTTAAATACATGCACGTTTTCATACAAGTCTTTTTAAATTTCTTTACTCTCTAAGGTTTCATTTTAAATGACATTGTTGCTTTGTTAATTTAAATTTAGCCATAAGTGCGAAAGAGCTTACCACATCCTGCTGGGATAACCATTTGAACAGGTCTGCTCAGACTATTGGAAGGCTGAAGCTTATCACAGTACATCTGCTCCTGAACTATCACTGGAACAAATCTTTCTTTCTTAAATTTTAGAACTGTTTAGTATTAATTGTAAATGTATCCGATTATTGAATTAATACATTTTTGTAAAAAAAGTTCCTAAAAAATAATTTGAAACTTTGGGAATAGTTTATTACTTCCTTTAGCTGATGAAGTCTTTTTTTTAACTTACAAACTACAAAATATTGTTATAACAACACTAAGAACATATTAAGGAAGTAATTCTACAAAGCCTTCAATAATCAGTCCTGAATCAGAATACCAAATACGAAGACAAACTCCTTACGCTCCATTCAAACTTCAATGTCTCGAACAGGTACCTTTAATTTAGTGTTAATTATTTATGACTCGAATTTGCTGTAAATCTTAAGCCTTTAGTTACGATCTGCAACAGAACTAAAGTACAATTTTACTTTCCAAATGCCAAAGTGGACGGTGATTGAGCTGCACTGAGTATAAACCTCATCGGTGTGTTTTCTTGAATTTTGCCACATAGATCTAGAGGATAAGGAGATAGCAGTGCATGAACTGTATTGATATGTTGTGTTTTTCAAATGACTGCTACAAACCACCAAATACTTGCACTAGAACCAGGGTTCTGTGGCACTCTGGTTCCTTTCTGTAAACTAATCCATCAATTTCCTTAATTATGGAAGTAAACAGCAGGGTATATTGGGTAACCAAGACACAGTTAAGTGGAGAAATGTAATTGGATGGATGTTCCAAGATTGCCAAACCCTTAAACTACTGAATATATGTGCACTTTAAATTTTAAAAGTCTTACCATTTGCAAAGCACAAATTAAGTAGATTATAAAGATATTGTAACTTAACTGTTAGTAGCACTGTACCTGCTTTTGTATATTTTGTAAATATATGAAGATACTGTATGTTTATACTTTTGAACTTCAGCCTAAACCAAAGAGGTTTGTGAAATGAAAATGAACCATCGCAATTTGGATCTGTTGATGTTGAACATTCCATTGACTGCTTGAGGGACAAAATCAACTCTTGGAAACTAACAGGGATGTATAAGGAAAAATAATGATAAAAATATCATAATTATATAAATTGCTCTTCATTTGTTATGGAATGTTTTAGTTTGTTTTTAAATGTTTTTTTTTTGTTTCCCTGGAGAATCTCCTGCTTTATTTTTGCTAAAATCAAGACCTTCCAATAAAAAACTTCTGCCAATTTTTTTCCAATTCATTTGTTCTTCTGTGAGTAGTGATGTTATTCAGCAATGAGCTAAATGTAGTACTATACAAAGACACTAAGCTCACATTGATTGAGTTTTTATTGCTAAGTACAAAGTAAAAACTGTTAAATGATTGTTTATTGTGCTACAGCAGAATTGTTTTTAATAGTACAACAATGGTAACTATTATTTTGATAGTACAGGATTGGCTATTCCCACTAGGGGTCAGAAGTGTGTGTAAAAAATTATCAGATGAAAACTTCTGTAACAGAAACTACCTCTGTTTCTAAGTCAAGTGGAATGAAATGGAAAAAACTGCTTAATGGCACAATATTCCCAAATATTGGTCAGAAAAGATGGAAAAACACAGATGTTGGCTATAAACCAGTTTCTACATTTATTTTATGTACATATAATAAATGTTTTTGCTACACCAAACTTTGTATACAGTAAATTAATAAGTGTATACATAATAATAATTGCCTACACCTGCTGTATATCCAGTAGCGCTTTTCTGGATACTCCACTCAAAGTGCTTTAGATTTGTGGTCATAGTTGATATAATTTAACATATTCTGCTGTAACTTTGATATTACCAAATAGTCACCAAATTATGATCCTGAGATTTTTTTTAAAATTAAATTTGTTTTTTTTTAATTGAATGTTAAATTATTTTTTGCTATTTCCTCCAGATTTGAAATAGTTACTTGTGTTTTTCATGGCTACTAACATCCATGACTGCACTTTTGTGCAGGCAGGCTCCCCTGACCCAGCCAAGGTTCACTGGCCCTTGCAGAAGACTCAGTGATAAAGGGAGGAGAAGCTTGTTCTTCACAGACAGCACCTGCCTGAAATAGCCTGGGAGACCACAGGGGTCGCTGTGTTTGCCAAAGCCCAAGAGGGCCTTTATTCGACCATTATTCCAAGAACAAGTAAAGGTTCATTCCAAAATGAAAAAGTAGAAGATCTGCAACATTTTGCAGATATTTAAAAAACTGGATGCATGGAAAAAGGACACACCATCGACCAGAGGGGGTTGGGGAGGTAGAGGAGGGTATCGATGATGTTTGTGTAAGTCTCTATCAAGTTTGACATTACCATATTTGAACTTTCACTCTAGGATACACTCCGTTGACCGGAGGGATTGGAGTGCTGGTGATAGTTATACAGTACCAGTCTATATCTGTAAAGGAACCATTTCAAATTGAAAACCATTGGGGAAAAGGTTAAGGAAAAAAAATCTGGACATTTCAAAATATTGGAAAATTCATTCCAGACAGAGATTTAAAAGAGCAAAAAGGAAAATTAGAAAGTGCAGTTCAGGAAAATCTGGACATTAGGCTGTTGAAACAGCTGTATGTTTCATGAACAGCTACTGTAAAACCATGTTTTTTTTTCTTTCTATTTTTCCATGTTGTGGAATTCATCTTTACTGGTTCCTTAGCAGCAATTATACACTGACACAACTCCGCACTCAACCACCCATGCCACTGTGGTTTGGGAAAACCCAGTTACAGCTGGCAAAGGACATGAAAAAAGCAATGTAAGAAAAAGCTTTGCTTTACCACTATAGAGGGGCAATTACCAGGGCCAGGTTCAAGTATAGGCACATGCCTAGCCTCCAAACATTTAGAAGGGGTCCTGTCATATGTTCTAATTGTTCATTTTTAATTTTCAATTAAATATAATTTTTAGATTTACCTGATCATGTCTTCACACATCTTATTTAAAAGCAAACACAATTTATACACATTTTAATCTTTTGAATATTCATTAGTCTCATGTAGCTGCAGCCCACTTGAAATAGCACTTACTACAAGTATTTCAAAATGTAATGACTATGTACAAGCTTGGCCTGAGGCACACATGAACACTTGTTTTGGAATGTACTGTACACAAGTTTTTGCTAGCTTTATCGCTCTCTAACTGTTGTGGAAGAGTTTGCTTTGTTGTGTAAGAAATTGCCTCTGATCATCAGCAAAGGATGGAAAACTCAATGCATTGAGAGCTTAACATCCTTGTCCTTGGATTTTGATAAAGGTATTGAAGAAAAATAAATGCTTTGTGACAGCATTTGTGACAATTTAGGTTATACCATTGTTTAAGCACTGGCTAACTTGTCTATTTCAAGTCTAAGCTTGAATGATGCTATTATAAGGCACTTGTGCTACATTTTTCCATCAACACTGGAAAGTGGGAATGAATCTGAAAATGTGGCTTAGTTATCTGTAGAGGCTAACACGCTGGTGATCATATATTTTGACGGTTTAAAATGTATTTATATTCCAGTAGGAGGAGTGGGGGTAAAGCACTTTTGTGGTCGTAATATGCGCATATGTTCAGATTTTCAATTCGCTCAGAGAACGCCTCAGTACAATTTAACGACGCCCGAAAATCTTTATCTTGCAGAGCACAGAGAAAAGTGGCGAAAAGCGTCTTTTATTACAGATAACTGCTTTCTTTCGTGCACTTCAAGGCTAGTGGCTAGTGGGGAGCTGTGGCAGTATGGAGTAATGCTACTTTTTGTGTTGTTTTATCTACAATATTTAAAGTTCGAGATAATAGTTTGTAAATAAAGTTTCTTAGTTTTCAACCTCCAGTATTACAACAAACGGAACAGTCGCAAAATTAACTCCTATTAATCGGTGCAACAGCTCTGTCGAAAGTTATTTGTGCAAAGTTGTTCATTAATCATATGACTGGTTGACGCCTGAAGATTACGTTTCAAGCGGATGAAAAACTTGGCGTTTGTAAAATCTTTAAAAACATGGAGTCTGTAAAGCGGCATAGGTTTTTTCGCTTGTGCTCGAGTGTTATTTTTCTGCTTTGGGATTATTCTGTTGCGGCTGGTAAGTGTGTATTTTTCCTGATTATTTATTAAAGGAACCAAAAAGCCGACTCATATAAACTGCAGATAATTTAAAAAATATAAATATATAAATTGTAATGTTTTAGTCGTGTTTTTATAAATATAATAACACTTATCTTATTATTTTTGTACTACCACCTCTGCACTAAATTGTAAATTACAAACTGAAATGCACCCTTCCCGACTATATATTATTTCCACTGTATTGGTAGGTTTAGCAATGTAATACATGCACTAAAATGTTGCGTCACTATGCTGATTAGAACTTGAATTTTTGTTAACTTTGTACTGTGATTACAGCATGAAAAGTAAAACCTTTATTTTCCAACTATTGTTACAGGTATTTTTAATCATGTTATACTGATTTAACAACACTACATATATTAAGAGCTGTGCCTTTTGCTATTGCTACTTATTAAACTTTTATCGTTGTTTATAATAGTAAAAAGGCTAGAGACGGCCTTGAACAGGGTTAAAGACTAAATACATTTTTCTCGCTTGCAGTTTTTGACAGTTAGTTTGGTTTAGTAAATTATAAATCAGTAAATTAGTTTGACATTTTTGAGGATTAGTACAGACTCGGTTTTTTATATATGACAAATCTTGTATTTCTGCATCATTAAGCAGCTAAATGACTAAGGGCAATTTTGGTATTTTCCAGTTTTTGAAACCAATTGAGCTGTATTTTCAGATGCATTCATTACCTGCAGTCAGAACATAAGTATCGAATGCCATTTAAAATAATACTCAACTTATGAAGAAACACTTTTGAGACATTTGAGAAATTGTTACTTTGGCCTCTTTGGAAGAGAAATATGATACTTAGATTTCTGTTTTCTAAAACTAACAATCACATTTTGATATCAAAGGGTGGTGTGAATGTTTATTAGTGTCAGTACACAAAGTACTTAGCTTTAGTCACTTGTTGCTAAGTGCTGTCACCAATATTAGCAATGATATCTGAACGTTTTCGTCCCACAGAGATTAGGAGGTCCCTAATAAAGGCCTTGTATATCATTTGATGGACCCTGCCTGACGGATCTTACTGGACACAACCAAACATTTGCAAAATTATGTCCCACAAATGTTTACACCTGAGATAACAGGGGGTTAGTCTTTTGCTTTATGTTGTTCTTTATGCCTTGAGAGGTTTTGTACCATGTCTTCTGTCATCATGCAAATTTAACAGTCTACAAAATCCGGCCAAATTGTTTTCTCAAGGAAACAACCAAACAACACTTTTCCTACAGATGCAGCCATCCTAAACAATGGGGGTATGCTGCGGTACAACGCGGTGGGCGTGTTGCAGTATACTGCGATTACCATATGCAAATTAGATTCGAATTAGATTATGTTAATAGTATCCGGAAACGCCTTGTAAAACCGGCAGGTGGAGCTGTCACCAGAAAACACCTGGTTTCGAATCCCGATCACTGCTGAGGGACAGTCTTTATTCAGTTAAGAATTTAAGTTGTATACTCTTTAGTCTTTTAAATTTAAACTGTGCTTTACAGCATGTTAATCATTATACATTAAAAAGTTGGAATATTTTATGAAAGCAAGATTGCTCAGTTGGACAAAAGTACACAACCTACCACCTTTAACACAAATATTTTAATTATGCAGAAATATTTTATGCATCAAAGTCTTTACTGAAGATATCACTAATACTATAAAAGCTTGGTCAAGCTGTAAACTCAAAGTATTACCCTGGTCCACATTCTTTGTAATTGTCTTTGTAAACGAAAATACTTTATTTTTTCATTGACAAAAAGTAACACCACAGCATTTAGTTGATCCGATCACGTATTCGTTTCCAATCATACAAAGTAAGTCTTGAGAATTTCCGATTCACCATGCCTTTCACATGCTCCTAAATTATATTAATTTAGGAACATAAACATATTATGTAAACTGTACTGTTTATAGGAAAATTCCTATACTTTACTCAGCAGTGTCTTAAAAACAGCACCCATGGTGTTCAACCCGATTTTATTTACACAGAAGACTGACACAGCTTTGCATTGTGAATCTGTTTTTCTAAGAAAACATGTCAGTGGAAGGTGGACTTGCCCTTATTCTACTTTGAATATACCTATGAAACCGGTTTGTTTACAAACAGTGTAGACAAAGAGAGAGAGACGCAATAACCGCACAGCGCCAGCCAAATGCACAACATTAATGTAGGGCTTTCAGGTTCACGTGGATTTGCGCCCTCGCCCTGCGGTACTGCTGTGTACATACAGTACGAACATGTTGTGATATTTAGAAATATAAAAAATATAATATAATGCCAATAATATTTGATATTTTAGTTTTTTAAAGAAAAGTTTGTTAAAAGAAAAGTGATGGCGACAGCTGGGTTTGAACACTCAACCTTAAATCATAAATCAGTCACTTAACCTATCACGCTACCAAAGCAGTCATGTGACAGGCACATATCAATGGAAAGGCTTATACTACTGTTTGTGCAACATGAATATAGTTATACTGTTATTAATTTATTTAGATACACGAATCCATATTATATTCCCTATTAATCCAATTCTAAAAGTATGCTTTTGTTTAATCTGATAACGAGCTTATTTTCAGAAAAGCTTAAAACAATCAATTTTCACAAAGTATATAAATGTACAGTAATATTGTCAGAAGGAGCGTGTAAAAATAACCACATGTAAGTCTTCGATGCTTAAAATGTTTAGGGAGAAATGGAATACTGGCATGTATTTTTTTCTTTAAACTACCAAGACCAACAATATACAGTTTACATAATATACTTATGTTCCTAAATTAATATTGTTTATGACCTTCAGATGCGTTATGCTCCTCTTCTTTTTATGCTCAGCTAATAAAATGTCCCTTTAGTTGTAAAATTCCATATAAATATTCAATACTAAGCGGATTAAAAAAGAGATTAAGTGATTAAATCTTTCCACTACCGACCAATGCCCCTGTCGGTCATTTTGGCCAGCCAATCACGTACCGCGGTATGGGGCGGTGGCATACGCGTAGTTGCCCGGAGTATGGGTTTGTACCATACATTTTGAATGGCTGCACCTGTACATTTCAAATGCACCCTAAAGCATATCAAATTCATCAGAAAAGGTCTAGTTCTTATTGAAACCCTAACCCTAGGTCGGGCCCTTTGGGAACACACATACTGTATCAAAAAACATGCCTACAAATACGGTGTTCCAAAAGTCACCCAAATCACTCCCAATTAGTCAGAAACATTTAAAATAAAGTTTCTAAGCAATTTTAATGTGTCTACAGTGAATCTGTTGTTTAAATTTCCAGTATTTTTCTTTTTCTCACATTCTCCTGAAATGGCGCATAAAATGAGCAAGTCTTGTGTCGTTTGTGAGATAGCATGACAATTACCTCTACAGTATGGCTAAAGGTATAATTGTTTTGGGCATTAAATGCAAGGAGCAGGATAAATTCACATGCTGAATGTGTGTTTTCAAACTTTTGATTTTTGACCCTTTTTTAGCGACAGCCACGCGGCTTAAGGGAAGAGAATATCAGTAAGAGCACAAGTGCAACTTGTACCTTTAGTGTACCTTTGAAGTTCCTTTTGTGGGAACCGTGATAGCTCTTTGTTGTTGTGATTTTGAAAACACCCCACGTGACTGAAACTCCACAATGTTATCATTGTGTAATACAGTCTCCTTTTTATGTCTAGCGCATTCAGTTCAAAGATGATCAGTACGAGCAAACCTGTGAATATGCCGATGATGTGTGTTCTCAATAGTCACTCCACTGAATGTTGCAAATACAGTATACTCCAGATTACATGCATGTCATAATCATTTAAACCCTCTCCTGGCTCAGATTTCAAATGTGCAAAATGCTCATACTCTTGTAATCAGCAATGAATCAGAGCATAGAAAATACTGTCTTTAATGATAAGTGTTTTTAATGTGCTGTGATTATTTCATTTAATGTTACTAGGTAATTACAACCAGAATACAAGTATTGGAGTCTGCAACACTGAGCGTTTTTTGGTAATATGATATACTATACAGTATATATACTGTGGTTCAGGATTGTTTTTTACTGCAGTAAGATGGTCATTTCATCTTCTGAATACTAAACTAAGCATAAAAGTGTTTAAAAGTATCATCTGCCATAATATGTTTAAGAATAACCTGGTATACTACAAACCAGAAGAGATACAAAACTGTTAATGCCTGAACTCTGAATTATCTCCACAGATTGCCCTGCAGATGGACACACCTGGGTTCCTTTTGAAAACAGTTGTTATTATTTTGTTCATGGACAAGATGACATTGCAAAGAGCTACACAATTGAAGATGCAAAACATATCTGCAAGGAATATGGTACCATTATTGTTTCACTCTAATACTATAAGACTGGAAAGTTCATTATACAGCTGGACATAGTGGGATTTTTTAATGTTTCATAATGAGGCACAATACTCCTCTTATCGTTTAGAGAGAAAACACAGGAAATGTGAATATTTTATTTCAATCCATATTTTATTTCACATTGGACTGCAATGTGTTTTATACATTTTTTTTACTGGAAGTGCAGCCATATTGAAATGACTTCTTACAGTTAAATGTAGCCATATGCTATAAAAATCTAAGAACAATTTTTACATTCTGTTATGAAGAGATTTGGAATTATAGAATTATTTTTCAGGATTAGTTGATTATTTTAAAATTTGCAATATTAACTGAAGAAAACTGAACCTTCTTTTTGGCAATATGTTATTTTCTAAAATTTTACTTGACAGGTCTTCTGAGCATCAACACTATTGAAGAGAATAATTTCATTGTTAAATACAGCTCCTTCGTGTGGAAAGACCAAATAAATGTGTGGTTGGGCATGTTCTATGATAGTGACAGTAAGTAAAAAACATTAAATGACATTAATGAAAATTACTATATGAAAAAGTATTAAATGACCTGGAAGGGTTAGTGATAATGCAAGTTATGTGTAATTTACTCACACATTACTTTGTTCAGAAAACTGTTTTAATTTATTTTTATCTAGTTTTTTCAATTCCCTTTCCCTCCCTTATTTGATATGTCCCAGGTTGATTAGAACAAGCAGAACAGGTGACTAGTGGTTCATTTCTGATTTGGTTCTTTTACCATTGAACCTGCTCAGTTCACCAAGTAGTTTTGTTTTGTTTGGATTTTTTTTTCTGGTCTCAGGGGAGGTCTTAGGGATTATTTTGGTTGAGGTCAACAAGCATAAGAAAATGGAGTTTTGAAGGAAAAAAAAGTTAATTTCGTATCAGCCTGTAATTTCTAGATATTGCCTTTGTGCCTTTTCAACTCATAAAATAATTTTCTTTCGAGGCTTCACAAAATCAGGAAGTTGAATGAGACTTGTGTAAAACAGGAAGTTAATGTTCTTTGGAAAACAATACTATAGAAAACACAATTTACATTACGTAAGATCGAGGCCTTCTTACTGAAACTAAGATGGTTGATGTCCTTGTATTCCCGTGTGGGTAGTTTTATTTTTTGACTTCCTGAATTTACTTTATTGAAATTGACCTAATTTCTGGGGACCCATGTGTTCTCTGGGTTTCATTCTAGGTGATTTTATCTGATAACAATTTAAAAAGGTTTTAGGCTCTGGAATTATTCCCAGAAAAGGAATATCCTACTCAGTCTCGGATAACTCTATCTTTATAAACTTGAACAGTGAAGAATTTGAGGAGACTTGATTAAAGCATTCAGAATGCTTAAGGCTATCTACAGTGTCAATCTATTGAAGGTCTTCAGAATCAACCATTAAAAAAATGAACCAGAGGACACAAGTGGAAACATAGTAAGGTTATGGGAGTTAAGCTACCCTACAAAACTGGCAAAGCTGACACCATGACTTACTTAAAGAAATGCCTATCACTTAGCTATTGGAAACAAAATATGTTAGGTCGAATGAGTGGCCTCTCTCTCTTTGTAACCATTCTTATGTTCACTTAGTTGTCAGTGAAGTATTTGGAAGCTCGGTTGGATCAAAACACACAGACACAGGGCTCCTTCAGGACCACAGCTGAAAATCCTAGTGCTAAGCCACAAGTAGTACCAATACCCTAAAGGATGGGCAAGTCATTCCTTGCATTCATTATCTACCCGATAGTCACGAGGTACAAAAATCTAATTTGTAACAGTACAAAAAATAAAACCAGTGGAGTAGTGTTGAACCTAATCTCATGTGCCAGGTCAGATATTTCTAAACAAGGTGATATACCCATTACTGTTTTTTTCCATTATTTTACCCATGGTTTGGAATAAAATAACCTCTATATTTGTGGACCATATGTTTCTTCATGAGTAAAATACTGTAACATTCTTTTTGTTATTGTTGTTTCAAATTTGATATAATAGTGGTGCCTTTACTCCTCATGCATTTGGCAATACCTCATGCAAGATGTCATAAAAGAAAACTGCATTTCTATCTTGCTGAAGAAACTGACAGAGCAGCTGCTTGTTGTTTCCAGATCAATTTCATGAGCTCCAGAAAATCAAGGCCTTTTTTTGAGCCTCTGCATTCCTTTATCTTATTCCACGCACCAGATAAACAGGGGATCCAGTGACCTTGTAGGGAGAAAAAACAAAACAATTTAAAGGCACAGTCATTTTTGTAGTGGATCTTTTATGTAGAGTGCATTCATTCCCTTTTTTCTCTGAGCAGGTGATTCTCTGAAGTGGTTTGATAAAACGGATGTAGTTTTAAACAACTGGGACAATAGCTCCACAGACCTGGCTTTGATTGATGTCTGTGCGGCCTTACACACCAGCTCGGGAAAGTGGGTGAAAGTGAGCTGTGAGGACGACCCTGAACACGGTGTTGTCTGTGAAAGCGCTCAGAGTAACAGTAAGAGTATGCTTTTTGTATTCAGAAATGTCTGGTCCAAGGTTATCGGTGTGTTAACAACACAAGCTCGGTTAATAGTTATCATCAAGGCCTCTTGTATAACGGGGTTTCTAATCTCCCTAAAATGTTCTGTGAAGTTTTCTGAAAGTGCTTTAAAAGTCTTGCTCAGGAAAGTCAGCATCACAGTTTGGGAAATCTTATTAATTATTAGATTATGTTGTTTACCTTGTACAGTATGTGATAAAATAGACAAATTGTGTTTTTTTTTCTTTCTGGTCTCAAAGTTTTACAGGTACTTTTTTTCAGAAAATATTTATATGTCACATTTGTACATACTGTACATATATATATATAAATGCAGTGGACCAGATTATTTAAGTATAATAAGTCACAAATTAAGGCTGAATTAAATTTAGTTGCCTACAGGCTTTAAGGTCACTGTAAGACTAAGGTAAACAGTTTGTACTGAAGGCTTCCTTTGGCTAAGTGCATAATGTTTGTGGGGTCTACAATGATGACATCCTTTTGAACTGCATCCTTTTTAAAAAAAATGTTTTGTCCCTTTCAGGTAAAGATAATCGACCTCTGTTCTCGGCACTAGTTATTCTGAGTGTTCTGATCATTATCGGGATATCAGCTGTGGTCTGGTTCTTGCATCAGAAAAATTACTTCAGCTCCACTTCGTTTACATCATTTGAGTACCACCCTCCATTTAGATCACCGTCTGGCGATGAGACTTCTTTAGTGGAAGCAGAAGAAAAAGAATACACGGCGTAAATGAACAATCACCCAAGAAGCTGGAAGTCCTTATTAAAAAGGGTTTAATAATTAATCAGCTCTGGAAATTGTTCTTCTGGGAACAGTTAGAACAACCACTACAGGGATGCAATTCCCTTACACAAGACACACATTTTAGTGGAATTTACGACCACCCATTCCTCATTATTTTGCTCTTTTAGTGAGATATAATGAGAAACTTTGTGCACAGAATAGGAAGGCTGGTGCTGGCTTCTGTTTGTCACACTTGGCTGTGGTTCATGAGTGTTAAGTGACATTATGACTTCCGATGTACAAAAGGAATATTCCTCATTATAACATTAAAGAACTATTTTAACATCTTTTAAAAGCATTTTTTTCCCAAATGCCGTTAGGAATCCCAAGTATCCAATTTATATTTTGATACTCCGCTGTGTTCTTATCTTTTTAATCACTATGCTGTCAACTGCACTTGTTTATTGTAGTCTGCTGGTCTTTTCTGATTTTGCCTCTCCACCTCAAGCATTTTGCATAAGCTGTGCCAAAGAACAAAAAACAGTGATTACTACCAGTGCAAACTGTTTGTAACACAACGTAGCAAGTCAATGTAAAATTACCTTAAATAAAAATTTATTTAGGTTGAAATGTTTTTTAATTATAAAGGTTTTTCACTTGCCTTCCTCTATTCTGCATTGCTTTCTCTACCTCATTTGCTTCCATTTTCTACAGCTTACATTCATGTGGGGACTTAATGGAACATTATATTTCTTAAGTATTTCTTAAGGGTTAAAAGGTTTCGCTTTAAAAGCTGTTCAAGATCCCTCCCTTTTCTGCATGTCTCTCTCTCCAACCCTCCCTACTTCATTATCTATTACATTGCTAGGAAGGCTGATGCATTACTGTACCTATCTCTTGCACATTTTTCAGTGTTTTCATGGTGGGGTTCGATGAATATTATAACCATAGCCTCACAGTATAAAAATACTACCAGTAATATTCCATATTAAATTTTTTTAGATTCACAGAACTATTTTTCCTTTCTTTTTCATAGATTATCATTAATTTCATTAATGTAAAGGCGCTCTAGGGAACAGGAAACTTTAAAACATTTTAAAAAATGCACATTCTGCAGTGTCCAATAAAGCATTGTCTTACATTAGCAACACTGTTAAAACTTGTCAAGGATCACCTCCCTCCCAATAGCTGATGTGTGGGAGCATACTGGTGCGCTTTGATTGCGATACATCATCCAGAGTGGGTTACACATTGGTGGTGGTGGAGGGGAGTCCCCGTGAACTGTAAACCTCTTTGAGTGAAGTGTCCGGATAAGAACTATATAAATTTAAAGAATTATTACACCAGTATAATACCCATGGATAAAAGGCCCAGATTATTCCTGGGAAACGCAGAAAGGATAAAATAATTTTCCATTCACGGAACTAATTCAGTGAATTGATTAACATTTAAATAGTGATGCAACATACGATCTAGTACCTTAACACAATAGAAAGAGAATATAATATTTTTATATTAAATAATAAGATAAATTAAAATGACATGGAAAAGAGCAGGTTTTTAGACTTTTAATAACACCGTTATTGCCTTAATCTGCGATGAATCTCCTGGCCATACAGATGCAGCCATTCAAAGTAAGCGGTACAGACACGTACCGCAGGTAAGATGACACGCGATACCGCGGTGCGTGATTGGTTGACCGACAGGGGCACTCGTGGTCCGTTGGTCTGTCGTAGAAAGACTTACTGTAAACGTCTTTACTGTGCCCGTTGTAGATATTGAATTTTACCACTGAAGGGAAATCTTAGTAGCTGAGCATAAAAAGAATAGGAGCATACTGTAACGCGTGTGAAGGCCATAAACGATATTAATTTTGGAACGTAAACATACAGTATATAGCTGGTCTTGGTACTTTAAAGAAAAAAATACACACCAGTATTCCATTTCTCCCTAAACATTGTAAGCTTCGAAGTCTTTAACTAACGTGATACCGGAGTCAACAAGCATACTTTTAGAATTTGATTAAAAGGGAATATAATATGGAATCGCGTATCTAAAGAATTTAATAACGGTATGATTATATCCGTGTACTGCGGCAGAGCTATGTAGGGCTGTTTCGCCTGCCTGATCATGCGAGCTGTCTTGTAGCCTACTGGTCTAGGTGCGTGACTACCATCTGGCAGGCTGTGTGTTCGAATCCAGCTGGTGTTGGACTTGTTATGGACTGGGTTGGTTGTTATTATGGTTATTAATAATACGATCTATAGTTGAAATCTGAGCCTAAATAAAAAGAAAAAGCAAGTGATTAGGTTTATGAGCAATCTAATTACTTATTCGTTTAAAACGCTATATAAAATAAAGTTTATTATTAATTTGCTGGACAGAGCGGTGAACATTATTATGCATAAGACAAAGATAACGATCCTGATCAGTTTAGAAATCTGTGTACGCTGTAAGTTTTTACTTCTTAAACTTTTAAAATACAAGTTTTGAATAGAAAGAAATCCTCTTCCTGGTATAGCACACCAGCACGTCTTTTTTCTCCAATCAGAGGGGTGTCAGATATTGTCAGCCAATCACCATTCTGCGTTGGGTAGCAACGGGTGACTGTTCTCAGGCGGAAGATGTAAACAGCTTAATGTTCGTGTTAAATAATTTTTTTTTAATTCAATTAAACGGGCACAGTTAAGACATTAAATATACATATACATACTGTATACAGTACAGTTTGCATACGGTAATATGTTTATGTTACGTGATTAAAAAATAAATAAATAAAAATGAAAAGTCCAGCACCAGCTGGATTCGAACACACAACCTGCCAGTTGGTAGTCACGCACCTAGACCAGTAGGCTACAAGACAGCTCGCATGATCAGGCAGGCGAAACAGCCCTACACAGTTCTGCCGCAGTACACGGATATAATCATACCGTTATTAAATTCTTGAGATACGCGATTCCATATTATATTCCCTTTTAAACAAATTCTAAAAGTATGCTTGTTGACGTATCCGGTATCACGTTAGTTAAAGACTTCGAAGCTTACAATGTTTAGGGAGAAATGGAATACCGGTGTGTATTTTTCCTTGTGATATTTTAAGCTCTAGTTGAATGATAGGTGTCGCATTTTAAATCATTCTCGTAGCTAGAAATTATGAAACGCCCTGTTAAAAGCAAGGAAGTTTTTATGCCCCGTTGAAGTAAAACAAAATGCCTGACAAAGTATGGCTTGGACAGATTCCAAGTGCTTGTACAAATGTGCTAAAGAAATTATACTTTGAGTATACAGCTTGTCCAAAGTCATCCATTATTAATACTATTAGTAATATCTTCAGTAAAGGCTTTGATGCATAAATATTTCTGATAAAGGTAGGTTGTGTACTTTTGTCCAACTGAGCAATCTTGCTTTCATAAAATATACCAACATTTGAATGACTGATGATTAACATGCTGTAATACACAGTTCAAAATTAAAGGCTCGAATGCTGTACATGAGAGGTTAAGCTCCCCCTGGCGGTTTTACAAGGCGACGCCGGATAGCTAGTCACGTGACACACGTGATACCGCGTGATACCCCGGTGGGCGTGTCGCGGTAGGCCGTGAAATACCTCACCCATTTTGAATGGCTGCATCTGTACAAGCGGTCTCCATGTTCCCAGAGGTCATCCAACTTTCTCAGGGGAACCAAGTATTTAAAAAAAAGAGAACCTTAGTATGCTCTTAGGCAGTGATAATACTTGAACATTTAATTGTTAACTGAAACTGATGATGAACTAATGTCATTTCACATGTAAAGAACAGCTTTAAAACATGAACTGCAGATACATTCTGTCCGCCCAGTAATGGATAAAAGAACTGAACCTTTTTAGTCTTTAAAGAGTAGACTCACGGGAAATCTGATTCACATATACAGCATCTTCAAAAGCACTGATAAATAGACGATTTCATAATCAAGTGAAGCTCAGAAGACAGAAGTGGAATCTACACAGTAGTGACTAAGTTAAGAATGGGAATTACTTCTTTACATAAAGGCTTGCTAAAGCCATGAAATATTAGCTTCTTTCAAGAAATGGCTGGGTAACATAACTGGATAAATTAGGTACTAGCAACCAAACAGACTAGATCAAGGATCTCCAGACCCACTCTTAGAGAACCCCAATCCAGCACATTTTATAGGCAGCCTTTAAATCATCCATTTTTAAAGGCCTGGAACAATTTAACTTATCAATTAAACCTGTTGTTCAATTAAGTAGAGATCATTTGGAAATCTTAATCTTAATCTTTGAAAGGGGATTTGCTACTGCAATCTTACAAGAATATTTCAATGTTGCTAGTCGGTACAAATATATGCCAGATGGTTCAAGAATTTTATGATTTGTTGATTTTACTGTATACCATAACTTACCTTTAGTCTTCAAACTAATGAAGCAATCCCAAGTAGAATGGGCACACAATTGAAAATCATTAAGCTATAAAATTGAACCATATCGGCAACAAAAAACTGCACATTTGTGAACAAAACATGTAATGACAATGACACATTACAAAAGACAAAAAGGCAAGTATGAAGGAACATCTAACTTTATTAATCTTAAAACAACAATTTCATCAAAATGTAAGTCAAGGCAAATACATACTGATTAACTATTAAACGTAAACTAAATCTAGAATTGCAGTATAAAGCTGAATTATGTAAATTATCTTAATTTATAATGAGAAAGTGGCTAAGAGTAAATAGTGACAAAACTGAAACAGACAAAAATGAAAGTTTCAATTTTGATAAAGAAAAACCCACAACCACTATAACATTCCTCACACTACCTACTGTACATATACCTTTTAACCACCCTTTAAGGCAAAATGTATCTGTATTTTACAAAGAATCAAATCTAAATTGGGTTTTCTGCCCCATGAAACTAAACACTGAAAAAGGCATGGTTTCCAGAAACAGATTTCTAACAAAATGGGACGTTACACGTCGTCCTGAGTACCATTTTATTCAGTACTGTTCCTCCTCATCATCTTCAAAATCAAAGGATGGTCTGCTGACAGTTTCAGCTTCCTCTTCAGATTCTTCATAAGAGCCTGCACAAGGTGAAAGGAAATTGGTATGATGTTTCAGACACAACAAAACGCTACAAACAGCTCCTATCAATATACAGTAGTGGCCCTTAACAAGACTTTCCAGTTGAGAAGACTTTTGTTTTTCAAAAGCATCGTTATTTATGCTAAAAATCCTATATACCATAAAGAATAATGGTATGGACATAAGCAATTAATACAATATCCATGGCATTATTTCATAAAGTCATGCATTTCATATCATAGTAAAACACAGCATCAACTACAAGTGTTAATTTGCATCTCAACCTCCGTGCACCTTGCAAAAATTGCCAAAGTCTGAAGATGCTAAATTTATGTAATGCTCTTGGTAACTACCTGCACATAGACTCAAAAATACTAGAGAATTTTAGTGAGGAAAATCTCCTTCCATCACAAATAAAAGCTATAACACAACTGACTCCACTAAATGTTCGTAGATGTCCAAGAAGATATTTACAGTAACAATGGTCTGCTCGCAAAAAGCTATCTGCATTACCTCACTTTCACTAGTTAATTTCTTCCTTACAGTCTGAATTGCAGTTTTCATTAATCTGACAAATTGTGCCTGGAAATCCTTAAGACCCAGTACTGGAACACTACGGTGAAGGCAACAGCAGACCTGGCTAATCATGCCTCTTCTGGTGTCATTTACATCAGGTTTTGTTCACACTGAGGAAATAAGTCTACTACTACCTTACTGTTCTCGTGGATTATTTCATGCTGGACAATTCATGTTTTGGACAAGATGGGTAGTGCCCATCAAACATACTATTCTCTACATCTTAATTTCATAGGTCAGTGTAGATGTTTTTGAAAAGAGAAGGCACTTTGCACTAACATCTATTGTAATATTGTGACAAGTTGGCGATGTCATTTTTGATTCTTCAATGCCCTCTTCTGCCAATGATTAAATTACTGTGCAAGAGTTTCTGAACATGACTAATGACAGAAAAAAAGGGATATCACACCAATATCCCAAAAGAAATTCAAAACGTACTTTCAAGATCATCCATGTGCTCATGAAGGGTCCTTGCTATGTTGAAAAACTGAGCAAAAGAGAGGGGAAAACGTTCAATTTAAAGATAAAAAGACAAGATTCACATTTCAATAATCGCTATGGACCCACTTCTGCATTCAGTACTAGGATTCCCTACAAAGATTAGCATAATTCACAATGTTCATAAAGGTTTTACAGTTTAAAAGAAATTCTTCTATCGTTAACTCAGTAATAAGTTTAGTTAATTGCAAAACATAAATCAGAGGACACAGGATGTGCATTTTAAAACTGAGAGCAGGAAGTCAACTAGACAGAAAAATTTAAAATAATGTTTCTAAGTAATTCAATGTATCTACAGTGAACGTGTTGTTTAAATTTCCAATATTTTTCTTTTTCTCACTTTCTCCTGAAATGGCGCAGAAAATGAGCATGTCTTGTGTCGTTTGAGGGATTGCATTACAATTACCACTACAGTACGGCTAAAAGTATGACTGTTTTGGGCATTAAATGCAAGAAGCAGCATAAATTCACATACAGAATGTGTGTTTTCAAACCTTTGATTTTTTACCCTTTTTGAGCGACAGCCGCGCGGCTTAAGAAAAATGGCAAAATACGGCCATATTTTTTTCTCGAGGAAATAACCCAACAACACTTTTCCTGCATTTCAACAGCCTCCTAAAGCACAGCAAATGCATCAGAAAAGGTCTAGTTCTTATTGAAACCCTAACCCTAACCCTAGGTCGGGCACTTTGGGAACTCACATACTGTTTCAAAAACACGTCTACAAATGCTGTGTTCGAAAAGTCACCCAAATCACTCCCAGCTAATCAGAAACATTTAAAATAATGTTTCTAAGCTATTCAATGTGTCTACAGTGAGTGTGTTGTTTACATTTTCAGTATTTTTCTTTTTCTCACTGTAGTGATTCATAGCCGTTTCAGGGACGCCAAATATGTAATGTTAGTGGCTCTCTGAAGGCACCAGTTCTGTAGGGTTTGGGCATTTACTGAGACAATTATTAATTGTAGCAGTAAATCACAAAGTTGATTCTTTTGATGGCTTTAGAGTCCAACCATGCGACATAACTCAAACAACGCACACACACAGGTACTAATACACGAGGATACATTTATTAATACATAAAATATGCCTTAAACTAACAGATCTTATCGAGAGGGTTATCAGAATACAAAAGATATATATTCAATCAGTTACGAAGTGTTACATATATCAAGAGGACATACGTTCAGTATATCATTCATTAAGACCGTTTCATAAATGAACTTGGTTATAACTTCTACATTAGATACTCGAAACAAGTACATAACTCTTAGGAATTAAATTGATATCAACTGGTTGGGATAACAATTGAATTCTTGAGCTGTAATGCATTGAAGTTGAATACTCATCCAATCTTTGGGGATTCAGATCTCCTGCGGGCACAAAGAAACAGTTGCAGGCTGTTGCTGTCCAATCCGCGCTCTCTGGCTCGGTGCCAGGCTGTGCTGTGCGGCTTGCGACGGTGCGCTGCTGATGCTCACTGACCGGCTAGTTAGTGTTGGCTTTAACTAGCAAAGTTTGTGCACAGGAGAAAAGATGACTGTTGGACCCAGCAAGTCAGGAAGAGGACCGGTTCGTTCCTAATGAAGAGCTAGTTCTGAATAGTGATTCAGCTGTCCACAGTTCCGACCTGTTCACGAGGCCTGCTGCTGGTTACTCTCTGGCAACCTCCACTCTAGACTCTTAGAACAAAGGAAAGTTCTGGCACTCGGACACACTGGCCGTTCCGTGGTTGTCCGGGCTGAGTCTCAGGATGGTCAGGAGGCGCGCTGCGAGGATGTCCTGCCCTTGGGAGCCTTCTGCTCCTGGGTCGTCCTGCCCTGGAATTCTCCTTTGAATTCCCTTTAGAACAGTCCACAGAATCCTCTCCAGAATCCCTTCTGAATCTTGTTGAATCTCTGTGTTGCCTGTTTTTACCTGGAGGAACTTCAGCTCATTGATTGGCTGAAAGTTCCATGGGCATCAGAGTCCCACGTGGGTTACTCGGCCCTACCAGTCCCTGATTGGTTGATCAAGGTGAGATATGAGTCACTTACTCCTGACACTTAGTAATGCAGTCCAGATGTCCAACTGGCACTCCCTAGACAGATAGGCGCCAATGGATGACCATTGATCATGATAGCCAGGCTTAGCTAAGTGCATCCCCCTTTGGGAGCTGTCCTAGGACCTTAAATCACCCTGGGAATAGTCTCTCTGTGGCTGCACCACAGAGATGAACAGAGAAATGGGGCCTCATTTGGGAAGCTCAGAAACACTTAATTCTGCCTTATTAATAAGCCTCGCCGCTACATCACTTTCTCCTAAAATGGCGCAGAAAATGAGCCAGTTTTGTGTCGTTTGTGGGAATGCATTACAATTCCCACTACAGTACGGCTAAAACTATGATTGTTTTGGGCATTAAATGCAAGTAGCAGCATAAATTCACATACAGAATGTGTGTTTTCAAACATTTGATTTTTGACCCTTTTTGAGCGACAGCCGCACGGCTTAAGAAAAATGGCAAAATACGGCAATATTTTTTTCTCGAGGAAACAACCAAAAAACACTTTTCCGGCATTTCAAATGCATCCTAATGCACAGCAAATGCATCAGAAAAGGTCTAGTTCTTATTGAAACCCTATCCCTAACCCTACGCCGGGCACTTTGGGAACTCACATACTGAATCAAAAACACGTCTACAAATAGTGTGTTCGAAAAGTCACCCAAATCACTCCCAGCCAGTCAGAACCATTTAAAATAATGTTTCTAAGCAATTTAATGTATCTACAGTGAGTGTCTTGTTTAAATTTCCAGTATTTTTATTTTTCTCACTTTCTCCTAAAATGGCGCAGAAAATTAGCATGTCTTGTGTCGTCTGTGGGATTGAATTACAATTCCCACTACAGTACGGCTAAAACTATGATTGTTTTGGGCATTAAATGCAAGAAGCAGGATAAATTCACATACAGAATGTGTGTTTTCAAACTCTTGATTTTTGACCCTTTTTGAGCGACAGCCGCGCGGCTTAAGAAAAATGGGAAAATACGGCCATATTTTTTTGTCGAGGAAACAACCAAACAACACTTTTCCTGCATTTCAACAGCCTCCTAAAGCACAGCAAATGCATCAGAAAAGGTCTAGTTCTTATTGAAACCCTAACCCTAACCCTAGGTCGGGCACTTTGGGAACTCACATACTGTATCAAAAACACGTCTACAAATACTTTTTTTGAAAAGTCACCCAAATCACTCTCAGCAAGTCAGAAACATTTAAAATAATGTTTCTAAGCAATTCAGTGTGTCTACAGTGAGTGTGTTGTTTAAATTTCCAGTATTTTTTTATTTCTCACTTTCTCCTGAAATGGCACAGAAAATTAGCAAGTCTTGTGTCGTTTGTGGGATTGCATTACAATTCCCACTACAGTACGGCTAAAACTATGATTGTTTTGGGCATTAAATGCAAGAAGCAGCATAAATTCACATACAGAATGTGTGTTTTCAAACATTTGATTTTTGACCCTTTTTGAGCGACAGCCGCGCGGCTTAAGAAAAATGGCAAAATACGGCCATATTTTTTTCTAGAGGAAACAACCAAACAACACTTTTCCTGCATTTCAACAGCCTCCTAAAGCACAGCAAATGCATCAGAAAAGGTCTAGTTCTTATTGAAACCCTAACCCTAACCCTAGGTCGGGCACTTTGTGAACTCACATAGCGTATCAAAAACACGTCTTCAAATAGTGTGTTCAAAAAGTCACCCAAATCACTCCTAGCTAGTCAGAAACATTTAAAATAATGTTTCTAAGCAATTCAATGTATCTACAGTGAGTGTGTTGCTTAAATTTCCAGTATGTTTCTTTTTCTCACTTTCTCCTAAAATGGCGCAGAAAATGAGCCAGTCTTGTGTCGTCTGTGGGATTGCATTACAATTCCCACTACAGTACGGCTAAAACTATGATTGTTTTGGGCATTAAATGCAAGAAGCAGGATAAATTCACATACAGAATGTGTGTTTTCAAACTTTTGATTTTTGACCCTTTTTGAGCGACAGCCGCGCGGCTTAAGAAAAATGGGAAAATACGGCCATATTTTTTTCTCGAGGAAACAACCAAACAACACTTTCCTGCATTTCAACAGCCTCCTAAAGCACAGCAAATGCATCAGAAATGGTCTAGTTCTTATTGAAACCCTAACCCTAACCCTAGGTCGGGCACTTTGGGAACTCACATACTGTATCAAAAACACGTCTACAAATAGTGTGTTCGAAAAGTCACCCAAATCACTCTCAGCTAGTCAGAAACATTTAAAATAATGTTTCTAAGCACTTCAATGTGTCTACAGTGAGTGTGTTGTTTACATTCCAAGTATTTTTCTTTTTCTCACTTTCTCCTAAAATGGCACAGAAAATGAGCCAGTCTTGAGTCGTCTGTGGGATTGCATTACAATTCCCACTACAGTAGGGCTAAAACTATGATTGTTTTGGGCATTAAATGCAAGAAGCAGCATAAATTCACATACAGAATGTGTGTTTTCAAACATTTGATTTTTGACCCTTTTTGAGCGACAGCCGCGCGGCTTAAGAAAAATGTCAAAATACGGCCATATTTTTTTCTCAAGGAAACAACCAAACAACACTTTTCCGTCATTTCAAATGCATCCTAATGCACAGCAAATGCATCAGAAAAGGTCTAGTTCTTATTGAAACCCTAACCCTAACCCTAGGTCGGGCACTTTGGGAACTCACATACTGTATCAAAAACACGTCTACAAATACTGTTTTCGAAAAGTCACCCAAATCACTCCCAGCTAGTCAGAACCATTTAAAATAATGTTTCTAAGCAACTCAATGTATCTACAGTGAGTGTGTTGTTTACATTTCCAGTATTTTTCTTTTTTTCACTTTCTCCTAAAATGGCGCAGAAAATGAGCCAGTCTGGTGTCGTTTGTGGGATTGCATTACAAAAGCCTCCTAAAGCACAGCAAATGCATCAGAAAAGGTCTAGTTCTTATTGAAACCCTAACCCTAACCCTAGGTCGGGCACTTTGGGAACTCACATACTGTATCAAAAACACGTCTTCAAATACTGTGTTCAAAAAGTCACCCAAATCACTCCCAGCTTGTCAGAAACATTTAAAATAATGTTTCTAAGTAATTCAGTGTGTCTACAGTGAGTGTGTTGTTTAAATTTCCAGTATTTTTTTATTTCTCACTTTCTTCTAAAATGGCACAGAAAATGAACCAGTCTTGAGTCGTCTGTGGGATTGCATTACAATTCCCACTACAGTACGGCTAAAACTATGATTGTTTTGGGCATTAAATGCAAGAAGCAGCATAAATTCACATACAGAATGTGTGTTTTCAAACATTTGATTTTTGACCCTTTTTGAGCGACAGCCGCGCGGCTTAAGAAAAATGTCAAAATACGGCCATATTTTTTTCTCGAGGAAATAACCCAACAACACTTTTCCTGCATTTCAACAGCCTCCTAAAGCACAGCAAATGCATCAGAAAAGGTCTAGTTCTTATTGAAACCCTAAGCCTAACCCTAGGTCGGGCACTTTGGGAACCCACATACTGTATCAAAAACACGTCTACAAATACTTTTTTTGAAAAGTCACCCAAATCACTCTCAGCTAGTCAGAAACATTTAAAATAATGTTTCTAAGTAATTCAGTGTGTCTACAGTGAGTGTGTTGTTTAAATTTCCAGTATTTTTTTATTTCTCACTTTCTCCTGAAATGGCGCAGAAAATAAGCAAGTCTTGTGTCGTTTGTGGGATTGCATTACAATTCCCACTACAGTACGGCTAAAACTAAGATTGTTTTGGGCATTAAATGCAAGAAGCAGGATAAATTCACATACAGAATGTGTGTTTTCAAACTTTTGATTTTTGACCCTTTTTGAGCGACAGCCGCGCGGCTTAAGAAAAATGTCAAAATACGGCCATATTTTTTTCTCGAGGAAATAACCCAACAACACTTTTCCTGCATTTCAACAGCCTCCTAAAGCACAGCAAATGCATCAGAAAAGATCTAGTTCTTAATGAAACCCTAACCCTAAACCTAGGTCGGTCACTTTGGGAACTCACATACTGTATCAAAAACATGTCTACAAATACTTTTTTCGAAAAGTCAACCGAATCACTCTCAGCTAGTCAGAAACATTTAAAATAATGTTTCTAACAATTCAGTGTGTCTACAGTGAGTATGTTTTTTAAGTTTCCAGTATTTTTTTATTTCTCACTTTCTCCTGAAATGGCGCAGAAAATAAGCAAGTCTTGTGTCGTTTGTGGGATTGCATTACAATTCCCCCTACAGTACGGCTAAAACTATGATTGTTTTGGGCATTAAATGCAAGAAGCAGGATAAATTCACATACAGAATGTGTGTTTTCAAACTTTTGATTTTTGACCCTTTTTGAGCGACAGCCGCGCGGCTTAAGAAAAATGGCAAAATACGGCCATATTTTTTTCTCGAGGAAACAACCAAACAACACTTTTCCTGCATTTCAACAGCCTCCTAAAGCACAGCAAATGCATCAGAAAAGGTCTAGTTCTTATTGAAACCCTAACCCTAACCCTAGGTCGGGCACTTTGGGAACTCACATACTGTATCAAAAACACGTCTTCAAATACTGTGTTCAAAAAGTCACCCAAATCACTCCCAGCTTGTCAGAAACATTTAAAATAATGTTTCTACAGTGAGTGTGTTGTTTACATTTCCAGTATTTTTCTTTTTCTCACTTTCTCCTAAAATGGCACAGAAAATGAGCCAGTCTTGTGTCGTTTGTGGGATTGCATTACAATTCCCACTACAGTACGGCTAAAACTATGATTGTTTTGGGCATTAAATGCAAGAAGCAGCATAAATTCACATACAGAATGTGTGTTTTCAAACATTTGATTTTTGACCCTTTTTGAGCGACAGCCGCGCGGCTTAAGAGAAATGGCAAAATACGGCCATATTTTTTTCTTGACGAAACAACCAAACAACACTTTTCCTGCATTTCAACAGCCTCCTAAAGCACAGCAAATGCATCAGAAAAGCTCTAGTTCTTATTGAAACCCTAACCCTAACCCTAGGTCGGGCACTTTGGGAACCCACATACTGTATCAAAAACACGTCTACAAATACTTTTTTTGAAAAGTTACCCAAATCACTCTCAGCTAGTCAGAAACATTTAAAATAATGTTTCTAAGTAATTCAGTGTGTCTACAGTGAGTGTGTTGTTTAAATTTCCAGTATTTTTTTATTTCTCACTTTCTCCTGAAATGGCGCAGAAAATAAGCAAGTCTTGTGTCGTTTGTGGGATTGCATTACAATTCCCACTACAGTACGGCTAAAACTATGATTGTTTTGGGCATTTAATGCAAGAAGCAGCATAAATTCACATACAGAATGTGTGTTTTCAAACATTTGATTTTTGACCCTTTTTGAGCGACACCCGCGCGGCTTAAGAAAAATGGCAAAATACGACCATATTTTTTTCTCGAGGAAACAACCAAACAACACTTTTTCTGCGTTTCAAATGCACCCTAATGCACAGCAAATGCATCAGAAAAGGTCTAGTTCTTTTTGAAACCCTAACCCTAACCCTAGGTCGGGCACTTTGGGAACTCACATACTGTATCAAAAACACGTCTTCAAATACTGTGTTCAAAAAGTCACCCAAATCACTCCCAGCTTGTCAGAAACATTTAAAATAATGTTTCTAAGTAATTCAGTGTGTCTACAGTGAGTGTGTTGTTTAAATTTCCAGTATTTTTTTATTTCTCACTTTCTCCTGAAATGGCGCAGAAAATAAGCAAGTCTTGTGTCGTTTGTGGGATTGCATTACAATTCCCACTACAGTACGGCTAAAACTAAGATTGTTTTGGGCATTAAATGCAAGAAGCAGGATAAATTCACATACAGAATGTGTGTTTTCAAACTTTTGATTTTTGACCCTTTTTGAGCGACAGCCGCGCGGCTTAAGAAAAATGTCAAAATACGGCCATATTTTTTTCTCGAGGAAATAACCCAACAACACTTTTCCTGCATTTCAACAGCCTCCTAAAGCACAGCAAATGCATCAGAAAAGGTCTAGTTCTTATTGAAACCCTAAGCCTAACCCTAGGTCGGGCACTTTGGGAACCCACATACTGTATCAAAAACACGTCTACAAATACTTTTTTTGAAAAGTCACCCAAATCACTCTCAGCTAGTCAGAAACATTTAAAATAATGTTTCTAAGTAATTCAGTGTGTCTACAGTGAGTGTGTTGTTTAAATTTCCAGTATTTTTTCATTTCTCACTTTCTCCTGAAATGGCGCAGAAAATAAGCAAGTCTTGTGTCGTTTGTGGGATTGCATTACAATTCCCACTACAGTACGGATAAAACTATGATTGTTTTGGGCATTAAATGCAAGAAGCAGGATAAATTCACATACAGAATGTGTGTTTTCAAACATTTGATTTTTGACCCTTTTTGAGCGACAGCCGCGCGGCTTAAGAAAAATGTCAAAATACGGCCATATTTTTTTCTCGAGGAAATAACCCAACAACACTTTTCCTGCATTTCAACAGCCTCCTAAAGCACAGCAAATGCATCAGAAAAGGTCTAGTTCTTATTGAAACCCTAACCCTAACCCTAGGTCGGGCACTTTGTGAACTCACATAGCGTATCAAAAACACGTCTTCAAATAGTGTGTTCAAAAAGTCACCCAAATCACTCCTAGCTAGTCAGAAACATTTAAAATAATGTTTCTAAGCAATTCAATGTATCTACAGTGATTGTGTTGCTTAAATTTCCAGTATGTTTCTTTTTCTCACTTTCTTCTAAAATGGCGCAGAAAATGAGCCAGTCTTGTGTCGTCTGTGGGATTGCATTACAATTCCCACTACAGTACGGCTAAAACTATGATTGTTTTGGGCATTAAATGCAAGAAGCAGGATAAATTCACATACAGAATGTGTGTTTTCAAACTTTTGATTTTTGACCCTTTTTGAGCGACAGCCGCGCGGCTTAAGAAAAATGGCAAAATACGGCCATATTTTTTTCTCGAGGAAATAACCCAACAACACTTTTCCTGCATTTCAACAGCCTCCTAAAGCACAGCAAATGCATCAGAAAAGGTCTAGTTCTTATTGAAACCCTAAGCCTAACCCTAGGTCGGGCACTTTGGGAACCCACATACTGTATCAAAAACACGTCTACAAATACTTTTTTTGAAAAGTCACCCAAATCACTCTCAGCTAGTCAGAAACATTTAAAATAATGTTTCTAAGTAATTCAGTGTGTCTACAGTGAGTGTGTTGTTTAAATTTCCAGTATTTTTTTATTTCTCACTTTCTCCTGAAATGGCGCAGAAAATAAGCAAGTCTTGTGTCGTTTGTGGGATTGCATTACAATTCCCACTACAGTACGGCTAAAACTAAGATTGTTTTGGGCATTAAATGCAAGAAGCAGGATAAATTCACATACAGAATGTGTGTTTTCAAACTTTTGATTTTTGACCCTTTTTGAGCGACAGCCGCGCGGCTTAAGAAAAATGGCAAAATACGGCCATATTTTTTTCTCGAGGAAATAACCCAACAACACTTTTCCTGCATTTCAACAGCCTCCTAAAGCACAGCAAATGCATCAGAAAAGATCTAGTTCTTAATGAAACCCTAACCCTAAACCTAGGTCGGTCACTTTGGGAACTCACATACTGTATCAAAAACACGTCTACAAATACTTTTTTCGAAAAGTCAACCGAATCACTCTCAGCTAGTCAGAAACATTTAAAATAATGTTTCTAACAATTCAGTGTGTCTACAGTGAGTGTGTTGTTTAAGTTTCCAGTATTTTTTTATTTCTCACTTTCTCCTGAAATGGCGCAGAAAATAAGCAAGTCTTGTGTCGTTTGTGGGATTGCATTACAATTCCCCCTACAGTACGGCTAAAACTATGATTGTTTTGGGCATTAAATGCAAGAAGCAGGATAAATTCACATACAGAATGTGTGTTTTCAAACTTTTGATTTTTGACCCTTTTTGAGCGACAGCCGCGCGGCTTAAGAAAAATGGCAAAATACGGCCATATTTTTTTCTCGAGGAAACAACCAAACAACACTTTTCCTGCATTTCAAATGCACCCTAATGCACAGCAAATGCATCAGAAAAGGTCTAGTTCTTATTGAAACCCTAACCCTAACCCTAGGTCGGGCACTTTGGGAACTCACATACTGTATCAAAAACACGTCTTCAAATACTGTGTTCAAAAAGTCACCCAAATCACTCCCAGCTTGTCAGAAACATTTAAAATAATGTTTCTACAGTGAGTGTGTTTACATTTCCAGTATTTTTCTTTTTCTCACTTTCTCCTAAAATGGCGCAGAAAATGAGCCAGTCTGGTGTCGTTTGTGGGATTGCATTACAACAGCCTCCTAAAGCACAGCAAATGCATCAGAAAAGGTCTAGTTCTTATTGAAACCCTAACCCTAACCCTAGGTCGGGCACTTTGGGAACTCACATACTGTATCAAAAACACGTCTTCAAATACTGTGTTCAAAAAGTCACCCAAATCACTCCCAGCTAGTCAAAAACATTTAAAATAATGTTTCTAAGCACTTCAGTGTGTCTACAGTGAGTGTGTTGTTTACATTTCCAGTATTTTTCTTTTTCTCACTTTCTCCTAAAATGGCGCAGAAAATGAGCCAGTCTGGTGTCGTTTGTGGGATTGCATTACAACAGCCTCCTAAAGCACAGCAAATGCATCAGAAAAGGTCTAGTTCTTATTGAAACCCTAACCCTAACCCTAGGTCGGGCACTTTGGGAACTCACATACTGTATCAAAAACACGTCTTCAAATACTGTGTTCAAAAAGTCACCCAAATCACTCCCAGCTTGTCAGAAACATTTAAAATAATGTTTCTACAGTGAGTGTGTTTACATTTCCAGTATTTTTCTTTTTCTCACTTACTCCTAAAATGGTGCAGAAAATGAGCCAGTCTGGTGTCGTTTGTGGGATTGCATTACAACAACCTCCTAAAGCACAGCAAATGCATCAGAAAAGGTCTAGTTCTTATTGAAACCCTAACCCTAACCCTAGGTCGGGCACTTTGGGAACTCACATACTGTATCAAAAACACGTCTTCAAATACTGTGTTCAAAAAGTCACCCAAATCACTCCCAGCTTGTCAGAAACATTTAAAATAATGTTTCTAAGTAATTCAGTGTGTCTACAGTGAGTGTGTTGTTTAAATTTCCAGTATTTTTTTATTTCTCACTTTCTCCTAAAATGGCACAGAAAATGAACCAGTCTTGAGTCGTCTGTGGGATTGCATTACAATTCCCACTACAGTACGGCTAAAACTATGATTGTTTTGGGCATTAAATGCAAGAAGCAGCATAAATTCACATACAGAATGTGTGTTTTCAAACATTTGATTTTTGACCCTTTTTGAGCGACAGCCGCGCGGCTTAAGAAAAATGTCAAAATACGGCCATATTTTTTTCTCGAGGAAATAACCCAACAACACTTTTCCTGCATTTCAACAGCCTCCTAAAGCACAGCAAATGCATCAGAAAAGGTCTAGTTCTTATTGAAACCCTAAGCCTAACCCTAGGTCGGGCACTTTGGGAACCCACATACTGTATCAAAAACACGTCTACAAATACTTTTTTTGAAAAGTCACCCAAATCACTCTCAGCTAGTCAGAAACATTTAAAATAATGTTTCTAAGTAATTCAGTGTGTCTACAGTGAGTGTGTTGTTTAAATTTCCAGTATTTTTTTATTTCTCACTTTCTCCTAAAATGGCACAGAAAATAAGCAAGTCTTGTGTCGTTTGTGGGATTGCATTACAATTCCCACTACAGTACGGCTAAATCTAAGATTGTTTTGGGCATTAAATGCAAGAAGCAGGATAAATTCACATACAGAATGTGTGTTTTCAAACTTTTGATTTTTGACCCTTTTTGAGCGACAGCCGCGCGGCTTAAGAAAAATGGCAAAATACGGCCATATTTTTTTCTCGAGGAAATAACCCAACAACACTTTTCCTGCATTTCAACAGCCTCCTAAAGCACAGCAAATGCATCAGAAAAGATCTAGTTCTTAATGAAACCCTAACCCTAAACCTAGGTCGGTCACTTTGGGAACTCACATACTGTATCAAAAACACGTCTACAAATACTTTTTTCGAAAAGTCAACCGAATCACTCTCAGCTAGTCAGAAACATTTAAAATAATGTTTCTAAGCAATTCAGTGTGTCTACAGTGAGTGTGTTGTTTAAGTTTCCAGTATTTTTTTATTTCTCACTTTCTCCTGAAATGGCGCAGAAAATAAGCAAGTCTTGTGTCGTTTGTGGGATTGCATTACAATTCCCCCTACAGTACGGCTAAAACTATGATTGTTTTGGGCATTAAATGCAAGAAGCAGGATAAATTCACATACAGAATGTGTGTTTTCAAACTTTTGATTTTTGACCCTTTTTGAGCGACAGCCGCGTGGCTTAAGAAAAATGGCAAAATACGGCCATATTTTTTTCTCGAGGAAACAACCAAACAACACTTTTCCTGCATTTCAACAGCCTCCTAAAGCACAGCAAATGCATCAGAAAAGGTCTAGTTCTTATTGAAACCCTAACCCTAACCCTAGGTCGGGCACTTTGGGAACTCACATACTGTATCAAAAACACGTCTTCAAATACTGTGTTCAAAAAGTCACCCAAATCACTCCCAGCTTGTCAGAAACATTTAAAATAATGTTTCTAAGTAATTCAGTGTGTCTACAGTGAGTGTGTTGTTTAAATTTCCAGTATTTTTTTATTTCTCACCTTCTCCTGAAATGGCGCAGAAAATAAACAAGTCTTGTGTCGTTTGTGGGATTGCATTACAATTCCCACTACAGTACGGCTAAAACTAAGATGGTTTTGGGCATTAAATGCAAGAAGCAGGATAAATTCACATACAGAATGTGTGTTTTCAAACTTTTGATTTTTGACCCTTTTTGAGCGACAGCCGCGCGGCTTAAGAAAAATGGCAAAATACGGCCATATTTTTTTCTCGAGGAAATAACCCAACAACACTTTTCCTGCATTTCAACAGCCTCCTAAAGCACAGCAAATGCATCAGAAAAGATCTAGTTCTTAATGAAACCCTAACCCTAAACCTAGGTCGGTCACTTTGGGAACTCACATACTGTATCAAAAACACGTCTACAAATACTTTTTTCGAAAAGTCAACCGAATCACTCTCAGCTAGTCAGAAACATTTAAAATAATGTTTCTAAGCAATTCAGTGTGTCTACAGTGAGTGTGTTGTTTAAGTTTCCAGTATTTTTTTATTTCTCACTTTCTCCTGAAATGGCGCAGAAAATAAGCAAGTCTTGTGTCGTTTGTGGGATTGCATTACAATTCCCCCTACAGTACGGCTAAAACTAAGATGGTTTTGGGCATTAAATGCAAGAAGCAGGATAAATTCACATACAGAATGTGTGTTTTCAAACTTTTGATTTTTGACCCTTTTTGAGCGACAGCCGCGCGGCTTAAGAAAAATGGCAAAATACGGCCATATTTTTTTCTCGAGGAAATAACCCAACAACACTTTTCCTGCATTTCAACAGCCTCCTAAAGCAAAGCAAATGCATCAGAAAAGGTCAAGTTCTTATTGAAACCCTAACCCTAACCCTAGGTCGGGCACTTTGGGAACTCACATACTGTATCAAAAACACGTCTACAAATACTGTGTTCAACCAGTCACCCAAATCACTCTCAGCTAGTCAGAAACATTTAAAATAATGTTTCTAAGCACTTCAATGTGTTTACAGTGAGTGTGTTGTTTACATTTCCAGTATTTTTCTTTTTCTCACTTTCTCCTAAAATGGCGCAGAAAATGAGCCAGTCTGGTGTCGTTTGTGGGATTGCATTACAACAGCCTCCTAAAGCACAGCAAATGCATCAGAAAAGGTCTAGTTCTTATTGAAACCCTAACCCTAACCCTAGGTCGGGCACTTTGGGAACTCACATACTGTATCAAAAACACGTCTTCAAATACTGTGTTCAAAAAGTCACCCAAATCACTCCCAGCTTGTCAGAAACATTTAAAATAATGTTTCTAAGTAATTCAGTGTGTCTACAGTGAGTGTGTTGTTTAAATTTCCAGTATTTTTTTATTTCTCACTTTCTCCTAAAATGGCACAGAAAATGAACCAGTCTTGAGTCGTCTGTGGGATTGCATTACAATTCCCACTACAGTACGGCTAAAACTATGATTGTTTTGGGCATTAAATGCAAGAAGCAGCATAAATTCACATACAGAATGTGTGTTTTCAAACATTTGATTTTTGACCCTTTTTGAGCGACAGCCGCGCGGCTTAAGAAAAATGTCAAAATACGGCCATATTTTTTTCTCGAGGAAATAACCCAACAACACTTTTCCTGAATTTCAACAGCCTCCTAAAGCACAGCAACCCTAAGTCGGGCACTTTGGGAACTCACATACTGTATCAAAAACACGTCTACAAATACTTTTTTTGAAAAGTCACCCAAATCACCCTCAGCTAGTCAGAAACATTTAAAATAATGTTTCTAAGCAATTCAGTGTGTCTACAGTGAGTGTGTTGTTTAAATTTCCAGTATTTTTTTATTTCTCACTTTCTCCTGAAATGGCGCAGAAAATAAGCAAGTCTTGTGTCGTTTGTGGGATTGCATTACAATTCCCACTACAGTACGGCTAAAACTATGATTGTTTTGGGCATTAAATGCAAGAAGCAGCATAAATTCACATACAGAATGTGTGTTTTCAAACATTTGATTTTTGACCCTTTTTGAGCGACAGCCGCGCGGCTTAAGAAAAATGGCAAAATACGGCCATATTTTTTTCTCGAGGAAACAACCAAACAACACTTTTCCTGCATTTCAACAGCCTCCTATAGCACAGCAAATGCATCAGAATAGGTCTAGTTCTTATTGAAACCCTAACCCTAACCCTAGGTCGGGCACTTTGGGAACCCACATACTGTATCAAAAACACGTCTACAAATACTTTTTTTGAAAAGTCACCCAAATCACTCTCAGCTAGTCAGAAACATTTAAAATAATGTTTCTAAGCAATTCAGTGTGTCTACAGTGAGTGTGTTGTTTAAATTTCCAGTATTTTTTTATTTCTCACTTTCTCCTGAAATGGCGCAGAAAATAAGCAAGTCTTGTGTCGTTTGTGGGATTGCATTACAATTCCCACTACAGTACGGCTAAAACTATGATTGTTTAGGGCATTAAATGCAAGAAGCAGCATAAATTCACATACAGAATGTGTGTTTTCAAACATTTGATTTTTGACCCTTTTTGAGCGACAGCCGCGCGGCTTAAGAAAAATGGCAAAATACGGCCATATTTTTTTCTAGAGGAAACAACCAAACAACACTTTTCCTGCATTTCAACAGCCACCTATAGCACAGCAAATGCATCAGAAAAGGTCTAGTTCTTATTGAAACCCTAACCCTAACCCTAGGTCGGGCACTTTGGGAACTCACATACTGTATCAAAAACACGTCTACAAATAGTGTGTTCGAAAAGTCACCCAAATCACTCCCAGCCAGTCAGAAACATTTAAAATAATGTTTCTAAGCAATTCAATGTATCTACAGTGAGTGTGTTGTTTAAATTTCCAGTATTTTTCTTTTTCTCACTTTCTCCTAAAATGGCGCAGAAAATGAGCCAGTCTTGTGTCGTCTGTGGGATTGCATTACAATTCCCACTACAGTACGGATAAAACTATGATTGTTTTGGGCATTAAATGCAAGAAGCAGCATAAATTCACATACAGAATGTGTGTTTTCAAACTTTTGATTTTTGACCCTTTTTGAGCGACAGCCGCGCGGCTTAAGATAAATGGCAAAATACGGCCATATTTTTTTCTCGAGGAAATAACCCAACAACACTTTTCCTGCATTTCAACAGCCTCCTAAAGCACAGCAAATGCATCAGAAAAGATCTAGTTCTTAATGAAACCCTAACCCTAAACCTAGGTCGGTCACTTTGGGAACTCACATACCGTATCAAAAACACGTCTACAAATACTTTTTTCGAAAAGTCAACCGAATCACTCTCAGCTAGTCAGAAACATTTAAAATAATGTTTCTAAGCAATTCAGTGTGTCTACAGTGAGTGTGTTGTTTAAATTTCCAGTATTTTTTTATTTCTCACTTTCTCCTAAAATGGCGCAGAAAATGAGCCAGTCTTGTGTCGTTTGTGGGATTGCATTACAATTACCACTACAGTACGGCTAAAACTATGATTGTTTTGGGCATTAAATGCAAGAAGCAGGATAAATTCACATACAGAATGTGTGTTTTCAAACATTTGATTTTTGACCCTTTTTGAGCGACAGCCGCGCGGCTTAAGAAAAATGGCAAAATACGGCCATATTTTTTTCTCGAGGAAACAACCAAACAACACTTTTCCTGCATTTCAACAGCCTCCTAAAGCACAGCAAATGCATCAGAAAAGGTCTAGTTCTTATTGAAACCCTAACCCTAACCCTAGGTCGGGCACTTTGGGAACTCACATACTGTATCAAAAACACGTCTACAAATAGTGTGTTCGAAAAGTCACCCAAATCACTCCCAGCCAGTCAGAAACATTTAAAATAATGTTTCTAAGCAACTCAATGTATCTACAGTGAGTGTGTTGTTTACATTTCCAGTAATTTTCTTTATCTCACTTTCTCCTAAAAAGGCGCAGAAAATGAGCCAGTCTTGTGTCGTCTGTGGGATTGCATTACAATTACCACTACAGTACGGCTAAAACTATGATTGTTTTGGGCATTAAATGCAAGAAGCAGGATAAATTCACATACAGAATGTGTGTTTTCAAACTTTTGATTTTTGACCCTTTTTGAGCGACATCCGCGCGGCTTAAGAAAAATGGCAATATACGGCCATATTTTTTTCTCGAGGAAACAACCAAACAACACTTTTCCTGCATTTCAACAGCCTCCTATAGCACAGCAAATGCATCAGAATAGGTCTAGTTCTTATTGAAACCCTAACCCTAACCCTAGGTCGGGCACTTTGGGAACCCACATACTGTATCAAAAACACGTCTACAAATACTTTTTTTGAAAAGTCACACAAATCACTCTCAGCTAGTCAGAAACATTTAAAATAATGTTTCTAAGCAATTCAGTGTGTCTACAGTGAGTGTGTTGTTTAAATTTCCAGTATTTTTTTATTTCTCACTTTCTCCTGAAATGGCGCAGAAAATAAGCAAGTCTTGTGTCGTTTGTGGGATTGCATTACAATTCCCACTACAGTACGGCTAAAACTATGATTGTTTAGGGCATTAAATGCAAGAAGCAGCATAAATTCACATACAGAATGTGTGTTTTCAAACATTTGATTTTTGACCCTTTTTGAGCGACAGCCGCGCGGCTTAAGAAAAATGGCAAAATACGGCCATATTTTTTTCTCGAGGAAACAACGAAACAACACTTTTCCTGCATTTCAACAGCCTCCTAAAGCACAGCAAATGCATCAGAAAAGGTCTAGTTCTTATTGAAACCCTAACCCTAACCCTAGGTCGGACACTTTGGGAACTCACATACTGTTTCAAAAACACGTCTACAAATACTGTGTTCAACAAGTCACCCAAATCACTCTCAGCTAGTCAGAAACATTTAAAATAATGTTTCTAAGCACTTCAATGTGTTTACAGTGAGTGTGTTGTTTACATTTCCAGTAATTTTCTTTGTCTCAATTTCTCCTAAAATGGCGCAGAAAATGAGCCAGTCTGGTGTCGTTTGTGGGATTGCATTACAATTCCCACTACAGTACGGCTAAAACTATGATTGTTTTGGGCATTAAATGCAAGAAGCAGGATAAATTCACATACAGAATGTGTGTTTTCAAACATTTGATTTTTGACCCTTTTTGAGCGCCAGCCCCGTGGCTTAAGAAAATTAGCAAAATACGGCCATATTTTTCTCTCGAGGAAACAACCAAACAACACTTTTCCTGCATTTAAACAGCCTCCTAAAGCACAGCAAATGCATCAGAAAAGGTCTAGTTCTTATTGAAACCCTAACCCTAACCCTAGGTCGGGCACTTTGGGAACTCACATACTGTATCAAAAACACGTCTTCAAATACTGTGTTCAAAAAGTCACCCAAATCACTCCCAGCTTGTCAGAAACATTTAAAATAATGTTTCTAAGCAACTCAATGTATCTACAGTGAGTGTGTTGTTTACATTTCCAGTAATTTTCTTTATCTCACTTTCTCCTAAAAAGGCGCAGAAAATGAGCCAGTCTTGTGTCGTCTGTGGGATTGCATTACAATTACCACTACAGTACGGCTAAAACTATGATTGTTTTGGGCATTAAATGCAAGAAGCAGGATAAATTCACATACAGAATGTGTGTTTTCAAACTTTTGATTTTTGACCCTTTTTGAGCGACAGCCGCGCGGCTTAAGAAAAATGGCAAAATACGGCCATATTTTTTTCTCGAGGAAACAACCAAACAACACTTTTCCTGCATTTCAACAGCCTCCTATAGCACAGCAAATGCTTCAGAATAGGTCTAGTTCTTATTGAAACCCTAACCCTAACCCTAGGTCGGGCACTTTGGGAACCCACATACTGTATCAAAAACACGTCTACAAATACTTTTTTTGAAAAGTCACCCAAATCACTCTCAGCTAGTCAGAAACATTTAAAATAATGTTTCTAAGCAATTCAGTGTGTCTACAGTGAGTGTGTTGTTTAAATTTCCAGTATTTTTTTATTTCACACTTTCTCCTGAAATGGCGCAGAAAATAAGCAAGTCTTGTGTCGTTTGTGGGATTGCATTACAATTCCCACTACAGTACGGCTAAAACTATGACTGTTTAGGGCATTAAATGCAAGAAGCAGCATAAATTCACATACAGAATGTGTGTTTTCAAACATTTGATTTTTGACCCTTTTTGAGCGACAGCCGCGCGGCTTAAGAAAAATGGCAAAATACGGCCATATTTTTTTCTCGAGGAAACAACGAAACAACACTTTTCCTGCATTTCAACAGCCTCCTAAAGCACAGCAAATGCATCAGAAAAGGTCTAGTTCTTATTGAAACCCTAACCCTAACCCTAGGTCGGGCACTTTGGGAACTCACATACTGTATCAAAAACACGTCTTCAAATACTGTGTTCAAAAAGTCACCGAAATCACTCCCAAATTGTCAGAAAACATTTAAAATAATGTTTCTAAGCACTTCAATGTGTCTACAGTGAGTGTGTTGTTTACATTTCCAGTATTTTTCTTTTTCTCACTTTCTCCTAAAATGGCACAGAAAATGAGCCAGTCTTGTGTCGTCTGTGGGATTGCACTACAATTCCCACTACAGTACGGCTAAAACTATGATTGTTTTGGGCATTAAATGCAAGAAGCAGGATAAATTCACATACAGAATGTGTGTTTTCAAACTTTTGATTTTTGACCCTTTTTGAGCGACAGCCGCGCGGCTTAAGAAAAATGTCAAAATACGGCCATATTTTTTTCTCGAGGAAATAACCAAACAACACTTTTCCTGCATTTCAACAGCCTCCTAAAGCACAGCAAATGCATCAGAAAAGGTCTAGTTCTTATTGAAACCCTAACCCTAACCCTAGGTCGGGCACTTTGGGAACCCACATACTGTATCAAAAACACGTCTACAAATACTTTTTTTGAAAAGTCACCCAAATCACTCTCAGCTAGTCAGAAACATTTAAAATAATGTTTCTAAGCAATTCAGTGTGTCTACAGTGAGTGTGTTGTTTAAATTTCCAGTATTTTTTTATTTCTCACTTTCTCCTGAAATGGCGCAGAAAATAAGCAAGTCTTGTGTCGTTTGTGGGATTGCATTACAATTCCCACTACAGTACGGCTAAAACTATGATTGTTTTGGGCATTAAATGCAAGAAGCAGCATAAATTCACATACAGAATGTGTGTTTTCAAACATTTGATTTTTGACCCTTTTTGAGCGACAGCCGCGCGGCTTAAGATAAATGGCAAAATACGGCCATATTTTTTTCTCGAGGAAACAACGAAACAACACTTTTCCTGCATTTCAACAGCCTCCTAAAGCACAGCAAATGCATCAGAAAAGGTCTAGTTCTTATTGAAACCCTAACCCTAACACTAGGTCGGGCACTTTGGGAACTCACATACTGTATCAAAAACACGTCTACAAATACTGTGTTCAACAAGTCACCCAAATCACTCTCAGCTAGTCAGAAACATTTAAAATAATGTTTCTAAGCACTTCAATGTGTTTACAGTGAGTGTGTTGTTTACATTTCCAGTATTTTTCTTTTTCTCACTTTCTCCTAAAATGGCGCAGAAAATGAGCCAGTCTTGTGTCGTTTGTGGGATTGCATTATAATTCCCACTACAGTACGGCTAAAACTATGATTGTTTTGGGCATTAAATGCAAGAAGCAGCATAAATTCACATACAGAATGTGTGTTTTCAAACATTTGATTTTTGACCCTTTTTGAGCGACAGCCGCGCGGCTTAAGATAAATGGCAAAATACGGCCATATTTGTTTCTCAAGGAAACAACGAAACAACACTTTTCCTGCATTTCAACAGCCTCCTAAAGCACAGCAAATGCATCAGAAAAGGTCTAGTTCTTATTGAAACCCTAACCCTAACCCTAGGTCGGGCACTTTGGGAACTCACATACTGTATCAAAAACACGTCTTCAAATACTGTGTTCAAAAAGTCACCCAAATCACTCCCAGCTTGTCAGAAACATTTAAAATAATGTTTCTAAGCACTTCAATGTGTCTACAGTGAGTGTGTTGTTTACATTTCCAGTATTTTTCTTTTTCTCACTTTCTCCTAAAATGGCACAGAAAATGAGCCAGTCTTGTGTCGTCTGTGGGATTGCATTACAATTCCCACTACAGTACGGCTAAAACTATGATTGTTTTGGGCATTAAATGCAAGAAGCAGGATAAATTCACATACAGAATGTGTGTTTTCAAACTTTTGATTTTTGACCCTTTTTGAGCGACAGCCGCGCGGCTTAAGAAAAATGTCAAAATACGGCCATATTTTTTTCTCGAGGAAATAACCCAACAACACTTTTCCTGCATTTCAACAGCCTCCTAAAGCACAGCAAATGCATCAGAAAAGGTCTAGTTCTTATTGAAACCCTAACCCTAACCCTAGGTCGGACACTTTGGGAACCCACATACTGTATCAAAAACACGTCTTCAAATACAGTGTTCAAAAAGTCACCCAAATCACTCCCAGCCAGTCAGAAACATTTAAAATAATGTTTCTAAGCAACTCAATGTATCTACAGTGAGTGTGTTGTTTACATTTCCAGTATTTTTCTTTTTCTCACTTTCTCCTAAAATGGCACAGAAAATGAACAGTCTTGAGTCGTCTGTGGGATTGCATTACAATTCCCACTACAGTACGGCTAAAACTATGATTGTTTTAGGGCATTAAATGCAAGAAGCAGGATAAATTCACATACAGAATGTGTGTTTTCAAACTTTTGATTTTTGACCCTTTTTGAGCGACACCCGCGCGGCTTAAGAAAAATGGCAAAATACGACCATATTTTTTTCTCGAGGAAACAACCAAACAACACTTTTCCTGCATTTCAAATGCACCCTAATGCACAGCAAATGCATCAGAAAAGGTCTAGTTCTTATTGAAACCCTAACCCTAACCCTAGGTCGGGCACTTTGGGAACCCACATACTGTATCAAAAACACGTCTACAAATACTTTTTTTGAAAAGTCACCCAAATCACTCTCAGCTAGTCAGAAACATTTAAAATAATGTTTCTAAGTAATTCAGTGTGTCTACAGTGAGTGTGTTGTTTAAATTTCCAGTATTTTTTTATTTCTCACTTTCTCCTGAAATGGCGCAGAAAATAAGCAAGTCTTGTGTCGTTTGTGGGATTGCATTACAATTCCCACTACAGTACGGCTAAAACTAAGATTGTTTTGGGCATTAAATGCAAGAAGCAGGATAAATTCACATACAGAATGTGTGTTTTCAAACTTTTGATTTTTGACCCTTTTTGAGCGACACCCGCGCGGCTTAAGAAAAATGGCAAAATACGGCCATATTTTTTTCTCGAGGAAATAACCCAACAACACTTTTCCTGCATTTCAACAGCCTCCTAAAGCACAGCAAATGCATCAGAAAAGATCTAGTTCTTAATGAAACCCTAACCCTAAACCTAGGTCGGGCACTTTGGTAACTCACATACTGTATCAAAAACACGTCTACAAAAACTGTGTTCAACAAGTCACCCAAATCACTCTCAGCTAGTCAGAGACATTTAAAATAATGTTTCTAAGCACTTCAATGTGTTTACAGTGAGTGTGTTGTTTACATTTCCAGTATTTTTCTTTTTCTCACTTTCTCCTAAAATGGCACAGAAAATGAGCCAGTCTTGTGTCGTTTGTGGGATTGCATTATAATTCCCACTACAGTACGGATAAAACTATGATTGTTTTGGGCATTAAATGCAAGAAGCAGGATAAATTCACATACAGAATGTGTGTTTTCAAACATTTGATTTTTGACCCTTTTTGAGCGACACCCGCGCGGCTTAAGAAAAATTGCAAAATACGACCATATTTTTTTCTCGAGGAAATAACCCAACAACACTTTTCCTGCATTTCAAATGCACCCTAATGCACAGCAAATGCATCAGAAAAGGTCTAGTTCTTATTGAAACCCTAACCCTAACCCTAGGTCGGGCACTTTGGGAACCCACATACTGTATCAAAAACAGGTCTACAAATACTTTTTTTGAAAAGTCACCCAAATCACTCTCAGCTAGTCAGAAACATTTAAAATAATGTTTCTAAGTAATTCAGTGTGTCTACAGTGAGTGTGTTGTTTAAATTTCCAGTATTTTTTTATTTCTCACTTTCTCCTGAAATGGCGCAGAAAATAAGCAAGTCTTGTGTCGTTTGTGGGATTGCATTACAATTCCCACTACAGTACGGCTAAAACTAAGATTGTTTTGGGCATTAAATGCAAGAAGCAGGATAAATTCACATACAGAATGTGTGTTTTCAAACTTTTGATTTTTGACCCTTTTTGAGCGACAGCCGCGCGGCTTAAGAAAAATGTCAAAATACGGCCATATTTTTTTCTCGAGGAAATAACCCAACAACACTTTTCCTGCATTTCAACAGCCTCCTAAAGCACAGCAAATGCATCAGAAAAGATCTAGTTCTTAATGAAACCCTAACCCTAAAGCTAGGTCGGGCACTTTGGTAACTCACATACTGTATCAAAAACACGTCTACAAATACTGTGTTCAACAAGTCACCCAAATCACTCTCAGCTAGTCAGAAACATTTAAAATAATGTTTCTAAGCACTTCAATGTGTTTACAGTGAGTGTGTTGTTTACATTTCCAGTATTTTTCTTTTTCTCACTTTCTCCTAAAATGGCGCAGAAAATGAGCCAGTCTTGTGTCGTTTGTGGGATTGCATTATAATTCCCACTACAGTACGGATAAAACTATGATTGTTTTGGGCATTAAATGCAAGAAGCAGGATAAATTCACATACAGAATGTGTGTTTTCAAACATTTGATTTTTGACCCTTTTTGAGCGACACCCGCGCGGCTTAAGAAAAATGGCAAAATACGGCCATATTTTTTTCTCGAGGAAATAACCCAACAACACTTTTCCTGCATTTCAACAGCCTCCTAAAGCACAGCAAATGCATCAGAAAAGGTCTAGTTCTTACTGAAACCCTAACCCTAACCCTAGGTCGGACACTTTGGGAACTCACATACTGTATCAAAAACACGTCTTCAAATACAGTGTTCAAAAAGTCACCCAAATCACTCCCAGCCAGTCAGAAACATTTAAAATAATGTTTCTAAGCAACTCAATGTATCTACAGTGAGTGTGTTGTTTACATTTCCAGTATTTTTCTTTTTCTCACTTTCTCCTAAAATGGCACAGAAAATGAACCAGTCTTGAGTCGTCTGTGGGATTGCATTACAATTCCCACTACAGTACGGCTAAAACTATGATTGTTTTGGGCATTAAATGCAAGAAGCAGGATAAATTCACATACAGAATGTGTGTTTTCAAACTTTTGATTTTTGACCCTTTTTGAGCGACACCCGCGCGGCTTAAGAAAAATGGCAAAATACGACCATATTTTTTTCTCGAGGAAACAACCAAACAACACTTTTCCTGCATTTCAAATGCACCCTAATGCACAGCAAATGCATCAGAAAAGGTCTAGTTCTTATTGAAACCCTAACCCTAACCCTAGGTCGGGCACTTTGGGAACCCACATACTGTATCAAAAACACGTCTACAAATACTTTTTTTGAAAAGTCACCCAAATCACTCTCAGCTAGTCAGAAACATTTAAAATAATGTTTCTAAGTAATTCAGTGTGTCTACAGTGAGTGTGTTGTTTAAATTTCCAGTATTTTTTTATTTCTCACTTTCTCCTGAAATGGCACAGAAAATGAGCCAGTCTTGTGTCGTCTGTGGGATTGCATTACAATTCCCACTACAGTACGGCTAAAACTATGATTGTTTTGGGCATTAAATGCAAGAAGCAGGATAAATTCACATACAGAATGTGTGTTTTCAAACTTTTGATTTTTGACCCTTTTTGAGCGACAGCCGCGCGGCTTAAGAAAAATGTCAAAATACGGCCATATTTTTTTCTCGAGGAAATAACCCAACAACACTTTTCCTGCATTTCAACAGCCTCCTAAAGCACAGCAAATGCATCAGAAAAGGTCTAGTTCTTACTGAAACCCTAACCCTAACCCTAGGTCGGACACTTTGGGAACTCACATACTGTATCAAAAACACGACTTCAAATACAGTGTTCAAAAAGTCACCCAAATCACTCCCAGCCAGTCAGAAACATTTAAAATAATGTTTCTAAGCAACTCAATGTATCTACAGTGAGTGTGTTGTTTACATTTCCAGTATTTTTCTTTTTCTCACTTTCTCCTAAAATGGCACAGAAAATGAACCAGTCTTGAGTCGTCTGTGGGATTGCATTACAATTCCCACTACAGTACGGCTAAAACTATGATTGTTTTGGGCATTAAATGCAAGAAGCAGGATAAATTCACATACAGAATGTGTGTTTTCAAACTTTTGATTTTTGACCCTTTTTGAGCGACACCCGCGCGGCTTAAGAAAATGGCAAAATACGACCATATTTTTTTCTCGAGGAAACAACCAAACAACACTTTTCCTGCATTTCAAATGCACCCTAATGCACAGCAAATGCATCAGAAAAGGTCTAGTTCTTATTGAAACCCTAACCCTAACCCTAGGTCGGGCACTTTGGGAACCCACATACTGTATCAAAAACACGTCTACAAATACTTTTTTTGAAAAGTCACCCAAATCACTCTCAGCTAGTCAGAAACATTTAAAATAATGTTTCTAAGTAATTCAGTGTGTCTACAGTGAGTGTGTTGTTTAAATTTCCAGTATTTTTTTATTTCTCACTTTCTCCTGAAATGGCGCAGAAAATAAGCAAGTCTTGTGTCGTTTGTGGGATTGCATTACAATTCCCACTACAGTACGGCTAAAACTAAGATTGTTTTGGGCATTAAATGCAAGAAGCAGGATAAATTCACATACAGAATGTGTGTTTTCAAACTTTTGATTTTTGACCCTTTTTGAGCGACACCCGCGCGGCTTAAGAAAAATGGAAAATACGGCCATATTTTTTTCTCGAGGAAATAACCCAACAACACTTTTCCTGCATTTCAACAGCCTCCTAAAGCACAGCAAATGCATCAGAAAAGATCTAGTTCTTAATGAAACCCTAACCCTAAAGCTAGGTCGGGCACTTTGGTAACTCACATACTGTATCAAAAACACGTCTACAAATACTGTGTTCAACAAGTCACCCAAATCAATCTCAGCTAGTCAGAAACATTTAAAATAATGTTTCTAAGCACTTCAATGTGTTTACAGTGAGTGTGTTGTTTACATTTCCAGTATTTTTCTTTTTCTCACTTTCTCCTAAAATGGCGCAGAAAATGAGCCAGTCTTGTGTCTTTTGTGGGATTGCATTATAATTCCCACTACAGTACGGATAAAACTATGATTGTTTTGGGCATTAAATGCAAGAAGCAGGATAAATTCACATACAGAATGTGTGTTTTCAAACATTTGATTTTTGACCCTTTTTGAGCGACACCCGCGCGGCTTAAGAAAAATTGCAAAATACGACCATATTTTTTTCTCGAGGAAACAACCAAACAACACTTTTCCTGCATTTCAAATGCACCCTAATGCACAGCAAATGCATCAGAAAAGGTCTAGTTCTTATTGAAACCCTAACCCTAACCCTAGGTCGGGCACTTTGGGAACTCACATACTGTATCAAAAACACGTCTTCAAATACTGTGTTCAAAAAGTCACCCAAATCACTCCCAGCTTGTCAGAAACATTTAAAATAATATTTCTAAGCACTTCAATGTGTCTACAGTGAGTGTGTTGTTTACATTTCCAGTATTTTTCTTTTTCTCACTTTCTCCTAAAATGGCACAGAAAATGAGCCAGTCTTGTGTCGTCTGTGGGATTGCATTACAATTCCCACTACAGTACGGCTAAAACTATGATTGTTTTGGGCATTAAATGCAAGAAGCAGGATAAATTCACATACAGAATGTGTGTTTTCAAACTTTTGATTTTTGACCCTTTTTGAGCGACACCCGCGCGGCTTAAGAAAAATGGCAAAATACGACCATATTTTTTTCTCGAGGAAACAACCAAACAACACTTTTCCTGCATTTCAAATGCACCCTAATGCACAGCAAATGCATCAGAAAAGGTCTAGTTCTTATTGAAACCCTAACCCTAACCCTAGGTCGGGCACTTTGGGAACCCACATACTGTATCAAAAACACGTCTTCAAATACTGTGTTCAAAAAGTCACCCAAATCACTCTCAGCTAGTCAGAAACATTTAAAATAATGTTTCTAAGCACTTCAATGTGTCTACAGTGAGTGTGTTGTTTACATTTCCAGTATTTTTCTTTTTCTCACTTTCTCCTAAAATGGCACAGAAAATGAACCAGTCTTGAGTCGTCTGTGGGATTGCATTACAATTCCCACTACAGTACGGCTAAAACTATGATTGTTTTGGGCATTAAATGCAAGAAGCAGGATAAATTCACATACAGAATGTGTGTTTTCAAACTTTTGATTTTTGACCCTTTTTGAGCGACACCCGCGCGGCTTAAGAAAAATGGCAAAATACGGCCATATTTTTTTCTCGAGGAAATAACCCAACAACACTTTTCCTGCATTTCAACAGCCTCCTAAAGCACAGCAAATGCATCAGAAAAGGTCTAGTTCTTACTGAAACCCTAACCCTAACCCTAGGTCGGACACTTTGGGAACTCACATACTGTATCAAAAACACGTCTTCAAATACAGTGTTCAAAAAGTCACCCAAATCACTCCCAGCCAGTCAGAAACATTTAAAATAATGTTTCTAAGCAACTCAATGTATCTACAGTGAGTGTGTTGTTTACATTTCCAGTATTTTTCTTTTTCTCACTTTCTCCTAAAATGGCACAGAAAATGAACCAGTCTTGAGTCGTCTGTGGGATTGCATTACAATTCCCACTACAGTACGGCTAAAACTATGATTGTTTTGGGCATTAAATGCAAGAAGCAGGATAAATTCACATACAGAATGTGTGTTTTCAAACTTTTGATTTTTGACCCTTTTTGAGCGACACCCGCGCGGCTTAAGAAAAATGGCAAAATACGACCATATTTTTTTCTCGAGGAAACAACCAAACAACACTTTTCCTGCATTTCAAATGCACCCTAATGCACAGCAAATGCATCAGAAAAGGTCTAGTTCTTATTGAAACCCTAACCCTAACCCTAGGTCGGGCACTTTGGGAACCCACATACTGTATCAAAAACACGTCTACAAATACTTTTTTTGAAAAGTCACCCAAATCACTCTCAGCTAGTCAGAAACATTTAAAATAATGTTTCTAAGTAATTCAGTGTGTCTACAGTGAGTGTGTTGTTTAAATTTCCAGTATTTTTTTATTTCTCACTTTCTCCTGAAATGGCACAGAAAATGAGCCAGTCTTGTGTCGTCTGTGGGATTGCATTACAATTCCCACTACAGTACGGCTAAAACTATGATTGTTTTGGGCATTAAATGCAAGAAGCAGGATAAATTCACATACAGAATGTGTGTTTTCAAACTTTTGATTTTTGACCCTTTTTGAGCGACAGCCGCGCGGCTTAAGAAAAATGTCAAAATACGGCCATATTTTTTTCTCGAGGAAATAACCCAACAACACTTTTCCTGCATTTCAACAGCCTCCTAAAGCACAGCAAATGCATCAGAAAAGGTCTAGTTCTTACTGAAACCCTAACCCTAACCCTAGGTCGGACACTTTGGGAACTCACATACTGTATCAAAAACACGACTTCAAATACAGTGTTCAAAAAGTCACCCAAATCACTCCCAGCCAGTCAGAAACATTTAAAATAATGTTTCTAAGCAACTCAATGTATCTACAGTGAGTGTGTTGTTTACATTTCCAGTATTTTTCTTTTTCTCACTTTCTCCTAAAATGGCACAGAAAATGAACCAGTCTTGAGTCGTCTGTGGGATTGCATTACAATTCCCACTACAGTACGGCTAAAACTATGATTGTTTTGGGCATTAAATGCAAGAAGCAGGATAAATTCACATACAGAATGTGTGTTTTCAAACTTTTGATTTTTGACCCTTTTTGAGCGACACCCGCGCGGCTTAAGAAAATGGCAAAATACGACCATATTTTTTTCTCGAGGAAACAACCAAACAACACTTTTCCTGCATTTCAAATGCACCCTAATGCACAGCAAATGCATCAGAAAAGGTCTAGTTCTTATTGAAACCCTAACCCTAACCCTAGGTCGGGCACTTTGGGAACCCACATACTGTATCAAAAACACGTCTACAAATACTTTTTTTGAAAAGTCACCCAAATCACTCTCAGCTAGTCAGAAACATTTAAAATAATGTTTCTAAGTAATTCAGTGTGTCTACAGTGAGTGTGTTGTTTAAATTTCCAGTATTTTTTTATTTCTCACTTTCTCCTGAAATGGCGCAGAAAATAAGCAAGTCTTGTGTCGTTTGTGGGATTGCATTACAATTCCCACTACAGTACGGCTAAAACTAAGATTGTTTTGGGCATTAAATGCAAGAAGCAGGATAAATTCACATACAGAATGTGTGTTTTCAAACTTTTGATTTTTGACCCTTTTTGAGCGACACCCGCGCGGCTTAAGAAAAATGGAAAATACGGCCATATTTTTTTCTCGAGGAAATAACCCAACAACACTTTTCCTGCATTTCAACAGCCTCCTAAAGCACAGCAAATGCATCAGAAAAGATCTAGTTCTTAATGAAACCCTAACCCTAAAGCTAGGTCGGGCACTTTGGTAACTCACATACTGTATCAAAAACACGTCTACAAATACTGTGTTCAACAAGTCACCCAAATCAATCTCAGCTAGTCAGAAACATTTAAAATAATGTTTCTAAGCACTTCAATGTGTTTACAGTGAGTGTGTTGTTTACATTTCCAGTATTTTTCTTTTTCTCACTTTCTCCTAAAATGGCGCAGAAAATGAGCCAGTCTTGTGTCTTTTGTGGGATTGCATTATAATTCCCACTACAGTACGGATAAAACTATGATTGTTTTGGGCATTAAATGCAAGAAGCAGGATAAATTCACATACAGAATGTGTGTTTTCAAACATTTGATTTTTGACCCTTTTTGAGCGACACCCGCGCGGCTTAAGAAAAATTGCAAAATACGACCATATTTTTTTCTCGAGGAAACAACCAAACAACACTTTTCCTGCATTTCAAATGCACCCTAATGCACAGCAAATGCATCAGAAAAGGTCTAGTTCTTATTGAAACCCTAACCCTAACCCTAGGTCGGGCACTTTGGGAACTCACATACTGTATCAAAAACACGTCTTCAAATACTGTGTTCAAAAAGTCACCCAAATCACTCCCAGCTTGTCAGAAACATTTAAAATAATGTTTCTAAGCAACTCAATGTATCTACAGTGAGTGTGTTGTTTACATTTCCAGTATTTTTCTTTTTCTCACTTTCTCCTAAAATGGCGCAGAAAATGAGCCAGTCTTGTGTCTTTTGTGGGATTGCATTATAATTCCCACTACAGTACGGATAAAACTATGATTGTTTTGGGCATTAAATGCAAGAAGCAGGATAAATTCACATACAGAATGTGTGTTTTCAAACATTTGATTTTTGACCCTTTTTGAGCGACACCCGCGCGGCTTAAGAAAAATTGCAAAATACGACCATATTTTTTTCTCGAGGAAACAACCAAACAACACTTTTCCTGCATTTCAAATGCACCCTAATGCACAGCAAATGCATCAGAAAAGGTCTAGTTCTTATTGAAACCCTAACCCTAACCCTAGGTCGGGCACTTTGGGAACTCACATACTGTATCAAAAACACGTCTTCAAATACTGTGTTCAAAAAGTCACCCAAATCACTCCCAGCTTGTCAGAAACATTTAAAATAATATTTCTAAGCACTTCAATGTGTCTACAGTGAGTGTGTTGTTTACATTTCCAGTATTTTTCTTTTTCTCACTTTCTCCTAAAATGGCACAGAAAATGAGCCAGTCTTGTGTCGTCTGTGGGATTGCATTACAATTCCCACTACAGTACGGCTAAAACTATGATTGTTTTGGGCATTAAATGCAAGAAGCAGGATAAATTCACATACAGAATGTGTGTTTTCAAACTTTTGATTTTTGACCCTTTTTGAGCGACACCCGCGCGGCTTAAGAAAAATGGCAAAATACGACCATATTTTTTTCTCGAGGAAACAACCAAACAACACTTTTCCTGCATTTCAAATGCACCCTAATGCACAGCAAATGCATCAGAAAAGGTCTAGTTCTTATTGAAACCCTAACCCTAACCCTAGGTCGGGCACTTTGGGAACCCACATACTGTATCAAAAACACGTCTTCAAATACTGTGTTCAAAAAGTCACCCAAATCACTCTCAGCTAGTCAGAAACATTTAAAATAATGTTTCTAAGCACTTCAATGTGTCTACAGTGAGTGTGTTGTTTACATTTCCAGTATTTTTCTTTTTCTCACTTTCTCCTAAAATGGCACAGAAAATGAACCAGTCTTGAGTCGTCTGTGGGATTGCATTACAATTCCCACTACAGTACGGCTAAAACTATGATTGTTTTGGGCATTAAATGCAAGAAGCAGGATAAATTCACATACAGAATGTGTGTTTTCAAACTTTTGATTTTTGACCCTTTTTGAGCGACAGCCGCGCGGCTTAAGAAAAATGTCAAAATACGGCCATATTTTTTTCTCGAGGAAATAACCCAACAACACTTTTCCTGCATTTCAACAGCCTCCTAAAGCACAGCAAATGCATCAGAAAAGGTCTAGTTCTTATTGAAACCCTAACCCTAACCCTAGGTCGGGCACTTTGGGAACTCACATACTGTATCAAAAACACGTCTTCAAATACTGTGTTCAAAAAGTCACCCAAATCACCCCCATCTTGTCAGAAACATTTAAAATAATGTTTCTAAGCACTTCAATGTGTCTACAGTGAGTGTGTTGTTTACATTTCCAGTATTTTTCTTTTTCTCACTTTCTCCTAAAATGGCACAGAAAATGAGCCAGTCTTGTGCCGTCTGTGGGATTGCATTACAATTCCCACTACAGTACGGCTAAAACTATGATTGTTTTGGGCATTAAATGCAAGAAGCAGGATAAATTCACATACAGAATGTGTGTTTTCAAACTTTTGATTTTTGACCCTTTTTGAGCGACAGCCGCGCGGCTTAAGAAAAATGTCAAAATACGGCCATATTTTTTTCTCGAGGAAATAACCCAACAACACTTTTCCTGCATTTCAACAGCCTCCTAAAGCACAGCAAATGTATCAGAAAAGGTCTAGTTCTTATTGAAACCCTAACCCTAACCCTAGGTCGGGCACTTTGGGAACCCACATACTGTATCAAAAACACGTCTACAAATACTGTGTTCAACAAGTCACCCAAATCAATCTCAGCTAGTCAGAAACATTTAAAATAATGTTTCTAAGCACTTCAATGTGTTTACAGTGAGTGTGTTGTTTACATTTCCAGTATTTTTCTTTTTCTCACTTTCTCCTAAAATGGCGCAGAAAATGAGCCAGTCTTGTGTCTTTTGTGGGATTGCATTATAATTCCCACTACAGTACGGATAAAACTATGATTGTTTTGGGCATTAAATGCAAGAAGCAGGATAAATTCACATACAGAATGTGTGTTTTCAAACATTTGATTTTTGACCCTTTTTGAGCGACACCCGCGCGGCTTAAGAAAAATTGCAAAATACGACCATATTTTTTTCTCGAGGAAACAACCAAACAACACTTTTCCTGCATTTCAAATGCACCCTAATGCACAGCAAATGCATCAGAAAAGGTCTAGTTCTTATTGAAACCCTAACCCTAACCCTAGGTCGGGCACTTTGGGAACTCACATACTGTATCAAAAACACGTCTTCAAATACTGTGTTCAAAAAGTCACCCAAATCACTCCCAGCTTGTCAGAAACATTTAAAATAATATTTCTAAGCACTTCAATGTGTCTACAGTGAGTGTGTTGTTTACATTTCCAGTATTTTTCTTTTTCTCACTTTCTCCTAAAATGGCACAGAAAATGAGCCAGTCTTGTGTCGTCTGTGGGATTGCATTACAATTCCCACTACAGTACGGCTAAAACTATGATTGTTTTGGGCATTAAATGCAAGAAGCAGGATAAATTCACATACAGAATGTGTGTTTTCAAACTTTTGATTTTTGACCCTTTTTGAGCGACACCCGCGCGGCTTAAGAAAAATGTCAAAATACGGCCATATTTTTTTCTCGAGGAAATAACCCAACAACACTTTTCCTGCATTTCAACAGCCTCCTAAAGCACAGCAAATGCATCAGAAAAGGTCTAGTTCTTACTGAAACCCTAACCCTAACCCTAGGTCGGACACTTTGGGAACTCACATACTGTATCAAAAACACGTCTTCAAATACAGTGTTCAAAAAGTCACCCAAATCACTCCCAGCCAGTCAGAAACATTTAAAATAATGTTTCTAAGCAACTCAATGTATCTACAGTGAGTGTGTTGTTTACATTTCCAGTATTTTTCTTTTTCTCACTTTCTCCTAAAATGGCACAGAAAATGAACCAGTCTTGAGTCGTCTGTGGGATTGCATTACAATTCCCACTACAGTACGGCTAAAACTATGATTGTTTTGGGCATTAAATGCAAGAAGCAGGATAAATTCACATACAGAATGTGTGTTTTCAAACTTTTGATTTTTGACCCTTTTTGAGCGACACCCGCGCGGCTTAAGAAAAATGGCAAAATACGACCATATTTTTTTCTCGAGGAAACAACCAAACAACACTTTTCCTGCATTTCAAATGCACCCTAATGCACAGCAAATGCATCAGAAAAGGTCTAGTTCTTATTGAAACCCTAACCCTAACCCTAGGTCGGGCACTTTGGGAACTCACATACTGTATCAAAAACACGTCTTCAAATACTGTGTTCAAAAAGTCACCCAAATCACTCCCAGCTTGTCAGAAACATTTAAAATAATATTTCTAAGCACTTCAATGTGTCTACAGTGAGTGTGTTGTTTACATTTCCAGTATTTTTCTTTTTCTCACTTTCTCCTAAAATGGCACAGAAAATGAGCCAGTCTTGTGTCGTCTGTGGGATTGCATTACAATTCCCACTACAGTACGGCTAAAACTATGATTGTTTTGGGCATTAAATGCAAGAAGCAGGATAAATTCACATACAGAATGTGTGTTTTCAAACTTTTGATTTTTGACCCTTTTTGAGCGACACCCGCGCGGCTTAAGAAAAATGGTAAAATACGACCATATTTTTTTCTCGAGGAAACAACCAAACAACACTTTTCCTGCATTTCAAATGCACCCTAATGCACAGCAAATGCATCAGAAAAGGTCTAGTTCTTATTGAAACCCTAACCCTAACCCTAGGTCGGGCACTTTGGGAACCCACATACTGTATCAAAAACACGTCTTCAAATACTGTGTTCAAAAAGTCACCCAAATCACTCTCAGCTAGTCAGAAACATTTAAAATAATGTTTCTAAGCACTTCAATGTGTCTACAGTGAGTGTGTTGTTTACATTTCCAGTATTTTTCTTTTTCTCACTTTCTCCTAAAATGGCACAGAAAATGAGCCAATCTTGTGTCGTCTGTGGGATTGCATTACAATTCCCACTACAGTACGGCTAAAACTATGATTGTTTTGGGCATTAAATGCAAGAAGCAGGATAAATTCACATACAGAATGTGTGTTTTCAAACTTTTGATTTTTGACCCTTTTTGAGCGACAGCCGCGCGGCTTAAGAAAAATGTCAAAATACGGCCATATTTTTTTCTCGAGGAAATAACCCAACAACACTTTTCCTGCATTTCAACAGCCTCCTAAAGCACAGCAAATGCATCAGAAAAGGTCTAGTTCTTACTGAAACCCTAACCCTAACCCTAGGTCGGACACTTTGGGAACTCACATACTGTATCAAAAACACGTCTTCAAATACAGTGTTCAGAAAGTCACCCAAATCACTCCCAGCCAGTCAGAAACATTTAAAATAATGTTTCTAAGCAACTCAATGTATCTACAGTGAGTGTGTTGTTTACATTTCCAGTATTTTTCTTTTTCTCACTTTCTCCTAAAATGGCACAGAAAATGAACCAGTCTTGAGTCGTCTGTGGGATTGCATTACAATTCCCACTACAGTACGGCTAAAACTATGATTGTTTTGGGCATTAAATGCAAGAAGCAGGATAAATTCACATACAGAATGTGTGTTTTCAAACTTTTGATTTTTGACCCTTTTTGAGCGACACCCGCGCGGCTTAAGAAAAATGGCAAAATACGACCATATTTTTTTCTCGAGGAAACAACCAAACAACACTTTTCCTGCATTTCAAATGCACCCTAATGCACAGCAAATGCATCAGAAAAGGTCTAGTTCTTATTGAAACCCTAACCCTAACCCTAGGTCGGGCACTTTGGGAACTCACATACTGTATCAAAAACACGTCTTCAAATACTGTGTTCAAAAAGTCACCCAAATCACCCCCATCTTGTCAGAAACATTTAAAATAATGTTTCTAAGCACTTCAATGTGTCTACAGTGAGTGTGTTGTTTACATTTCCAGTATTTTTCTTTTTCTCACTTTCTCCTAAAATGGCACAGAAAATGAGCCAGTCTTGTGTCGTCTGTGGGATTGCATTACAATTCCCACTACAGTACGGCTAAAACTATGATTGTTTTGGGCATTAAATGCAAGAAGCAGGATAAATTCACATACAGAATGTGTGTTTTCAAACTTTTGATTTTTGACCCTTTTTGAGCGACAGCCGCGCGGCTTAAGAAAAATGTCAAAATACGGCCATATTTTTTTCTCGAGGAAATAACCCAACAACACTTTTCCTGCATTTCAACAGCCTCCTAAAGCACAGCAAATGCATCAGAAAAGGTCTAGTTCTTATTGAAACCCTAACCCTAACCCTAGGTCGGGCACTTTGGGAACCCACATACTGTATCAAAAACACGTCTACAAATACTGTGTTCAACAAGTCACCCAAATCAATCTCAGCTAGTCAGAAACATTTAAAAAATGTTTCTAAGCACTTCAATGTGTTTACAGTGAGTGTGTTGTTTACATTTCCAGTATTTTTCTTTTTCTCACTTTCTCCTAAAATGGCGCAGAAAATGAGCCAGTCTTGTGTCTTTTGTGGGATTGCATTATAATTCCCACTACAGTACGGATAAAACTATGATTGTTTTGGGCATTAAATGCAAGAAGCAGGATAAATTCACATACAGAATGTGTGTTTTCAAACATTTGATTTTTGACCCTTTTTGAGCGACACCCGCGCGGCTTAAGAAAAATTGCAAAATACGACCATATTTTTTTCTCGAGGAAACAACCAAACAACACTTTTCCTGCATTTCAAATGCACCCTAATGCACAGCAAATGCATCAGAAAAGGTCTAGTTCTTATTGAAACCCTAACCCTAACCCTAGGTCGGGCACTTTGGGAACTCACATACTGTATCAAAAACACGTCTTCAAATACTGTGTTCAAAAAGTCACCCAAATCACTCCCAGCTTGTCAGAAACATTTAAAATAATATTTCTAAGCACTTCAATGTGTCTACAGTGAGTGTGTTGTTTACATTTCCAGTATTTTTCTTTTTCTCACTTTCTCCTAAAATGGCACAGAAAATGAGCCAGTCTTGTGTCGTCTGTGGGATTGCATTACAATTCCCACTACAGTACGGCTAAAACTATGATTGTTTTGGGCATTAAATGCAAGAAGCAGGATAAATTCACATACAGAATGTGTGTTTTCAAACTTTTGATTTTTGACCCTTTTTGAGCGACACCCGCGCGGCTTAAGAAAAATGGCAAAATACGACCATATTTTTTTCTCGAGGAAACAACCAAACAACACTTTTCCTGCATTTCAAATGCACCCTAATGCACAGCAAATGCATCAGAAAAGGTCTAGTTCTTATTGAAACCCTAACCCTAACCCTAGGTCGGGCACTTTGGGAACTCACATACTGTATCAAAAACACGTCTTCAAATACTGTGTTCAAAAAGTCACCCAAATCACTCCCATCTTGTCAGAAACATTTAAAATAATGTTTCTAAGCACTTCAATGTGTCTACAGTGAGTGTGTTTACATTTCCAGTATTTTTCTTTTTCTCACTTTCTCCTAAAATGGCACAGAAAATGAACCAGTCTTGAGTCGTCTGTGGGATTGCATTACAATTCCCACTACAGTACGGCTAAAACTATGATTGTTTTGGGCATTAAATGCAAGAAGCAGGATAAATTCACATACAGAATGTGTGTTTTCAAACTTTTGATTTTTGACCCTTTTTGAGCGACAGCCGCGCGGCTTAAGAAAAATGTCAAAATACGGCCATATTTTTTTCTCGAGGAAATAACCCAACAACACTTTTCCTGCATTTCAACAGCCTCCTAAAGCACAGCAAATGCATCAGAAAAGGTCTAGTTCTTACTGAAACCCTAACCCTAACCCTAGGTCGGACACTTTGGGAACTCACATACTGTATCAAAAACACGTCTTCAAATACAGTGTTCAAAAAGTCACCCAAATCACTCCCAGCCAGTCAGAAACATTTAAAATAATGTTTCTAAGCAACTCAATGTATCTACAGTGAGTGTGTTGTTTACATTTCCAGTATTTTTCTTTTTCTCACTTTCTCCTAAAATGGCACAGAAAATGAACCAGTCTTGAGTCGTCTGTGGGATTGCATTACAATTCCCACTACAGTACGGCTAAAACTATGATTGTTTTGGGCATTAAATGCAAGAAGCAGGATAAATTCACATACAGAATGTGTGTTTTCAAACTTTTGATTTTTGACCCTTTTTGAGCGACACCCGCGCGGCTTAAGAAAAATGGCAAAATACGACCATATTTTTTTCTCGAGGAAACAACCAAACAACACTTTTCCTGCATTTCAAATGCACCCTAATGCACAGCAAATGCATCAGAAAAGGTCTAGTTCTTATTGAAACCCTAACCCTAACCCTAGGTCGGGCACTTTGGGAACTCACATACTGTATCAAAAACACGTCTTCAAATACTGTGTTCAAAAAGTCACCCAAATCACTCCCAGCTTGTCAGAAACATTTAAAATAATATTTCTAAGCACTTCAATGTGTCTACAGTGAGTGTGTTGTTTACATTTCCAGTATTTTTCTTTTTCTCACTTTCTCCTAAAATGGCACAGAAAATGAGCCAGTCTTGTGTCGTCTGTGGGATTGCATTACAATTCCCACTACAGTACGGCTAAAACTATGATTGTTTTGGGCATTAAATGCAAGAAGCAGGATAAATTCACATACAGAATGTGTGTTTTCAAACTTTTGATTTTTGACCCTTTTTGAGCGACACCCGCGCGGCTTAAGAAAAATGGCAAAATACGACCATATTTTTTTCTCGAGGAAACAACCAAACAACACTTTTCCTGCATTTCAAATGCACCCTAATGCACAGCAAATGCATCAGAAAAGGTCTAGTTCTTATTGAAACCCTAACCCTAACCCTAGGTCGGGCACTTTGGGAACTCACATACTGTATCAAAAACACGTCTTCAAATACTGTGTTCAAAAAGTCACCCAAATCACCCCCATCTTGTCAGAAACATTTAAAATAATGTTTCTAAGCACTTCAATGTGTCTACAGTGAGTGTGTTGTTTACATTTCCAGTATTTTTCTTTTTCTCACTTTCTCCTAAAATGGCACAGAAAATGAGCCAGTCTTGTGTCGTCTGTGGGATTGCATTACAATTCCCACTACAGTACGGCTAAAACTATGATTGTTTTGGGCATTAAATGCAAGAAGCAGGATAAATTCACATACAGAATGTGTGTTTTCAAACTTTTGATTTTTGACCCTTTTTGAGCGACAGCCGCGCGGCTTAAGAAAAATGTCAAAATACGGCCATATTTTTTTCTCGAGGAAATAACCCAACAACACTTTTCCTGCATTTCAACAGCCTCCTAAAGCACAGCAAATGCATCAGAAAAGGTCTAGTTCTTACTGAAACCCTAACCCTAACCCTAGGTCGGACACTTTGGGAACTCACATACTGTATCAAAAACACGTCTTCAAATACAGTGTTCAAAAAGTCACCCAAATCACTCCCAGCCAGTCAGAAACATTTAAAATAATGTTTCTAAGCAACTCAATGTATCTACAGTGAGTGTGTTGTTTACATTTCCAGTATTTTTCTTTTTCTCACTTTCTCCTAAAATGGCACAGAAAATGAGCCAGTCTTGTGTCGTTTGTGGGATTGCATTATAATTCCCACTACAGTACGGATAAAACTATGATTGTTTTGGGCATTAAATGCAAGAAGCAGGATAAATTCACATACAGAATGTTTTTTTTCAAACATTTGATTTTTGACCCTTTTTGAGCGACACCCGCGCGGCTTAAGAAAAATTGCAAAATACGACCATATTTTTTTCTCGAGGAAATAACCCAACAACACTTTTCCTGCATTTCAAATGCACCCTAATGCACAGCAAATGCATCAGAAAAGGTCTAGTTCTTATTGAAACCCTAACCCTAACCCTAGGTCGGGCACTTTGGGAACCCACATACTGTATCAAAAACACGTCTACAAATACTTTTTTTGAAACGTCACCCAAATCACTCTCAGCTAGTCAGAAACATTTAAAATAATGTTTCTAAGTAATTCAGTGTGTCTACAGTGAGTGTGTTGTTTAAATTTCCAGTATTTTTTTATTTCTCACTTTCTCCTGAAATGGCACAGAAAATGAGCCAGTCTTGTGTCGTCTGTGGGATTGCATTACAATTCCCACTACAGTACGGCTAAAACTATGATTGTTTTGGGCATTAAATGCAAGAAGCAGGATAAATTCACATACAGAATGTGTGTTTTCAAACTTTTGATTTTTGACCCTTTTTGAGCGACAGCCGCGCGGCTTAAGAAAAATGTCAAAATACGGCCATATTTTTTTCTCGAGGAAATAACCCAACAACACTTTTCCTGCATTTCAACAGCCTCCTAAAGCACAGCAAATGCATCAGAAAAGGTCTAGTTCTTACTGAAACCCTAACCCTAACCCTAGGTCGGACACTTTGGGAACTCACATACTGTATCAAAAACACGTCTTCAAATACAGTGTTCAAAAAGTCACCCAAATCACTCCCAGCCAGTCAGAAACATTTAAAATAATGTTTCTAAGCAACTCAATGTATCTACAGTGAGTGTGTTGTTTACATTTCCAGTATTTTTCTTTTTCTCACTTTCTCCTTAAATGGCACAGAAAATGAACCAGTCTTGAGTCGTCTGTGGGATTGCATTACAATTCCCACTACAGTACGGCTAAAACTATGATTGTTTTGGGCATTAAATGCAAGAAGCAGGATAAATTCACATACAGAATGTGTGTTTTCAAACTTTTGATTTTTGACCCTTTTTGAGCGACACCCGCGCGGCTTAAGAAAAATGGCAAAATACGACCATATTTTTTTCTCGAGGAAACAACCAAACAACACTTTTCCTGCATTTCAAATGCACCCTAATGCACAGCAAATGCATCAGAAAAGGTCTAGTTCTTATTGAAACCCTAACCCTAACCCTAGGTCGGGCACTTTGGGAACTCACATACTGTATCAAAAACACGTCTTCAAATACTGTGTTCAAAAAGTCACCCAAATCACCCCCATCTTGTCAGAAACATTTAAAATAATGTTTCTAAGCACTTCAATGTGTCTACAGTGAGTGTGTTGTTTACATTTCCAGTATTTTTCTTTTTCTCACTTTCTCCTAAAATGGCACAGAAAATGAGCCAGTCTTGTGTCGTCTGTGGGATTGCATTACAATTCCCACTACAGTACGGCTAAAACTATGATTGTTTTGGGCATTAAATGCAAGAAGCAGGATAAATTCACATACAGAATGTGTGTTTTCAAACTTTTGATTTTTGACCCTTTTTGAGCGACAGCCGCGCGGCTTAAGAAAAATGTCAAAATACGGCCATATTTTTTTCTCGAGGAAATAACCCAACAACACTTTTCCTGCATTTCAACAGCCTCCTAAAGCACAGCAAATGCATCAGAAAAGGTCTAGTTCTTATTGAAACCCTAACCCTAACCCTAGGTCGGGCACTTTGGGAACCCACATACTGTATCAAAAACACGTCTACAAATACTGTGTTCAACAAGTCACCCAAATCAATCTCAGCTAGTCAGAAACATTTAAAATAATGTTTCTAAGCACTTCAATGTGTTTACAGTGAGTGTGTTGTTTACATTTCCAGTATTTTTCTTTTTCTCACTTTCTCCTAAAATGGCGCAGAAAATGAGCCAGTCTTGTGTCTTTTGTGGGATTGCATTATAATTCCCACTACAGTACGGATAAAACTATGATTGTTTTGGGCATTAAATGCAAGAAGCAGGATAAATTCACATACAGAATGTGTGTTTTCAAACATTTGATTTTTGACCCTTTTTGAGCGACAGCCGCGCGGCTTAAGAAAAATGGCAAAATACGACCATATTTTTTTCTCGAGGAAACAACCAAACAACACTTTTCCTGCATTTCAAATGCACCCTAATGCACAGCAAATGCATCAGAAAAGGTCTAGTTCTTATTGAAACCCTAACCCTAACCCTAGGTCGGGCACTTTGGGAACTCACATACTGTATCAAAAACACGTCTTCAAATACTGTGTTCAAAAAGTCACCCAAATCACTCCCAGCTTGTCAGAAACATTTAAAATAATGTTTCTAAGCACTTCAATGTGTCTACAGTGAGTGTGTTTACATTTCCAGTATTTTTCTTTTTCTCACTTTCTCCTAAAATGGCACAGAAAATGAGCCAATCTTGTGTCGTCTGTGGGATTGCATTACAATTCCCACTACAGTACGGCTAAAACTATGATTGTTTTGGGCATTAAATGCAAGAAGCAGGATAAATTCACATACAGAATGTGTGTTTTCAAACTTTTGATTTTTGACCCTTTTTGAGCGACAGCCGCGCGGCTTAAGAAAAATGTCAAAATACGGCCATATTTTTTTCTCGAGGAAATAACCCAACAACACTTTTCCTGCATTTCAACAGCCTCCTAAAGCACAGCAAATGCATCAGAAAAGGTCTAGTTCTTACTGAAACCCTAACCCTAACCCTAGGTCGGACACTTTGGGAACTCACATACTGTATCAAAAACACGTCTTCAAATACAGTGTTCAAAAAGTCACCCAAATCACTCCCAGCCAGTCAGAAACATTTAAAATAATGTTTCTAAGCAACTCAATGTATCTACAGTGAGTGTGTTGTTTACATTTCCAGTATTTTTCTTTTTCTCACTTTCTCCTAAAATGGCACAGAAAATGAACCAGTCTTGAGTCGTCTGTGGGATTGCATTACAATTCCCACTACAGTACGGCTAAAACTATGATTGTTTTGGGCATTAAATGCAAGAAGCAGGATAAATTCACATACAGAATGTGTGTTTTCAAACTTTTGATTTTTGACCCTTTTTGAGCGACAGCCGCGCGGCTTAAGAAAAATGTCAAAATACGGCCATATTTTTTTCTCGAGGAAATAACCCAACAACACTTTTCCTGCATTTCAACAGCCTCCTAAAGCACAGCAAATGCATCAGAAAAGGTCTAGTTCTTACTGAAACCCTAACCCTAACCCTAGGTCGGACACTTTGGGAACTCACATACTGTATCAAAAACACGTCTTCAAATACAGTGTTCAAAAAGTCACCCAAATCACTCCCAGCCAGTCAGAAACATTTAAAATAATGTTTCTAAGCAACTCAATGTATCTACAGTGAGTGTGTTGTTTACATTTCCAGTATTTTTCTTTTTCTCACTTTCTCCTAAAATGGCACAGAAAATGAACCAGTCTTGAGTCGTCTGTGGGATTGCATTACAATTCCCACTACAGTACGGCTAAAACTATGATTGTTTTGGGCATTAAATGCAAGAAGCAGGATAAATTCACATACAGAATGTGTGTTTTCAAACTTTTGATTTTTGACCCTTTTTGAGCGACACCCGCGCGGCTTAAGAAAAATGGCAAAATACGACCATATTTTTTTCTCGAGGAAACAACCAAACAACACTTTTCCTGCATTTCAAATGCACCCTAATGCACAGCAAATGCATCAGAAAAGGTCTAGTTCTTATTGAAACCCTAACCCTAACCCTAGGTCGGGCACTTTGGGAACTCACATACTGTATCAAAAACACGTCTTCAAATACTGTGTTCAAAAAGTCACCCAAATCACCCCCATCTTGTCAGAAACATTTAAAATAATGTTTCTAAGCACTTCAATGTGTCTACAGTGAGTGTGTTGTTTACATTTCCAGTATTTTTCTTTTTCTCACTTTCTCCTAAAATGGCGCAGAAAATGAGCCAGTCTTGTGTCGTCTGTGGGATTGCATTACAATTCCCACTACAGTACGGCTAAAACTATGATTGTTTTGGGCATTAAATGCAAGAAGCAGGATAAATTCACATACAGAATGTGTGTTTTCAAACTTTTGATTTTTGACCCTTTTTGAGCGACAGCCGCGCGGCTTAAGAAAAATGTCAAAATACGGCCATATTTTTTTCTCGAGGAAATAACCCAACAACACTTTTCCTGCATTTCAACAGCCTCCTAAAGCACAGCAAATGCATCAGAAAAGGTCTAGTTCTTATTGAAACCCTAACCCTAACCCTAGGTCGGGCACTTTGGGAACCCACATACTGTATCAAAAACACTTCTACAAGTACTGTGTTCAACAAGTCACCCAAATCAATCTCAGCTAGTCAGAAACATTTAAAATAATGTTTCTAAGCACTTCAATGTGTTTACAGTGAGTGTGTTGTTTACATTTCCAGTATTTTTCTTTTTCTCACTTTCTCCTAAAATGGCACAGAAAATGAGCCAGTCTTGTGTCTTTTGTGGGATTGCATTATAATTCCCACTACAGTACGGATAAAACTATGATTGTTTTGGGCATTAAATGCAAGAAGCAGGATAAATTCACATACAGAATGTGTGTTTTCAAACATTTGATTTTTGACCCTTTTTGAGCGACACCCGCGCGGCTTAAGAAAAATTGCAAAATACGACCATATTTTTTTCTCGAGGAAACAACCAAACAACACTTTTCCTGCATTTCAAATGCACCCTAATGCACAGCAAATGCATCAGAAAAGGTCTAGTTCTTATTGAAACCCTAACCCTAACCCTAGGTCGGGCACTTTGGGAACTCACATACTGTATCAAAAACACGTCTTCAAATACTGTGTTCAAAAAGTCACCCAAATCACTCCCAGCTTGTCAGAAACATTTAAAATAATATTTCTAAGCACTTCAATGTGTCTACAGTGAGTGTGTTGTTTACATTTCCAGTATTTTTCTTTTTCTCACTTTCTCCTAAAATGGCACAGAAAATGAGCCAGTCTTGTGTCGTCTGTGGGATTGCATTACAATTCCCACTACAGTACGGCTAAAACTATGATTGTTTTGGGCATTAAATGCAAGAAGCAGGATAAATTCACATACAGAATGTGTGTTTTCAAACTTTTGATTTTTGACCCTTTTTGAGCGACACCCGCGCGGCTTAAGAAAAATGGCAAAATACGACCATATTTTTTTCTCGAGGAAACAACCAAACAACACTTTTCCTGCATTTCAAATGCACCCTAATGCACAGCAAATGCATCAGAAAAGGTCTAGTTCTTATTGAAACCCTAACCCTAACCCTAGGTCGGGCACTTTGGGAACTCACATACTGTATCAAAAACACGTCTTCAAATACTGTGTTCAAAAAGTCACCCAAATCACTCCCATCTTGTCAGAAACATTTAAAATAATGTTTCTAAGCACTTCAATGTGTCTACAGTGAGTGTGTTTACATTTCCAGTATTTTTCTTTTTCTCACTTTCTCCTAAAATGGCACAGAAAATGAACCAGTCTTGAGTCGTCTGTGGGATTGCATTACAATTCCCACTACAGTACGGCTAAAACTATGATTGTTTTGGGCATTAAATGCAAGAAGCAGGATAAATTCACATACAGAATGTGTGTTTTCAAACTTTTGATTTTTGACCCTTTTTGAGCGACAGCCGCGCGGCTTAAGAAAAATGTCAAAATACGGCCATATTTTTTTCTCGAGGAAATAACCCAACAACACTTTTCCTGCATTTCAACAGCCTCCTAAAGCACAGCAAATGCATCAGAAAAGGTCTAGTTCTTACTGAAACCCTAACCCTAACCCTAGGTCGGACACTTTGGGAACTCACATACTGTATCAAAAACACGTCTTCAAATACAGTGTTCAAAAAGTCACCCAAATCACTCCCAGCCAGTCAGAAACATTTAAAATAATGTTTCTAAGCAACTCAATGTATCTACAGTGAGTGTGTTGTTTACATTTCCAGTATTTTTCTTTTTCTCACTTTCTCCTAAAATGGCACAGAAAATGAACCAGTCTTGAGTCGTCTGTGGGATTGCATTACAATTCCCACTACAGTACGGCTAAAACTATGATTGTTTTGGGCATTAAATGCAAGAAGCAGGATAAATTCACATACAGAATGTGTGTTTTCAAACTTTTGATTTTTGACCCTTTTTGAGCGACACCCGCGCGGCTTAAGAAAAATGGCAAAATACGACCATATTTTTTTCTCGAGGAAACAACCAAACAACACTTTTCCTGCATTTCAAATGCACCCTAATGCACAGCAAATGCATCAGAAAAGGTCTAGTTCTTATTGAAACCCTAACCCTAACCCTAGGTCGGGCACTTTGGGAACTCACATACTGTATCAAAAACACGTCTTCAAATACTGTGTTCAAAAAGTCACCCAAATCACCCCCATCTTGTCAGAAACATTTAAAATAATGTTTCTAAGCACTTCAATGTGTTTACAGTGAGTGTGTTGTTTACATTTCCAGTATTTTTCTTTTTCTCACTTTCTCCTAAAATGGCACAGAAAATGAGCCAGTCTTGTGTCGTCTGTGGGATTGCATTACAATTCCCACTACAGTACGGCTAAAACTATGATTGTTTTGGGCATTAAATGCAAGAAGCAGGATAAATTCACATACAGAATGTGTGTTTTCAAACTTTTGATTTTTGACCCTTTTTGAGCGACAGCCGCGCGGCTTAAGAAAAATGTCAAAATACGGCCATATTTTTTTCTCGAGGAAATAACCCAACAACACTTTTCCTGCATTTCAACAGCCTCCTAAAGCACAGCAAATGCATCAGAAAAGGTCTAGTTCTTATTGAAACCCTAACCCTAACCCTAGGTCGGGCACTTTGGGAACCCACATACTGTATCAAAAACATGTCTACAAATACTTTTTTTGAAAAGTCACCCAAATCACTCTCAGCTAGTCAGAAACATTTAAAATAATGTTTATAAGTAATTCAGTGTGTCTACAGTGAGTGTGTTGTTTAAATTTCCAGTATTTTTTTATTTCTCACTTTCTCCTGAAATGGCGCAGAAAATAAGCAAGTCTTGTGTCGTTTGTGGGATTGCATTACAATTCCCACTACAGTACGGCTAAAACTAAGATTGTTTTGGGCATTAAATGCAAGAAGCAGGATAAATTCACATACAGAATGTGTGTTTTCAAACTTTTGATTTTTGACCCTTTTTGAGCGACACCCGCGCGGCTTAAGAAAAATGGAAAATACGGCCATATTTTTTTCTCGAGGAAATAACCCAACAACACTTTTCCTGCATTTCAACAGCCTCCTAAAGCACAGCAAATGCATCAGAAAAGATCTAGTTCTTAATGAAACCCTAACCCTAAAGCTAGGTCGGGCACTTTGGTAACTCACATACTGTATCAAAAACACGTCTACAAATACTGTGTTCAACAAGTCACCCAAATCAATCTCAGCTAGTCAGAAACATTTAAAATAATGTTTCTAAGCACTTCAATGTGTTTACAGTGAGTGTGTTGTTTACATTTCCAGTATTTTTCTTTTTCTCACTTTCTCCTAAAATGGCGCAGAAAATGAGCCAGTCTTGTGTCTTTTGTGGGATTGCATTATAATTCCCACTACAGTACGGATAAAACTATGATTGTTTTGGGCATTAAATGCAAGAAGCAGGATAAATTCACATACAGAATGTGTGTTTTCAAACATTTGATTTTTGACCCTTTTTGAGCGACACCCGCGCGGCTTAAGAAAAATTGCAAAATACGACCATATTTTTTTCTCGAGGAAACAACCAAACAACACTTTTCCTGCATTTCAAATGCACCCTAATGCACAGCAAATGCATCAGAAAAGGTCTAGTTCTTATTGAAACCCTAACCCTAGGTCGGGCACTTTGGGAACTCACATACTGTATCAAAAACACGTCTTCAAATACAGTGTTCAAAAAGTCACCCAAATCACTCCCAGCTTGTCAGAAACATTTAAAATAATGTTTCTAAGCACTTCAATGTGTCTACAGTGAGTGTGTTGTTTACATTTCCAGTATTTTTCTTTTTCTCACTTTCTCCTAAAATGGCACAGAAAATGAACCAGTCTTGAGTCGTCTGTGGGATTGCATTACAATTCCCACTACAGTACGGCTAAAACTATGATTGTTTTGGGCATTAAATGCAAGAAGCAGGATAAATTCACATACAGAATGTGTGTTTTCAAACTTTTGATTTTTGACCCTTTTTGAGCGACACCCGCGCGGCTTAAGAAAAATGGCAAAATACGACCATATTTTTTTCTCGAGGAAACAACCAAACAACACTTTTCCTGCATTTCAAATGCACCCTAATGCACAGCAAATGCATCAGAAAAGGTCTAGTTCTTATTGAAACCCTAACCCTAACCCTAGGTCGGGCACTTTGGGAACCCACATACTGTATCAAAAACACGTCTTCAAATACTGTGTTCAAAAAGTCACCCAAATCACTCCCAGCTTGTCAGAAACATTTAAAATAATATTTCTAAGCACTTCAATGTGTCTACAGTGAGTGTGTTGTTTACATTTCCAGTATTTTTCTTTTTCTCACTTTCTCCTAAAATGGCACAGAAAATGAGCCAGTCTTGTGTCGTCTGTGGGATTGCATTACAATTCCCACTACAGTACGGCTAAAACTATGATTGTTTTGGGCATTAAATGCAAGAAGCAGGATAAATTCACATACAGAATGTGTGTTTTCAAACTTTTGATTTTTGACCCTTTTTGAGCGACACCCGCGCGGCTTAAGAAAAATGGCAAAATACGACCATATTTTTTTCTCGAGGAAACAACCAAACAACACTTTTCCTGCATTTCAAATGCACCCTAATGCACAGCAAATGCATCAGAAAAGGTCTAGTTCTTATTGAAACCCTAACCCTAACCCTAGGTCGGGCACTTTGGGAACTCACATACTGTATCAAAAACACGTCTTCAAATACTGTGTTCAAAAAGTCACCCAAATCACTCCCATCTTGTCAGAAACATTTAAAATAATGTTTCTAAGCACTTCAATGTGTCTACAGTGAGTGTGTTTACATTTCCAGTATTTTTCTTTTTCTCACTTTCTCCTAAAATGGCACAGAAAATGAGCCAATCTTGTGTCGTCTGTGGGATTGCATTACAATTCCCACTACAGTACGGCTAAAACTATGATTGTTTTGGGCATTAAATGCAAGAAGCAGGATAAATTCACATACAGAATGTGTGTTTTCAAACTTTTGATTTTTGACCCTTTTTGAGCGACAGCCGCGCGGCTTAAGAAAAATGTCAAAATACGGCCATATTTTTTTCTCGAGGAAATAACCCAACAACACTTTTCCTGCATTTCAACAGCCTCCTAAAGCACAGCAAATGCATCAGAAAAGGTCTAGTTCTTACTGAAACCCTAACCCTAACCCTAGGTCGGACACTTTGGGAACTCACATACTGTATCAAAAACACGTCTTCAAATACAGTGTTCAAAAAGTCACCCAAATCACTCCCAGCCAGTCAGAAACATTTAAAATAATGTTTCTAAGCAACTCAATGTATCTACAGTGAGTGTGTTGTTTACATTTCCAGTATTTTTCTTTTTCTCACTTTCTCCTAAAATGGCACAGAAAATGAACCAGTCTTGAGTCGTCTGTGGGATTGCATTACAATTCCCACTACAGTACGGCTAAAACTATGATTGTTTTGGGCATTAAATGCAAGAAGCAGGATAAATTCACATACAGAATGTGTGTTTTCAAACTTTTGATTTTTGACCCTTTTTGAGCGACACCCGCGCGGCTTAAGAAAAATTGCAAAATACGACCATATTTTTTTCTCGAGGAAACAACCAAACAACACTTTTCCTGCATTTCAAATGCACCCTAATGCACAGCAAATGCATCAGAAAAGGTCTAGTTCTTATTGAAACCCTAACCCTAACCCTAGGTCGGGCACTTTGGGAACTCACATACTGTATCAAAAACACGTCTTCAAATACTGTGTTCAAAAAGTCACCCAAATCACTCCCAGCTTGTCAGAAACATTTAAAATAATATTTCTAAGCACTTCAATGTGTCTACAGTGAGTGTGTTGTTTACATTTCCAGTATTTTTCTTTTTCTCACTTTCTCCTAAAATGGCACAGAAAATGAGCCAGTCTTGTGTCGTCTGTGGGATTGCATTACAATTCCCACTACAGTACGGCTAAAACTATGATTGTTTTGGGCATTAAATGCAAGAAGCAGGATAAATTCACATACAGAATGTGTGTTTTCAAACTTTTGATTTTTGACCCTTTTTGAGCGACAGCCGCGCGGCTTAAGAAAAATGTCAAAATACGGCCATATTTTTTTCTCGAGGAAATAACCCAACAACACTTTTCCTGCATTTCAACAGCCTCCTAAAGCACAGCAAATGCATCAGAAAAGGTCTAGTTCTTACTGAAACCCTAACCCTAACCCTAGGTCGGACACTTTGGGAACTCACATACTGTATCAAAAACACGTCTTCAAATACTGTGTTCAAAAAGTCACCCAAATCACCCCCATCTTGTCAGAAACATTTAAAATAATGTTTCTAAGCACTTCAATGTGTCTACAGTGAGTGTGTTGTTTACATTTCCAGTATTTTTCTTTTTCTCACTTTCTCCTAAAATGGCACAGAAAATGAGCCAGTCTTGTGTCGTCTGTGGGATTGCATTACAATTCCCACTACAGTACGGCTAAAACTATGATTGTTTTGGGCATTAAATGCAAGAAGCAGGATAAATTCACATACAGAATGTGTGTTTTCAAACTTTTGATTTTTGACCCTTTTTGAGCGACAGCCGCGCGGCTTAAGAAAAATGTCAAAATACGGCCATATTTTTTTCTCGAGGAAATAACCCAACAACACTTTTCCTGCATTTCAACAGCCTCCTAAAGCACAGCAAATGCATCAGAAAAGGTCTAGTTCTTATTGAAACCCTAACCCTAACCCTAGGTCGGGCACTTTGGGAACCCACATACTGTATCAAAAACACGTCTACAAATACTTTTTTTGAAAAGTCACCCAAATCACTCTCAGCTAGTCAGAAACATTTAAAATAATGTTTATAAGTAATTCAGTGTGTCTACAGTGAGTGTGTTGTTTAAATTTCCAGTATTTTTTTATTTCTCACTTTCTCCTGAAATGGCACAGAAAATGAGCCAGTCTTGTGTCGTCTGTGGGATTGCATTACAATTCCCACTACAGTACGGCTAAAACTATGATTGTTTTGGGCATTAAATGCAAGAAGCAGGATAAATTCACATACAGAATGTGTGTTTTCAAACTTTTGATTTTTGACCCTTTTTGAGCGACAGCCGCGCGGCTTAAGAAAAATGTCAAAATACGGCCATATTTTTTTCTCGAGGAAATAACCCAACAACACTTTTCCTGCATTTCAACAGCCTCCTAAAGCACAGCAAATGCATCAGAAAAGGTCTAGTTCTTACTGAAACCCTAACCCTAACCCTAGGTCGGACACTTTGGGAACTCACATACTGTATCAAAAACACGTCTTCAAATACAGTGTTCAAAAAGTCACCCAAATCACTCCCAGCCAGTCAGAAACATTTAAAATAATGTTTCTAAGCAACTCAATGTATCTACAGTGAGTGTGTTGTTTACATTTCCAGTATTTTTCTTTTTCTCACTTTCTCCTAAAATGGCACAGAAAATGAACCAGTCTTGAGTCGTCTGTGGGATTGCATTACAATTCCCACTACAGTACGGCTAAAACTATGATTGTTTTGGGCATTAAATGCAAGAAGCAGGATAAATTCACATACAGAATGTGTGTTTTCAAACTTTTGATTTTTGACCCTTTTTGAGCGACACCCGCGCGGCTTAAGAAAAATGGCAAAATACGACCATATTTTTTTCTCGAGGAAACAACCAAACAACACTTTTCCTGCATTTCAAATGCACCCTAATGCACAGCAAATGCATCAGAAAAGGTCTAGTTCTTATTGAAACCCTAACCCTAACCCTAGGTCGGGCACTTTGGGTACCCACATACTGTATCAAAAACACGTCTACAAATACTTTTTTTGAAAAGTCACCCAAATCACTCTCAGCTAGTCAGAAACATTTAAAATAATGTTTCTAAGTAATTCAGTGTGTCTACAGTGAGTGTGTTGTTTAAATTTCCAGTATTTTTTTATTTCTCACTTTCTCCTGAAATGGCACAGAAAATAAGCAAGTCTTGTGTCGTTTGTGGGATTGCATTACAATTCCCACTACAGTACGGCTAAAACTATGATTGTTTTGGGCATTAAATGCAAGAAGCAGGATAAATTCACATACAGAATGTGTGTTTTCAAACTTTTGATTTTTGACCCTTTTTGAGCGACAGCCGCGCGGCTTAAGAAAAATGTCAAAATACGGCCATATTTTTTTCTCGAGGAAATAACCCAACAACACTTTTCCTGCATTTCAACAGCCTCCTAAAGCACAGCAAATGCATCAGAAAAGGTCTAGTTCTTACTGAAACCCTAACCCTAACCCTAGGTCGGACACTTTGGGAACTCACATACTGTATCAAAAACACGTCTTCAAATACAGTGTTCAAAAAGTCACCCAAATCACTCCCAGCCAGTCAGAAACATTTAAAATAATGTTTCTAAGCAACTCAATGTATCTACAGTGAGTGTGTTGTTTACATTTCCAGTATTTTTCTTTTTCTCACTTTCTCCTAAAATGGCACAGAAAATGAACCAGTCTTGAGTCGTCTGTGGGATTGCATTACAATTCCCACTACAGTACGGCTAAAACTATGATTGTTTTGGGCATTAAATGCAAGAAGCAGGATAAATTCACATACAGAATGTGTGTTTTCAAACTTTTGATTTTTGACCCTTTTTGAGCGACACCCGCGCGGCTTAAGAAAAATGGCAAAATACGACCATATTTTTTTCTCGAGGAAACAACCAAACAACACTTTTCCTGCATTTCAAATGCACCCTAATGCACAGCAAATGCATCAGAAAAGGTCTAGTTCTTATTGAAACCCTAACCCTAACCCTAGGTCGGGCACTTTGGGAACCCACATACTGTATCAAAAACACGTCTACAAATACTTTTTTTGAAAAGTCACCCAAATCACTCTCAGCTAGTCAGAAACATTTAAAATAATATTTCTAAGCACTTCAATGTGTCTACAGTGAGTGTGTTGTTTACATTTCCAGTATTTTTCTTTTTCTCACTTTCTCCTAAAATGGCACAGAAAATGAGCCAGTCTTGTGTCGTCTGTGGGATTGCATTACAATTCCCACTACAGTACGGCTAAAACTATGATTGTTTTGGGCATTAAATGCAAGAAGCAGGATAAATTCACATACAGAATGTGTGTTTTCAAACTTTTGATTTTTGACCCTTTTTGAGCGACACCCGCGCGGCTTAAGAAAAATTGCAAAATACGACCATATTTTTTTCTCGAGGAAACAACCAAACAACACTTTTCCTGCATTTCAAATGCACCCTAATGCACAGCAAATGCATCAGAAAAGGTCTAGTTCTTATTGAAACCCTAACCCTAACCCTAGGTCGGGCACTTTGGGAACTCACATACTGTATCAAAAACACGTCTTCAAATACTGTGTTCAAAAAGTCACCCAAATCACTCCCATCTTGTCAGAAACATTTAAAATAATGTTTCTAAGCACTTCAATGTGTCTACAGTGAGTGTGTTGTTTACATTTCCAGTATTTTTCTTTTTCTCACTTTCTCCTAAAATGGCACAGAAAATGAGCCAATCTTGTGTCGTCTGTGGGATTGCATTACAATTCCCACTACAGTACGGCTAAAACTATGATTGTTTTGGGCATTAAATGCAAGAAGCAGGATAAATTCACATACAGAATGTGTGTTTTCAAACTTTTGATTTTTGACCCTTTTTGAGCGACAGCCGCGCGGCTTAAGAAAAATGTCAAAATACGGCCATATTTTTTTCTCGAGGAAATAACCCAACAACACTTTTCCTGCATTTCAACAGCCTCCTAAAGCACAGCAAATGCATCAGAAAAGGTCTAGTTCTTACTGAAACCCTAACCCTAACCCTAGGTCGGGCACTTTGGGAACTCACATACTGTATCAAAAACACGTCTTCAAATACTGTGTTCAAAAAGTCACCCAAATCACTCCCATCTTGTCAGAAACATTTAAAATAATGTTTCTAAGCACTTCAATGTGTCTACAGTGAGTGTGTTTACATTTCCAGTATTTTTCTTTTTCTCACTTTCTCCTAAAATGGCACAGAAAATGAACCAGTCTTGAGTCGTCTGTGGGATTGCATTACAATTCCCACTACAGTACGGCTAAAACTATGATTGTTTTGGGCATTAAATGCAAGAAGCAGGATAAATTCACATACAGAATGTGTGTTTTCAAACTTTTGATTTTTGACCCTTTTTGAGCGACAGCCGCGCGGCTTAAGAAAAATGTCAAAATACGGCCATATTTTTTTCTCGAGGAAATAACCCAACAACACTTTTCCTGCATTTCAACAGCCTCCTAAAGCACAGCAAATGCATCAGAAAAGGTCTAGTTCTTACTGAAACCCTAACCCTAACCCTAGGTCGGACACTTTGGGAACTCACATACTGTATCAAAAACACGTCTTCAAATACAGTGTTCAAAAAGTCACCCAAATCACTCCCAGCCAGTCAGAAACATTTAAAATAATGTTTCTAAGCAACTCAATGTATCTACAGTGAGTGTGTTGTTTACATTTCCAGTATTTTTCTTTTTCTCACTTTCTCCTAAAATGGCACAGAAAATGAACCAGTCTTGAGTCGTCTGTGGGATTGCATTACAATTCCCACTACAGTACGGCTAAAACTATGATTGTTTTGGGCATTAAATGCAAGAAGCAGGATAAATTCACATACAGAATGTGTGTTTTCAAACTTTTGATTTTTGACCCTTTTTGAGCGACACCCGCGCGGCTTAAGAAAAATGGCAAAATACGACCATATTTTTTTCTCGAGGAAACAACCAAACAACACTTTTCCTGCATTTCAAATGCACCCTAATGCACAGCAAATGCATCAGAAAAGGTCTAGTTCTTATTGAAACCCTAACCCTAACCCTAGGTCGGGCACTTTGGGAACTCACATACTGTATCAAAAACACGTCTTCAAATACTGTGTTCAAAAAGTCACCCAAATCACCCCCATCTTGTCAGAAACATTTAAAATAATGTTTCTAAGCACTTCAATGTGTTTACAGTGAGTGTGTTGTTTACATTTCCAGTATTTTTCTTTTTCTCACTTTCTCCTAAAATGGCACAGAAAATGAGCCAGTCTTGTGTCGTCTGTGGGATTGCATTACAATTCCCACTACAGTACGGCTAAAACTATGATTGTTTTGGGCATTAAATGCAAGAAGCAGGATAAATTCACATACAGAATGTGTGTTTTCAAACTTTTGATTTTTGACCCTTTTTGAGCGACAGCCGCGCGGCTTAAGAAAAATGTCAAAATACGGCCATATTTTTTTCTCGAGGAAATAACCCAACAACACTTTTCCTGCATTTCAACAGCCTCCTAAAGCACAGCAAATGCATCAGAAAAGGTCTAGTTCTTATTGAAACCCTAACCCTAACCCTAGGTCGGGCACTTTGGGAACCCACATACTGTATCAAAAACATGTCTACAAATACTTTTTTTGAAAAGTCACCCAAATCACTCTCAGCTAGTCAGAAACATTTAAAATAATGTTTATAAGTAATTCAGTGTGTCTACAGTGAGTGTGTTGTTTAAATTTCCAGTATTTTTTTATTTCTCACTTTCTCCTGAAATGGCGCAGAAAATAAGCAAGTCTTGTGTCGTTTGTGGGATTGCATTACAATTCCCACTACAGTACGGCTAAAACTAAGATTGTTTTGGGCATTAAATGCAAGAAGCAGGATAAATTCACATACAGAATGTGTGTTTTCAAACTTTTGATTTTTGACCCTTTTTGAGCGACACCCGCGCGGCTTAAGAAAAATGGAAAATACGGCCATATTTTTTTCTCGAGGAAATAACCCAACAACACTTTTCCTGCATTTCAACAGCCTCCTAAAGCACAGCAAATGCATCAGAAAAGATCTAGTTCTTAATGAAACCCTAACCCTAAAGCTAGGTCGGGCACTTTGGTAACTCACATACTGTATCAAAAACACGTCTACAAATACTGTGTTCAACAAGTCACCCAAATCAATCTCAGCTAGTCAGAAACATTTAAAATAATGTTTCTAAGCACTTCAATGTGTTTACAGTGAGTGTGTTGTTTACATTTCCAGTATTTTTCTTTTTCTCACTTTCTCCTAAAATGGCGCAGAAAATGAGCCAGTCTTGTGTCTTTTGTGGGATTGCATTATAATTCCCACTACAGTACGGATAAAACTATGATTGTTTTGGGCATTAAATGCAAGAAGCAGGATAAATTCACATACAGAATGTGTGTTTTCAAACATTTGATTTTTGACCCTTTTTGAGCGACACCCGCGCGGCTTAAGAAAAATTGCAAAATACGACCATATTTTTTTCTCGAGGAAACAACCAAACAACACTTTTCCTGCATTTCAAATGCACCCTAATGCACAGCAAATGCATCAGAAAAGGTCTAGTTCTTATTGAAACCCTAACCCTAGGTCGGGCACTTTGGGAACTCACATACTGTATCAAAAACACGTCTTCAAATACAGTGTTCAAAAAGTCACCCAAATCACTCCCAGCTTGTCAGAAACATTTAAAATAATGTTTCTAAGCACTTCAATGTGTCTACAGTGAGTGTGTTGTTTACATTTCCAGTATTTTTCTTTTTCTCACTTTCTCCTAAAATGGCACAGAAAATGAACCAGTCTTGAGTCGTCTGTGGGATTGCATTACAATTCCCACTACAGTACGGCTAAAACTATGATTGTTTTGGGCATTAAATGCAAGAAGCAGGATAAATTCACATACAGAATGTGTGTTTTCAAACTTTTGATTTTTGACCCTTTTTGAGCGACACCCGCGCGGCTTAAGAAAAATGGCAAAATACGACCATATTTTTTTCTCGAGGAAACAACCAAACAACACTTTTCCTGCATTTCAAATGCACCCTAATGCACAGCAAATGCATCAGAAAAGGTCTAGTTCTTATTGAAACCCTAACCCTAACCCTAGGTCGGGCACTTTGGGAACCCACATACTGTATCAAAAACACGTCTTCAAATACTGTGTTCAAAAAGTCACCCAAATCACTCCCAGCTTGTCAGAAACATTTAAAATAATATTTCTAAGCACTTCAATGTGTCTACAGTGAGTGTGTTGTTTACATTTCCAGTATTTTTCTTTTTCTCACTTTCTCCTAAAATGGCACAGAAAATGAGCCAGTCTTGTGTCGTCTGTGGGATTGCATTACAATTCCCACTACAGTACGGCTAAAACTATGATTGTTTTGGGCATTAAATGCAAGAAGCAGGATAAATTCACATACAGAATGTGTGTTTTCAAACTTTTGATTTTTGACCCTTTTTGAGCGACACCCGCGCGGCTTAAGAAAAATGGCAAAATACGACCATATTTTTTTCTCGAGGAAACAACCAAACAACACTTTTCCTGCATTTCAAATGCACCCTAATGCACAGCAAATGCATCAGAAAAGGTCTAGTTCTTATTGAAACCCTAACCCTAACCCTAGGTCGGGCACTTTGGGAACTCACATACTGTATCAAAAACACGTCTTCAAATACTGTGTTCAAAAAGTCACCCAAATCACTCCCATCTTGTCAGAAACATTTAAAATAATGTTTCTAAGCACTTCAATGTGTCTACAGTGAGTGTGTTTACATTTCCAGTATTTTTCTTTTTCTCACTTTCTCCTAAAATGGCACAGAAAATGAGCCAATCTTGTGTCGTCTGTGGGATTGCATTACAATTCCCACTACAGTACGGCTAAAACTATGATTGTTTTGGGCATTAAATGCAAGAAGCAGGATAAATTCACATACAGAATGTGTGTTTTCAAACTTTTGATTTTTGACCCTTTTTGAGCGACAGCCGCGCGGCTTAAGAAAAATGTCAAAATACGGCCATATTTTTTTCTCGAGGAAATAACCCAACAACACTTTTCCTGCATTTCAACAGCCTCCTAAAGCACAGCAAATGCATCAGAAAAGGTCTAGTTCTTACTGAAACCCTAACCCTAACCCTAGGTCGGACACTTTGGGAACTCACATACTGTATCAAAAACACGTCTTCAAATACAGTGTTCAAAAAGTCACCCAAATCACTCCCAGCCAGTCAGAAACATTTAAAATAATGTTTCTAAGCAACTCAATGTATCTACAGTGAGTGTGTTGTTTACATTTCCAGTATTTTTCTTTTTCTCACTTTCTCCTAAAATGGCACAGAAAATGAACCAGTCTTGAGTCGTCTGTGGGATTGCATTACAATTCCCACTACAGTACGGCTAAAACTATGATTGTTTTGGGCATTAAATGCAAGAAGCAGGATAAATTCACATACAGAATGTGTGTTTTCAAACTTTTGATTTTTGACCCTTTTTGAGCGACACCCGCGCGGCTTAAGAAAAATTGCAAAATACGACCATATTTTTTTCTCGAGGAAACAACCAAACAACACTTTTCCTGCATTTCAAATGCACCCTAATGCACAGCAAATGCATCAGAAAAGGTCTAGTTCTTATTGAAACCCTAACCCTAACCCTAGGTCGGGCACTTTGGGAACTCACATACTGTATCAAAAACACGTCTTCAAATACTGTGTTCAAAAAGTCACCCAAATCACTCCCAGCTTGTCAGAAACATTTAAAATAATATTTCTAAGCACTTCAATGTGTCTACAGTGAGTGTGTTGTTTACATTTCCAGTATTTTTCTTTTTCTCACTTTCTCCTAAAATGGCACAGAAAATGAGCCAGTCTTGTGTCGTCTGTGGGATTGCATTACAATTCCCACTACAGTACGGCTAAAACTATGATTGTTTTGGGCATTAAATGCAAGAAGCAGGATAAATTCACATACAGAATGTGTGTTTTCAAACTTTTGATTTTTGACCCTTTTTGAGCGACAGCCGCGCGGCTTAAGAAAAATGTCAAAATACGGCCATATTTTTTTCTCGAGGAAATAACCCAACAACACTTTTCCTGCATTTCAACAGCCTCCTAAAGCACAGCAAATGCATCAGAAAAGGTCTAGTTCTTACTGAAACCCTAACCCTAACCCTAGGTCGGACACTTTGGGAACTCACATACTGTATCAAAAACACGTCTTCAAATACTGTGTTCAAAAAGTCACCCAAATCACCCCCATCTTGTCAGAAACATTTAAAATAATGTTTCTAAGCACTTCAATGTGTCTACAGTGAGTGTGTTGTTTACATTTCCAGTATTTTTCTTTTTCTCACTTTCTCCTAAAATGGCACAGAAAATGAGCCAGTCTTGTGTCGTCTGTGGGATTGCATTACAATTCCCACTACAGTACGGCTAAAACTATGATTGTTTTGGGCATTAAATGCAAGAAGCAGGATAAATTCACATACAGAATGTGTGTTTTCAAACTTTTGATTTTTGACCCTTTTTGAGCGACAGCCGCGCGGCTTAAGAAAAATGTCAAAATACGGCCATATTTTTTTCTCGAGGAAATAACCCAACAACACTTTTCCTGCATTTCAACAGCCTCCTAAAGCACAGCAAATGCATCAGAAAAGGTCTAGTTCTTATTGAAACCCTAACCCTAACCCTAGGTCGGGCACTTTGGGAACCCACATACTGTATCAAAAACACGTCTACAAATACTTTTTTTGAAAAGTCACCCAAATCACTCTCAGCTAGTCAGAAACATTTAAAATAATGTTTATAAGTAATTCAGTGTGTCTACAGTGAGTGTGTTGTTTAAATTTCCAGTATTTTTTTATTTCTCACTTTCTCCTGAAATGGCACAGAAAATGAGCCAGTCTTGTGTCGTCTGTGGGATTGCATTACAATTCCCACTACAGTACGGCTAAAACTATGATTGTTTTGGGCATTAAATGCAAGAAGCAGGATAAATTCACATACAGAATGTGTGTTTTCAAACTTTTGATTTTTGACCCTTTTTGAGCGACAGCCGCGCGGCTTAAGAAAAATGTCAAAATACGGCCATATTTTTTTCTCGAGGAAATAACCCAACAACACTTTTCCTGCATTTCAACAGCCTCCTAAAGCACAGCAAATGCATCAGAAAAGGTCTAGTTCTTACTGAAACCCTAACCCTAACCCTAGGTCGGACACTTTGGGAACTCACATACTGTATCAAAAACACGTCTTCAAATACAGTGTTCAAAAAGTCACCCAAATCACTCCCAGCCAGTCAGAAACATTTAAAATAATGTTTCTAAGCAACTCAATGTATCTACAGTGAGTGTGTTGTTTACATTTCCAGTATTTTTCTTTTTCTCACTTTCTCCTAAAATGGCACAGAAAATGAACCAGTCTTGAGTCGTCTGTGGGATTGCATTACAATTCCCACTACAGTACGGCTAAAACTATGATTGTTTTGGGCATTAAATGCAAGAAGCAGGATAAATTCACATACAGAATGTGTGTTTTCAAACTTTTGATTTTTGACCCTTTTTGAGCGACACCCGCGCGGCTTAAGAAAAATGGCAAAATACGACCATATTTTTTTCTCGAGGAAACAACCAAACAACACTTTTCCTGCATTTCAAATGCACCCTAATGCACAGCAAATGCATCAGAAAAGGTCTAGTTCTTATTGAAACCCTAACCCTAACCCTAGGTCGGGCACTTTGGGTACCCACATACTGTATCAAAAACACGTCTACAAATACTTTTTTTGAAAAGTCACCCAAATCACTCTCAGCTAGTCAGAAACATTTAAAATAATGTTTCTAAGTAATTCAGTGTGTCTACAGTGAGTGTGTTGTTTAAATTTCCAGTATTTTTTTATTTCTCACTTTCTCCTGAAATGGCACAGAAAATAAGCAAGTCTTGTGTCGTTTGTGGGATTGCATTACAATTCCCACTACAGTACGGCTAAAACTATGATTGTTTTGGGCATTAAATGCAAGAAGCAGGATAAATTCACATACAGAATGTGTGTTTTCAAACTTTTGATTTTTGACCCTTTTTGAGCGACAGCCGCGCGGCTTAAGAAAAATGTCAAAATACGGCCATATTTTTTTCTCGAGGAAATAACCCAACAACACTTTTCCTGCATTTCAACAGCCTCCTAAAGCACAGCAAATGCATCAGAAAAGGTCTAGTTCTTACTGAAACCCTAACCCTAACCCTAGGTCGGACACTTTGGGAACTCACATACTGTATCAAAAACACGTCTTCAAATACAGTGTTCAAAAAGTCACCCAAATCACTCCCAGCCAGTCAGAAACATTTAAAATAATGTTTCTAAGCAACTCAATGTATCTACAGTGAGTGTGTTGTTTACATTTCCAGTATTTTTCTTTTTCTCACTTTCTCCTAAAATGGCACAGAAAATGAACCAGTCTTGAGTCGTCTGTGGGATTGCATTACAATTCCCACTACAGTACGGCTAAAACTATGATTGTTTTGGGCATTAAATGCAAGAAGCAGGATAAATTCACATACAGAATGTGTGTTTTCAAACTTTTGATTTTTGACCCTTTTTGAGCGACACCCGCGCGGCTTAAGAAAAATGGCAAAATACGACCATATTTTTTTCTCGAGGAAACAACCAAACAACACTTTTCCTGCATTTCAAATGCACCCTAATGCACAGCAAATGCATCAGAAAAGGTCTAGTTCTTATTGAAACCCTAACCCTAACCCTAGGTCGGGCACTTTGGGAACCCACATACTGTATCAAAAACACGTCTACAAATACTTTTTTTGAAAAGTCACCCAAATCACTCTCAGCTAGTCAGAAACATTTAAAATAATATTTCTAAGCACTTCAATGTGTCTACAGTGAGTGTGTTGTTTACATTTCCAGTATTTTTCTTTTTCTCACTTTCTCCTAAAATGGCACAGAAAATGAGCCAGTCTTGTGTCGTCTGTGGGATTGCATTACAATTCCCACTACAGTACGGCTAAAACTATGATTGTTTTGGGCATTAAATGCAAGAAGCAGGATAAATTCACATACAGAATGTGTGTTTTCAAACTTTTGATTTTTGACCCTTTTTGAGCGACACCCGCGCGGCTTAAGAAAAATTGCAAAATACGACCATATTTTTTTCTCGAGGAAACAACCAAACAACACTTTTCCTGCATTTCAAATGCACCCTAATGCACAGCAAATGCATCAGAAAAGGTCTAGTTCTTATTGAAACCCTAACCCTAACCCTAGGTCGGGCACTTTGGGAACTCACATACTGTATCAAAAACACGTCTTCAAATACTGTGTTCAAAAAGTCACCCAAATCACTCCCATCTTGTCAGAAACATTTAAAATAATGTTTCTAAGCACTTCAATGTGTCTACAGTGAGTGTGTTGTTTACATTTCCAGTATTTTTCTTTTTCTCACTTTCTCCTAAAATGGCACAGAAAATGAGCCAATCTTGTGTCGTCTGTGGGATTGCATTACAATTCCCACTACAGTACGGCTAAAACTATGATTGTTTTGGGCATTAAATGCAAGAAGCAGGATAAATTCACATACAGAATGTGTGTTTTCAAACTTTTGATTTTTGACCCTTTTTGAGCGACAGCCGCGCGGCTTAAGAAAAATGTCAAAATACGGCCATATTTTTTTCTCGAGGAAATAACCCAACAACACTTTTCCTGCATTTCAACAGCCTCCTAAAGCACAGCAAATGCATCAGAAAAGGTCTAGTTCTTACTGAAACCCTAACCCTAACCCTAGGTCGGACACTTTGGGAACTCACATACTGTATCAAAAACACGTCTTCAAATACAGTGTTCAAAAAGTCACCCAAATCACTCCCAGCCAGTCAGAAACATTTAAAATAATGTTTCTAAGCAACTCAATGTATCTACAGTGAGTGTGTTGTTTACATTTCCAGTATTTTTCTTTTTCTCACTTTCTCCTAAAATGGCACAGAAAATGAACCAGTCTTGAGTCGTCTGTGGGATTGCATTACAATTCCCACTACAGTACGGCTAAAACTATGATTGTTTTGAGCATTAAATGCAAGAAGCAGGATAAATTCACATACAGAATGTGTGTTTTCAAACTTTTGATTTTTGACCCTTTTTGAGCGACACCCGCGCGGCTTAAGAAAAATGGCAAAATACGACCATATTTTTTTCTCGAGGAAACAACCAAACAACACTTTTCCTGCATTTCAAATGCACCCTAATGCACAGCAAATGCATCAGGAAAGGTCTAGTTCTTATTGAAACCCTAACCCTAACCCTAGGTCGGGCACTTTGGGAACTCACATACTGTATCAAAAACACGTCTTCAAATACTGTGTTCAAAAAGTCACCCAAATCACCCCCATCTTGTCAGAAACATTTAAAATAATGTTTCTAAGCACTTCAATGTGTCTAAAGTGAGTGTGTTGTTTACATTTCCAGTATTTTTCTTTTTCTCACTTTCTCCTAAAATGGCACAGAAAATGAGCCAGTCTTGTGTCGTCTGTGGGATTGCATTACAATTCCCACTACAGTACGGCTAAAACTATGATTGTTTTGGGCATTAAATGCAAGAAGCAGGATAAATTCACATACAGAATGTGTGTTTTCAAACTTTTGATTTTTGACCCTTTTTGAGCGACAGCCGCGCGGCTTAAGAAAAATGTCAAAATACGGCCAAATTTTTTTCTCGAGGAAATAACCCAACAACACTTTTCCTGCATTTCAACAGCCTCCTAAAGCACAGCAAATGCATCAGAAAAGGTCTAGTTCTTACTGAAACCCTAACCCTAACCCTAGGTCGGACACTTTGGGAACTCACATACTGTATCAAAAACACGTCTTCAAATACAGTGTTCAAAAAGTCACCCAAATCACTCCCAGCCAGTCAGAAACATTTAAAATAATGTTTCTAAGCAACTCAATGTATCTACAGTGAGTGTGTTGTTTACATTTCCAGTATTTTTCTTTTTCTCACTTTCTCCTAAAATGGCACAGAAAATGAACCAGTCTTGAGTCGTCTGTGGGATTGCATTACAATTCCCACTACAGTACGGCTAAAACTATGATTGTTTTGGGCATTAAATGCAAGAAGCAGGATAAATTCACATACAGAATGTGTGTTTTCAAACTTTTGATTTTTGACCCTTTTTGAGCGACACCCGCGCGGCTTAAGAAAAATGGCAAAATACGACCATATTTTTTTCTCGAGGAAACAACCAAACAACACTTTTTCTGCATTTCAAATGCACCCTAATGCACAGCAAATGCATCAGAAAAGGTCTAGTTCTTATTGAAACCCTAACCCTAACCCTAGGTCGGGCACTTTGGGAACCCACATACTGTATCAAAAACACGTCTACAAATACTTTTTTTGAAAAGTCACCCAAATCACTCTCAGCTAGTCAGAAACATTTAAAATAATGTTTCTAAGTAATTCAGTGTGTCTACAGTGAGTGTGTTGTTTAAATTTCCAGTATTTTTTTATTTCTCACTTTCTCCTGAAATGGCGCAGAAAATAAGCAAGTCTTGTGTCGTTTGTGGGATTGCATTACAATTCCCACTACAGTACAGCTAAAACTAAGATTGTTTTGGGCATTAAATGCAAGAAGCAGGATAAATTCACATACAGAATGTGTGTTTTCAAACATTTGATTTTTGACCCTTTTTGAGCGACACCCGCGCGGCTTAAGAAAAATTGCAAAATACGACCATATTTTTTTCTCGAGGAAACAACCAAACAACACTTTTCCTGCATTTCAAATGCACCCTAATGCACAGCAAATGCATCAGAAAAGGTCTAGTTCTTATTGAAACCCTAACCCTAACCCTAGGTCGGGCACTTTGGGAACTCACATACTGTATCAAAAACACGTCTACAAATAGTGTGTTCGAAAACTCACCCAAATCACTCCCAGCCAGTCAGAAACATTTAAAATAATGTTTCTAAGCAACTCAATGTATCTACAGTGAGTGTGTTGTTTACATTTCCAGTAATTTTCTTTATCTCACTTTCTCCTAAAATGGCGCAGAAAATGAGCCAGTCTTGTGTCGTCTGTGGGATTGCATTACAATTCCCACTACAGTACGGCTAAAACTATGATTGTTTTGGGCATTAAATGCAAGAAGCAGGATAAATTCACATACAGAATGTGTGTTTTCAAACATTTGATTTTTGACCCGTTTTGAGCGACACCCGCGCGGCTTAAGAAAAATGGCAAAATACGACCATATTTTTTTCTCGAGGAAACAACCAAACAACACTTTTCCTGCATTTCAAATGCACCCTAATGCACAGCAAATGCATCAGAAAAGGTCTAGTTCTTATTGAAACCCTAACCCTAACCCTAGGTCGGACACTATGGGAACTCACATACTGTATCAAAAACACGTCTTCAAATACAGTGTTCAAAAAGTCACCCAAATCACTCCCAGCCAGTCAGAAACATTTAAAATAATGTTTCTAAGCAACTCAATGTATCTACAGTGAGTGTGTTGTTTACATTTCCAGTATTTTTCTTTTTCTCACTTTCTCCTAAAATGGCACAGAAAATGAACCAGTCTTGAGTCGTCTGTGGGATTGCATTACAATTCCCACTACAGTACGGCTAAATCTATGATTGTTTTGGGCATTAAATGCAAGAAGCAGGATAAATTCACATACAGAATGTGTGTTTTCAAACATTTGATTTTTGACCCGTTTTGAGCGACACCCGCGCGGCTTAAGAAAAATGGCAAAATACGACCATATTTTTTTCTCGAGGAAACAACCAAACAACACTTTTCCTGCATTTCAAATGCACCCTAATGCACAGCAAATGCATCAGAAAAGGTCTAGTTCTTATTGAAACCCTAACCCTAACCCTAGGTCGGGCACTTTGGGTACCCACATACTGTATCAAAAACACGTCTACAAATACTTTTTTTGAAAAGTCACCCAAATCACTCTCAGCTAGTCAGAAACATTTAAAATAATGTTTCTAAGTAATTCAGTGTGTCTACAGTGAGTGTGTTGTTTAAATTTCCAGTATTTTTTTATTTCTCACTTTCTCCTGAAATGGCACAGAAAATAAGCAAGTCTTGTGTCGTTTGTGGGATTGCATTACAATTCCCACTACAGTACGGCTAAAACTATGATTGTTTTGGGCATTAAATGCAAGAAGCAGGATAAATTCACATACAGAATGTGTGTTTTCAAACTTTTGATTTTTGACCCTTTTTGAGCGACAGCCGCGCGGCTTAAGAAAAATGTCAAAATACGGCCATATTTTTTTCTCGAGGAAATAACCCAACAACACTTTTCCTGCATTTCAACAGCCTCCTAAAGCACAGCAAATGCATCAGAAAAGGTCTAGTTCTTACTGAAACCCTAACCCTAACCCTAGGTCGGACACTTTGGGAACTCACATACTGTATCAAAAACACGTCTTCAAATACAGTGTTCAAAAAGTCACCCAAATCACTCCCAGCCAGTCAGAAACATTTAAAATAATGTTTCTAAGCAACTCAATGTATCTACAGTGAGTGTGTTGTTTACATTTCCAGTATTTTTCTTTTTCTCACTTTCTCCTAAAATGGCACAGAAAATGAACCAGTCGAGTCGTCTGTGGGATTGCATTACAATTCCCACTACAGTACGGCTAAAACTATGATTGTTTTGGGCATTAAATGCAAGAAGCAGGATAAATTCACATACAGAATGTGTGTTTTCAAACTTTTGATTTTTGACCCTTTTTGAGCGACACCCGCGCGGCTTAAGAAAAATGGCAAAATACGACCATATTTTTTTCTCGAGGAAACAACCAAACAACACTTTTCCTGCATTTCAAATGCACCCTAATGCACAGCAAATGCATCAGAAAAGGTCTAGTTCTTATTGAAACCCTAACCCTAACCCTAGGTCGGGCACTTTGGGAACCCATATACTGTATCAAAAACACGTCTACAAATACTTTTTTTGAAAAGTCACCCAAATCACTCTCAGCTAGTCAGAAACATTTAAAATAATATTTCTAAGCACTTCAATGTGTCTACAGTGAGTGTGTTGTTTACATTTCCAGTATTTTTCTTTTTCTCACTTTCTCCTAAAATGGCACAGAAAATGAGCCAGTCTTGTGTCGTCTGTGGGATTGCATTACAATTCCCACTACAGTACGGCTAAAACTATGATTGTTTTGGGCATTAAATGCAAGAAGCAGGATAAATTCACATACAGAATGTGTGTTTTCAAACTTTTGATTTTTGACCCTTTTTGAGCGACACCCGCGCGGCTTAAGAAAAATTGCAAAATACGACCATATTTTTTTCTCGAGGAAACAACCAAACAACACTTTTCCTGCATTTCAAATGCACCCTAATGCACAGCAAATGCATCAGAAAAGGTCTAGTTCTTATTGAAACCCTAACCCTAACCCTAGGTCGGGCACTTTGGGAACTCACATACTGTATCAAAAACACGTCTTCAAATACTGTGTTCAAAAAGTCACCCAAATCACCCCCATCTTGTCAGAAACATTTAAAATAATGTTTCTAAGCACTTCAATGTGTCTAAAGTGAGTGTGTTGTTTACATTTCCAGTATTTTTCTTTTTCTCACTTTCTCCTAAAATGGCACAGAAAATGAACCAGTCTTGAGTCGTCTGTGGGATTGCATTACAATTCCCACTACAGTACGGTTAAACTATGATTGTTTTGAGCATTAAATGCAAGAAGCAGGATAAATTCACATACAGAATGTGTGTTTTCAAACTTTTGATTTTTGACCCTTTTTGAGCGACACCCGCGCGGCTTAAGAAAAATGGCAAAATACGACCATATTTTTTTCTCGAGGAAACAACCAAACAACACTTTTCCTGCATTTCAAATGCACCCTAATGCACAGCAAATGCATCAGAAAAGGTCTAGTTCTTATTGAAACCCTAACCCTAACCCTAGGTCGGGCACTTTGGGAACTCACATACTGTATCAAAAACACGTCTTCAAATACTGTGTTCAAAAAGTCACCCAAATCACCCCCATCTTGTCAGAAACATTTAAAATAATGTTTCTAAGCACTTCAATGTGTCTAAAGTGAGTGTGTTGTTTACATTTCCAGTATTTTTCTTTTTCTCACTTTCTCCTAAAATGGCACAGAAAATGAGCCAGTCTTGTGTCGTCTGTGGGATTGCATTACAATTCCCACTACAGTACGGCTAAAACTATGATTGTTTTGGGCATTAAATGCAAGAAGCAGGATAAATTCACATACAGAATGTGTGTTTTCAAACTTTTGATTTTTGACCCTTTTTGAGCGACACCCGCGCGGCTTAAGAAAAATGGCAAAATACGACCATATTTTTTTCTCGAGGAAACAACCAAACAACACTTTTTCTGCATTTCAAATGCACCCTAATGCACAGCAAATGCATCAGAAAAGGTCTAGTTCTTATTGAAACCCTAACCCTAACCCTAGGTCGGGCACTTTGGGAACCCACATACTGTATCAAAAACACGTCTACAAATACTTTTTTTGAAAAGTCACCCAAATCACTCTCAGCTAGTCAGAAACATTTAAAATAATGTTTCTAAGTAATTCAGTGTGTCTACAGTGAGTGTGTTGTTTAAATTTCCAGTATTTTTTTATTTCTCACTTTCTCCTGAAATGGCGCAGAAAATAAGCAAGTCTTGTGTCGTTTGTGGGATTGCATTACAATTCCCACTACAGTACAGCTAAAACTATGATTGTTTTGGGCATTAAATGCAAGAAGCAGGATAAATTCACATACAGAATGTGTGTTTTCAAACTTTTGATTTTTGACCCTTTTTGAGCGACACCCGCGCGGCTTAAGAAAAATTGCAAAATACGACCATATTTTTTTCTCGAGGAAACAACCAAACAACACTTTTCCTGCATTTCAAATGCACCCTAATGCACAGCAAATGCATCAGAAAAGGTCTAGTTCTTATTGAAACCCTAACCCTAACCCTAGGTCGGGCACTTTGGGAACTCACATACTGTATCAAAAACACGTCTTCAAATACTGTGTTCAAAAAGTCACCCAAATCACCCCCATCTTGTCAGAAACATTTAAAATAATGTTTCTAAGCACTTCAATGTGTCTAAAGTGAGTGTGTTGTTTACATTTCCAGTATTTTTCTTTTTCTCACTTTCTCCTAAAATGGCACAGAAAATGAACCAGTCTTGAGTCGTCTGTGGGATTGCATTACAATTCCCACTACAGTACGGTTAAACTATGATTGTTTTGAGCATTAAATGCAAGAAGCAGGATAAATTCACATACAGAATGTGTGTTTTCAAACTTTTGATTTTTGACCCTTTTTGAGCGACACCCGCGCGGCTTAAGAAAAATGGCAAAATACGACCATATTTTTTTCTCGAGGAAACAACCAAACAACACTTTTCCTGCATTTCAAATGCACCCTAATGCACAGCAAATGCATCAGAAAAGGTCTAGTTCTTATTGAAACCCTAACCCTAACCCTAGGTCGGGCACTTTGGGAACTCACATACTGTATCAAAAACACGTCTTCAAATACTGTGTTCAAAAAGTCACCCAAATCACCCCCATCTTGTCAGAAACATTTAAAATAATGTTTCTAAGCACTTCAATGTGTCTAAAGTGAGTGTGTTGTTTACATTTCCAGTATTTTTCTTTTTCTCACTTTCTCCTAAAATGGCACAGAAAATGAGCCAGTCTTGTGTCGTCTGTGGGATTGCATTACAATTCCCACTACAGTACGGCTAAAACTATGATTGTTTTGGGCATTAAATGCAAGAAGCAGGATAAATTCACATACAGAATGTGTGTTTTCAAACTTTTGATTTTTGACCCTTTTTGAGCGACACCCGCGCGGCTTAAGAAAAATGGCAAAATACGACCATATTTTTTTCTCGAGGAAACAACCAAACAACACTTTTTCTGCATTTCAAATGCACCCTAATGCACAGCAAATGCATCAGAAAAGGTCTAGTTCTTATTGAAACCCTAACCCTAACCCTAGGTCGGGCACTTTGGGAACCCACATACTGTATCAAAAACACGTCTACAAATACTTTTTTTGAAAAGTCACCCAAATCACTCTCAGCTAGTCAGAAACATTTAAAATAATGTTTCTAAGTAATTCAGTGTGTCTACAGTGAGTGTGTTGTTTAAATTTCCAGTATTTTTTTATTTCTCACTTTCTCCTGAAATGGCGCAGAAAATAAGCAAGTCTTGTGTCGTTTGTGGGATTGCATTACAATTCCCACTACAGTACAGCTAAAACTAAGATTGTTTTGGGCATTAAATGCAAGAAGCAGGATAAATTCACATACAGAATGTGTGTTTTCAAACATTTGATTTTTGACCCTTTTTGAGCGACACCCGCGCGGCTTAAGAAAAATTGCAAAATACGACCATATTTTTTTCTCGAGGAAACAACCAAACAACACTTTTCCTGCATTTCAAATGCACCCTAATGCACAGCAAATGCATCAGAAAAGGTCTAGTTCTTATTGAAACCCTAACCCTAACCCTAGGTCGGGCACTTTGGGAACTCACATACTGTATCAAAAACACGTCTACAAATAGTGTGTTCGAAAAGTCACCCAAATCACTCCCAGCCAGTCAGAAACATTTAAAATAATGTTTCTAAGCAACTCAATGTATCTACAGTGAGTGTGTTGTTTAAATTTCCAGTATTTTTCTTTTTCTCACTTTCTCCTAAAATGGCGCAGATAATGAGCCAGTTTTGTGTCGTTTGTGGGATTGCATTACAATTACCACTACAGTACGGCTCTAACTATGATTGTTTTGGGCATTAAATGCAAGATGCAGGATAAATTCACATACAGAATGTGTGTTTTCAAACATTTGATTTTTGACCCTTTTTGAGCGACAGCCGCGCGGCTTAAGAAAAATGGCAAAATACGGCCATATTTTTTTCTCGAGGAAACAACCAAACAACACTTTTCCTGCATTTCAACAGCCTCCTAAAGCACAGGAAATGCATCAGAAAAGGTCTAGTTCTTATTGAAACCCTAACCCTAACCCTAGGTCGGGCACTTTGGGAACTCAAATACTGTATCAAAAACACGTCTACAAATAGTGTGATCGAAAAGTCACCCAAATCACTCCTAGCTAGTCAGAAACATTTAAAATAATGTTTCTAAGCATTTCAATGTATCTACAGTGAGTGTGTTGTTTAAATTTCCAGCATGTTTCTTTTTCTCACTTTCTCCTAAAATGGCGCAGAAAATGAGCCAGTCTTGTGTCGTCTGTGGGATTGCATTACAATTCCCACTACAGTACGACTAAAACTATGATTGTTTTGGGCATTAAATGCAAGAAGCAGGATAAATTCACATACAGAATGTGTGTTTTCAAACATTTGATTTTTGACCCTTTTTGAGTGACAGCCGCGCGGCTTAAGAAAAATGGCAAAATACGGCCATATTTTTTTCTCGAGGAAACAACCAAACAACACTTTTCCTGCATTTCAAATGCACCCTAATGCACAGCAAATGCATCAGGAAAGGTCTAGTTCTTATTGAAACCCTAACCCTAACCCTAGGTCGGGCACTTTGGGAACTCACATACTGTATCAAAAACACGTCTTCAAATACTGTGTTCAAAAAGTCACCCAAATCACCCCCATCTTGTCAGAAACATTTAAAATAATGTTTCTAAGCACTTCAATGTGTCTAAAGTGAGTGTGTTGTTTACATTTCCAGTATTTTTCTTTTTCTCACTTTCTCCTAAAATGGCACAGAAAATGAGCCAGTCTTGTGTCGTCTGTGGGATTGCATTACAATTCCCACTACAGTACGGCTAAAACTATGATTGTTTTGGGCATTAAATGCAAGAAGCAGGATAAATTCACATACAGAATGTGTGTTTTCAAACTTTTGATTTTTGACCCTTTTTGAGCGACAGCCGCGCGGCTTAAGAAAAATGTCAAAATACGGCCAAATTTTTTTCTCGAGGAAATAACCCAACAACACTTTTCCTGCATTTCAACAGCCTCCTAAAGCACAGCAAATGCATCAGAAAAGGTCTAGTTCTTACTGAAACCCTAACCCTAACCCTAGGTCGGACACTTTGGGAACTCACATACTGTATCAAAAACACGTCTTCAAATACAGTGTTCAAAAAGTCACCCAAATCACTCCCAGCCAGTCAGAAACATTTAAAATAATGTTTCTAAGCAACTCAATGTATCTACAGTGAGTGTGTTGTTTACATTTCCAGTATTTTTCTTTTTCTCACTTTCTCCTAAAATGGCACAGAAAATGAACCAGTCTTGAGTCGTCTGTGGGATTGCATTACAATTCCCACTACAGTACGGCTAAAACTATGATTGTTTTGGGCATTAAATGCAAGAAGCAGGATAAATTCACATACAGAATGTGTGTTTTCAAACTTTTGATTTTTGACCCTTTTTGAGCGACACCCACGCGGCTTAAGAAAAATGGCAAAATACGACCATATTTTTTTCTCGAGGAAACAACCAAACAACACTTTTTCTGCATTTCAAATGCACCCTAATGCACAGCAAATGCATCAGAAAAGGTCTAGTTCTTATTGAAACCCTAACCCTAACCCTAGGTCGGGCACTTTGGGAACCCACATACTGTATCAAAAACACGTCTACAAATACTTTTTTTGAAAAGTCACCCAAATCACTCTCAGCTAGTCAGAAACATTTAAAATAATGTTTCTAAGTAATTCAGTGTGTCTACAGTGAGTGTGTTGTTTAAATTTCCAGTATTTTTTTATTTCTCACTTTCTCCTGAAATGGCGCAGAAAATAAGCAAGTCTTGTGTCGTTTGTGGGATTGCATTACAATTCCCACTACAGTACAGCTAAAACTAAGATTGTTTTGGGCATTAAATGCAAGAAGCAGGATAAATTCACATACAGAATGTGTGTTTTCAAACATTTGATTTTTGACCCTTTTTGAGCGACACCCGCGCGGCTTAAGAAAAATTGCAAAATACGACCATATTTTTTTCTCGAGGAAACAACCAAACAACACTTTTCCTGCATTTCAAATGCACCCTAATGCACAGCAAATGCATCAGAAAAGGTCTAGTTCTTATTGAAACCCTAACCCTAACCCTAGGTCGGGCACTTTGGGAACTCACATACTGTATCAAAAACACGTCTACAAATAGTGTGTTCGAAAACTCACCCAAATCACTCCCAGCCAGTCAGAAACATTTAAAATAATGTTTCTAAGCAACTCAATGTATCTACAGTGAGTGTGTTGTTTACATTTCCAGTAATTTTCTTTATCTCACTTTCTCCTAAAATGGCGCAGAAAATGAGCCAGTCTTGTGTCGTCTGTGGGATTGCATTACAATTCCCACTACAGTACGGCTAAAACTATGATTGTTTTGGGCATTAAATGCAAGAAGCAGGATAAATTCACATACAGAATGTGTGTTTTCAAACATTTGATTTTTGACCCGTTTTGAGCGACACCCGCGCGGCTTAAGAAAAATGGCAAAATACGACCATATTTTTTTCTCGAGGAAACAACCAAACAACACTTTTCCTGCATTTCAAATGCACCCTAATGCACAGCAAATGCATCAGAAAAGGTCTAGTTCTTATTGAAACCCTAACCCTAACCCTAGGTCGGACACTATGGGAACTCACATACTGTATCAAAAACACGTCTTCAAATACAGTGTTCAAAAAGTCACCCAAATCACTCCCAGCCAGTCAGAAACATTTAAAATAATGTTTCTAAGCAACTCAATGTATCTACAGTGAGTGTGTTGTTTACATTTCCAGTATTTTTCTTTTTCTCACTTTCTCCTAAAATGGCACAGAAAATGAACCAGTCTTGAGTCGTCTGTGGGATTGCATTACAATTCCCACTACAGTACGGCTAAATCTATGATTGTTTTGGGCATTAAATGCAAGAAGCAGGATAAATTCACATACAGAATGTGTGTTTTCAAACTTTTGATTTTTGACCCTTTTTGAGCGACAGCCGCGCGGCTTAAGAAAAATGGCAAAATACGGCCATATTGTTTTCTCGAGGAAATAACCCAACAACACTTTTCCTGCATTTCAACAGCCTCCTAAAGCACAGCAAATGCATCAGAAAGGGTCTAGTTCTTATTGAAACCCTAACCCTAACCCTAGGTCGGGCACTTTGGGAACTCACATACTGTATCAAAAACACCTCTACAAATAGTGTGTTCGAAAAGTCACCCAAATCACTCCCAGCCAGTCAGAAACATTTAAAATAATGTTTCTAAGCAACTCAATGTATCTACAGTGAGTGTGTTGTTTAAATTTCCAGCATGTTTCTTTTTCTCACTTTCTCCTAAAATGGCGCAGAAAATGACCCAGTCTTGTGTCGTCTGTGGGATTGCATTACAATTCCCACTACAGTACGGCTAAAACTATGATTGTTTTGGGCATTAAATGCAAGAAGCAGCATAAATTCACATACAGAATTTGTTTTCAAACATTTGATTTTTGACCCTTTTTGAGCGACAGCCGCGCGGCTTAAGAAAAATGGCAAAATACGGCCATATTTTTTTCTCGAGGAAACAACCAAACAACACTTTTCCTGCATTTCAACAGCCTCCTAAAGCACAGCAAATGCATCAGAAAAGGTCTAGTTCTTATTGAAACACTAACCCTAACCCTAGGTCGGGCACTTTGGGAACTCACATACTGTATCAAAAACACGTCTACAAATACTGTGTTCAAAAAGTCACCCAAATCACCCTCAGCTATTCAAAAACATTTAAAATAATGTTTTTAAGCACTTCAATGTGTTTACAGTGAGTGTGTTGTTTACATTTCCAGTAGTTTTCTTTTTCTCACTTTTTCCTAAAATGGCGCAGAAAATTAGCATGTCTTGTGTCGTCTGAGGGATTGCATTACAATTCCCACTACAGTACGACTAAAACTATGATTGTTTTGGGCATTAAATGCAAGAAGCAGGATTAATTCACATACAGAATGTGTGTTTTCAAACTTTTGATTTTTGACCCTTTTTGAGCGACAGCCGCGCGGCTTAAGAAAAATGGCAAAATACGGCCATATTGTTTTCTCGAGGAAATAACCCAACAACACTTTTCCTGCATTTCAACAGCCTCCTAAAGCACAGCAAATGCATCAGAAAGGGTCTAGTTCTTATTGAAACCCTAACCCTAACCCTAGGTCGGGCACTTTGGGAACTCACATACTGTATCAAAAACACGTCTACAAATACTGTGTTCAAAAAGTCACCCAAATCACCCTCAGCTATTCAAAAACATTTAAAATAATGTTTCTAAGCACTTCAATGTGTTTACAGTGAGTGTGTTTTTTACATTTCCAGTAGTTTTCTTTTTCTCACTTTTTCCTAAAATGGCGCAGAAAATTAGCATGTCTTGTGTCGTCTGTGGGATTGCATTACAATTCCCACTACAGTACGACTAAAACTATGATTGTTTTGGGCATTAAATGCAAGAAGCAGGATAAATTCACATACAGAATGTATGTTTTCAAACTTTTGATTTTTGACCCTTTTTGAGCGACAGCCGCGCGGCTTAAGAAAAATGGCAAAATACGGCCATATTTTTTTCTCGAGGAAACAACCAAACAACACTTTTCCTGCATTTCAACAGCCTCCTAAAGCACAGCAAATGCATCAGAAAGGGTCTAGTTCTTATTGAAACCCTAACCCTAACCCTAGGTCGGGCACTTTGGGAACTCACATACTGTATCAAAAACACGTCTACAAATAGTGTGTTCGAAAAGTCACCCAAATCAATCCCAGCCAGTCAGAAACATTTAAAATAATGTTTCTAAGCAACTCAATGTATCTACAGTGAGTGTGTTGTTTAAATTTCCAGCATGTTTCTTTTTCTCACTTTCTCCTAAAATGGCGCAGAAAATGACCCAGTCTTGTGTCGTCTGTGGGATTGCATTACAATTCCCACTACAGTACGGCTAAAACTATGATTGTTTTGGGCATTAAATGCAAGAAGCAGCATAAATTCACATACAGAATTTGTTTTCAAACATTTGATTTTTGACCCTTTTTGAGCGACAGCCGCGCGGCTTAAGAAAAATGGCAAAATACGGCCATATTTTTTTCTCGAGGAAACAACCAAACAACACTTTTCCTGCATTTCAACAGCCTCCTAAAGCACAGCAAATGCATCAGAAAAGGTCTAGTTCTTATTGAAACACTAACCCTAACCCTAGGTCGGGCACTTTGGGAACTCACATACTGTATCAAAAAGACGTCTACAAATACTGTGTTCAAAAAGTCACCCAAATCACCCTCAGCTATTCAAAAACATTTAAAATAATGTTTTTAAGCACTTCAATGTGTTTACAGTGAGTTTGTTGTTTACATTTCCAGTAGTTTTCTTTTTCTCACTTTTTCCTAAAATGGCGCAGAAAATTAGCATGTCTTGTGTCGTCTGAGGGATTGCATTACAATTCCCACTACAGTACGACTAAAACTATGATTGTTTTGGGCATTAAATGCAAGAAGCAGGATTAATTCACATACAGAATGTGTGTTTTCAAACTTTTGATTTTTGACCCTTTTTGAGCGACAGCCGCGCGGCTTAAGAAAAATGGCAAAATACGGCCATATTTTTTTCTCGAGGAAACAACCAAACAACACTTTTCCTGCATTTCAACAGCCTCCTAAAGCACAGCAAATGCATCAGAAAAGGTCTAGTTCTTATTGAAACACTAACCCTAACCCTAGGTCGGGCACTTTGGGAACTCACATACTGTATCAAAAAGACGTCTACAAATACTGTGTTCAAAAAGTCACCCAAATCACCCTCAGCTATTCAAAAACATTTAAAATAATGTTTTTAAGCACTTCAATGTGTTTACAGTGAGTTTGTTGTTTACATTTCCAGTAGTTTTCTTTTTCTCACTTTTTCCTAAAATGGCGCAGAAAATTAGCATGTCTTGTGTCGTCTGAGGGATTGCATTACAATTCCCACTACAGTACGACTAAAACTATGATTGTTTTGGGCATTAAATGCAAGAAGCAGGATTAATTCACATACAGAATGTGTGTTTTCAAACTTTTGATTTTTGACCCTTTTTGAGCGACAGCCGCGCGGCTTAAGAAAAATGGCAAAATACGGCCATATTTTTTTCTCGAGGAAATAACCCAACAACACTTTTCCTTCATTTCAACAGCCTCCTAAAGCACAGCAAATGCATCAGAAAGGGTCTAGTTCTTATTGAAACCCTAACCCTAACCCTAGGTCGGGCACTTTGGGAACTCACATACTGTATCAAAAACACGTCTACAAATACTGTGTTCAAAAAGTCACCCAAATCACCCTCAGCTATTCAAAAACATTTAAAATAATGTTTCTAAGCACTTCAATGTGTTTACAGTGAGTGTGTTATTTACATTTCCAGTAGTTTTCTTTTTCTCACTTTTTCCTAAAATGGCGCAGAAAATTAGCATGTCTTGTGTCGTCTGTGGGATTGCATTACAATTTCCACTACAGTACGACTAAAACTATGATTGTTTTGGGCATTAAATGCAAGAAGCAGCATAAATTCACATACAGAATGTGTGTTTTCAAACTTTTGATTTTTGACCCTTTTTGAGCGACAGCCGCGCGGCTTAAGAAAAATGGCAAAATACGGCCATATTTTTTTCTCGAGGAAATAACCCAGCAACACTTTTCCTGCATTTCAACAGCCTCCTAAAGCACAGCAAATGCATCAGAAAGGGTCTAGTTCTTATTGAAACCCTAACCCTAACCCCAGGTCGGGCACTTTGGGAACTCACATACTGTATCAAAAACACGTCTACAAATACTGTATTCAAAAAGTCACCCAAATCACCCTCAGCTATTCAGAAAGATTTAAAATAATGTTTCTAAGCACTTCAATGTGTTTACAGTGAGTGTGTTGTTTACATTTCCAGTAGTTTTCTTTTTCTCACTTTTTCCTAAAATGGCGCAGAAAATTAGTATGTCTTGTGTCGTCTGTGGGATTGCATTACAATTCCCACTACAGTACGGCTAAAACTATGATTGTTTTGGGCATTAAATGCAAGAAGCAGGATTAATTCACATACAGAATGTGTGTTTTCAAACTTTTGATTTTTGACCCTTTTTGAGCGACAGCCGGCGGCTTAAGAAAAATGGCAAAATACGGCCATATTTTTTTCTCGAGGAAACAACCAAACAACACTTTTCCTGCATTTCAACAGCCTCCTAAAGCACAGCAAATGCATCAGAAAAGCTCTAGTTCTTATTGAAACCCTAACCCTAACCCTAGGTCGGGCACTTTGGGAACTCACATACTGTATCAAAAACACGTCTACAAATACTGTATTCAAAAAGTCACCCAAATCACCCTCAGCTATTCAGAAACATTTAAAATAATGTTTCTAAGCACTTCAATGTGTTTACAGTGAGTGTGTTGTTTACATTTCCAGTAGTTTTCTTTTTCTCACTTTTTCCTAAAATGGCGTAGAAAATTAGCATGTCTTGTGTCGTCTGTGGGATTGCATTACAATTCCCACTACAGTACGACTAAAACTATGATTGTTTTGGGCATTAAATGCAAGAAGCAGGATTAATTCACATACAGAATGTGTGTTTTCAAACTTTTGATTTTTGACCCTTTTTGAGCGACAGCCGCGCGGCTTAAGAAAAATGGCAAAATACGGCCATATTGTTTTCTCGAGGAAATAACCCAACAACACTTTTCCTGCATTTCAACAGCCTCCTAAAGCACAGCAAATGCATCAGAAAGGGTCTAGTTCTTATTGAAACCCTAACCCTAACCCTAGGTCGGGCACTTTGGGAACTCACATACTGTATCAAAAACACGTCTACAAATAGTGTGTTCGAAAAGTCACCCAAATCACTCCCAGCCAGTCAGAAACATTTAAAATAATGTTTCTAAGCAACTCAATGTATCTACAGTGAGTGTGTTGTTTAAATTTCCAGCATGTTTCTTTTTCTCACTTTCTCCTAAAATGGCGCAGAAAATGACCCAGTCTTGTGTCGTCTGTGGGATTGCATTACAATTCCCACTACAGTACGGCTAAAACTATGATTGTTTTGGGCATTAAATGCAAGAAGCAGCATAAATTCACATACAGAATTTGTTTTCAAACATTTGATTTTTGACCCTTTTTGAGCGACAGCCGCGCGGCTTAAGAAAAATGGCAAAATACGGCCATATTTTTTTCTCGAGGAAACAACCAAACAACACTTTTCCTGCATTTCAACAGCATCCTAAAGCACAGCAAATGCATCAGAAAAGGTCTAGTTCTTATTGAAACACTAACCCTAACCCTAGGTCGGGCACTTTGGGAACTCACATACTGTATCAAAAAGACGTCTACAAATACTGTGTTCAAAAAGTCACCCAAATCACCCTCAGCTATTCAAAAACATTTAAAATAATGTTTTTAAGCACTTCAATGTGTTTACAGTGAGTGTGTTGTTTACATTTCCAGTAGTTTTCTTTTTCTCACTTTTTCCTAAAATGGCGCAGAAAATTAGCATGTCTTGTGTCGTCTGTGGGATTGCATTACAATTCCCACTACAGTACGGCTAAAACTATGATTGTTTTGGGCATTAAATGCAAGAAGCAGGATTAATTCACATACAGAATGTGTGTTTTCAAACTTTTGATTTTTGACCCTTTTTGAGCGACAGCCGGCGGCTTAAGAAAAATGGCAAAATACGGCCATATTTTTTTCTCGAGGAAACAACCAAACAACACTTTTCCTGCATTTCAACTGCCTCCTAAAGCACAGCAAATGCATCAGAAAAGGTCTAGTTCTTATTGAAACCCTAACCTAACCCTAGGTCGGGCACTTTGGGAACTCACATACTGTATCAAAAAGACGTCTACAAATACTGTGTTCAAAAAGTCACCCAAATAAACCTCAGCTATTCAAAAACATTTAAAATAATGTTTCTAAGCACTTCAATGTGTTTACAGTGAGTGTGTTATTTACATTTCCAGTAGTTTTCTTTTTCTCACTTTTTCCTAAAATGGCGCAGAAAATTAGCATGTCTTGTGTCGTCTGTGGGATTGCATTACAATTCCCACTACAGTACGGCTAAAACTATGATTGTTTTGGGCATTAAATGCAAGAAGCAGGATTAATTCACATACAGAATGTGTGTTTTGAAACTTTTGATTTTTGACCCTTTTTGAGCGACAGCCGCGCGGCTTAAGAAAAATGGCAAAATACGGCCATATTTTTTTCTCAAGGAAACAACCAAACAACACTTTTCCTGCATTTCAAATGCACCCTAATGCACAGCAAATGCATCAGAAAAGGTCTAGTTCTTATTGAAACCCTAACCCTAACCCTAGGTCGGGCACTTTGGGAACTCACATACTGTATCAAAAACACGTCTTCAAATACTGTGTTCAAAAAGTCACCCAAATCACCCCCATCTTGTCAGAAACATTTAAAATAATGTTTCTAAGCACTTCAATGTGTTTACAGTGAGTGTGTTGTTTACATTTCCAGTATTTTTCTTTTTCTCACTTTCTCCTAAAATGGCACAGAAAATGAGCCAGTCTTGTGTCGTCTGTGGGATTGCATTACAATTCCCACTACAGTACGGCTAAAACTATGATTGTTTTGGGCATTAAATGCAAGAAGCAGGATAAATTCACATACAGAATGTGTGTTTTCAAACTTTTGATTTTTGACCCTTTTTGAGCGACAGCCGCGCGGCTTAAGAAAAATGTCAAAATACGGCCATATTTTTTTCTCGAGGAAATAACCCAACAACACTTTTCCTGCATTTCAACAGCCTCCTAAAGCACAGCAAATGCATCAGAAAAGGTCTAGTTCTTATTGAAACCCTAACCCTAACCCTAGGTCGGGCACTTTGGGAACCCACATACTGTATCAAAAACATGTCTACAAATACTTTTTTTGAAAAGTCACCCAAATCACTCTCAGCTAGTCAGAAACATTTAAAATAATGTTTATAAGTAATTCAGTGTGTCTACAGTGAGTGTGTTGTTTAAATTTCCAGTATTTTTTTATTTCTCACTTTCTCCTGAAATGGCGCAGAAAATAAGCAAGTCTTGTGTCGTTTGTGGGATTGCATTACAATTCCCACTACAGTACGGCTAAAACTAAGATTGTTTTGGGCATTAAATGCAAGAAGCAGGATAAATTCACATACAGAATGTGTGTTTTCAAACTTTTGATTTTTGACCCTTTTTGAGCGACACCCGCGCGGCTTAAGAAAAATGGAAAATACGGCCATATTTTTTTCTCGAGGAAATAACCCAACAACACTTTTCCTGCATTTCAACAGCCTCCTAAAGCACAGCAAATGCATCAGAAAAGATCTAGTTCTTAATGAAACCCTAACCCTAAAGCTAGGTCGGGCACTTTGGTAACTCACATACTGTATCAAAAACACGTCTACAAATACTGTGTTCAACAAGTCACCCAAATCAATCTCAGCTAGTCAGAAACATTTAAAATAATGTTTCTAAGCACTTCAATGTGTTTACAGTGAGTGTGTTGTTTACATTTCCAGTATTTTTCTTTTTCTCACTTTCTCCTAAAATGGCGCAGAAAATGAGCCAGTCTTGTGTCTTTTGTGGGATTGCATTATAATTCCCACTACAGTACGGATAAAACTATGATTGTTTTGGGCATTAAATGCAAGAAGCAGGATAAATTCACATACAGAATGTGTGTTTTCAAACATTTGATTTTTGACCCTTTTTGAGCGACACCCGCGCGGCTTAAGAAAAATTGCAAAATACGACCATATTTTTTTCTCGAGGAAACAACCAAACAACACTTTTCCTGCATTTCAAATGCACCCTAATGCACAGCAAATGCATCAGAAAAGGTCTAGTTCTTATTGAAACCCTAACCCTAGGTCGGGCACTTTGGGAACTCACATACTGTATCAAAAACACGTCTTCAAATACAGTGTTCAAAAAGTCACCCAAATCACTCCCAGCTTGTCAGAAACATTTAAAATAATGTTTCTAAGCACTTCAATGTGTCTACAGTGAGTGTGTTGTTTACATTTCCAGTATTTTTCTTTTTCTCACTTTCTCCTAAAATGGCACAGAAAATGAACCAGTCTTGAGTCGTCTGTGGGATTGCATTACAATTCCCACTACAGTACGGCTAAAACTATGATTGTTTTGGGCATTAAATGCAAGAAGCAGGATAAATTCACATACAGAATGTGTGTTTTCAAACTTTTGATTTTTGACCCTTTTTGAGCGACACCCGCGCGGCTTAAGAAAAATGGCAAAATACGACCATATTTTTTTCTCGAGGAAACAACCAAACAACACTTTTCCTGCATTTCAAATGCACCCTAATGCACAGCAAATGCATCAGAAAAGGTCTAGTTCTTATTGAAACCCTAACCCTAACCCTAGGTCGGGCACTTTGGGAACCCACATACTGTATCAAAAACACGTCTTCAAATACTGTGTTCAAAAAGTCACCCAAATCACTCCCAGCTTGTCAGAAACATTTAAAATAATATTTCTAAGCACTTCAATGTGTCTACAGTGAGTGTGTTGTTTACATTTCCAGTATTTTTCTTTTTCTCACTTTCTCCTAAAATGGCACAGAAAATGAGCCAGTCTTGTGTCGTCTGTGGGATTGCATTACAATTCCCACTACAGTACGGCTAAAACTATGATTGTTTTGGGCATTAAATGCAAGAAGCAGGATAAATTCACATACAGAATGTGTGTTTTCAAACTTTTGATTTTTGACCCTTTTTGAGCGACACCCGCGCGGCTTAAGAAAAATGGCAAAATACGACCATATTTTTTTCTCGAGGAAACAACCAAACAACACTTTTCCTGCATTTCAAATGCACCCTAATGCACAGCAAATGCATCAGAAAAGGTCTAGTTCTTATTGAAACCCTAACCCTAACCCTAGGTCGGGCACTTTGGGAACTCACATACTGTATCAAAAACACGTCTTCAAATACTGTGTTCAAAAAGTCACCCAAATCACTCCCATCTTGTCAGAAACATTTAAAATAATGTTTCTAAGCACTTCAATGTGTCTACAGTGAGTGTGTTTACATTTCCAGTATTTTTCTTTTTCTCACTTTCTCCTAAAATGGCACAGAAAATGAGCCAATCTTGTGTCGTCTGTGGGATTGCATTACAATTCCCACTACAGTACGGCTAAAACTATGATTGTTTTGGGCATTAAATGCAAGAAGCAGGATAAATTCACATACAGAATGTGTGTTTTCAAACTTTTGATTTTTGACCCTTTTTGAGCGACAGCCGCGCGGCTTAAGAAAAATGTCAAAATACGGCCATATTTTTTTCTCGAGGAAATAACCCAACAACACTTTTCCTGCATTTCAACAGCCTCCTAAAGCACAGCAAATGCATCAGAAAAGGTCTAGTTCTTACTGAAACCCTAACCCTAACCCTAGGTCGGACACTTTGGGAACTCACATACTGTATCAAAAACACGTCTTCAAATACAGTGTTCAAAAAGTCACCCAAATCACTCCCAGCCAGTCAGAAACATTTAAAATAATGTTTCTAAGCAACTCAATGTATCTACAGTGAGTGTGTTGTTTACATTTCCAGTATTTTTCTTTTTCTCACTTTCTCCTAAAATGGCACAGAAAATGAACCAGTCTTGAGTCGTCTGTGGGATTGCATTACAATTCCCACTACAGTACGGCTAAAACTATGATTGTTTTGGGCATTAAATGCAAGAAGCAGGATAAATTCACATACAGAATGTGTGTTTTCAAACTTTTGATTTTTGACCCTTTTTGAGCGACACCCGCGCGGCTTAAGAAAAATTGCAAAATACGACCATATTTTTTTCTCGAGGAAACAACCAAACAACACTTTTCCTGCATTTCAAATGCACCCTAATGCACAGCAAATGCATCAGAAAAGGTCTAGTTCTTATTGAAACCCTAACCCTAACCCTAGGTCGGGCACTTTGGGAACTCACATACTGTATCAAAAACACGTCTTCAAATACTGTGTTCAAAAAGTCACCCAAATCACTCCCAGCTTGTCAGAAACATTTAAAATAATATTTCTAAGCACTTCAATGTGTCTACAGTGAGTGTGTTGTTTACATTTCCAGTATTTTTCTTTTTCTCACTTTCTCCTAAAATGGCACAGAAAATGAGCCAGTCTTGTGTCGTCTGTGGGATTGCATTACAATTCCCACTACAGTACGGCTAAAACTATGATTGTTTTGGGCATTAAATGCAAGAAGCAGGATAAATTCACATACAGAATGTGTGTTTTCAAACTTTTGATTTTTGACCCTTTTTGAGCGACAGCCGCGCGGCTTAAGAAAAATGTCAAAATACGGCCATATTTTTTTCTCGAGGAAATAACCCAACAACACTTTTCCTGCATTTCAACAGCCTCCTAAAGCACAGCAAATGCATCAGAAAAGGTCTAGTTCTTACTGAAACCCTAACCCTAACCCTAGGTCGGACACTTTGGGAACTCACATACTGTATCAAAAACACGTCTTCAAATACTGTGTTCAAAAAGTCACCCAAATCACCCCCATCTTGTCAGAAACATTTAAAATAATGTTTCTAAGCACTTCAATGTGTCTACAGTGAGTGTGTTGTTTACATTTCCAGTATTTTTCTTTTTCTCACTTTCTCCTAAAATGGCACAGAAAATGAGCCAGTCTTGTGTCGTCTGTGGGATTGCATTACAATTCCCACTACAGTACGGCTAAAACTATGATTGTTTTGGGCATTAAATGCAAGAAGCAGGATAAATTCACATACAGAATGTGTGTTTTCAAACTTTTGATTTTTGACCCTTTTTGAGCGACAGCCGCGCGGCTTAAGAAAAATGTCAAAATACGGCCATATTTTTTTCTCGAGGAAATAACCCAACAACACTTTTCCTGCATTTCAACAGCCTCCTAAAGCACAGCAAATGCATCAGAAAAGGTCTAGTTCTTATTGAAACCCTAACCCTAACCCTAGGTCGGGCACTTTGGGAACCCACATACTGTATCAAAAACACGTCTACAAATACTTTTTTTGAAAAGTCACCCAAATCACTCTCAGCTAGTCAGAAACATTTAAAATAATGTTTATAAGTAATTCAGTGTGTCTACAGTGAGTGTGTTGTTTAAATTTCCAGTATTTTTTTATTTCTCACTTTCTCCTGAAATGGCACAGAAAATGAGCCAGTCTTGTGTCGTCTGTGGGATTGCATTACAATTCCCACTACAGTACGGCTAAAACTATGATTGTTTTGGGCATTAAATGCAAGAAGCAGGATAAATTCACATACAGAATGTGTGTTTTCAAACTTTTGATTTTTGACCCTTTTTGAGCGACAGCCGCGCGGCTTAAGAAAAATGTCAAAATACGGCCATATTTTTTTCTCGAGGAAATAACCCAACAACACTTTTCCTGCATTTCAACAGCCTCCTAAAGCACAGCAAATGCATCAGAAAAGGTCTAGTTCTTACTGAAACCCTAACCCTAACCCTAGGTCGGACACTTTGGGAACTCACATACTGTATCAAAAACACGTCTTCAAATACAGTGTTCAAAAAGTCACCCAAATCACTCCCAGCCAGTCAGAAACATTTAAAATAATGTTTCTAAGCAACTCAATGTATCTACAGTGAGTGTGTTGTTTACATTTCCAGTATTTTTCTTTTTCTCACTTTCTCCTAAAATGGCACAGAAAATGAACCAGTCTTGAGTCGTCTGTGGGATTGCATTACAATTCCCACTACAGTACGGCTAAAACTATGATTGTTTTGGGCATTAAATGCAAGAAGCAGGATAAATTCACATACAGAATGTGTGTTTTCAAACTTTTGATTTTTGACCCTTTTTGAGCGACACCCGCGCGGCTTAAGAAAAATGGCAAAATACGACCATATTTTTTTCTCGAGGAAACAACCAAACAACACTTTTCCTGCATTTCAAATGCACCCTAATGCACAGCAAATGCATCAGAAAAGGTCTAGTTCTTATTGAAACCCTAACCCTAACCCTAGGTCGGGCACTTTGGGTACCCACATACTGTATCAAAAACACGTCTACAAATACTTTTTTTGAAAAGTCACCCAAATCACTCTCAGCTAGTCAGAAACATTTAAAATAATGTTTCTAAGTAATTCAGTGTGTCTACAGTGAGTGTGTTGTTTAAATTTCCAGTATTTTTTTATTTCTCACTTTCTCCTGAAATGGCACAGAAAATAAGCAAGTCTTGTGTCGTTTGTGGGATTGCATTACAATTCCCACTACAGTACGGCTAAAACTATGATTGTTTTGGGCATTAAATGCAAGAAGCAGGATAAATTCACATACAGAATGTGTGTTTTCAAACTTTTGATTTTTGACCCTTTTTGAGCGACAGCCGCGCGGCTTAAGAAAAATGTCAAAATACGGCCATATTTTTTTCTCGAGGAAATAACCCAACAACACTTTTCCTGCATTTCAACAGCCTCCTAAAGCACAGCAAATGCATCAGAAAAGGTCTAGTTCTTACTGAAACCCTAACCCTAACCCTAGGTCGGACACTTTGGGAACTCACATACTGTATCAAAAACACGTCTTCAAATACAGTGTTCAAAAAGTCACCCAAATCACTCCCAGCCAGTCAGAAACATTTAAAATAATGTTTCTAAGCAACTCAATGTATCTACAGTGAGTGTGTTGTTTACATTTCCAGTATTTTTCTTTTTCTCACTTTCTCCTAAAATGGCACAGAAAATGAACCAGTCTTGAGTCGTCTGTGGGATTGCATTACAATTCCCACTACAGTACGGCTAAAACTATGATTGTTTTGGGCATTAAATGCAAGAAGCAGGATAAATTCACATACAGAATGTGTGTTTTCAAACTTTTGATTTTTGACCCTTTTTGAGCGACACCCGCGCGGCTTAAGAAAAATGGCAAAATACGACCATATTTTTTTCTCGAGGAAACAACCAAACAACACTTTTCCTGCATTTCAAATGCACCCTAATGCACAGCAAATGCATCAGAAAAGGTCTAGTTCTTATTGAAACCCTAACCCTAACCCTAGGTCGGGCACTTTGGGAACCCACATACTGTATCAAAAACACGTCTACAAATACTTTTTTTGAAAAGTCACCCAAATCACTCTCAGCTAGTCAGAAACATTTAAAATAATATTTCTAAGCACTTCAATGTGTCTACAGTGAGTGTGTTGTTTACATTTCCAGTATTTTTCTTTTTCTCACTTTCTCCTAAAATGGCACAGAAAATGAGCCAGTCTTGTGTCGTCTGTGGGATTGCATTACAATTCCCACTACAGTACGGCTAAAACTATGATTGTTTTGGGCATTAAATGCAAGAAGCAGGATAAATTCACATACAGAATGTGTGTTTTCAAACTTTTGATTTTTGACCCTTTTTGAGCGACACCCGCGCGGCTTAAGAAAAATTGCAAAATACGACCATATTTTTTTCTCGAGGAAACAACCAAACAACACTTTTCCTGCATTTCAAATGCACCCTAATGCACAGCAAATGCATCAGAAAAGGTCTAGTTCTTATTGAAACCCTAACCCTAACCCTAGGTCGGGCACTTTGGGAACTCACATACTGTATCAAAAACACGTCTTCAAATACTGTGTTCAAAAAGTCACCCAAATCACTCCCATCTTGTCAGAAACATTTAAAATAATGTTTCTAAGCACTTCAATGTGTCTACAGTGAGTGTGTTGTTTACATTTCCAGTATTTTTCTTTTTCTCACTTTCTCCTAAAATGGCACAGAAAATGAGCCAATCTTGTGTCGTCTGTGGGATTGCATTACAATTCCCACTACAGTACGGCTAAAACTATGATTGTTTTGGGCATTAAATGCAAGAAGCAGGATAAATTCACATACAGAATGTGTGTTTTCAAACTTTTGATTTTTGACCCTTTTTGAGCGACAGCCGCGCGGCTTAAGAAAAATGTCAAAATACGGCCATATTTTTTTCTCGAGGAAATAACCCAACAACACTTTTCCTGCATTTCAACAGCCTCCTAAAGCACAGCAAATGCATCAGAAAAGGTCTAGTTCTTACTGAAACCCTAACCCTAACCCTAGGTCGGACACTTTGGGAACTCACATACTGTATCAAAAACACGTCTTCAAATACAGTGTTCAAAAAGTCACCCAAATCACTCCCAGCCAGTCAGAAACATTTAAAATAATGTTTCTAAGCAACTCAATGTATCTACAGTGAGTGTGTTGTTTACATTTCCAGTATTTTTCTTTTTCTCACTTTCTCCTAAAATGGCACAGAAAATGAACCAGTCTTGAGTCGTCTGTGGGATTGCATTACAATTCCCACTACAGTACGGCTAAAACTATGATTGTTTTGAGCATTAAATGCAAGAAGCAGGATAAATTCACATACAGAATGTGTGTTTTCAAACTTTTGATTTTTGACCCTTTTTGAGCGACACCCGCGCGGCTTAAGAAAAATGGCAAAATACGACCATATTTTTTTCTCGAGGAAACAACCAAACAACACTTTTCCTGCATTTCAAATGCACCCTAATGCACAGCAAATGCATCAGGAAAGGTCTAGTTCTTATTGAAACCCTAACCCTAACCCTAGGTCGGGCACTTTGGGAACTCACATACTGTATCAAAAACACGTCTTCAAATACTGTGTTCAAAAAGTCACCCAAATCACCCCCATCTTGTCAGAAACATTTAAAATAATGTTTCTAAGCACTTCAATGTGTCTAAAGTGAGTGTGTTGTTTACATTTCCAGTATTTTTCTTTTTCTCACTTTCTCCTAAAATGGCACAGAAAATGAGCCAGTCTTGTGTCGTCTGTGGGATTGCATTACAATTCCCACTACAGTACGGCTAAAACTATGATTGTTTTGGGCATTAAATGCAAGAAGCAGGATAAATTCACATACAGAATGTGTGTTTTCAAACTTTTGATTTTTGACCCTTTTTGAGCGACAGCCGCGCGGCTTAAGAAAAATGTCAAAATACGGCCAAATTTTTTTCTCGAGGAAATAACCCAACAACACTTTTCCTGCATTTCAACAGCCTCCTAAAGCACAGCAAATGCATCAGAAAAGGTCTAGTTCTTACTGAAACCCTAACCCTAACCCTAGGTCGGACACTTTGGGAACTCACATACTGTATCAAAAACACGTCTTCAAATACAGTGTTCAAAAAGTCACCCAAATCACTCCCAGCCAGTCAGAAACATTTAAAATAATGTTTCTAAGCAACTCAATGTATCTACAGTGAGTGTGTTGTTTACATTTCCAGTATTTTTCTTTTTCTCACTTTCTCCTAAAATGGCACAGAAAATGAACCAGTCTTGAGTCGTCTGTGGGATTGCATTACAATTCCCACTACAGTACGGCTAAAACTATGATTGTTTTGGGCATTAAATGCAAGAAGCAGGATAAATTCACATACAGAATGTGTGTTTTCAAACTTTTGATTTTTGACCCTTTTTGAGCGACACCCGCGCGGCTTAAGAAAAATGGCAAAATACGACCATATTTTTTTCTCGAGGAAACAACCAAACAACACTTTTTCTGCATTTCAAATGCACCCTAATGCACAGCAAATGCATCAGAAAAGGTCTAGTTCTTATTGAAACCCTAACCCTAACCCTAGGTCGGGCACTTTGGGAACCCACATACTGTATCAAAAACACGTCTACAAATACTTTTTTTGAAAAGTCACCCAAATCACTCTCAGCTAGTCAGAAACATTTAAAATAATGTTTCTAAGTAATTCAGTGTGTCTACAGTGAGTGTGTTGTTTAAATTTCCAGTATTTTTTTATTTCTCACTTTCTCCTGAAATGGCGCAGAAAATAAGCAAGTCTTGTGTCGTTTGTGGGATTGCATTACAATTCCCACTACAGTACAGCTAAAACTAAGATTGTTTTGGGCATTAAATGCAAGAAGCAGGATAAATTCACATACAGAATGTGTGTTTTCAAACATTTGATTTTTGACCCTTTTTGAGCGACACCCGCGCGGCTTAAGAAAAATTGCAAAATACGACCATATTTTTTTCTCGAGGAAACAACCAAACAACACTTTTCCTGCATTTCAAATGCACCCTAATGCACAGCAAATGCATCAGAAAAGGTCTAGTTCTTATTGAAACCCTAACCCTAACCCTAGGTCGGGCACTTTGGGAACTCACATACTGTATCAAAAACACGTCTACAAATAGTGTGTTCGAAAACTCACCCAAATCACTCCCAGCCAGTCAGAAACATTTAAAATAATGTTTCTAAGCAACTCAATGTATCTACAGTGAGTGTGTTGTTTACATTTCCAGTAATTTTCTTTATCTCACTTTCTCCTAAAATGGCGCAGAAAATGAGCCAGTCTTGTGTCGTCTGTGGGATTGCATTACAATTCCCACTACAGTACGGCTAAAACTATGATTGTTTTGGGCATTAAATGCAAGAAGCAGGATAAATTCACATACAGAATGTGTGTTTTCAAACATTTGATTTTTGACCCGTTTTGAGCGACACCCGCGCGGCTTAAGAAAAATGGCAAAATACGACCATATTTTTTTCTCGAGGAAACAACCAAACAACACTTTTCCTGCATTTCAAATGCACCCTAATGCACAGCAAATGCATCAGAAAAGGTCTAGTTCTTATTGAAACCCTAACCCTAACCCTAGGTCGGACACTATGGGAACTCACATACTGTATCAAAAACACGTCTTCAAATACAGTGTTCAAAAAGTCACCCAAATCACTCCCAGCCAGTCAGAAACATTTAAAATAATGTTTCTAAGCAACTCAATGTATCTACAGTGAGTGTGTTGTTTACATTTCCAGTATTTTTCTTTTTCTCACTTTCTCCTAAAATGGCACAGAAAATGAACCAGTCTTGAGTCGTCTGTGGGATTGCATTACAATTCCCACTACAGTACGGCTAAATCTATGATTGTTTTGGGCATTAAATGCAAGAAGCAGGATAAATTCACATACAGAATGTGTGTTTTCAAACATTTGATTTTTGACCCGTTTTGAGCGACACCCGCGCGGCTTAAGAAAAATGGCAAAATACGACCATATTTTTTTCTCGAGGAAACAACCAAACAACACTTTTCCTGCATTTCAAATGCACCCTAATGCACAGCAAATGCATCAGAAAAGGTCTAGTTCTTATTGAAACCCTAACCCTAACCCTAGGTCGGGCACTTTGGGTACCCACATACTGTATCAAAAACACGTCTACAAATACTTTTTTTGAAAAGTCACCCAAATCACTCTCAGCTAGTCAGAAACATTTAAAATAATGTTTCTAAGTAATTCAGTGTGTCTACAGTGAGTGTGTTGTTTAAATTTCCAGTATTTTTTTATTTCTCACTTTCTCCTGAAATGGCACAGAAAATAAGCAAGTCTTGTGTCGTTTGTGGGATTGCATTACAATTCCCACTACAGTACGGCTAAAACTATGATTGTTTTGGGCATTAAATGCAAGAAGCAGGATAAATTCACATACAGAATGTGTGTTTTCAAACTTTTGATTTTTGACCCTTTTTGAGCGACAGCCGCGCGGCTTAAGAAAAATGTCAAAATACGGCCATATTTTTTTCTCGAGGAAATAACCCAACAACACTTTTCCTGCATTTCAACAGCCTCCTAAAGCACAGCAAATGCATCAGAAAAGGTCTAGTTCTTACTGAAACCCTAACCCTAACCCTAGGTCGGACACTTTGGGAACTCACATACTGTATCAAAAACACGTCTTCAAATACAGTGTTCAAAAAGTCACCCAAATCACTCCCAGCCAGTCAGAAACATTTAAAATAATGTTTCTAAGCAACTCAATGTATCTACAGTGAGTGTGTTGTTTACATTTCCAGTATTTTTCTTTTTCTCACTTTCTCCTAAAATGGCACAGAAAATGAACCAGTCGAGTCGTCTGTGGGATTGCATTACAATTCCCACTACAGTACGGCTAAAACTATGATTGTTTTGGGCATTAAATGCAAGAAGCAGGATAAATTCACATACAGAATGTGTGTTTTCAAACTTTTGATTTTTGACCCTTTTTGAGCGACACCCGCGCGGCTTAAGAAAAATGGCAAAATACGACCATATTTTTTTCTCGAGGAAACAACCAAACAACACTTTTCCTGCATTTCAAATGCACCCTAATGCACAGCAAATGCATCAGAAAAGGTCTAGTTCTTATTGAAACCCTAACCCTAACCCTAGGTCGGGCACTTTGGGAACCCATATACTGTATCAAAAACACGTCTACAAATACTTTTTTTGAAAAGTCACCCAAATCACTCTCAGCTAGTCAGAAACATTTAAAATAATATTTCTAAGCACTTCAATGTGTCTACAGTGAGTGTGTTGTTTACATTTCCAGTATTTTTCTTTTTCTCACTTTCTCCTAAAATGGCACAGAAAATGAGCCAGTCTTGTGTCGTCTGTGGGATTGCATTACAATTCCCACTACAGTACGGCTAAAACTATGATTGTTTTGGGCATTAAATGCAAGAAGCAGGATAAATTCACATACAGAATGTGTGTTTTCAAACTTTTGATTTTTGACCCTTTTTGAGCGACACCCGCGCGGCTTAAGAAAAATTGCAAAATACGACCATATTTTTTTCTCGAGGAAACAACCAAACAACACTTTTCCTGCATTTCAAATGCACCCTAATGCACAGCAAATGCATCAGAAAAGGTCTAGTTCTTATTGAAACCCTAACCCTAACCCTAGGTCGGGCACTTTGGGAACTCACATACTGTATCAAAAACACGTCTTCAAATACTGTGTTCAAAAAGTCACCCAAATCACCCCCATCTTGTCAGAAACATTTAAAATAATGTTTCTAAGCACTTCAATGTGTCTAAAGTGAGTGTGTTGTTTACATTTCCAGTATTTTTCTTTTTCTCACTTTCTCCTAAAATGGCACAGAAAATGAACCAGTCTTGAGTCGTCTGTGGGATTGCATTACAATTCCCACTACAGTACGGTTAAACTATGATTGTTTTGAGCATTAAATGCAAGAAGCAGGATAAATTCACATACAGAATGTGTGTTTTCAAACTTTTGATTTTTGACCCTTTTTGAGCGACACCCGCGCGGCTTAAGAAAAATGGCAAAATACGACCATATTTTTTTCTCGAGGAAACAACCAAACAACACTTTTCCTGCATTTCAAATGCACCCTAATGCACAGCAAATGCATCAGAAAAGGTCTAGTTCTTATTGAAACCCTAACCCTAACCCTAGGTCGGGCACTTTGGGAACTCACATACTGTATCAAAAACACGTCTTCAAATACTGTGTTCAAAAAGTCACCCAAATCACCCCCATCTTGTCAGAAACATTTAAAATAATGTTTCTAAGCACTTCAATGTGTCTAAAGTGAGTGTGTTGTTTACATTTCCAGTATTTTTCTTTTTCTCACTTTCTCCTAAAATGGCACAGAAAATGAGCCAGTCTTGTGTCGTCTGTGGGATTGCATTACAATTCCCACTACAGTACGGCTAAAACTATGATTGTTTTGGGCATTAAATGCAAGAAGCAGGATAAATTCACATACAGAATGTGTGTTTTCAAACTTTTGATTTTTGACCCTTTTTGAGCGACACCCGCGCGGCTTAAGAAAAATGGCAAAATACGACCATATTTTTTTCTCGAGGAAACAACCAAACAACACTTTTTCTGCATTTCAAATGCACCCTAATGCACAGCAAATGCATCAGAAAAGGTCTAGTTCTTATTGAAACCCTAACCCTAACCCTAGGTCGGGCACTTTGGGAACCCACATACTGTATCAAAAACACGTCTACAAATACTTTTTTTGAAAAGTCACCCAAATCACTCTCAGCTAGTCAGAAACATTTAAAATAATGTTTCTAAGTAATTCAGTGTGTCTACAGTGAGTGTGTTGTTTAAATTTCCAGTATTTTTTTATTTCTCACTTTCTCCTGAAATGGCGCAGAAAATAAGCAAGTCTTGTGTCGTTTGTGGGATTGCATTACAATTCCCACTACAGTACAGCTAAAACTAAGATTGTTTTGGGCATTAAATGCAAGAAGCAGGATAAATTCACATACAGAATGTGTGTTTTCAAACATTTGATTTTTGACCCTTTTTGAGCGACACCCGCGCGGCTTAAGAAAAATTGCAAAATACGACCATATTTTTTTCTCGAGGAAACAACCAAACAACACTTTTCCTGCATTTCAAATGCACCCTAATGCACAGCAAATGCATCAGAAAAGGTCTAGTTCTTATTGAAACCCTAACCCTAACCCTAGGTCGGGCACTTTGGGAACTCACATACTGTATCAAAAACACGTCTACAAATAGTGTGTTCGAAAAGTCACCCAAATCACTCCCAGCCAGTCAGAAACATTTAAAATAATGTTTCTAAGCAACTCAATGTATCTACAGTGAGTGTGTTGTTTAAATTTCCAGTATTTTTCTTTTTCTCACTTTCTCCTAAAATGGCGCAGATAATGAGCCAGTTTTGTGTCGTTTGTGGGATTGCATTACAATTACCACTACAGTACGGCTCTAACTATGATTGTTTTGGGCATTAAATGCAAGATGCAGGATAAATTCACATACAGAATGTGTGTTTTCAAACATTTGATTTTTGACCCTTTTTGAGCGACAGCCGCGCGGCTTAAGAAAAATGGCAAAATACGGCCATATTTTTTTCTCGAGGAAACAACCAAACAACACTTTTCCTGCATTTCAACAGCCTCCTAAAGCACAGGAAATGCATCAGAAAAGGTCTAGTTCTTATTGAAACCCTAACCCTAACCCTAGGTCGGGCACTTTGGGAACTCAAATACTGTATCAAAAACACGTCTACAAATAGTGTGATCGAAAAGTCACCCAAATCACTCCTAGCTAGTCAGAAACATTTAAAATAATGTTTCTAAGCATTTCAATGTATCTACAGTGAGTGTGTTGTTTAAATTTCCAGCATGTTTCTTTTTCTCACTTTCTCCTAAAATGGCGCAGAAAATGAGCCAGTCTTGTGTCGTCTGTGGGATTGCATTACAATTCCCACTACAGTACGACTAAAACTATGATTGTTTTGGGCATTAAATGCAAGAAGCAGGATAAATTCACATACAGAATGTGTGTTTTCAAACATTTGATTTTTGACCCTTTTTGAGTGACAGCCGCGCGGCTTAAGAAAAATGGCAAAATACGGCCATATTTTTTTCTCGAGGAAACAACCAAACAACACTTTTCCTGCATTTCAAATGCACCCTAATGCACAGCAAATGCATCAGGAAAGGTCTAGTTCTTATTGAAACCCTAACCCTAACCCTAGGTCGGGCACTTTGGGAACTCACATACTGTATCAAAAACACGTCTTCAAATACTGTGTTCAAAAAGTCACCCAAATCACCCCCATCTTGTCAGAAACATTTAAAATAATGTTTCTAAGCACTTCAATGTGTCTAAAGTGAGTGTGTTGTTTACATTTCCAGTATTTTTCTTTTTCTCACTTTCTCCTAAAATGGCACAGAAAATGAGCCAGTCTTGTGTCGTCTGTGGGATTGCATTACAATTCCCACTACAGTACGGCTAAAACTATGATTGTTTTGGGCATTAAATGCAAGAAGCAGGATAAATTCACATACAGAATGTGTGTTTTCAAACTTTTGATTTTTGACCCTTTTTGAGCGACAGCCGCGCGGCTTAAGAAAAATGTCAAAATACGGCCAAATTTTTTTCTCGAGGAAATAACCCAACAACACTTTTCCTGCATTTCAACAGCCTCCTAAAGCACAGCAAATGCATCAGAAAAGGTCTAGTTCTTACTGAAACCCTAACCCTAACCCTAGGTCGGACACTTTGGGAACTCACATACTGTATCAAAAACACGTCTTCAAATACAGTGTTCAAAAAGTCACCCAAATCACTCCCAGCCAGTCAGAAACATTTAAAATAATGTTTCTAAGCAACTCAATGTATCTACAGTGAGTGTGTTGTTTACATTTCCAGTATTTTTCTTTTTCTCACTTTCTCCTAAAATGGCACAGAAAATGAACCAGTCTTGAGTCGTCTGTGGGATTGCATTACAATTCCCACTACAGTACGGCTAAAACTATGATTGTTTTGGGCATTAAATGCAAGAAGCAGGATAAATTCACATACAGAATGTGTGTTTTCAAACTTTTGATTTTTGACCCTTTTTGAGCGACACCCACGCGGCTTAAGAAAAATGGCAAAATACGACCATATTTTTTTCTCGAGGAAACAACCAAACAACACTTTTTCTGCATTTCAAATGCACCCTAATGCACAGCAAATGCATCAGAAAAGGTCTAGTTCTTATTGAAACCCTAACCCTAACCCTAGGTCGGGCACTTTGGGAACCCACATACTGTATCAAAAACACGTCTACAAATACTTTTTTTGAAAAGTCACCCAAATCACTCTCAGCTAGTCAGAAACATTTAAAATAATGTTTCTAAGTAATTCAGTGTGTCTACAGTGAGTGTGTTGTTTAAATTTCCAGTATTTTTTTATTTCTCACTTTCTCCTGAAATGGCGCAGAAAATAAGCAAGTCTTGTGTCGTTTGTGGGATTGCATTACAATTCCCACTACAGTACAGCTAAAACTAAGATTGTTTTGGGCATTAAATGCAAGAAGCAGGATAAATTCACATACAGAATGTGTGTTTTCAAACATTTGATTTTTGACCCTTTTTGAGCGACACCCGCGCGGCTTAAGAAAAATTGCAAAATACGACCATATTTTTTTCTCGAGGAAACAACCAAACAACACTTTTCCTGCATTTCAAATGCACCCTAATGCACAGCAAATGCATCAGAAAAGGTCTAGTTCTTATTGAAACCCTAACCCTAACCCTAGGTCGGGCACTTTGGGAACTCACATACTGTATCAAAAACACGTCTACAAATAGTGTGTTCGAAAACTCACCCAAATCACTCCCAGCCAGTCAGAAACATTTAAAATAATGTTTCTAAGCAACTCAATGTATCTACAGTGAGTGTGTTGTTTACATTTCCAGTAATTTTCTTTATCTCACTTTCTCCTAAAATGGCGCAGAAAATGAGCCAGTCTTGTGTCGTCTGTGGGATTGCATTACAATTCCCACTACAGTACGGCTAAAACTATGATTGTTTTGGGCATTAAATGCAAGAAGCAGGATAAATTCACATACAGAATGTGTGTTTTCAAACATTTGATTTTTGACCCGTTTTGAGCGACACCCGCGCGGCTTAAGAAAAATGGCAAAATACGACCATATTTTTTTCTCGAGGAAACAACCAAACAACACTTTTCCTGCATTTCAAATGCACCCTAATGCACAGCAAATGCATCAGAAAAGGTCTAGTTCTTATTGAAACCCTAACCCTAACCCTAGGTCGGACACTATGGGAACTCACATACTGTATCAAAAACACGTCTTCAAATACAGTGTTCAAAAAGTCACCCAAATCACTCCCAGCCAGTCAGAAACATTTAAAATAATGTTTCTAAGCAACTCAATGTATCTACAGTGAGTGTGTTGTTTACATTTCCAGTATTTTTCTTTTTCTCACTTTCTCCTAAAATGGCACAGAAAATGAACCAGTCTTGAGTCGTCTGTGGGATTGCATTACAATTCCCACTACAGTACGGCTAAATCTATGATTGTTTTGGGCATTAAATGCAAGAAGCAGGATAAATTCACATACAGAATGTGTGTTTTCAAACTTTTGATTTTTGACCCTTTTTGAGCGACAGCCGCGCGGCTTAAGAAAAATGGCAAAATACGGCCATATTGTTTTCTCGAGGAAATAACCCAACAACACTTTTCCTGCATTTCAACAGCCTCCTAAAGCACAGCAAATGCATCAGAAAGGGTCTAGTTCTTATTGAAACCCTAACCCTAACCCTAGGTCGGGCACTTTGGGAACTCACATACTGTATCAAAAACACCTCTACAAATAGTGTGTTCGAAAAGTCACCCAAATCACTCCCAGCCAGTCAGAAACATTTAAAATAATGTTTCTAAGCAACTCAATGTATCTACAGTGAGTGTGTTGTTTAAATTTCCAGCATGTTTCTTTTTCTCACTTTCTCCTAAAATGGCGCAGAAAATGACCCAGTCTTGTGTCGTCTGTGGGATTGCATTACAATTCCCACTACAGTACGGCTAAAACTATGATTGTTTTGGGCATTAAATGCAAGAAGCAGCATAAATTCACATACAGAATTTGTTTTCAAACATTTGATTTTTGACCCTTTTTGAGCGACAGCCGCGCGGCTTAAGAAAAATGGCAAAATACGGCCATATTTTTTTCTCGAGGAAACAACCAAACAACACTTTTCCTGCATTTCAACAGCCTCCTAAAGCACAGCAAATGCATCAGAAAAGGTCTAGTTCTTATTGAAACACTAACCCTAACCCTAGGTCGGGCACTTTGGGAACTCACATACTGTATCAAAAACACGTCTACAAATACTGTGTTCAAAAAGTCACCCAAATCACCCTCAGCTATTCAAAAACATTTAAAATAATGTTTTTAAGCACTTCAATGTGTTTACAGTGAGTGTGTTGTTTACATTTCCAGTAGTTTTCTTTTTCTCACTTTTTCCTAAAATGGCGCAGAAAATTAGCATGTCTTGTGTCGTCTGAGGGATTGCATTACAATTCCCACTACAGTACGACTAAAACTATGATTGTTTTGGGCATTAAATGCAAGAAGCAGGATTAATTCACATACAGAATGTGTGTTTTCAAACTTTTGATTTTTGACCCTTTTTGAGCGACAGCCGCGCGGCTTAAGAAAAATGGCAAAATACGGCCATATTGTTTTCTCGAGGAAATAACCCAACAACACTTTTCCTGCATTTCAACAGCCTCCTAAAGCACAGCAAATGCATCAGAAAGGGTCTAGTTCTTATTGAAACCCTAACCCTAACCCTAGGTCGGGCACTTTGGGAACTCACATACTGTATCAAAAACACGTCTACAAATACTGTGTTCAAAAAGTCACCCAAATCACCCTCAGCTATTCAAAAACATTTAAAATAATGTTTCTAAGCACTTCAATGTGTTTACAGTGAGTGTGTTTTTTACATTTCCAGTAGTTTTCTTTTTCTCACTTTTTCCTAAAATGGCGCAGAAAATTAGCATGTCTTGTGTCGTCTGTGGGATTGCATTACAATTCCCACTACAGTACGACTAAAACTATGATTGTTTTGGGCATTAAATGCAAGAAGCAGGATAAATTCACATACAGAATGTATGTTTTCAAACTTTTGATTTTTGACCCTTTTTGAGCGACAGCCGCGCGGCTTAAGAAAAATGGCAAAATACGGCCATATTTTTTTCTCGAGGAAACAACCAAACAACACTTTTCCTGCATTTCAACAGCCTCCTAAAGCACAGCAAATGCATCAGAAAGGGTCTAGTTCTTATTGAAACCCTAACCCTAACCCTAGGTCGGGCACTTTGGGAACTCACATACTGTATCAAAAACACGTCTACAAATAGTGTGTTCGAAAAGTCACCCAAATCAATCCCAGCCAGTCAGAAACATTTAAAATAATGTTTCTAAGCAACTCAATGTATCTACAGTGAGTGTGTTGTTTAAATTTCCAGCATGTTTCTTTTTCTCACTTTCTCCTAAAATGGCGCAGAAAATGACCCAGTCTTGTGTCGTCTGTGGGATTGCATTACAATTCCCACTACAGTACGGCTAAAACTATGATTGTTTTGGGCATTAAATGCAAGAAGCAGCATAAATTCACATACAGAATTTGTTTTCAAACATTTGATTTTTGACCCTTTTTGAGCGACAGCCGCGCGGCTTAAGAAAAATGGCAAAATACGGCCATATTTTTTTCTCGAGGAAACAACCAAACAACACTTTTCCTGCATTTCAACAGCCTCCTAAAGCACAGCAAATGCATCAGAAAAGGTCTAGTTCTTATTGAAACACTAACCCTAACCCTAGGTCGGGCACTTTGGGAACTCACATACTGTATCAAAAAGACGTCTACAAATACTGTGTTCAAAAAGTCACCCAAATCACCCTCAGCTATTCAAAAACATTTAAAATAATGTTTTTAAGCACTTCAATGTGTTTACAGTGAGTTTGTTGTTTACATTTCCAGTAGTTTTCTTTTTCTCACTTTTTCCTAAAATGGCGCAGAAAATTAGCATGTCTTGTGTCGTCTGAGGGATTGCATTACAATTCCCACTACAGTACGACTAAAACTATGATTGTTTTGGGCATTAAATGCAAGAAGCAGGATTAATTCACATACAGAATGTGTGTTTTCAAACTTTTGATTTTTGACCCTTTTTGAGCGACAGCCGCGCGGCTTAAGAAAAATGGCAAAATACGGCCATATTTTTTTCTCGAGGAAACAACCAAACAACACTTTTCCTGCATTTCAACAGCCTCCTAAAGCACAGCAAATGCATCAGAAAAGGTCTAGTTCTTATTGAAACACTAACCCTAACCCTAGGTCGGGCACTTTGGGAACTCACATACTGTATCAAAAAGACGTCTACAAATACTGTGTTCAAAAAGTCACCCAAATCACCCTCAGCTATTCAAAAACATTTAAAATAATGTTTTTAAGCACTTCAATGTGTTTACAGTGAGTTTGTTGTTTACATTTCCAGTAGTTTTCTTTTTCTCACTTTTTCCTAAAATGGCGCAGAAAATTAGCATGTCTTGTGTCGTCTGAGGGATTGCATTACAATTCCCACTACAGTACGACTAAAACTATGATTGTTTTGGGCATTAAATGCAAGAAGCAGGATTAATTCACATACAGAATGTGTGTTTTCAAACTTTTGATTTTTGACCCTTTTTGAGCGACAGCCGCGCGGCTTAAGAAAAATGGCAAAATACGGCCATATTTTTTTCTCGAGGAAATAACCCAACAACACTTTTCCTTCATTTCAACAGCCTCCTAAAGCACAGCAAATGCATCAGAAAGGGTCTAGTTCTTATTGAAACCCTAACCCTAACCCTAGGTCGGGCACTTTGGGAACTCACATACTGTATCAAAAACACGTCTACAAATACTGTGTTCAAAAAGTCACCCAAATCACCCTCAGCTATTCAAAAACATTTAAAATAATGTTTCTAAGCACTTCAATGTGTTTACAGTGAGTGTGTTATTTACATTTCCAGTAGTTTTCTTTTTCTCACTTTTTCCTAAAATGGCGCAGAAAATTAGCATGTCTTGTGTCGTCTGTGGGATTGCATTACAATTTCCACTACAGTACGACTAAAACTATGATTGTTTTGGGCATTAAATGCAAGAAGCAGCATAAATTCACATACAGAATGTGTGTTTTCAAACTTTTGATTTTTGACCCTTTTTGAGCGACAGCCGCGCGGCTTAAGAAAAATGGCAAAATACGGCCATATTTTTTTCTCGAGGAAATAACCCAGCAACACTTTTCCTGCATTTCAACAGCCTCCTAAAGCACAGCAAATGCATCAGAAAGGGTCTAGTTCTTATTGAAACCCTAACCCTAACCCCAGGTCGGGCACTTTGGGAACTCACATACTGTATCAAAAACACGTCTACAAATACTGTATTCAAAAAGTCACCCAAATCACCCTCAGCTATTCAGAAAGATTTAAAATAATGTTTCTAAGCACTTCAATGTGTTTACAGTGAGTGTGTTGTTTACATTTCCAGTAGTTTTCTTTTTCTCACTTTTTCCTAAAATGGCGCAGAAAATTAGTATGTCTTGTGTCGTCTGTGGGATTGCATTACAATTCCCACTACAGTACGGCTAAAACTATGATTGTTTTGGGCATTAAATGCAAGAAGCAGGATTAATTCACATACAGAATGTGTGTTTTCAAACTTTTGATTTTTGACCCTTTTTGAGCGACAGCCGGCGGCTTAAGAAAAATGGCAAAATACGGCCATATTTTTTTCTCGAGGAAACAACCAAACAACACTTTTCCTGCATTTCAACAGCCTCCTAAAGCACAGCAAATGCATCAGAAAAGCTCTAGTTCTTATTGAAACCCTAACCCTAACCCTAGGTCGGGCACTTTGGGAACTCACATACTGTATCAAAAACACGTCTACAAATACTGTATTCAAAAAGTCACCCAAATCACCCTCAGCTATTCAGAAACATTTAAAATAATGTTTCTAAGCACTTCAATGTGTTTACAGTGAGTGTGTTGTTTACATTTCCAGTAGTTTTCTTTTTCTCACTTTTTCCTAAAATGGCGTAGAAAATTAGCATGTCTTGTGTCGTCTGTGGGATTGCATTACAATTCCCACTACAGTACGACTAAAACTATGATTGTTTTGGGCATTAAATGCAAGAAGCAGGATTAATTCACATACAGAATGTGTGTTTTCAAACTTTTGATTTTTGACCCTTTTTGAGCGACAGCCGCGCGGCTTAAGAAAAATGGCAAAATACGGCCATATTGTTTTCTCGAGGAAATAACCCAACAACACTTTTCCTGCATTTCAACAGCCTCCTAAAGCACAGCAAATGCATCAGAAAGGGTCTAGTTCTTATTGAAACCCTAACCCTAACCCTAGGTCGGGCACTTTGGGAACTCACATACTGTATCAAAAACACGTCTACAAATAGTGTGTTCGAAAAGTCACCCAAATCACTCCCAGCCAGTCAGAAACATTTAAAATAATGTTTCTAAGCAACTCAATGTATCTACAGTGAGTGTGTTGTTTAAATTTCCAGCATGTTTCTTTTTCTCACTTTCTCCTAAAATGGCGCAGAAAATGACCCAGTCTTGTGTCGTCTGTGGGATTGCATTACAATTCCCACTACAGTACGGCTAAAACTATGATTGTTTTGGGCATTAAATGCAAGAAGCAGCATAAATTCACATACAGAATTTGTTTTCAAACATTTGATTTTTGACCCTTTTTGAGCGACAGCCGCGCGGCTTAAGAAAAATGGCAAAATACGGCCATATTTTTTTCTCGAGGAAACAACCAAACAACACTTTTCCTGCATTTCAACAGCATCCTAAAGCACAGCAAATGCATCAGAAAAGGTCTAGTTCTTATTGAAACACTAACCCTAACCCTAGGTCGGGCACTTTGGGAACTCACATACTGTATCAAAAAGACGTCTACAAATACTGTGTTCAAAAAGTCACCCAAATCACCCTCAGCTATTCAAAAACATTTAAAATAATGTTTTTAAGCACTTCAATGTGTTTACAGTGAGTGTGTTGTTTACATTTCCAGTAGTTTTCTTTTTCTCACTTTTTCCTAAAATGGCGCAGAAAATTAGCATGTCTTGTGTCGTCTGTGGGATTGCATTACAATTCCCACTACAGTACGGCTAAAACTATGATTGTTTTGGGCATTAAATGCAAGAAGCAGGATTAATTCACATACAGAATGTGTGTTTTCAAACTTTTGATTTTTGACCCTTTTTGAGCGACAGCCGGCGGCTTAAGAAAAATGGCAAAATACGGCCATATTTTTTTCTCGAGGAAACAACCAAACAACACTTTTCCTGCATTTCAACTGCCTCCTAAAGCACAGCAAATGCATCAGAAAAGGTCTAGTTCTTATTGAAACCCTAACCTAACCCTAGGTCGGGCACTTTGGGAACTCACATACTGTATCAAAAAGACGTCTACAAATACTGTGTTCAAAAAGTCACCCAAATAAACCTCAGCTATTCAAAAACATTTAAAATAATGTTTCTAAGCACTTCAATGTGTTTACAGTGAGTGTGTTATTTACATTTCCAGTAGTTTTCTTTTTCTCACTTTTTCCTAAAATGGCGCAGAAAATTAGCATGTCTTGTGTCGTCTGTGGGATTGCATTACAATTCCCACTACAGTACGGCTAAAACTATGATTGTTTTGGGCATTAAATGCAAGAAGCAGGATTAATTCACATACAGAATGTGTGTTTTGAAACTTTTGATTTTTGACCCTTTTTGAGCGACAGCCGCGCGGCTTAAGAAAAATGGCAAAATACGGCCATATTTTTTTCTCAAGGAAACAACCAAACAACAATTTTCCTGCATTTCAACAGCCTCCTAAAGCACAGCAAATGCATCAGAAAAGGTCTAGTTCTTATTGAAACCCTAACCCTAACCCTAGGTCGGGCACTTTGGGAACTCACATACTGTATCAAAAACACGTCTACAAATAGTGTGTTCGAAAAGTCACCCAAATCACTCCTAGCTAGTCAGAAACATTTAAAATAATGTTTCTAAGCAATTCAATGTGTCTACAGTGAGTGTGTTGCTTAAATTTCCTGTATGTTTCTTTTTCTCACTTTCTCCTAAAATGGCGCAGAAAATGAGCCAGTCTTGTGTCGTCTGTGGGATTGCATTACAATTCCCACTACAGTACGGCTAAAACTATGATTGTTTTGGGCATTAACTGCAAGAAGCAGGATAAATTCACATACAGAATGTGTGTTTTCAAACTTTTGATTTTTGACCCTTTTTGAGCGACAGCCGCGCGGCTTAAGAAAAATGGCAAAATACGGCCATATTTTTTTCTCAAGGAAACAACCAAACAACACTTTTCCTGCATTTCAACAGCCTCCTAAAGCACAGCAAATGCATCAGAAAAGGTCTAGTTCTTATTAAAACCCTAACCCTAACCCTAGGTCGGGCACTTTGGGAACTCACATACTGTATCAAAAACATGTCTACAAATACTGTGTTCAAAAAGTCACCCAAATCACTCTCAGCCAGTCAGAAACATTAAAAATAATGTTTCTAAGCAATTCAATGTATCTACAGTGAGTGTGTTGTTTAAATTTCCAGTATGTTTCTTTTTCTCACTTTCTCCTAAAATGGCGCAGAAAATGAGCCAGTCTTGTGTCGTCTTTGGGATTGCATTACAATTCCCACTACAGTACGGCTAAAACTATGATTGTTTTGGGCATTAAATGCAAGAAGCAGCATAAATTCACATACAGAATGTGTGTTTTCAAACATTTGATTTATGACCCTTTTTGAGCGACAGCCGCGCGGCTTAAGAAAAATGGCAAAATACGGCCATATTTTTTTCTCGACGAAATAACCAAACAACACTTTTCCTGCATTTCAACAGCCTCCTAAAGCACAGCAAATGCATCAGAAAAGGTCTAGTTCTTATTGAAACCCTAACCCTAACCCTAGGTCGGGCACTTTGGGAACCCACATACTGTATCAAAAACACGTCTACAAATACTTTTTTTGAAAAGTCACCCAAATCACTCTCAGCTAGTCAGAAACATTTAAAATAATGCTTCTAAGCACTTCAATGTGTCTACAGTGAGTGTGTTTAAATTTCCAGTTTTTTTTTATTTTTCACTTTCTCCTGAAATGGCGCAGAAAATAAGCAAGTCTTGTGTCGTTTGTGGGATTGCATTACAATTCTCACTACAGTACGGCTAAAACTATGATTGTTTTGGGCATTAAATGCAAGAAGCAAGATAAATTCACATACAGAATGTGTGTTTTCAAACATTTGATTTTTGACCCTTTTTGAGCGACAGCCGCGCGGCTTAAGAAAAATGGCAAAATACGGCCATATTTTTTTCTCGAGGAAATAACCCAACAACACTTTTCCTGCATTTCAACAGCCTCCTAAAGCACAGCAAATGCATCAGAAAAGGTCTAGTTCTTATTGAAACCCTAACCCTAACCCTAGGTCGGGCACTTAGGGAACTCACATACTGTATCAAAAAGACGTCTACAAATACTGTGTTCAAAAAGTCACCCAAATCACCCTCAGCTATTCAGAAACATTTAAAATAATGTTTCTAAGCACTTCAATGTGTCTACAGTGAGTGTGTTGTTTAAATTTCCAGCATGTTTCTTTTTCTCACTTTCTCCTAAAATGGCGCAGAAAATGAGCCAGTCTTGTGTCGTCTGTGGGATTGCATTACAATTCCCACTACAGTACGGCTAAAACTATGATTGTTTTGGGCATTAAATGCAAGAAGCAGGATAAATTCACATACAGAATGTGTGTTTTCAAACATTTGATTTTTGACCCTTTTTGAGCGACAGCCGCGCGGCTTAAGAAAAATGGCAAAATACGGCCATATTTTTTTCTCGAGGAAATAACCCAACAACACTTTTCCTGCATTTCAACAGCCTCCTAAAGCACAGCAAATGCATCAGAAAAGGTCTAGTTCTTATTGAAACCCTAACCCTAACCCTAGGTCGGGCACTTTGGGAACTCACATACTGTATCAAAAACACGTCTACAAATAGTGTGTTCGAAAAGTCACCCAAATCACTCCCAGCCAGTCAGAAACATTTAAAATAATGTTTCTAAGCACTTCAATGTGTCTACAGTGAGTGTGTTGTTTACATTTCCAGTATTTTTCTTTTTCTCACTTTCTCCTAAAATGGCACAGAAAATGAACCAGTCTTGAGTCGTCTGTGGGATTGCATTACAATTCCCACTACAGTACGGCTAAAACTATGATTGTTTTGGGCACTAAATGCAAGAAGCAGGATAAATTCACATACAGAATGTGTGTTTTCAAACTTTTGATTTTTGACCCTTTTTGAGCGACAGCCGCGCGGCTTAAGAAAAATGGCAAAATACGGCCATATTTTTTTCTCGAGGAAATAACACAACAACACTTTTCCTGCATTTCAACAGCCTCCTAAAGCACAGCAAATGCATCAGAAAAGGTCTAGTTCTTATTGAAACCCTAACCCTAACCCTAGGTCAGGCACTTTGGGAACTCACATACTGTATCAAAAACACGTCTACAAATAGTGTGTTCGAAAAGTCACCCAAATCACTCTCAGCTAGTCAGAAACATTTAAAATAATGTTTCTAAGCACTTCAATGTGTCTACAGTGAGTGTGTTGTTTACATTTCCAGCATGTTTCTTTTTCTCACTTTCTCCTAAAATGGCGCAGAAAATGAGCCAGTCTTGTGTCGTCTGTGGGATTGCATTACAATTCCCACTACAGTACGGCTAAAACTATGATTGTTTTGGGCATTAAATGCAAGAAGCAGGATAAATTCACATACAGAATGTGTGTTTTCAAACATTTGATTTTTGACCCTTTTTGAGCGACAGCCGCGCGGCTTAAGAAAAATGGCAAAATACGGCCATATTTTTTTCTCGAGGAAATAACCCAACAACACTTTTCCTGCATTTCAACAGCCTCCTAAAGCACAGCAAATGCATCAGAAAAGGTCTAGTTCTTATTGAAACCCTAACCCTAACCCTAGGTCGGGCACTTTGGGAACTCACATACTGTATCAAAAACACGTCTACAAATAGTGTGTTCGAAAAGTCACCCAAATCACTCCCAGCCAGTCAGAAACATTTAAAATAATGTTTCTAAGCACTTCAATGTGTCTACAGTGAGTGTGTTGTTTACATTTCCAGTATTTTTCTTTTTCTCACTTTCTCCTAAAATGGCACAGAAAATGAACCAGTCTTGAGTCGTCTGTGGGATTGCATTACAATTCCCACTACAGTACGGCTAAAACTATGATTGTTTTGGGCACTAAATGCAAGAAGCAGGATAAATTCACATACAGAATGTGTGTTTTCAAACTTTTGATTTTTGACCCTTTTTGAGCGACAGCCGCGCGGCTTAAGAAAAATGGCAAAATACGGCCATATTTTTTTCTCGAGGAAATAACACAACAACACTTTTCCTGCATTTCAACAGCCTCCTAAAGCACAGCAAATGCATCAGAAAAGGTCTAGTTCTTATTGAAACCCTAACCCTAACCCTAGGTCAGGCACTTTGGGAACTCACATACTGTATCAAAAACACGTCTACAAATACTGTGTTCAAAAAGTCACCCAAATCACCCTCAGCTATTCAAAAACATTTAAAATAATGTTTCTAAGCACTTCAATGTGTTTACAGTGAGTGTGTTTTTTACATTTCCAGTAGTTTTCTTTTTCTCACTTTTTCCTAAAATGGCGCAGAAAATTAGCATGTCTTGTGTCGTCTGTGGGATTGCATTACAATTCCCACTACAGTACGACTAAAACTATGATTGTTTTGGGCATTAAATGCAAGAAGCAGGATAAATTCACATACAGAATGTATGTTTTCAAACTTTTGATTTTTGACCCTTTTTGAGCGACAGCCGCGCGGCTTAAGAAAAATGGCAAAATACGGCCATATTTTTTTCTCGAGGAAACAACCAAACAACACTTTTCCTGCATTTCAACAGCCTCCTAAAGCACAGGAAATGCATCAGAAAGGGTCTAGTTCTTATTGAAACCCTAACCCTAACCCTAGGTCGGGCACTTTGGGAACTCACATACTGTATCAAAAACACGTCTACAAATAGTGTGTTCGAAAAGTCACCCAAATCAATCCCAGCCAGTCAGAAACATTTAAAATAATGTTTCTAAGCAACTCAATGTATCTACAGTGAGTGTGTTGTTTAAATTTCCAGCATGTTTCTTTTTCTCACTTTCTCCTAAAATGGCGCAGAAAATGACCCAGTCTTGTGTCGTCTGTGGGATTGCATTACAATTCCCACTACAGTACGGCTAAAACTATGATTGTTTTGGGCATTAAATGCAAGAAGCAGCATAAATTCACATACAGAATTTGTTTTCAAACATTTGATTTTTGACCCTTTTTGAGCGACAGCCGCGCGGCTTAAGAAAAATGGCAAAATACGGCCATATTTTTTTCTCGAGGAAACAACCAAACAACACTTTTCCTGCATTTCAACAGCATCCTAAAGCACAGCAAATGCATCAGAAAAGGTCTAGTTCTTATTGAAACACTAACCCTAACCCTAGGTCGGGCACTTTGGGAACTCACATACTGTATCAAAAAGACGTCTACAAATACTGTGTTCAAAAAGTCACCCAAATCACCCTCAGCTATTCAAAAACATTTAAAATAATGTTTTTAAGCACTTCAATGTGTTTACAGTGAGTGTGTTGTTTACATTTCCAGTAGTTTTCTTTTTCTCACTTTTTCCTAAAATGGCGCAGAAAATTAGCATGTCTTGTGTCGTCTGTGGGATTGCATTACAATTCCCACTACAGTACGGCTAAAACTATGATTGTTTTGGGCATTAAATGCAAGAAGCAGGATTAATTCACATACAGAATGTGTGTTTTCAAACTTTTGATTTTTGACCCTTTTTGAGCGACAGCCGGCGGCTTAAGAAAAATGGCAAAATACGGCCATATTTTTTTCTCGAGGAAACAACCAAACAACACTTTTCCTGCATTTCAACTGCCTCCTAAAGCACAGCAAATGCATCAGAAAAGGTCTAGTTCTTATTGAAACCCTAACCTAACCCTAGGTCGGGCACTTTGGGAACTCACATACTGTATCAAAAAGACGTCTACAAATACTGTGTTCAAAAAGTCACCCAAATAAACCTCAGCTATTCAAAAACATTTAAAATAATGTTTCTAAGCACTTCAATGTGTTTACAGTGAGTGTGTTATTTACATTTCCAGTAGTTTTCTTTTTCTCACTTTTTCCTAAAATGGCGCAGAAAATTAGCATGTCTTGTGTCGTCTGTGGGATTGCATTACAATTCCCACTACAGTACGGCTAAAACTATGATTGTTTTGGGCATTAAATGCAAGAAGCAGGATTAATTCACATACAGAATGTGTGTTTTGAAACTTTTGATTTTTGACCCTTTTTGAGCGACAGCCGCGCGGCTTAAGAAAAATGGCAAAATACGGCCATATTTTTTTCTCAAGGAAACAACCAAACAACAATTTTCCTGCATTTCAACAGCCTCCTAAAGCACAGCAAATGCATCAGAAAAGGTCTAGTTCTTATTGAAACCCTAACCCTAACCCTAGGTCGGGCACTTTGGGAACTCACATACTGTATCAAAAACACGTCTACAAATAGTGTGTTCGAAAAGTCACCCAAATCACTCCTAGCTAGTCAGAAACATTTAAAATAATGTTTCTAAGCAATTCAATGTGTCTACAGTGAGTGTGTTGCTTAAATTTCCTGTATGTTTCTTTTTCTCACTTTCTCCTAAAATGGCGCAGAAAATGAGCCAGTCTTGTGTCGTCTGTGGGATTGCATTACAATTCCCACTACAGTACGGCTAAAACTATGATTGTTTTGGGCATTAACTGCAAGAAGCAGGATAAATTCACATACAGAATGTGTGTTTTCAAACTTTTGATTTTTGACCCTTTTTGAGCGACAGCCGCGCGGCTTAAGAAAAATGGCAAAATACGGCCATATTTTTTTCTCAAGGAAACAACCAAACAACACTTTTCCTGCATTTCAACAGCCTCCTAAAGCACAGCAAATGCATCAGAAAAGGTCTAGTTCTTATTAAAACCCTAACCCTAACCCTAGGTCGGGCACTTTGGGAACTCACATACTGTATCAAAAACATGTCTACAAATACTGTGTTCAAAAAGTCACCCAAATCACTCTCAGCCAGTCAGAAACATTAAAAATAATGTTTCTAAGCAATTCAATGTATCTACAGTGAGTGTGTTGTTTAAATTTCCAGTATGTTTCTTTTTCTCACTTTCTCCTAAAATGGCGCAGAAAATGAGCCAGTCTTGTGTCGTCTTTGGGATTGCATTACAATTCCCACTACAGTACGGCTAAAACTATGATTGTTTTGGGCATTAAATGCAAAAAGCAGCATAAATTCACATACAGAATGTGTGTTTTCAAACATTTGATTTATGACCCTTTTTGAGCGACAGCCGCGCGGCTTAAGAAAAATGGCAAAATACGGCCATATTTTTTTCTCGACGAAATAACCAAACAACACTTTTCCTGCATTTCAACAGCCTCCTAAAGCACAGCAAATGCATCAGAAAAGGTCTAGTTCTTATTGAAACCCTAACCCTAACCCTAGGTCGGGCACTTTGGGAACCCACATACTGTATCAAAAACACGTCTACAAATACTTTTTTTGAAAAGTCACCCAAATCACTCTCAGCTAGTCAGAAACATTTAAAATAATGCTTCTAAGCACTTCAATGTGTCTACAGTGAGTGTGTTTAAATTTCCAGTTTTTTTTTATTTTTCACTTTCTCCTGAAATGGCGCAGAAAATAAGCAAGTCTTGTGTCGTTTGTGGGATTGCATTACAATTCTCACTACAGTACGGCTAAAACTATGATTGTTTTGGGCATTAAATGCAAGAAGCAAGATAAATTCACATACAGAATGTGTGTTTTCAAACATTTGATTTTTGACCCTTTTTGAGCGACAGCCGCGCGGCTTAAGAAAAATGGCAAAATACGGCCATATTTTTTTCTCGAGGAAATAACCCAACAACACTTTTCCTGCATTTCAACAGCCTCCTAAAGCACAGCAAATGCATCAGAAAAGGTCTAGTTCTTATTGAAACCCTAACCCTAACCCTAGGTCGGGCACTTAGGGAACTCACATACTGTATCAAAAAGACGTCTACAAATACTGTGTTCAAAAAGTCACCCAAATCACCCTCAGCTATTCAGAAACATTTAAAATAATGTTTCTAAGCACTTCAATGTGTCTACAGTGAGTGTGTTGTTTAAATTTCCAGCATGTTTCTTTTTCTCACTTTCTCCTAAAATGGCGCAGAAAATGAGCCAGTCTTGTGTCGTCTGTGGGATTGCATTACAATTCCCACTACAGTACGGCTAAAACTATGATTGTTTTGGGCATTAAATGCAAGAAGCAGGATAAATTCACATACAGAATGTGTGTTTTCAAACATTTGATTTTTGACCCTTTTTGAGCGACAGCCGCGCGGCTTAAGAAAAATGGCAAAATACGGCCATATTTTTTTCTCGAGGAAATAACCCAACAACACTTTTCCTGCATTTCAACAGCCTCCTAAAGCACAGCAAATGCATCAGAAAAGGTCTAGTTCTTATTGAAACCCTAACCCTAACCCTAGGTCGGGCACTTTGGGAACTCACATACTGTATCAAAAACACGTCTACAAATAGTGTGTTCGAAAAGTCACCCAAATCACTCCCAGCCAGTCAGAAACATTTAAAATAATGTTTCTAAGCACTTCAATGTGTCTACAGTGAGTGTGTTGTTTACATTTCCAGTATTTTTCTTTTTCTCACTTTCTCCTAAAATGGCACAGAAAATGAACCAGTCTTGAGTCGTCTGTGGGATTGCATTACAATTCCCACTACAGTACGGCTAAAACTATGATTGTTTTGGGCACTAAATGCAAGAAGCAGGATAAATTCACATACAGAATGTGTGTTTTCAAACTTTTGATTTTTGACCCTTTTTGAGCGACAGCCGCGCGGCTTAAGAAAAATGGCAAAATACGGCCATATTTTTTTCTCGAGGAAATAACACAACAACACTTTTCCTGCATTTCAACAGCCTCCTAAAGCACAGCAAATGCATCAGAAAAGGTCTAGTTCTTATTGAAACCCTAACCCTAACCCTAGGTCAGGCACTTTGGGAACTCACATACTGTATCAAAAACACGTCTACAAATAGTGTGTTCGAAAAGTCACCCAAATCACTCTCAGCTAGTCAGAAACATTTAAAATAATGTTTCTAAGCACTTCAATGTGTCTACAGTGAGTGTGTTGTTTACATTTCCAGCATGTTTCTTTTTCTCACTTTCTCCTAAAATGGCGCAGAAAATGAGCCAGTCTTGTGTCGTCTGTGGGATTGCATTACAATTCCCACTACAGTACGGCTAAAACTATGATTGTTTTGGGCATTAAATGCAAGAAGCAGGATAAATTCACATACAGAATGTGTGTTTTCAAACATTTGATTTTTGACCCTTTTTGAGCGACAGCCGCGCGGCTTAAGAAAAATGGCAAAATACGGCCATATTTTTTTCTCGAGGAAATAACCCAACAACACTTTTCCTGCATTTCAACAGCCTCCTAAAGCACAGCAAATGCATCAGAAAAGGTCTAGTTCTTATTGAAACCCTAACCCTAACCCTAGGTCGGGCACTTTGGGAACTCACATACTGTATCAAAAACACGTCTACAAATAGTGTGTTCGAAAAGTCACCCAAATCACTCCCAGCCAGTCAGAAACATTTAAAATAATGTTTCTAAGCACTTCAATGTGTCTACAGTGAGTGTGTTGTTTACATTTCCAGTATTTTTCTTTTTCTCACTTTCTCCTAAAATGGCACAGAAAATGAACCAGTCTTGAGTCGTCTGTGGGATTGCATTACAATTCCCACTACAGTACGGCTAAAACTATGATTGTTTTGGGCATTAAATGCAAGAAGCAGGATAAATTCACATACAGAATGTGTGTTTTCAAACTTTTGATTTTTGACCCTTTTTGAGCGACAGCCGCGCGGCTTAAGAAAAATGGCAAAATACGGCCATATTTTTTTCTCGAGGAAATAACCCAACAACACTTTTCCTGCATTTCAACAGCCTCCTAAAGCACAGCAAATGCATCAGAAAAGGTCTAGTTCTTATTGAAAACCTAACCCTAACCCTAGGTCGGGCACTTTGGGAACTCACATACTGTATCAAAAACACGTCTACAAATAGTGTGTTCAAAAAGTCACCCAAATCACTCTCAGCTAGTCAGAAACATTTAAAATAATGCTTCTAAGCACTTCAATGTGTCTACAGTGAGTGTGTTGTTTAAATTTCCAGTTTTTTTTTATTTTTCACTTTCTCCTGAAATGGCGCAGAAAATAAGCAAGTCTTGTGTCGTTTGTGGGATTGCATTACAATTCCCACTACAGTACGGCTAAAACTATGATTGTTTTGGGCACTAAATGCAAGAAGCAGGATAAATTCACATACAGAATGTGTGTTTTCAAACTTTTGATTTTTGACCCTTTTTGAGCGACAGCCGCGCGGCTTAAGAAAAATGGCAAAATACGGCCATATTTTTTTCTCGAGGAAATAACACAACAACACTTTTCCTGCATTTCAACAGCCTCCTAAAGCACAGCAAATGCATCAGAAAAGGTCTAGTTCTTATTGAAACCCTAACCCTAACCCTAGGTCAGGCACTTTGGGAACTCACATACTGTATCAAAAACACGTCTACAAATAGTGTGTTCGAAAAGTCACCCAAATCACTCTCAGCTAGTCAGAAACATTTAAAATAATGTTTCTAAGCACTTCAATGTGTCTACAGTGAGTGTGTTGTTTACATTTCCAGCATGTTTCTTTTTCTCACTTTCTCCTAAAATGGCGCAGAAAATGAGCCAGTCTTGTGTCGTCTGTGGGATTGCATTACAATTCCCACTACAGTACGGCTAAAACTATGATTGTTTTGGGCATTAAATGCAAGAAGCAGGATAAATTCACATACAGAATGTGTGTTTTCAAACATTTGATTTTTGACCCTTTTTGAGCGACAGCCGCGCGGCTTAAGAAAAATGGCAAAATACGGCCATATTTTTTTCTCGAGGAAATAACCCAACAACACTTTTCCTGCATTTCAACAGCCTCCTAAAGCACAGCAAATGCATCAGAAAAGGTCTAGTTCTTATTGAAACCCTAACCCTAACCCTAGGTCGGGCACTTTGGGAACTCACATACTGTATCAAAAACACGTCTACAAATAGTGTGTTCGAAAAGTCACCCAAATCACTCCCAGCCAGTCAGAAACATTTAAAATAATGTTTCTAAGCACTTCAATGTGTCTACAGTGAGTGTGTTGTTTACATTTCCAGTATTTTTCTTTTTCTCACTTTCTCCTAAAATGGCACAGAAAATGAACCAGTCTTGAGTCGTCTGTGGGATTGCATTACAATTCCCACTACAGTACGGCTAAAACTATGATTGTTTTGGGCACTAAATGCAAGAAGCAGGATAAATTCACATACAGAATGTGTGTTTTCAAACTTTTGATTTTTGACCCTTTTTGAGCGACAGCCGCGCGGCTTAAGAAAAATGGCAAAATACGGCCATATTTTTTTCTCGAGGAAATAACACAACAACACTTTTCCTGCATTTCAACAGCCTCCTAAAGCACAGCAAATGCATCAGAAAAGGTCTAGTTCTTATTGAAACCCTAACCCTAACCCTAGGTCAGGCACTTTGGGAACTCACATACTGTATCAAAAACACGTCTACAAATACTGTGTTCAAAAAGTCACCCAAATCACCCTCAGCTATTCAAAAACATTTAAAATAATGTTTCTAAGCACTTCAATGTGTTTACAGTGAGTGTGTTTTTTACATTTCCAGTAGTTTTCTTTTTCTCACTTTTTCCTAAAATGGCGCAGAAAATTAGCATGTCTTGTGTCGTCTGTGGGATTGCATTACAATTCCCACTACAGTACGACTAAAACTATGATTGTTTTGGGCATTAAATGCAAGAAGCAGGATAAATTCACATACAGAATGTATGTTTTCAAACTTTTGATTTTTGACCCTTTTTGAGCGACAGCCGCGCGGCTTAAGAAAAATGGCAAAATACGGCCATATTTTTTTCTCGAGGAAACAACCAAACAACACTTTTCCTGCATTTCAACAGCCTCCTAAAGCACAGGAAATGCATCAGAAAGGGTCTAGTTCTTATTGAAACCCTAACCCTAACCCTAGGTCGGGCACTTTGGGAACTCACATACTGTATCAAAAACACGTCTACAAATAGTGTGTTCGAAAAGTCACCCAAATCAATCCCAGCCAGTCAGAAACATTTAAAATAATGTTTCTAAGCAACTCAATGTATCTACAGTGAGTGTGTTGTTTAAATTTCCAGCATGTTTCTTTTTCTCACTTTCTCCTAAAATGGCGCAGAAAATGACCCAGTCTTGTGTCGTCTGTGGGATTGCATTACAATTCCCACTACAGTACGGCTAAAACTATGATTGTTTTGGGCATTAAATGCAAGAAGCAGCATAAATTCACATACAGAATTTGTTTTCAAACATTTGATTTTTGACCCTTTTTGAGCGACAGCCGCGCGGCTTAAGAAAAATGGCAAAATACGGCCATATTTTTTTCTCGAGGAAACAACCAAACAACACTTTTCCTGCATTTCAACAGCATCCTAAAGCACAGCAAATGCATCAGAAAAGGTCTAGTTCTTATTGAAACACTAACCCTAACCCTAGGTCGGGCACTTTGGGAACTCACATACTGTATCAAAAAGACGTCTACAAATACTGTGTTCAAAAAGTCACCCAAATCACCCTCAGCTATTCAAAAACATTTAAAATAATGTTTTTAAGCACTTCAATGTGTTTACAGTGAGTGTGTTGTTTACATTTCCAGTAGTTTTCTTTTTCTCACTTTTTCCTAAAATGGCGCAGAAAATTAGCATGTCTTGTGTCGTCTGTGGGATTGCATTACAATTCCCACTACAGTACGGCTAAAACTATGATTGTTTTGGGCATTAAATGCAAGAAGCAGGATTAATTCACATACAGAATGTGTGTTTTCAAACTTTTGATTTTTGACCCTTTTTGAGCGACAGCCGGCGGCTTAAGAAAAATGGCAAAATACGGCCATATTTTTTTCTCGAGGAAACAACCAAACAACACTTTTCCTGCATTTCAACTGCCTCCTAAAGCACAGCAAATGCATCAGAAAAGGTCTAGTTCTTATTGAAACCCTAACCTAACCCTAGGTCGGGCACTTTGGGAACTCACATACTGTATCAAAAAGACGTCTACAAATACTGTGTTCAAAAAGTCACCCAAATAAACCTCAGCTATTCAAAAACATTTAAAATAATGTTTCTAAGCACTTCAATGTGTTTACAGTGAGTGTGTTATTTACATTTCCAGTAGTTTTCTTTTTCTCACTTTTTCCTAAAATGGCGCAGAAAATGAACCAGTCTTGAGTCGTCTGTGGGATTGCATTACAATTCCCACTACAGTACGGCTAAAACTATGATTGTTTTGGGCATTAAATGCAAGAAGCAGGATAAATTCACATACAGAATGTGTGTTTTCAAACTTTTGATTTTTGACCCTTTTTGAGCGACAGCCGCGCGGCTTAAGAAAAATGGCAAAATACGGCCATATTTTTTTCTCGAGGAAATAACCCAACAACACTTTTCCTGCATTTCAACAGCCTCCTAAAGCACAGCAAATGCATCAGAAAAGGTCTAGTTCTTATTGAAAACCTAACCCTAACCCTAGGTCGGGCACTTTGGGAACTCACATACTGTATCAAAAACACGTCTACAAATAGTGTGTTCAAAAAGTCACCCAAATCACTCTCAGCTAGTCAGAAACATTTAAAATAATGCTTCTAAGCACTTCAATGTGTCTACAGTGAGTGTGTTGTTTAAATTTCCAGTTTTTTTTTATTTTTCACTTTCTCCTGAAATGGCGCAGAAAATAAGCAAGTCTTGTGTCGTTTGTGGGATTGCATTACAATTCCCACTACAGTACGGCTAAAACTATGATTGTTTTGGGCATTAAATGCAAGAAGCAAGATAAATTCACATACAGAATGTGTGTTTTCAAACATTTGATTTTTGACCCTTTTTGAGCGACAGCCGCGCGGCTTAAGAAAAATGGCAAAATACGGCCATATTTTTTTCTCGAGGAAATAACCCAACAACACTTTTCCTGCATTTCAACAGCCTCCTAAAGCACAGCAAATGCATCAGAAAAGGTCTAGTTCTTATTGAAACCCTAACCCTAACCCTAGGTCGGGCACTTTGGGAACTCACATACTGTATCAAAAAGACGTCTACAAATACTGTGTTCAAAAAGTCACCCAAATCACCCTCAGCTATTCAGAAACATTTAAAATATTGTTTCTAAGCACTTCAATGTGTTTACAGTGAGTGTGTTGTTTACATTTCCAGTATTTTTATTTTTCTCACTTTCTCCTAAAATGGCGCAGAAAATGAGCCAGTCTTGTGTCGTCTGTGGGAGTGCATTACAATTACCACTACAGTACGGCTAAAACTATGATTGTTTTGAGCATTAAATGCAAGAAGCAGGATAAATTCACATACTGAATGTGTGTTTTCAAACTTTTGATTTTTGACCCCTTTTGAGCGACAGCCACGCGGCTTAAGAAAAATGGCAAAATACGGCCATATTTTTTTCTCGAGGAAACAACCAAACAACACTTTTCCTGCATTTCAACAGCCTCCTAAAGCACAGCAAATGCATCAGAAAAGGTCTAGTTCTTATTGAAACCCTAACCCTAACCCTAGGTCGGGCACTTTGGGAACTCACATACTGTATCAAAAACACGTCTACAAATAGTGTGTTCGAAAAGTCACCCAAATCACTCCCAGCCAGTCAGAAACATTTAAAATAATGTTTCTAAGCACTTCAATGTGTCTACAGTGAGTGTGTTGCTTAAATTTCCTGTATGTTTCTTTTTCTCACTTTCTCCTAAAATGGCGCAGAAAATGAGCCACTCTTGTTTCGTTTGTGGGATTGCATTACAATTACCACTACAGTACGGCTAAAAGTATGATTGTTTTGGGCATTAAATGCAAGAAGCAGCATAAATTCACATACAGAATGTGTGTTTTCAAACATTTGATTTTTGACCCTTTTTGAGCGACAGCCGCGCGGCTTAAGAAAAATGGCAAAATACGGCCATATTTTTTTCTCGAGGAAACAACCAAACAAGACTTTTCCTGCATTTCAACAGCCTCCTAAAGCACAGCACATGCATCAGAAAAGGTCTAGTTCTTATTGAAAACCTAACCCTAACCCTAGGTCGGGCACTTTGGGAACTCACATACTGTATCAAAAACACGTCTACAAATAGTGTGTTCAAAAAGTCACCCAAATCACTCTCAGCTAGTCAGAAACATTTAAAATAATGTTTCTAAGCACTTCAATGTGTTTACAGTGAGTGTGTTGTTTAAATTTCCAGTATTTTTCTTTTTCTCACTTTCTCCTAAAATGGCACAGAAAATGAACCAGTCTTGAGTCGTCTGTGGGATTGCATTACAATTCCCACTACAGTACGGCTAAAACTATGATTGTTTTGGGCATTAAATGCAAGAAGCAAGATAAATTCACATACAGAATGTGTGTTTTCAAACATTTGATTTTTGACCCTTTTTGAGCGACAGCCGCGCGGCTTAAGAAAAATGGCAAAATACGGCCATATTTTTTTCTCGAGGAAATAACCCAACAACACTTTTCCTGCATTTCAACAGCCTCCTAAAGCACAGGAAATGCATCAGAAAAGGTCTAGTTCTTATTGAAACCCTAACCCTAACCCTAGGTCGGGCACTTTGGGAACTCACATACTGTATCAAAAACACGTCTACAAATAGTGTGTTCGAAAAGTCACCCAAATCACTCCCAGCCAGTCAGAAACATTTAAAATAATGTTTCTAAGCACTTCAATGTGTCTACAGTGAGTGTGTTGTTTACATTTCCAGTATTTTTCTTTTTCTCACTTTCTCCTAAAATGGCACAGAAAATGAACCAGTCTTGAGTCGTCTGTGGGATTGCATTACAATTCACACTACAGTACGGCTAAAACTATGATTGTTTTGGGCATTAAATGCAAGAAGCAGGATAAATTCACATACAGAATGTGTGTTTTCAAACTTTTGATTTTTGACCCTTTTTGAGCGACAGCCGCGCGGCTTAAGAAAAATGGCAAAATACGGCCATATTTTTTTCTCGAGGAAATAACCCAACAACACTTTTCCTGCATTTCAACAGCCTCCTAAAGCACAGCAAATGCATCAGAAAAGGTCTAGTTCTTATTGAAACCCTAACCCTAGCCCTAGGTCGGGCACTTTGGGAACTCACATACTGTATCAAAAACACGTCTGCAAATAGTGTGTTCAAAAAGTCACCCAAATCACTCTCAGCTAGTCAGAAACATTTAAAATAATGCTTCTAAGCACTTCAATGTGTCTACAGTGAGTGTGTTGTTTAAATTTCCAGTTTTTTTTTATTTTTCACTTTCTCCTGAAATGGCGCAGAAAATAAGCAAGTCTTGTGTCGTTTGTGGGATTGCATTACAATTCCCACTACAGTACGGCTAAAACTATGATTGTTTTGGGCATTAAATGCAAGAAGCAAGATAAATTCACATACAGAATGTGTGTTTTCAAACATTTGATTTTTGACCCTTTTTGAGCGACAGCCGCGCGGCTTAAGAAAAATGGCAAAATACGGCCATATTTTTTTCTCGAGGAAATAACCCAACAACACTTTTCCTGCATTTCAACAGCCTCCTAAAGCACAGCAAATGCATCAGAAAAGGTCTAGTTCTTATTGAAACCCTAACCCTAACCCTAGGTCGGGCACTTTGGGAACTCACATACTGTATCAAAAAGACGTCTACAAATACTGTGTTCAAAAAATCACCCAAATCACCCTCAGCTATTCAGAAACATTTAAAATATTGTTTCTAAGCACTTCAATGTGTTTACAGTGAGTGTGTTGTTTACATTTCCAGTATTTTTCTTTTTCTCACTTTCTCCTAAAATGGCGCAGAAAATGAGCCAGTCTTGTTTCGTTTGTGGGATTGCATTACAATTACCACTACAGTACGGCTAAAAGTATGATTGTTTTGGGCATTAAATGCAAGAAGCAGCATAAATTCACATACAGAATGTGTGTTTTCAAACATTTGATTTTTGACCCTTTTTGAGCGACAGCCGCGCGGCTTAAGAAAAATGGCAAAATACGGCCATATTTTTTTCTCGAGGAAACAACCAAACAAGACTTTTCCTGCATTTCAACAGCCTCCTAAAGCACAGCACATGCATCAGAAAAGGTCTAGTTCTTATTGAAAACCTAACCCTAACCCTAGGTCGGGCACTTTGGGAACTCACATACTGTATCAAAAACACGTCTACAAATAGTGTGTTCAAAAAGTCACCCAAATCACTCTCAGCTAGTCAGAAACATTTAAAATAATGTTTCTAAGCACTTCAATGTGTCTACAGTGAGTGTGTTGTTTAAATTTCCAGTATTTTTCTTTTTCTCACTTTCTCCTAAAATGGCACAGAAAATGAACCAGTCTTGAGTCGTCTGTGGGATTGCATTACAATTCCCACTACAGTACGGCTAAAACTATGATTGTTTTGGGCATTAAATGCAAGAAGCAAGATAAATTCACATACAGAATGTGTGTTTTCAAACATTTGATTTTTGACCCTTTTTGAGCGACAGCCGCGCGGCTTAAGAAAAATGGCAAAATACGGCCATATTTTTTTCTCGAGGAAATAACCCAACAACACTTTTCCTGCATTTCAACAGCCTCCTAAAGCACAGCAAATGCATCAGAAAAGGTCTAGTTCTTATTGAAACCCTAACCCTAACCCTAGGTCGGGCACTTTGGGAACTCACATACTGTATCAAAAACACGTCTACAAATAGTGTGTTCGAAAAGTCACCCAAATCACTCCCAGCCAGTCAGAAACATTTAAAATAATGTTTCTAAGCAATTCAATGTATCTACAGTGAGTGTGTTGTTTAAATTTCCAGCATGTTTCTTTTTCTCACTTTCTCCTAAAATGGCGCAGAAAATGAGCCAGTCTTGTGTCGTCTGTGGGATTGCATTACAATTCCCACTACAGTACGGCTAAAACTATGATTGTTTTGGGCATAAAATGCAAGAAGCAGCATAAATTCACATACAGAATGTGTGTTTTCAAACATTTGATTTATGACCCTTTTTGAGCGACAGCCGCGCGGCTTAAGAAAAATGGCAAAATACGGCCATATTTTTTTCTCGACGAAATAACCAAACAACACTTTTCCTGCATTTCAACAGCCTCCTAAAGCACAGCAAATGCATCAGAAAAGGTCTAGTTCTTATTGAAACCCTAACCCTAACCCTAGGTCGGGCACTTTGGGAACCCACATACTGTATCAAAAACACGTCTACAAATAGTGTGTTCGAAAAGTCACCCAAATCACTCCCAGCCAGTCAGAAACATTTAAAATAATGTTTCTAAGCACTTCAATGTGTCTACAGTGAGTGTGTTGTTTAAATTTCCAGCATGTTTCTTTTTCTCACTTTCTCCTAAAATGGCGCAGAAAATGAGCCAGTCTTGTGTCGTCTGTGGGATTGCATTACAATTCCCACTACAGTACGGCTAAAACTATGATTGTTTTGGGCATTAAATGCAAGAAGCAGCATAAATTCACATACAGAATGTGTGTTTTCAAACATTTGATTTATGACCCTTTTTGAGCGACAGCCGCGCGGCTTAAGAAAAATGGCAAAATATGGCCATATTTTTTTCTCGAGGAAATAACCCAACAACACTTTTCCTGCATTTCAACAGCCTCCTAAAGCACAGCAAATGCATCAGAAAAGGTCTAGTTCTTATTGAAACCCTAACCCTAACCATAGGTCGGGCACTTTGGGAACTCACATACTGTATCAAAAACACGTCTACAAATAGTGTGTTCGAAAAGTCACCCAAATCACTCCCAGCCAGTCAGAAACATTTAAAATAATGTTTCTAAGCACTTCAATGTGTCTACAGTGAGTGTGTTGCTTAAATTTCCTGTATGTTTCTTTTTCTCACTTTCTCCTAAATTGGCGCAGAAAATGAGCCAGTCTTGTGTCGTCTGTGGGATTGCATTACAATTACCACTACAGTACGGCTAAAAGTATGATTGTTTTGGGCATTAAATGCAAGAAGCAGCATAAATTCACATACAGAATGTGTGTTTTCAAACATTTGATTTTTGACCCTTTTTGAGCGACAGCCGCGCGGCTTAAGAAAAATGGCAAAATACGGCCATATTTTTTTCTCGACGAAATAACCAAACAACACTTTTCCTGCATTTCAACAGCCTCCTAAAGCACAGCAAATGCATCAGAAAAGGTCTAGTTCTTATTGAAACCCTAACCCTAACCCTAGGTCGGGCACTTTGGGAACCCACATACTGTATCAAAAACACGTCTACAAATACTTTTTTTGAAAAGTCACCCAAATCACTCTCAGCTAGTCAGAAACATTTAAAATAATGTTTCTAATTAATTCAGTGTGTTTACACTGAGTGTGTTGTTTAAATTTCCAATATATTTTTATTTCTCACTTTCTCCTGAAATGGCGCAGAAAATAAGCAAATCTTGTGTCGTTTGTGGGATTGCATTACAATTCCCACTACAGTACGGCTAAAACTATGATTGTTTTGGGCATTAAATGCAAGAAGCAGGATAAATTCACATACAGAATGTGTGTTTTCAAACTTTTGATTTTTGACCCTTTTTGAGCGACAGCCGCGCGGGTTAAGAAAAATGGCAAAATACGGCCATATTTTTTTCTCGAGGAAATAACCCAACAACACTTTTCCTGCATTTCAACAGCCTCCTAAAGCACAGCAAATGCATCAGAAAAGGTCTAGTTCTTATTGAAACCCTAACCCTAACCCTAGGTCGGGCACTTTGGGAACTCACATACTGTATCAAAAACACGTCTACAAATAGTGTGTTCGAAAAGTCACCCAAATCACTCCCAGCCAGTCAGAAACATTTAAAATAATGTTTCTAAGCACTTCAATGTGTCTACAGTGAGTGTGTTGTTTAAATTTCCAGCATGTTTCTTTTTCTCACTTTCTCCTAAAATGGCGCAGAAAATGAGCCAGTCTTGTGTCGTCTGTGGGATTGCATTACAATTCCCACTACAGTACGGCTAAAACTATGATTGTTTTGGGCATTAAATGCAAGAAGCAGCATAAATTCACATACAGAATGTGTGTTTTCAAACATTTGATTTATGACCCTTTTTGAGCGACAGCCGCGCGGCTTAAGAAAAATGGCAAAATATGGCCATATTTTTTTCTCGAGGAAATAACCCAACAACACTTTTCCTGCATTTCAACAGCCTCCTAAAGCACAGCAAATGCATCAGAAAAGGTCTAGTTCTTATTGAAACCCTAACCCTAACCATAGGTCGGGCACTTTGGGAACTCACATACTGTATCAAAAAGACGTCTACAAATACTGTGTTCAAAAAGTCACCCAAATCACCCTCAGCTATTCAGAAACATTTAAAATATTGTTTCTAACCACTTCAATGTGTCTACAGTGAGTGTGTTGTTTACATTTCCAGTATTTTTCTTTTTCTCACTTTCTCCTAAAATGGCGCAGAAAATGAGCCAGTCTTGTGTCGTTTGTGGGAGTGCATTACAATTACCACTACAGTACGGCTAAAACTATGATTGTTTTGGGCATTAAATGCAAGAAGCAGGATAAATTCACATACAGAATGTGTGTTTTCAAACTTTTGATTTTTGACCCCTTTTGAGCGACAGCCGCGCGGCTTAAGAAAAATGGCAAAATACGGCCATATTTTTTTCTCGAGGAAACAACCAAACAACACTTTTCCTGCATTTCAACAGCCTCCTAAAGCACAGCAAATGCATCAGAAAAGGTCTAGTTCTTATTGAAACCCTAACCCTAACCCTAGGTCGGGCACTTTGGGAACTCACATACTGTATCAAAAACACGTCTACAAATAGTGTGTTCGAAAAGTCACCCAAATCACTCCCAGCCAGTCAGAAACATTTAAAATAATGTTTCTAAGCACTTCAATGTGTCTACAGTGAGTGTGTTGCTTAAATTTCCTGTATGTTTCTTTTTCTCACTTTCTCCTAAAATGGCGCAGAAAATGAGCCAGTCTTGTTTCGTTTGTGGGATTGCATTACAATTACCACTACAGTACGGCTAAAAGTATGATTGTTTTGGGCATTAAATGCAAGAAGCAGCATAAATTCACATACAGAATGTGTGTTTTCAAACATTTGATTTTTGACCCTTTTTGAGCGACAGCCGCGCGGCTTAAGAAAAATGGCAAAATACGGCCATATTTTTTTCTCGAGGAAACAACCAAACAAGACTTTTCCTGCATTTCAACAGCCTCCTAAAGCACAGCACATGCATCAGAAAAGGTCTAGTTCTTATTGAAACCATAACCCTAACCCTAGGTCGGGCACTTTGGGAACTCACATACTGTATCAAAAACACGTCTAAAAATACTATGTTCAAAAAGACACCCAAATCACTCTCAGCTAGTCAGAAACATTTAAAATAATGCTTCTAAGCACTTCAATGTGTCTACAGTGAGTGTGTTGTTTAAATTTCCAGTTTTTTTTTATTTTTCACTTTCTCCTGAAATGGCGCAGAAAATAAGCAAGTCTTGTGTCGTTTGTGGGATTGCATTACAATTCCCACTACAGTACGGCTAAAACTATGATTGTTTTGGGCATTAAATGCAAGAAGCAAGATAAATTCACATACAGAATGTGTGTTTTCAAACATTTGATTTTTGACCCTTTTTGAGCGACAGCCGCGCGGCTTAAGAAAAATGGCAAAATACGGCCATATTTTTTTCTCGAGGAAATAACCCAACAACACTTTTCCTGCATTTCAACAGCCTCCTAAAGCACAGCAAATGCATCAGAAAAGGTCTAGTTCTTATTGAAACCCTAACCCTAACCCTAGGTCGGGCACTTTGGGAACTCACATACTGTATCAAAAAGACGTCTACAAATACTGTGTTCAAAAAGTCACCCAAATCACCCTCAGCTATTCAGAAACATTTAAAATATTGTTTCTAAGCACTTCAATGTGTTTACAGTGAGTGTGTTGTTTACATTTCCAGTATTTTTCTTTTTCTCACTTTCTCCTAAAATGGCGCAGAAAATGAGCCAGTCTTGTGTCGTCTGTGGGAGTGCATTACAATTACCACTACAGTACGGCTAAAACTATGATTGTTTTGGGCATTAAATGCAAGAAGCAGGATAAATTCACATACAGAATGTGTGTTTTCAAACTTTTGATTTTTGACCCCTTTTGAGCAACAGCCGCGCGGCTTAAGAAAAATGGCAAAATACGGCCATATTTTTTTCTCGAAGAAACAACCAAACAACACTTTTCCTGCATTTCAACAGCCTCCTAAAGCACAGCAAATGCATCAGAAAAGGTCTAGTTCTTATTGAAACCCTAACCCTAACCCTAGGTCGGGCACTTAGGGAACTCACATACTGTATCAAAAAGACGTCTACAAATACTGTGTTCAAATAGTCACCCAAATCACCCTCAGCTATTCAGAAACATTTAAAATAATGTTTCTAAGCACTTCAATGTGTTTACAGTGAGTGTGTTTACATGTCCAGTATTTTTCTTTTTCTCACTTTCTCCTAAAATGGCGCAGAAAATGAGCCAGTCTTGTGTCGTCTGTGGGATTGCGTTACAATTCTCACTACAGTACGGCTAAAACTATGATTGTTTTGGGCATTAAATGCAAGAAGCAGGATAAATTCACATACAGAATGTGTGTTTTCAAACATTTGATTTTTGACCCTTTTTGAGCGACAGCCGCGCGGCTTAAGAAAAATGGCAAAATACGGCCATATTTTTTTCTCGAGGAAATAACACAACAACACTTTTCCTGCATTTCAACAGCCTCCTAAAGCACAGCAAATGCATCAGAAAGGGTCTAGTTCTTATTGAAACCCTAACCCTAACCCTAGGTCGGGCACTTTGGGAACCCACATACTGTATCAAAAACACGTCTACAAATACTTTTTTTGAAAAGTCACCCAAATCACTCTCAGCTAGTCAGAAACATTTAAAATAATGTTTCTAAGTAATTCAGTGTGTTTACAGTGAGTGTGTTGTTTAAATTTCCAATATATTTTTATTTCTCACTTTCTCCTGAAATGGCGCAGAAAATAAGCAAATCTTGTGTCGTTTGTGGGATTGCATTACAATTCCCACTACAGTACGGCTAAAACTATGATTGTTTTGGGCATTAAATGCAAGAAGCAGGATAAATTCACATACAGAATGTGTGTTTTCAAACTTTTGATTTTTGACCCTTTTTGAGCGACAGCCGCGCGGCTTAAGAAAAATGGCAAAATACGGCCATATTTTTTTCTCGAGGAAATAACCCAACAACACTTTTCCTGCATTTCAACAGCCTCCTAAAGCACAGCAAATGCATCAGAAAAGGTCTAGTTCTTATTGAAACCCTAACCCTAACCCTAGGTCGGGCACTTTGGGAACTCACATACTGTATCAAAAACACGTCTACAAATAGTGTGTTCGAAAAGTCACCCAAATCACTCCTAGCTAGTCAGAAACATTTAAAATAATGTTTCTAAGCAATTCAATGTATCTATAGTGAGTGTGTTGTTTAAATTTCCAGTAATTTCCTTTTTCTCACTTTCTCCTAAAATGGCGCAGAAAATGAGCCAGTCTTGTGTCGTCTGTGGGATTGCATTACAATTCCCACTACAGTACGGCTAAAACTATGATTGTTTTGGGCACTAAATGCAAGAAGCAGCATAAATTCACATACAGAATGTGTGTTTTCAAACATTTGATTTTTGACCCTTTTTGAGCGACAGCCACGCGGCTTAAGAAAAATGGCAAAATACGGCCATATTTTTTTCTCGAGGAAAAAACCAAACAACACTTTTCCTGCATTTCAACAGCCTCCTAAAGCACAGCACATGCATCAGAAAAGGTCTAGTTCTTATTGAAACCATAACCCTAACCCTAGGTCGGGCACTTTGGGAACTCACATACTGTATCAAAAACACGTCTAAAAATACTATGTTCAAAAAGACACCCAAATCACTCTCAGCTAGTCAGAAACATTTAAAATAATGCTTCTAAGCACTTCAATGTGTCTACAGTGAGTGTGTTGTTTACATTTCCAGTATTTTTCTTTTTCTCACTTTCTCCTAAAATGGCGCAGAAAATGAACCAGTCTTGAGTCGTCTGTGGGATTGCATTACAATTCCCACTACAGTACGGCTAAAACTATGATTGTTTTGGGCATTAAATGCAAGAAGCAGGATAAATTCACATACAGAATGTGTGTTTTCAAACTTTTGATTTTTGACCCTTTTTGAGCGACAGCCGCGCGGCTTAAGAAAAATGGCAAAATACGGCCATATTTTTTTCTCAAGGAAATAACCCAACAACACTTTTCCTGCATTTCAACAGCCTCCTAAAGCACAGCAAATGCATCAGAAAAGGACTAGTTCTTATTGAAACCCTAACCCTAACCCTAGGTCGGGCACTTAGGGAACTCACATACTGTATCAAAAAGACGTCTACAAATACTGTGTTCAAAAAGTCACCCAAATCACCCTCAGCTATTCAGAAACATTTAAAATAATGTTTCTAAGCACTTCAATGTGTTTACAGTGAGTGTGTTTACATGTCCAGTATTTTTCTTTTTCTCACTTTCTCCTAAAATGGCGCAGAAAATAAGCAAGTCTTGTGTCGTTTGTGGGAGTGCATTACAATTACCACTACAGTACGGCTAAAACTATTATTGTTTTGGGCATTAAATGCAAGAAGCAGGATAAATTCACATACAGAATGTGTGTTTTCAAACATTTGATTTATGACCCTTTTTGAGCGACAGCCGCGCGGCTTAAGAAAAATGTCAAAATACGGCCATATTTTTTTCTCGACGAAATAACCAAACAACACTTTTCCTGCATTTCAACAGCCTCCTAAAGCACAGCAAATGCATCAGAAAAGGTCTAGTTCTTATTGAAACCCTAACCCTAACCCTAGGTCGGGCACTTTGGGAACCCACATACTGTATCAAAAACACGTCTACAAATACTTTTTTTGAAAAGTCACCCAAATCACTCTCAGCTAGTCAGAAACATTTAAAATAATGTTTCTAAGTAATTCAATGTATCTACAGTGAGTGTGTTGCTTAAATTTCCTGTATGTTTCTTTTTCTCACTTTCTCCTAAAATGGCGCAGAAAATGAGCCAGTCTTGTGTCGTCTGTGGGATTGCATTACAATTCCCACTACAGTACGGCTAAAACTATGATTGTTTTGGGCATTAAATGCAAGAAGCAGGATAAATTCACATACAGAATGTGTGTTTTCAAACTTTTGATTTTTGACCCTTTTTGAGCGACAGCCGCGCGGCTTAAGAAAAATGGCAAAATACGGCCATATTTTTTTCTCGAGGAAACAACCAAACAACACTTTTCCTGCATTTCAACAGCCTCCTAAAGCACAGCAAATGCATCAGAAAAGGTCTAGTTCTTATTGAAACCCTAACCCTAACCCTAGGTAGGGCACTTTGGGAACTCAAATACTGTATCAAAAACACGTCTACAAATAGTGGGTTCGAAAAGTCACCCAAATCACTCCTAGCTAGTCAGAAACATTTAAAATAATGTTTCTAAGCATTTCAATGTATCTACAGTGAGTGTGTTGTTTAAATTTCCAGCATGTTTCTTTTTCTCACTTTCTCCTAAAATTGCGCAGAAAATGAGCCAGTCTTGTGTCGTCTGTGGGATTGCATTACAATTCCCACTACAGTACGGCTAAAACTATGATTGTTTTGGGCATTAAATGCAAGAAGCAGCATAAATTCACAAACAGAATGTGTGTTTTCAAACATTTGATTTTTGACCCTTTTTGAGCGACAGCCGCGCGGCTTAAGAAAAATGGCAAAATACGGCCATATTTTCTTCTCGAGGAAACAACCAAACAACACTTTTCCTGCATTTCAACAGCCTCCTAAAGCACAGCAAATGCATCAGAAAAGGTCTAGTTCTTATTGAAACCCTAACCCTAAACCTAGGTCGGGCACTTTGGGAACTCACATACTGTATCAAAAAGACGTCTACAAATACTGTGTTCAAAAAGTCACCCAAATCACCCTCAGCTATTCAAAAACATTTAAAATAATGTTTCTAAGCACTTCAATGTGTTTACAGTGAGTGTGTTGTTTACATTTCCAGTAGTTTTCCTTTTCTCACTTTTTCCTAAAATGGCGCAGAAAATTAGCATGTCTTGTGTCGTCTGTGGGATTGCATTACAATTCCCACTACAGTACGACTAAAACTATGATTGTTTTGGGCATTAAATGCAAGAAGCAGGATTAATTCACATACAGAATGTGTGTTTTCAAACTTTTGATTTTTGACCCTTTTTGAGCGACAGCCGCGCGGCTTAAGAAAAATGGCAAAATACGGCCATATTTTTTTCTCGAGGAAATAACCCAACAACACTTTTCCTGCATTTCAACAGCCTCCTTAAGCACAGCAAATGCATCAGAAAAGGTCTAGTTCTTATTGAAACCCTAACCCTAACCCTAGGTCGGGCACTTTAGGAACTCACATACTGTATCAAAAACACGTCTAAAAATAGTGTGTTCGAAAAGTCACCCAAATCGCTCCCAGCCAGTCAGAAACATTTAAAATAATGTTTCTAAGCACTTCAATGTGTCTACAGTGAGTGTGTTGTTTAAATTTCCAGCATGTTTCTTTTTCTCACTTTCTCCTAAAATGGCGCAGAAAATGAGCCAGTCTTGTGTCGTCTGTGGGATTGCATTACAATTCCCACTACAGTACGGCTAAAACTATGATTGTTTTGGGCATTAAATGCAAGAAGCAAGATAAATTCACATACAGAATGTGTGTTTTCAAACATTTGATTTTTGACCCTTTTTGAGCGACAGCCGCGCGGCTTAAGAAAAATGGCAAAATACGGCCATATTTTTTTCTCGAGGAAATAACCCAACAACACTTTTCCTGCATTTCAACAGCCTCCTAAAGCACAGCAAATGCATCAGAAAAGCTCTAGTTCTTATTGAAACCCTAACCCTAACCCTAGGTCGGGCACTTTGGGAACTCACATACTGTATCAAAAACACGTCTACAAATAGTGTGTTCGAAAAGTCACCCAAATCACTCCCAGCCAGTCAGAAACATTTAAAATAATGTTTCTAAGCAATTCAATGTATCTACAGTGAGTGTGTTGTTTAAATTTCCAGCATGTTTCTTTTTCTCACTTTCTCCTAAAATGGCGCAGAAAATGAGCCAGTCTTGTGTCGTCTGTGGGATTGCATTACAATTCCCACTACAGTACGGCTAAAACTATGATTGTTTTGGGCATAAAATGCAAGAAGCAGCATAAATTCACATACAGAATGTGTGTTTTCAAACATTTGATTTATGACCCTTTTTGAGCGACAGCCGCGCGGCTTAAGAAAAATGGCAAAATACGGCCATATTTTTTTCTCGACGAAATAACCAAACAACACTTTTCCTGCATTTCAACAGCCTCCTAAAGCACAGCAAATGCATCAGAAAAGGTCTAGTTCTTATTGAAACCCTAACCCTAACCCTAGGTCGGGCACTTTGGGAACCCACATACTGTATCAAAAACACGTCTACAAATAGTGTGTTCGAAAAGTCACCCAAATCACTCCCAGCCAGTCAGAAACATTTAAAATAATGTTTCTAAGCACTTCAATGTGTCTACAGTGAGTGTGTTGTTTAAATTTCCAGCATGTTTCTTTTTCTCACTTTCTCCTAAAATGGCGCAGAAAATGAGCCAGTTTTGTGTCGTCTGTGGGATTGCATTACAATTCCCACTACAGTACGGCTAAAACTATGATTGTTTTGGGCATTAAATGCAAGAAGCAGCATAAATTCACATACAGAATGTGTGTTTTCAAACATTTGATTTATGACCCTTTTTGAGCGACAGCCGCGCGGCTTAAGAAAAATGGCAAAATATGGCCATATTTTTTTCTCGAGGAAATAACCCAACAACACTTTTCCTGCATTTCAACAGCCTCCTAAAGCACAGCAAATGCATCAGAAAAGGTCTAGTTCTTATTGAAACCCTAACCCTAACCATAGGTCGGGCACTTTGGGAACTCACATACTGTATCAAAAAGACGTCTACAAATACTGTGTTCAAAAAGTCACCCAAATCACCCTCAGCTATTCAGAAACATTTAAAATATTGTTTCTAAGCACTTCAATGTGTCTACAGTGAGTGTGTTGTTTATATTTCCAGTATTTTTCTTTTTCTCACTTTCTCCTAAAATGGCGCAGAAAATGAGCCAGTCTTGTGTCGTCTGTGGGAGTGCATTACAATTACCACTACAGTACGGCTAAAACTATGATTGTTTTGGGCATTAAATGCAAGAAGCAGGATAAATTCACATACAGAATGTGTGTTTTCAAACTTTTGATTTTTGACCCCTTTTGAGCGACAGCCGCGCGGCTTAAGAAAAATGGCAAAATACGGCCATATTTTTTTCTCGAGGAAACAACCAAACAACACTTTTCCTGCATTTCAACAGCCTCCTAAAGCACAGCAAATGCATCAGAAAAGGTCTAGTTCTTATTGAAACCCTAACCCTAACCCTAGGTCGGGCACTTTGGGAACTCACATACTGTATCAAAAACACGTCTACAAATAGTGTGTTCGAAAAGTCACCCAAATCACTCCCAGCCAGTCAGAAACATTTAAAATAATGTTTCTAAGCACTTCAATGTGTCTACAGTGAGTGTGTTGCTTAAATTTCCTGTATGTTTCTTTTTCTCACTTTCTCCTAAAATGGCGCAGAAAATGAGCCAGTCTTGTGTCGTCTGTGGGATTGCATTACAATTACCACTACAGTACGGTTAAAAGTATGATTGTTTTGGGCATTAAATGCAAGAAGCAGCATAAATTCACATACAGAATGTGTGTTTTCAAACATTTGATTTTTGACCCTTTTTGAGCGACAGCCGCGCGGCTTAAGAAAAATGGCAAAATACGGCCATATTTTTTTCTCGACGAAATAACCAAACAACACTTTTCCTGCATTTCAACAGCCTCCTAAAGCACAGCAAATGCATCAGAAAAGGTCTAGTTCTTATTGAAACCCTAACCCTAACCCTAGGTCGGGCACTTTGGGAACCCACATACTGTATCAAAAACACGTCTACAAATACTTTTTTTGAAAAGTCACCCAAATCACTCTCAGCTAGTCAGAAACATTTAAAATAATGTTTCTAATTAATTCAGTGTGTTTACACTGAGTGTGTTGTTTAAATTTCCAATATATTTTTATTTCTCACTTTCTCCTGAAATGGCGCAGAAAATAAACAAATCTTGTGTCGTTTGTGGGATTGCATTACAATTCCCACTACAGTACGGCTAAAACTATGATTGTTTTGGGCATTAAATGCAAGAAGCAGGATAAATTCACATACAGAATGTGTGTTTTCAAACTTTTGATTTTTGACCCTTTTTGAGCGACAGCCGCGCGGGTTAAGAAAAATGGCAAAATACGGCCATATTTTTTTCTCGAGGAAATAACCCAACAACACTTTTCCTGCATTTCAACAGCCTCCTAAAGCACAGCAAATGCATCAGAAAAGGTCTAGTTCTTATTGAAACCCTAACCCTAACCCTAGGTCGGGCACTTTGGGAACTCACATACTGTATCAAAAACACGTCTACAAATAGTGTGTTCGAAAAGTCACCCAAATCACTCCCAGCCAGTCAGAAACATTTAAAATAATGTTTCTAAGCACTTCAATGTGTCTACAGTGAGTGTGTTGTTTAAATTTCCAGCATGTTTCTTTTTCTCACTTTCTCCTAAAATGGCGCAGAAAATGAGCCAGTCTTGTGTCGTCTGTGGGATTGCATTACAATTCCCACTACAGTACGGCTAAAACTATGATTGTTTTGGGCATTAAATGCAAGAAGCAGCATAAATTCACATACAGAATGTGTGTTTTCAAACATTTGATTTATGACCCTTTTTGAGCGACAGCCGCGCGGCTTAAGAAAAATGGCAAAATATGGCCATATTTTTTTCTCGAGGAAATAACCCAACAACACTTTTCCTGCATTTCAACAGCCTCCTAAAGCACAGCAAATGCATCAGAAAAGGTCTAGTTCTTATTGAAACCCTAACCCTAACCATAGGTCGGGCACTTTGGGAACTCACATACTGTATCAAAAAGACGTCTACAAATACTGTGTTCAAAAAGTCACCCAAATCACCCTCAGCTATTCAGAAACATTTAAAATATTGTTTCTAAGCACTTCAATGTGTCTACAGTGAGTGTGTTGTTTACATTTCCAGTATTTTTCTTTTTCTCACTTTCTCCTAAAATGGCGCAGAAAATGAGCCAGTCTTGTGTCGTCTGTGGGAGTGCATTACAATTACCACTACAGTACGGCTAAAACTATGATTGTTTTGGGCATTAAATGCAAGAAGCAGGATAAATTCACATACAGAATGTGTGTTTTCAAACTTTTGATTTTTGACCCCTTTTGAGCGACAGCCGCGCGGCTTAAGAAAAATGGCAAAATACGGCCATATTTTTTTCTCGAGGAAACAACCAAACAACACTTTTCCTGCATTTCAACAGCCTCCTAAAGCACAGCAAATGCATCAGAAAAGGTCTAGTTCTTATTGAAACCCTAACCCTAACCCTAGGTCGGGCACTTTGGGAACTCACATACTGTATCAAAAACACGTCTACAAATAGTGTGTTCGAAAAGTCACCCAAATCACTCCCAACCAGTCAGAAACATTTAAAATAATGTTTCTAAGCACTTCAATGTGTCTACAGTGAGTGTGTTGCTTAAATTTCCTGTATGTTTCTTTTTCTCACTTTCTCCTAAAATGGCGCAGAAAATGAGCCAGTCTTGTTTCGTTTGTGGGATTGCATTACAATTACCACTACAGTACGGCTAAAAGTATGATTGTTTTGGGCATTAAATGCAAGAAGCAGCATAAATTCACATACAGAATGTGTGTTTTCAAACATTTGATTTTTGACCCTTTTTGAGCGACAGCCGCGCGGCTTAAGAAAAATGGCAAAATACGGCCATATTTTTTTCTCGAGGAAACAACCAAACAAGACTTTTCCTGCATTTCAACAGCCTCCTAAAGCACAGCACATGCATCAGAAAAGGTCTAGTTCTTATTGAAACCATAACCCTAACCCTAGGTCGGGCACTTTGGGAACTCACATACTGTATCAAAAACACGTCTAAAAATACTATGTTCAAAAAGACACCCAAATCACTCTCAGCTAGTCAGAAACATTTAAAATAATGCTTCTAAGCACTTCAATGTGTCTACAGTGAGTGTGTTGTTTAAATTTCCAGTTTTTTTTTATTTTTCACTTTCTCCTGAAATGGCGCAGAAAATAAGCAAGTCTTGTGTCGTTTGTGGGATTGCATTACAATTCCCACTACAGTACGGCTAAAACTATGATTGTTTTGGGCATTAAATGCAAGAAGCAAGATAAATTCACATACAGAATGTGTGTTTTCAAACATTTGATTTTTGACCCTTTTTGAGCGACTGCCGCGCGGCTTAAGAAAAATGGCAAAATACGGCCATATTTTTTTCTCGAGGAAATAACCCAACAACACTTTTCCTGCATTTCAACAGCCTCCTAAAGCACAGCAAATGCATCAGAAAAGGTCTAGTTCTTATTGAAACCCTAACCCTAACCCTAGGTCGGGCACTTTGGGAACTCACATACTGTATCAAAAAGACGTCTACAAATACTGTGTTCAAAAAGTCACCCAAATCACCCTCAGCTATTCAGAAACATTTAAAATATTGTTTCTAAGTAATTCAGTGTGTTTACAGTGAGTGTGTTGTTTAAATTTCCAATATATTTTTATTTCTCACTTTCTCCTGAAATGGCGCAGAAAATAAGCAAATCTTGTGTCGTTTGTGGGATTGCATTACAATTCCCACTACAGTACGGCTAAAACTATGATTGTTTTGGGCATTAAATGCAAGAAGCAAGATAAATTCACATACAGAATGTGTGTTTTCAAACATTTGATTTTTGACCCTTTTTGAGCGACAGCCGCGCGGCTTAAGAAAAATGGCAAAATACGGCCATATTTTTTTCTCGAGGAAATAACCCAACAACACTTTTCCTGCATTTCAACAGCCTCCTAAAGCACAGCAAATGCATCAGAAAAGGTCTAGTTCTTATTGAAACCCTAACCCTAACCCTAGGTCGGGCACTTTGGGAACTCACATACTGTATCAAAAACACGTCTACAAATAGTGTGTTCGAAAAGTCACCCAAATCACTCCTAGCTAGTCAGAAACATTTAAAATAATGTTTCTAAGCAATTCAATGTATCTATAGTGAGTGTGTTGTTTAAATTTCCAGTAATTTCCTTTTTTTCACTTTCTCCTAAAATGGCGCAGAAAATGAGCCAGTCTTGTGTCGTCTGTGGGATTGCATTACAATTCCCACTACAGTACGGCTAAAACTATGATTGTTTTGGGCATTAAATGCAAGAAGCAGCATAAATTCACATACAGAATGTGTGTTTTCAAACATTTGATTTTTGACCCTTTTTGAGCGACAGCCACGCGGCTTAAGAAAAATGGCAAAATACGGCCATATTTTTTTCTCGAGGAAAAAACCAAACAACACTTTTCCTGCATTTCAACAGCCTCCTAAAGCACAGCACATGCATCAGAAAAGGTCTAGTTCTTATTGAAACCATAACCCTAACCCTAGGTCGGGCACTTTGGGAACTCACATACTGTATCAAAAACACGTCTAAAAATACTATGTTCAAAAAGACACCCAAATCACTCTCAGCTAGTCAGAAACATTTAAAATAATGCTTCTAAGCACTTCAATGTGGCTACAGTGAGTGTGTTGTTTAAATTTCCAGTTTTTTTTTATTTTTCACTTTCTCCTGAAATGGCGCAGAAAATAAGCAAGTCTTGTGTCGTTTGTGGGATTGCATTACAATTCCCACTACAGTACGGCTAAAACTATGATTGTTTTGGGCATTAAATGCAAGAAGCAGGATAAATTCACATACAGAATGTGTGTTTTCAAACATTTGATTTTTGACCCTTTTTGAGCGACAGCCGCGCGGCTTAAGAAAAATGGCAAAATACGGCCATATTTTTTTCTCGAGGAAATAACCCAACAACACTTTTCCTGCATTTCAACAGCCTCCTAAAGCACAGCAAATGCATCAGAAAAGGACTAGTTCTTATTGAAACCCTAACCCTAACCCTAGGTCGGGCACTTAGGGAACTCACATACTGTATCAAAAAGACGTCTACAAATACTGTGTTCAAAAAGTCACCCAAATCACCCTCAGCTATTCAGAAACATTTAAAATAATGTTTCTAAGCACTTCAATGTGTTTACAGTGAGTGTGTTTACATGTCCAGTATTTTTCTTTTTCTCACTTTCTCCTAAAATGGCGCAGAAAATAAGCAAGTCTTGTGTCGTTTGTGGGAGTGCATTACAATTACCACTACAGTACGGCTAAAACTATTATTGTTTTGGGCATTAAATGCAAGAAGCAGGATAAATTCACATACAGAATGTGTGTTTTCAAACATTTGATTTATGACCCTTTTTGAGCGACAGCCGCGCGGCTTAAGAAAAATGTCAAAATACGGCCATATTTTTTTCTCGACGAAATAACCAAACAACACTTTTCCTGCATTTCAACAGCCTCCTAAAGCACAGCAAATGCATCAGAAAAGGTCTAGTTCTTATTGAAACCCTAACCCTAACCCTAGGTCGGGCACTTTGGGAACCCACATACTGTATCAAAAACACGTCTACAAATACTTTTTTTGAAAAGTCACCCAAATCACTCTCAGCTAGTCAGAAACATTTAAAATAATGTTTCTAAGTAATTCAATGTATCTACAGTGAGTGTGTTGCTTAAATTTCCTGTATGTTTCTTTTTCTCACTTTCTCCTAAAATGGCGCAGAAAATGAGCCAGTCTTGTGTCGTCTGTGGGATTGCATTACAATTCCCACTACAGTACGGCTAAAACTATGATTGTTTTGGGCATTAAATGCAAGAAGCAGGATAAATTCACATACAGAATGTGTGTTTTCAAACTTTTGATTTTTGACCCTTTTTGAGCGACAGCCGCGCGGCTTAAGAAAAATGGCAAAATACGGCCATATTTTTTTCTCGAGGAAACAACCAAACAACACTTTTCCTGCATTTCAACAGCCTCCTAAAGCACAGCAAATGCATCAGAAAAGGTCTAGTTCTTATTGAAACCCTAACCCTAACCCTAGGTAGGGCACTTTGGGAACTCAAATACTGTATCAAAAACACGTCTACAAATAGTGGGTTCGAAAAGTCACCCAAATCACTCCTAGCTAGTCAGAAACATTTAAAATAATGTTTCTAAGCATTTCAATGTATCTACAGTGAGTGTGTTGTTTAAATTTCCAGCATGTTTCTTTTTCTCACTTTCTCCTAAAATTGCGCAGAAAATGAGCCAGTCTTGTGTCGTCTGTGGGATTGCATTACAATTCCCACTACAGTACGGCTAAAACTATGATTGTTTTGGGCATTAAATGCAAGAAGCAGCATAAATTCACATACAGAATGTGTGTTTTCAAACATTTGATTTTTGACCCTTTTTGAGCGACAGCCGCGCGGCTTAAGAAAAATGGCAAAATACGGCCATATTTTCTTCTCGAGGAAACAACCAAACAACACTTTTCCTGCATTTCAACAGCCTCCTAAAGCACAGCAAATGCATCAGAAAAGGTCTAGTTCTTATTGAAACCCTAACCCTAAACCTAGGTCGGGCACTTTGGGAACTCACATACTGTATCAAAAAGACGTCTACAAATACTGTGTTCAAAAAGTCACCCAAATCACCCTCAGCTATTCAAAAACATTTAAAATAATGTTTCTAAGCACTTCAATGTGTTTACAGTGAGTGTGTTGTTTACATTTCCAGTAGTTTTCCTTTTCTCACTTTTTCCTAAAATGGCGCAGAAAATTAGCATGTCTTGTGTCGTCTGTGGGATTGCATTACAATTCCCACTACAGTACGACTAAAACTATGATTGTTTTGGGCATTAAATGCAAGAAGCAGGATTAATTCACATACAGAATGTGTGTTTTCAAACTTTTGATTTTTGACCCTTTTTGAGCGACAGCCGCGCGGCTTAAGAAAAATGGCAAAATACGGCCATATTTTTTTCTCGAGGAAATAACCCAACAACACTTTTCCTGCATTTCAACAGCCTCCTTAAGCACAGCAAATGCATCAGAAAAGGTCTAGTTCTTATTGAAACCCTAACCCTAACCCTAGGTCGGGCACTTTAGGAACTCACATACTGTATCAAAAACACGTCTACAAATAGTGTGTTCGAAAAGTCACCCAAATCGCTCCCAGCCAGTCAGAAACATTTAAAATAATGTTTCTAAGCAATTCAATGTATCTACAGTGAGTGTGTTGTTTAAATTTCCAGCATGTTTCTTTTTCTCACTTTCTCCTAAAATGGCGCAGAAAATGAGCCAGTCTTGTGTCGTCTGTGGGATTGCATTACAATTCCCACTACAGTACGGCTAAAACTATGATTGTTTTGGGCATTAAATGCAAGAAGAAGGATAAATTCACATACAGAATGTGTGTTTTCAAACATTTGATTTTTGACCCTTTTTGAGCGACAGCCGCGCGGCTTAAGAAAAATGGCAAAATACGGCCATATTTTTTTCTCGAGGAAAAAACCAAACAACACTTTTCCTGCATTTCAACAGCCTCCTAAAGCACAGCACATGCATCAGAAAAGGTCTAGTTCTTATTGAAACCATAACCCTAACCCTAGGTCGGGCACTTTGGGAACTCACATACTGTATCAAAAACACGTCTAAAAATACTATGTTCAAAAAGACACCCAAATCACTCTCAGCTAGTCAGAAACATTTAAAATAATGCTTCTAAGCACTTCAATGTGTCTACAGTGAGTGTGTTGTTTAAATTTCCAGTTTTTTTTATTTTTCACTTTCTCCTGAAATGGCGCAGAAAATAAGCAAGTCTTGTGTCGTTTGTGGGATTGCATTACAATTCCCACTACAGTACGGCTAAAACTATGATTGTTTTGGGAATTAAATGCAAGAAGCAGGATAAATTCACATACAGAATGTGTGTTTTCAAACATTTGATTTTTGACCCTTTTTGAGCGACAGCCACGCGGCTTAAGAAAAATGGCAAAATACGGCCATATTTTTTTCTCGAGGAAACAACCAAACAACACTTTTCCTGCATTTCAACAGCCTCCTAAAGCACAGCAAATGCATCAGAAAAGCTCTAGTTCTTATTGAAACCCTAACCCTAACCCTAGGTCGGGCACTTTGGGAACTCACATACTGTATCAAAAACACGTCTACAAATAGTGTGTTCGAAAAGTCACCCAAATCACTCCCAGCCAGTCAGAAACATTTAAAATAATGTTTCTAAGCAATTCAATGTATCTACAGTGAGTGTGTTGTTTAAATTTCCAGTTTTTTTTTATTTTTCACTTTCTCCTGAAATGGCGCAGAAAATAAGCAAGTCTTGTGTCGTTTGTGGGATTGCATTACAATTCCCACTACAGTACGGCTAAAACTATGATTGTTTTGGGCATTAAATGCAAGAAGCAGGATAAATTCACATACAGAATGTGTGTTTTCAAACATTTGATTTATGACCCTTTTTGAGCGACAGCCGCGCGGCTTAAGAAAAATGGCAAAATACGGCCATATTTTTTTCTCGAGGAAATAACCCAACAACACTTTTCCTGCATTTCAACAGCCTCCTAAAGCACAGCAAATGCATCAGAAAAGGTCTAGTTCTTATTGAAACCCTAACCCTAACCCTAGGTCGGGCACTTTGGGAACTCACATACTGTATCAAAAACACGTCTACAAATAGTGTGTTCGAAAAGTCACCCAAATCACTCTCAGCTAGTAAGAAACATTTAAAATAATGTTTCTAAGTAATTCAATGTATCTACAGTGAGTGTGTTGCTTAAATTTCCTGTATGTTTCTTTTTCTCACTTTCTCCTAAAATGGCGCAGAAAATGAGCCAGTCTTGTGTCGTCTGTGGGATTGCATTACAATTCCCACTACAGTACGGCTAAAACTATGATTGTTTTGGGCATTAAATGCAAGAAGCAGGATAAATTCACATACAGAATGTGTGTTTTCAAACTTTTGATTTTTGACCCTTTTTGAGCGACAGCCGCGCGGCTTAAGAAAAATGGCAAAATACGGCCATATTTTTTTCTCGAGGAAACAACCAAACAACACTTTTCCTGCATTTCAACAGCCTCCTAAAGCACAGCAAATGCATCAGAAAAGGTCTAGTTCTTATTGAAACCCTAACCCTAACCCTAGGTAGGGCACTTTGGGAACTCAAATACTGTATCAAAAACACGTCTACAAATAGTGTGTTCGAAAAGTCACCCAAATCACTCCTAGCTAGTCAGAAACATTTAAAATAATGTTTCTAAGCATTTCAATGTATCTACAGTGAGTGTGTTGTTTAAATTTCCAGCATGTTTCTTTTTCTCACTTTCTCCTAAAATTGCGCAGAAAATGAGCCAGTCTTGTGTCGTCTGTGGGATTGCATTACAATTCCCACTACAGTACGGCTAAAACTATGATTGTTTTGGGCATTAAATGCAAGAAGCAGCATAAATTCACATACAGAATGTGTGTTTTCAAACATTTGATTTTTGACCCTTTTTGAGCGACAGCCGCGCGGCTTAAGAAAAATGGCAAAATACGGCCATATTTTTTTCTCGAGGAAACAACCAAACAACACTTTTCCTGCATTTCAACAGCCTCCTAAAGCACAGCAAATGCATCAGAAAAGGTCTAGTTCTTATTGAAACCCTAACCCTAACCCTAGGTAGGGCACTTTGGGAACTCAAATACTGTATCAAAAACACGTCTACAAATAGTGGGTTTGAAAAGTCACCCAAATCACTCCTAGCTAGTCAGAAACATTTAAAATAATGTTTCTAAGCATTTCAATGTATCTACAGTGAGTGTGTTGTTTAAATTTCCAGCATGTTTCTTTTTCTCACTTTCTCCTAAAATTGCGCAGAAAATGAGCCAGTCTTGTGTCGTCTGTGGGATTGCATTACAATTCCCACTACAGTACGGCTAAAACTATGATTGTTTTGGGCATTAAATGCAAGAAGCAGCATAAATTCACATACAGAATGTGTGTTTTCAAACATTTGATTTTTGACCCTTTTTGAGCGACAGCCGCGCGGCTTAAGAAAAATGGCAAAATACGGCCATATTTTCTTCTCGAGGAAACAACCAAACAACACTTTTCCTGCATTTCAACAGCCTCCTAAAGCACAGCAAATGCATCAGAAAAGGTCTAGTTCTTATTGAAACCCTAACCCTAAACCTAGGTCGGGCACTTTGGGAACTCACATACTGTATCAAAAAGACGTCTACAAATACTGTGTTCAAAAAGTCACCCAAATCACCCTCAGCTATTCAAAAACATTTAAAATAATGTTTCTAAGCACTTCAATGTGTTTACAGTGAGTGTGTTGTTTACATTTCCAGTAGTTTTCCTTTTCTCACTTTTTCCTAAAATGGCGCAGAAAATTAGCATGTCTTGTGTCGTCTGTGGGATTGCATTACAATTCCCACTACAGTACGACTAAAACTATGATTGTTTTGGGCATTAAATGCAAGAAGCAGGATTAATTCACATACAGAATGTGTGTTTTCAAACTTTTGATTTTTGACCCTTTTTGAGCGACAGCCGCGCGGCTTAAGAAAAATGGCAAAATACGGCCATATTTTTTTCTCGAGGAAATAACCCAACAACACTTTTCCTGCATTTCAACAGCCTCCTTAAGCACAGCAAATGCATCAGAAAAGGTCTAGTTCTTATTGAAACCCTAACCCTAACCCTAGGTCGGGCACTTTAGGAACTCACATACTGTATCAAAAACACGTCTACAAATAGTGTGTTCGAAAAGTCACCCAAATCGCTCCCAGCCAGTCAGAAACATTTAAAATAATGTTTCTAAGCAATTCAATGTATCTACAGTGAGTGTGTTGTTTAAATTTCCAGCATGTTTCTTTTTCTCACTTTCTCCTAAAATGGCGCAGAAAATGAGCCAGTCTTGTGTCGTCTGTGGGATTGCATTACAATTCCCACTACAGTACGGCTAAAACTATGATTGTTTTGGGCATTAAATGCAAGAAGAAGGATAAATTCACATACAGAATGTGTGTTTTCAAACATTTGATTTTTGACCCTTTTTGAGCGACAGCCGCGCGGCTTAAGAAAAATGGCAAAATACGGCCATATTTTTTTCTCGAGGAAAAAACCAAACAACACTTTTCCTGCATTTCAACAGCCTCCTAAAGCACAGCACATGCATCAGAAAAGGTCTAGTTCTTATTGAAACCATAACCCTAACCCTAGGTCGGGCACTTTGGGAACTCACATACTGTATCAAAAACACGTCTAAAAATACTATGTTCAAAAAGACACCCAAATCACTCTCAGCTAGTCAGAAACATTTAAAATAATGCTTCTAAGCACTTCAATGTGTCTACAGTGAGTGTGTTGTTTAAATTTCCAGTTTTTTTTATTTTTCACTTTCTCCTGAAATGGCGCAGAAAATAAGCAAGTCTTGTGTCGTTTGTGGGATTGCATTACAATTCCCACTACAGTACGGCTAAAACTATGATTGTTTTGGGCATTAAATGCAAGAAGCAGGATAAATTCACATACAGAATGTGTGTTTTCAAACATTTGATTTTTGACCCTTTTTGAGCGACAGCCACGCGGCTTAAGAAAAATGGCAAAATACGGCCATATTTTTTTCTCGAGGAAATAACCCAACAACACTTTTCCTGCATTTCAACAGCCTCCTAAAGCACAGCAAATGCATCAGAAAAGGTCTAGTTCTTATTGAAACCCTAACCCTAACCCTAGGTCGGGCACTTTGGGAACTCACATACTGTATCAAAAAGATGTCTACAAATACTGTGTTCAAAAAGTCACCCAAATCACCCTCAGCTATTCAGAAACATTTAAAATAATGTTTCTAAGCACTTCAATGTGTTTACAGTGAGTGTGTTTACATTTCCAGTATTTTTCTTTTTCTCACTTTCTCCTTAAATGGCGCAGAAAATGAGCCAGTCTTGTGTCGTCTGTGGGAGTGCATTACAATTACCACTACAGTACGGCTAAAACTTTGATTGTTTTGGGCATTAAATGCAAGAAGCAGGATAAATTCACATACAGAATGTGTGTTTTCAAACTTTTGATTTTTGACCCTTTTTGAGCGACAGCCGCGCGGCTTAAGAAAAATGGCAAAATACGGCCATATTTTTTTCTCGAGGAAACAACCAAACAACACTTTTCCTGCATTTCAACAGCCTCCTAAAGCACAGCAAATGCATCAGAAAAGGTCTAGTTCTTATTGAAACCCTAACCCTAACCCTAGGTCGGGCACTTTGGGAACTCACATACTGTATCAAAAACACGTCTACAAATAGTGTGTTCGAAAAGTCACCCAAATCACTCCCAGCCAGTCAGAAACATTTAAAATAATGTTTCTAAGCAATTCAATGTATCTACAGTGAGTGTGTTGTTTAAATTTCCAGTTTTTTTTTATTTTTCACTTTCTCCTGAAATGGCGCAGAAAATAAGCAAGTCTTGTGTCGTTTGTGGGATTGCATTACAATTCCCACTACAGTACGGCTAAAACTATGATTGTTTTGGGCATTAAATGCAAGAAGCAGGATAAATTCACATACAGAATGTGTGTTTTCAAACATTTGATTTATGACCCTTTTTGAGCGACAGCCGCGCGGCTTAAGAAAAATGGCAAAATACGGCCATATTTTTTTCTCGAGGAAATAACCCAACAACACTTTTCCTGCATTTCAACAGCCTCCTAAAGCACAGCAAATGCATCAGAAAAGGTCTAGTTCTTATTGAAACCCTAACCCTAACCCTAGATCGGGCACTTTGGGAACTCACATACTGTATCAAAAACACGTCTACAAATAGTGTGTTCGAAAAGTCACCCAAATCACTCCCAGCCAGTCAGAAACATTTAAAATAATGTTTCTAAGCAATTCAATGTATCTACAGTGAGTGTGTTGTTTAAATTTCCAGCATGTTTCTTTTTCTCACTTTCTCCTAAAATGGCGCAGAAAATGAGCCAGTCTTGTGTCGTCTGTGGGATTGAATTACAATTCCCACTACAGTACGGCTAAAACTATGATTGTTTTGGGCATTAAATGCAAGAAGCAGCATAAATTCACATACAGAATGTGTGTTTTCAAACATTTGATTTTTGACCCTTTTTGAGCGACAGCCGCGCGGCTTAAGAAAAATGGCAAAATACGGCCATATTTTTTTCTCGAGGAAAAAACCAAACAACACATTTCCTGCATTTCAACAGCCTCCTTAAGCACAGCACATGCATCAGAAAAGGTCTAGTTCTTATTGAAAACCTAACCTAACCCTAGGTCGGGCACTTTGGGAACTCACATACTGTATCAAAAACACGTCTACAAATAGTGTGTTCAAAAAGTCACCCAAATCACTCTCAGCTAGTCAGAAACATTTAAAATAATGCTTCTAAGCACTTCAATGTGTCTACAGTGAGTGTGTTGTTTAAATTTCCAGTTTTTTTTTATTTTTCACTTTCTCCTGAAATGGCGCAGAAAATAAGCAAGTCTTGTGTCGTTTGTGGGATTGCATTACAATTCCCACTACAGTAGGGCTAAAACTATGATTGTTTTGGGCATTAAATGCAAGAAGCAGGATAAATTCACATACAGAATGTGTGTTTTCAAACATTTGATTTTTGACCCTTTTTGAGCGACAGCCGCGCGGCTTAAGAAAAATGGCAAAATACGGCCATATTTTTTTCTCGAGGAAATAACCCAACAACACTTTTCCTGCATTTCAACAGCCTCCTAAAGCACAGCAAATGCATCAGAAAAGGTCTAGTTCTTATTGAAACCCTAACCCTAACCCTAGGTCGGGCACTTAGGGAACTCACATACTGTATCAAAAAGACGTCTACAAATACTGTGTTCAAAAAGTCACCCAAATCACCCTCAGCTATTCAGAAACATTTAAAATAATGTTTCTAAGCACTTCAAAGTGTTTACAGTGAGTGTGTTTACATGTCCAGTATTTTTCTTTTTCTCACTTTCTCCTAAAATGGCGCAGAAAATGAGCCAGTCTTGTGTCGTCTGTGGGAGTGCATTACAATTCCCACTACAGTACGGCTAAAACTATGATTGTTTTGGGCATTAAATGCAAGAAGCAGCATAAATTCACATACAGAATGTGTGTTTTCAAACATTTGATTTTTGACCCTTTTTGAGCGACAGCCACGCGGCTTAAGAAAAATGGCAAAATACGGCCATATTTTTTTCTCGAGGAAAAAACCAAACAACACTTTTCCTGCATTTCAACAGCCTCCTAAAGCACAGCACATGCATCAGAAAAGGTCTAGTTCTTATTGAAACCATAACCCTAACCCTAGGTCGGGCACTTTGGGAACTCACATACTGTATCAAAAACACGTCTAAAAATACTATGTTCAAAAAGACACCCAAATCACTCTCAGCTAGTCAGAAACATTTAAAATAATGCTTCTAAGCACTTCAATGTGTCTACAGTGAGTGTGTTGTTTAAATTTCCAGTTTTTTTTTATTTTTCACTTTCTCCTGAAATGGCGCAGAAAATAAGCAAGTCTTGTGTCGTTTGTGGGATTGCATTACAATTCCCACTACAGTACGGCTAAAACTATGATTGTTTTGGGCATTAAATGCAAGAAGCAGGATAAATTCACATACAGAATGTGTGTTTTCAAACATTTGATTTTTGACCCTTTTTGAGCGACAGCCGCGCGGCTTAAGAAAAATGGCAAAATACGGCCATATTTTTTTCTCGAGGAAATAACCCAACAACACTTTTCCTGCATTTCAACAGCCTCCTAAAGCACAGCAAATGCATCAGAAAAGGACTAGTTCTTATTGAAACCCTAACCCTAACCCTAGGTCGGGCACTTAGGGAACTCACATACTGTATCAAAAAGACGTCTACAAATACTGTGTTCAAAAAGTCACCCAAATCACCCTCAGCTATTCAGAAACATTTAAAATAATGTTTCTAAGCACTTCAATGTGTTTACAGTGAGTGTGTTTACATGTCCAGTATTTTTCTTTTTCTCACTTTCTCCTAAAATGGCGCAGAAAATAAGCAAGTCTTGTGTCGTTTGTGGGAGTGCATTACAATTACCACTACAGTACGGCTAAAACTATTATTGTTTTGGGCATTAAATGCAAGAAGCAGGATAAATTCACATACAGAATGTGTGTTTTCAAACATTTGATTTATGACCCTTTTTGAGCGACAGCCGCGCGGCTTAAGAAAAATGTCAAAATACGGCCATATTTTTTTCTCGACGAAATAACCAAACAACACTTTTCCTGCATTTCAACAGCCTCCTAAAGCACAGCAAATGCATCAGAAAAGGTCTAGTTCTTATTGAAACCCTAACCCTAACCCTAGGTCGGGCACTTTGGGAACCCACATACTGTATCAAAAACACGTCTACAAATACTTTTTTTGAAAAGTCACCCAAATCACTCTCAGCTAGTCAGAAACATTTAAAATAATGTTTCTAAGTAATTCAATGTATCTACAGTGAGTGTGTTGCTTAAATTTCCTGTATGTTTCTTTTTCTCACTTTCTCCTAAAATGGCGCAGAAAATGAGCCAGTCTTGTGTCGTCTGTGGGATTGCATTACAATTCCCACTACAGTACGGCTAAAACTATGATTGTTTTGGGCATTAAATGCAAGAAGCAGGATAAATTCACATACAGAATGTGTGTTTTCAAACTTTTGATTTTTGACCCTTTTTGAGCGACAGCCGCGCGGCTTAAGAAAAATGGCAAAATACGGCCATATTTTTTTCTCGAGGAAACAACCAAACAACACTTTTCCTGCATTTCAACAGCCTCCTAAAGCACAGCAAATGCATCAGAAAAGGTCTAGTTCTTATTGAAACCCTAACCCTAACCCTAGGTAGGGCACTTTGGGAACTCAAATACTGTATCAAAAACACGTCTACAAATAGTGGGTTCGAAAAGTCACCCAAATCACTCCTAGCTAGTCAGAAACATTTAAAATAATGTTTCTAAGCATTTCAATGTATCTACAGTGAGTGTGTTGTTTAAATTTCCAGCATGTTTCTTTTTCTCACTTTCTCCTAAAATTGCGCAGAAAATGAGCCAGTCTTGTGTCGTCTGTGGGATTGCATTACAATTCCCACTACAGTACGGCTAAAACTATGATTGTTTTGGGCATTAAATGCAAGAAGCAGCAAAAATTCACATACAGAATGTGTGTTTTCAAACATTTGATTTTTGACCCTTTTTGAGCGACAGCCGCGCGGCTTAAGAAAAATGGCAAAATACGGCCATATTTTCTTCTCGAGGAAACAACCAAACAACACTTTTCCTGCATTTCAACAGCCTCCTAAAGCACAGCAAATGCATCAGAAAAGGTCTAGTTCTTATTGAAACCCTAACCCTAAACCTAGGTCGGGCACTTTGGGAACTCACATACTGTATCAAAAAGACGTCTACAAATACTGTGTTCAAAAAGTCACCCAAATCACCCTCAGCTATTCAAAAACATTTAAAATAATGTTTCTAAGCACTTCAATGTGTTTACAGTGAGTGTGTTGTTTACATTTCCAGTAGTTTTCCTTTTCTCACTTTTTCCTAAAATGGCGCAGAAAATTAGCATGTCTTGTGTCGTCTGTGGGATTGCATTACAATTCCCACTACAGTACGACTAAAACTATGATTGTTTTGGGCATTAAATGCAAGAAGCAGGATTAATTCACATACAGAATGTGTGTTTTCAAACTTTTGATTTTTGACCCTTTTTGAGCGACAGCCGCGCGGCTTAAGAAAAATGGCAAAATACGGCCATATTTTTTTCTCGAGGAAATAACCCAACAACACTTTTCCTGCATTTCAACAGCCTCCTTAAGCACAGCAAATGCATCAGAAAAGGTCTAGTTCTTATTGAAACCCTAACCCTAACCCTAGGTCGGGCACTTTAGGAACTCACATACTGTATCAAAAACACATCTACAAATAGTGTGTTCGAAAAGTCACCCAAATCGCTCCCAGCCAGTCAGAAACATTTAAAATAATGTTTCTAAGCAATTCAATGTATCTACAGTGAGTGTGTTGTTTAAATTTCCAGCATGTTTCTTTTTCTCACTTTCTCCTAAAATGGCGTAGAAAATGAGCCAGTCTTGTGTCGTCTGTGGGATTGCATTACAATTCCAACTACAGTACGGCTAAAACTATGATTGTTTTGGGCATTAAATGCAAGAAGAAGGATAAATTCACATACAGAATGTGTGTTTTCAAACATTTGATTTTTGACCCTTTTTGAGCGACAGCCGCGCGGCTTAAGAAAAATGGCAAAATACGGCCATATTTTTTTCTCGAGGAAAAAACCAAACAACACTTTTCCTGCATTTCAACAGCCTCCTAAAGCACAGCACATGCATCAGAAAAGGTCTAGTTCTTATTGAAACCATAACCCTAACCCTAGGTCGGGCACTTTGGGAACTCACATACTGTATCAAAAACACGTCTAAAAATACTATGTTCAAAAAGACACCCAAATCACTCTCAGCTAGTCAGAAACATTTAAAATAATGCTTCTAAGCACTTCAATGTGTCTACAGTGAGTGTGTTGTTTAAATTTCCAGTTTTTTTTATTTTTCACTTTCTCCTGAAATGGCGCAGAAAATAAGCAAGTCTTGTGTCGTTTGTGGGATTGCATTACAATTCCCACTACAGTAGGGCTAAAACTATGATTGTTTTGGGCATTAAATGCAAGAAGCAGGATAAATTCACATACAGAATGTGTGTTTTCAAACATTTGATTTTTGACCCTTTTTGAGCGACAGCCACGCGGCTTAAGAAAAATGGCAAAATACGGCCATATTTTTTTCTCGAGGAAATAACCCAACAACACTTTTCCTGCATTTCAACAGCCTCCTAAAGCACAGCAAATGCATCAGAAAAGGTCTAGTTCTTATTGAAACCCTAACCCTAACCCTAGGTCGGGCACTTTGGGAACTCACATACTGTATCAAAAAGACGTCTACAAATACTGTGTTCAAAAAGTCACCCAAATCACCCTCAGCTATTCAGAAACATTTAAAATAATGTTTCTAAGCACTTCAATGTGTTTACAGTGAGTGTGTTTACATTTCCAGTATTTTTCTTTTTCTCACTTTCTCCTTAAATGGCGCAGAAAATGAGCCACTCTTGTGTCGTCTGTGGGAGTGCATTACAATTACCACTACAGTACGGCTAAAACTATGATTGTTTTGGGCATTAAATGCAAGAAGCAGGATAAATTCACATACAGAATGTGTGTTTTCAAACTTTTGATTTTTGACCCTTTTTGAGCGACAGCCGCGCGGCTTAAGAAAAATGGCAAAATACGGCCATATTTTTTTCTCGAGGAAACAACCAAACAACACTTTTCCTGCATTTCAACAGCCTCCTAAAGCACAGCAAATGCATCAGAAAAGGTCTAGTTCTTATTGAAACCCTAACCCTAACCCTAGGTCGGGCACTTTGGGAACTCACATACTGTATCAAAAACACGTCTACAAATAGTGTGTTCGAAAAGTCACCCAAATCACTCCCAGCCAGTCAGAAACATTTAAAATAATGTTTCTAAGCAATTCAATGTATCTACAGTGAGTGTGTTGTTTAAATTTCCAGTTTTTTTTATTTTTCACTTTCTCCTGAAATGGCGCAGAAAATAAGCAAGTCTTGTGTCGTTTGTGGGATTGCATTACAATTCCCACTACAGTACGGCTAAAACTATGATTGTTTTGGGCATTAAATGCAAGAAGCAGGATAAATTCACATACAGAATGTGTGTTTTCAAACATTTGATTTATGACCCTTTTTGAGCGACAGCCGCGCGGCTTAAGAAAAATGGCAAAATACGGCCATATTTTTTTCTCGAGGAAATAACCCAACAACACTTTTCCTGCATTTCAACAGCCTCCTAAAGCACAGCAAATGCATCAGAAAAGGTCTAGTTCTTATTGAAACCCTAACCCTAACCCTAGGTCGGGCACTTTGGGAACCCACATACTGTATCAAAAACACGTCTACAAATACTTTTTTTGAAAAGTCACCCAAATCACTCTCAGCTAGTCAGAAACATTTAAAATAATGTTTCTAAGTAATTCAATGTATCTACAGTGAGTGTGTTGCTTAAATTTCCTGTATGTTTCTTTTTCTCACTTTCTCCTAAAATGGCGCAGAAAATGAGCCAGTCTTGTGTCGTCTGTGGGATTGCATTACAATTCCCACTACAGTACGGCTAAAACTATGATTGTTTTGGGCATTAAATGCAAGAAGCAGGATAAATTCACATACAGAATGTGTGTTTTCAAACTTTTGATTTTTGACCCTTTTTGAGCGACAGCCGCGCGGCTTAAGAAAAATGGCAAAATACGGCCATATTTTTTTCTCGAGGAAACAACCAAACAACACTTTTCCTGCATTTCAACAGCCTCCTAAAGCACAGCAAATGCATCAGAAAAGGTCTAGTTCTTATTGAAACCCTAACCCTAACCCTAGGTAGGGCACTTTGGGAACTCAAATACTGTATCAAAAACACGTCTACAAATAGTGGGTTCGAAAAGTCACCCAAATCACTCCTAGCTAGTCAGAAACATTTAAAATAATGTTTCTAAGCATTTCAATGTATCTACAGTGAGTGTGTTATTTAAATTTCCAGCATGTTTCTTTTTCTCACTTTCTCCTAAAATTGCGCAGAAAATGAGCCAGTCTTGTGTCGTCTGTGGGATTGCATTACAATTCCCACTACAGTACGGCTAAAACTATGATTGTTTTGGGCATTAAATGCAAGAAGCAGCATAAATTCACATACAGAATGTGTGTTTTCAAACATTTGATTTTTGACCCTTTTTGAGCGACAGCCGCGCGGCTTAAGAAAAATGGCAAAATACGGCCATATTTTCTTCTCGAGGAAACAACCAAACAACACTTTTCCTGCATTTCAACAGCCTCCTAAAGCACAGCAAATGCATCAGAAAAGGTCTAGTTCTTATTGAAACCCTAACCCTAAACCTAGGTCGGGCACTTTGGGAACTCACATACTGTATCAAAAAGACGTCTACAAATACTGTGTTCAAAAAGTCACCCAAATCACCCTCAGCTATTCAAAAACATTTAAAATAATGTTTCTAAGCACTTCAATGTGTTTACAGTGAGTGTGTTGTTTACATTTCCAGTAGTTTTCCTTTTCTCACTTTTTCCTAAAATGGCGCAGAAAATTAGCATGTCTTGTGTCGTCTGTGGGATTGCATTACAATTCCCACTACAGTACGACTAAAACTATGATTGTTTTGGGCATTAAATGCAAGAAGCAGGATTAATTCACATACAGAATGTGTGTTTTCAAACTTTTGATTTTTGACCCTTTTTGAGCGACAGCCGCGCGGCTTAAGAAAAATGGCAAAATACGGCCATATTTTTTTCTCGAGGAAATAACCCAACAACACTTTTCCTGCATTTCAACAGCCTCCTTAAGCACAGCAAATGCATCAGAAAAGGTCTAGTTCTTATTGAAACCCTAACCCTAACCCTAGGTCGGGCACTTTAGGAACTCACATACTGTATCAAAAACACATCTACAAATAGTGTGTTCGAAAAGTCACCCAAATCGCTCCCAGCCAGTCAGAAACATTTAAAATAATGTTTCTAAGCAATTCAATGTATCTACAGTGAGTGTGTTGTTTAAATTTCCAGCATGTTTCTTTTTCTCACTTTCTCCTAAAATGGCGCAGAAAATGAGCCAGTCTTGTGTCGTCTGTGGGATTGCATTACAATTCCCACTACAGTACGGCTAAAACTATGATTGTTTTGGGCATTAAATGCAAGAAGAAGGATAAATTCACATACAGAATGTGTGTTTTCAAACATTTGATTTTTGACCCTTTTTGAGCGACAGCCGCGCGGCTTAAGAAAAATGGCAAAATACGGCCATATTTTTTTCTCGAGGAAAAAACCAAACAACACTTTTCCTGCATTTCAACAGCCTCCTAAAGCACAGCACATGCATCAGAAAAGGTCTAGTTCTTATTGAAACCATAACCCTAACCCTAGGTCGGGCACTTTGGGAACTCACATACTGTATCAAAAACACGTCTAAAAATACTATGTTCAAAAAGACACCCAAATCACTCTCAGCTAGTCAGAAACATTTAAAATAATGCTTCTAAGCACTTCAATGTGTCTACAGTGAGTGTGTTGTTTAAATTTCCAGTTTTTTTTATTTTTCACTTTCTCCTGAAATGGCGCAGAAAATAAGCAAGTCTTGTGTCGTTTGTGGGATTGCATTACAATTCCCACTACAGTACGGCTAAAACTATGATTGTTTTGGGCATTAAATGCAAGAAGCAGGATAAATTCACATACAGAATGTGTGTTTTCAAACATTTGATTTTTGACCCTTTTTGAGCGACAGCCACGCGGCTTAAGAAAAATGGCAAAATACGGCCATATTTTTTTCTCGAGGAAATAACCCAACAACACTTTTCCTGCATTTCAACAGCCTCCTAAAGCACAGCAAATGCATCAGAAAAGGTCTAGTTCTTATTGAAACCCTAACCCTAACCCTAGGTCGGGCACTTTGGGAACTCACATACTGTATCAAAAAGACGTCTACAAATACTGTGTTCAAAAAGTCACCCAAATCACCCTCAGCTATTCAGAAACATTTAAAATAATGTTTCTAAGCACTTCAATGTGTTTACAGTGAGTGTGTTTACATTTCCAGTATTTTTCTTTTTCTCACTTTCTCCTTAAATGGCGCAGAAAATGAGCCACTCTTGTGTCGTCTGTGGGAGTGCATTACAATTACCACTACAGTACGGCTAAAACTATGATTGTTTTGGGCATTAAATGCAAGAAGCAGGATAAATTCACATACAGAATGTGTGTTTTCAAACTTTTGATTTTTGACCCTTTTTGAGCGACAGCCGCGCGGCTTAAGAAAAATGGCAAAATACGGCCATATTTTTTTCTCGAGGAAACAACCAAACAACACTTTTCCTGCATTTCAACAGCCTCCTAAAGCACAGCAAATGCATCAGAAAAGGTCTAGTTCTTATTGAAACCCTAACCCTAACCCTAGGTCGGGCACTTTGGGAACTCACATACTGTATCAAAAACACGTCTACAAATAGTGTGTTCGAAAAGTCACCCAAATCACTCCCAGCCAGTCAGAAACATTTAAAATAATGTTTCTAAGCAATTCAATGTATCTACAGTGAGTGTGTTGTTTAAATTTCCAGTTTTTTTTTATTTTTCACTTTCTCCTGAAATGGCGCAGAAAATAAGCAAGTCTTGTGTCGTTTGTGGGATTGCATTACAATTCCCACTACAGTAGGGCTAAAACTATGATTGTTTTGGGCATTAAATGCAAGAAGCAGGATAAATTAACATACAGAATGTGTGTTTTCAAATATTTGATTTTTGACCCTTTTTGAGCGACAGCCGCGCGGCTTAAGAAAAATGGCAAAATACGGCCATATTTTTTTCTCGAGGAAATAACCCAACAACACTTTTCCTGCATTTCAACAGCCTCCTAAAGCACAGCAAATGCATCAGAAAAGGTCTAGTTCTTATTGAAACCCTAACCCTAACCCTAGGTCGGGCACTTAGGGAACTCACATACTGTATCAAAAAGACGTCTACAAATACTGTGTTCAAAAAGTCACCCAAATCACCCTCAGCTATTCAGAAACATTTAAAATAATGTTTCTAAGCACTTCAAAGTGTTTACAGTGAGTGTGTTTACATGTCCAGTATTTTTCTTTTTCTCACTTTCTCCTAAAATGGCGCAGAAAATGAGCCAGTCTTGTGTCGTCTGTGGGAGTGCATTACAATTACCACTACAGTACGGCTAAAACTATGATTGTTTTGGGCATTAAATGCAAGAAGCAGGATAAATTAACATACAGAATGTGTGTTTTCAAATATTTGATTTTTGACCCTTTTTGAGCGACAGCCGCGCGGCTTAAGAAAAATGGCAAAATACGGCCATATTTTTCTCTCGAGGAAATAACCCAACAACACTTTTCCTGCATTTCAACAGCCTCCTAAAGCACAGCAAATGCATCAGAAAAGGTCTAGTTCTTATTGAAACCCTAACCCTAACCCTAGGTCGGGCACTTTGGGAACTCACATACTGTATCAAAAACACGTCTACAAATAGTGTGTTCGAAAAGTCACCCAAATCACTCTCAGCTAGTCAGAAACATTTAAAATAATGTTTCTAAGCAATTCAATGTGTCTACAGTGAGTGTGTTGTTTACATTTCCAGTATGTTTCTTTTTCTCACTTTCTCCTAAAATGGCACAGAAAATGAGCCAGTCTTGAGACGTCTGTGGGATTGCATTACAATTCCCACTACAGTACGGCTAAAACTATGATTGTTTTTGGGCATTAAATGCAAGAAGCAGCATAAATTCACATACAGAATGTGTGTTTTCAAACATTTGATTTTTGACCCTTTTTGAGCGACAGCCGCGCGGCTTAAAAAAAATGGCAAAATACGGCCATATTTTTTTCTCGACGAAATAACCAAACAACACTTTTCCTGCATTTCAACAGCCTCCTAAAGCACAGCAAATGCATCAGAAAAGGTCTAGTTCTTATTGAAACCCTAACCCTAACCCTAGGTCGGGCACTTTGAGAACCCACATACTGTATCAAAAACACGTCTACAAATACTTTTTTTGAAAAGTCACCCAAATCACTCTCAGCTAGTCAGAAACATTTAAAATAATGTTTCTAAGTAATTCAGTGTGTTTACAGTGAGTGTGTTGTTTAAATTTCCAGTATATTTTTATTTCTCACTTTCTCCTGAAATGGCGCAGAAAATAAGCAAATCTTGTGTCGTTTGTGGGATTGCATTACAATTCCCACTACAGTACGGCTAAAACTATGATTGTTTTGGGCATTAAATGCAAGAAGCAGGATAAATTCACATACAGAATGTGTGTTTTCAAACTTTTGATTTTTGACCCTTTTTGAGCGACAGCCGCGCGGCTTAAGAAAAATGGCAAAATACGGCCATATTTTTTTCTCGAGGAAACAACCAAACAACACTTTTCCTGCATTTCAACAGCCTCCTAAAGCACAGCAAATGCATCAGAAAAGGTCTAATTCTTATTGAAACCCTAACCCTAACCCTAGGTCGGGCACTTTGGGAACTCACATACTATCAAAAACACGTCTACAAATAGTGTGTTCAAAAAGTCACCCAAATCACTCCCAGCTAGTCAGAAACATTGAAAATAATGTTTTTAAGCACTTCAATGTGTTTACAGTGAGTGTGTTGTTTACATTTCCAGTAGTTTTCTTTTTCTCACTTTTTCCTAAAATGGCGCAGAAAATTAGCATGTCTTGTGTCGTCTGTGGGATTGCATTACAATTCCCACTACAGTACGGCTAAAACTATGATTGTTTTGGGCATTAAATGCAAGAAGCAGGATTAATTCACATGCAGAATGTGTGTTTTCAAACTTTTGATTTTTGAACCTTTTTGAGCGACAGCCGCGCGGTTTAAGAAAAATGGCAAGATACGGCCATATTTTTTTCTCGAGGAAATAACCCAACAACACTTTTCCTGCATTTCAACAGCCTCCTAAAGCACAGCAAATGCATCAGAAAAGGTCTAGTTCTTATTGAAACCCTAACCCTAACCCTAGGTCGGGCACTTTGGGAACTCACATACTGTATCAAAAACACGTCTACAAATAGTGTGTTCGAAAAGTCACCCAAATCACTCCCAGCCAATCAGAAACATTTAAAATAATGTTTCTAAGCAACCAAATGTATCTACAGTGAGTGTGTTGTTTAAATTTTCAGTATTTTTCTTTATCTCACTTTCTCCTAAAATGGCGCAGAAAATGAGCCAGTCTTGTGTCGTTTGTGGGATTGCATTACAATTCCCACTACAGTACGGCTAAAACTATGATTGTTTTGGGCATTAAATGCAAGAAGCAGCATAAATTCACATACAGAATGTGTGTTTTCAAACATTTGATTTTTGACCCTTTTTGAGCGACAGCCACGCGGCTTAAGAAAAATGGCAAAATACGGCCATATTTTTTTCTCGAGGAAAAAACCAAACAACACTTTTCCTGCATTTCAACAGCCTCCTAAAGCACAGCACATGCATCAGAAAAGGTCTAGTTCTTATTGAAACCATAACCCTAACCCTAGGTCGGGCACTTTGGGAACTCACATACTGTATCAAAAACACGTCTAAAAATACTATGTTCAAAAAGACACCCAAATCACTCTCAGCTAGTCAGAAACATTTAAAATAATGCTTCTAAGCACTTCAATGTGTCTACAGTGAGTGTGTTGTTTAAATTTCCAGTTTTTTTTTATTTTTCACTTTCTCCTGAAATGGCGCAGAAAATAAGCAAGTCTTGTGTCGTTTGTGGGATTGCATTACAATTCCCACTACAGTACGGCTAAAACTATGATTGTTTTGGGCATTAAATGCAAGAAGCAGGATAAATTCACATACAGAATGTGTGTTTTCAAACATTTGATTTTTGACCCTTTTTGAGCGACAGCCGCGCGGCTTAAGAAAAATGGCAAAATACGGCCATATTTTTTTCTCGAGGAAATAACCCAACAACACTTTTCCTGCATTTCAACAGCCTCCTAAAGCACAGCAAATGCATCAGAAAAGGACTAGTTCTTATTGAAACCCTAACCCTAACCCTAGGTCGGGCACTTAGGGAACTCACATACTGTATCAAAAAGACGTCTACAAATACTGTGTTCAAAAAGTCACCCAAATCACCCTCAGCTATTCAGAAACATTTCAAATAATGTTTCTAAGCACTTCAATGTGTTTACAGTGAGTGTGTTTACATGTCCAGTATTTTTCTTTTTCTCACTTTCTCCTAAAATGGCGCAGAAAATGAGCCAGTCTTGTGTCGTCTGTGGGAGTGCATTACAATTACCACTACAGTACGGCTAAAACTATTATTGTTTTGGGCATTAAATGCAAGAAGCAGGATAAATTCACATACAGAATGTGTGTTTTCAAATATTTGATTTTTGACCCTTTTTGAGCGACAGCCGCGCGGCTTAAGAAAAATGGCAAAATACGGCCATATTTTTTTCTCGAGGAAATAACCCAACAACACTTTTCCTGCATTTCAACAGCCTCCTAAAGCACAGCAAATGCATCAGAAAAGGTCTAGTTCTTATTGAAACCCTAACCCTAACCCTAGGTCGGGCACTTAGGGAACTCACATACTGTATCAAAAAGACGTCTACAAATACTGTGTTCAAAAAGTCACCCAAATCACTCTCAGCTATTCAGAAACATTTAAAATAATGTTTCTAAGCACTTCAAAGTGTTTACAGTGAGTGTGTTTACATGTCCAGTATTTTTCTTTTTCTCACTTTCTCCTAAAATGGCGCAGAAAATGAGCCAGTCTTGTGTCGTCTGTGGGAGTGCATTACAATTACCACTACAGTACGGCTAAAACTATGATTGTTTTGGGCATTAAATGCAAGAAGCAGGATAAATTAACATACAGAATGTGTGTTTTCAAATATTTGATTTTTGACCCTTTTTGAGCGACAGCCGCGCGGCTTAAGAAAAATGGCAAAATACGGCCATATTTTTTTCTCGAGGAAATAACCCAACAACACTTTTCCTGCATTTCAACAGCCTCCTAAAGCACAGCAAATGCATCAAAAAAGGTCTAGTTCTTATTGAAACCCTAACCCTAACCCTAGGTCGGGCACTTTGGGAACTCACATACTGTATCAAAAACACGTCTACAAATAGTGTGTTCGAAAAGTCACCCAAATCACTCTCAGCTAGTCAGAAACATTTAAAATAATGTTTCTAAGCAATTCAATGTGTCTACAGTGAGTGTGTTGTTTACATTTCCAGTATGTTTCTTTTTCTCACTTTCTCCTAAAATGGCACAGAAAATGAGCCAGTCTTGAGACGTCTGTGGGATTGCATTACAATTCCCACTACAGTACGGCTAAAACTATGATTGTTTTGGGCATTAAATGCAAGAAGCAGCATAAATTCACATACAGAATGTGTGTTTTCAAACATTTGATTTTTGACCCTTTTTGAGCGACAGCCGCGCGGCTTAAAAAAAATGGCAAAATACGGCCATATTTTTTTCTCGACGAAATAACCAAACAACACTTTTCCTGCATTTCAACAGCCTCCTAAAGCACAGCAAATGCATCAGAAAAGGTCTAGTTCTTATTGAAACCCTAACCCTAACCCTAGGTCGGGCACTTTGGGAACCCACATACTGTATCAAAAACACGTCTACAAATACTTTTTTTGAAAAGTCACCCAAATCACTCTCAGCTAGTCAGAAACATTTAAAATAATGTTTCTAAGTAATTCAGTTTGTTTACAGTGAGTGTGTTGTTTAAATTTCCAGTATATTTTTATTTCTCACTTTCTCCTGAAATGGCGCAGAAAATAAGCAAATCTTGTGTCGTTTGTGGGATTGCATTACAATTCCCACTACAGTACGGCTAAAACTATGATTGTTTTGGGCATTAAATGCAAGAAGCAGGATAAATTCACATACAGAATGTGTGTTTTCAAACATTTGATTTTTGACCCTTTTTGAGCGACAGCCGCGCGGCTTAAGAAAAATGGCAAAATACGGCCATATTTTTTTCTCGAGGAAACAACCAAACAACACTTTTCCTGCATTTCAACAGCCTCCTAAAGCACAGCAAATGCATCAGAAAAGGTCTAATTCTTATTGAAACCCTAACCCTAACCCTAGGTCGGGCACTTTGGGAACTCACATACTATCAAAAACACGTCTACAAATAGTGTGTTCAAAAAGTCACCCAAATCACTCCCAGCTAGTCAGAAACATTGAAAATAATGTTTTTAAGCACTTCAATGTGTTTACAGTGAGTGTGTTGTTTACATTTCCAGTAGTTTTCTTTTTCTCACTTTTTCCTAAAATGGCGCAGAAAATTAGCATGTCTTGTGTCGTCTGTGGGATTGCATTACAATTCCCACTACAGTACGGCTAAAACTATGATTGTTTTGGGCATTAAATGCAAGAAGCAGGATTAATTCACATGCAGAATGTGTGTTTTCAAACTTTTGATTTTTGACCCTTTTTGAGCGACAGCCGCGCGGTTTAAGAAAAATGGCAAGATACGGCCATATTTTTTTCTCGAGGAAATAACCCAACAACACTTTTCCTGCATTTCAACAGCCTCCTAAAGCACAGCAAATGCATCAGAAAAGGTCTAGTTCTTATTGAAACCCTAACCCTAACCCTAGGTCGGGCACTTTGGGAACTCACATACTGTATCAAAAACACGTCTACAAATAGTGTGTTCGAAAAGTCACCCAAATCACTCCCAGCCAATCAGAAACATTTAAAATAATGTTTCTAAGCAACTCAATGTATCTACAGTGAGTGTGTTGTTTAAATTTCCAGTATTTTTCTTTATCTCACTTTCTCCTAAAATGGCGCAGAAAATGAGCCAGTCTTGTGTCGTTTGTGGGATTGCATTACAATTCCCACTACAGTACGGCTAAAACTATGATTGTTTTGGGCATTAAATGCAAGAAGCAGGATAAATTCACATACAGAATGTGTGTTTTCAAACATTTGATTTTTGACCCTTTTTGAGCGACAGCCGCGCGGCTTAAGAAAAATGGCAAAATACGGCCATATTTTTTTCTCGAGGAAATAACCCAACAACACTTTTCCTGCATTTCAACAGCCTCCTAAAGCACAGCAAATGCATCAGAAAAGGACTAGTTCTTATTGAAACCCTAACCCTAACCCTAGGTCGGGCACTTAGGGAACTCACATACTGTATCAAAAAGACGTCTACAAATACTGTGTTCAAAAAGTCACCCAAATCACCCTCAGCTATTCAGAAACATTTAAAATAATGTTTCTAAGCACTTCAATGTGTTTACAGTGAGTGTGTTTACATGTCCAGTATTTTTCTTTTTCTCACTTTCTCCTAAAATGGCGCAGAAAATGAGCCAGTCTTGTGTCGTCTGTGGGAGTGCATTACAATTACCACTACAGTACGGCTAAAGCTATTATTATTTTGGGCATTAAATGCAAGAAGCAGGATAAATTCACATACAGAATGTGTGTTTTCAAATATTTGATTTTTGACCCTTTTTGAGCGACAGCCGCGCGGCTTAAGAAAAATGGCAAAATACGGCCATATTTTTTTCTCGAGGAAATAACCCAACAACACTTTTCCTGCATTTCAACAGCCTCCTAAAGCACAGCAAATGCATCAGAAAAGGTCTAGTTCTTATTGAAACCCTAACCCTAACCCTAGGTCGGGCACTTAGGGAACTCACATACTGTATCAAAAAGACGTCTACAAATACTGTGTTCAAAAAGTCACCCAAATCACCCTCAGCTATTCAGAAACATTTAAAATAATGTTTCTAAACACTTCAAAGTGTTTACAGTGAGTGTGTTTACATGTCCAGTATTTTTCTTTTTCTCATTTTCTCCTAAAATGGCGCAGAAAATGAGCCAGTCTTGTGTCGTCTGTGGGAGTGCATTACAATTACCACTACAGTACGGCTAAAACTATGATTGTTTTGGGCATTAAATGCAAGAAGCAGGATAAATTAACATACAGAATGTGTGTTTTCAAATATTTGATTTTTGAGCGACAGCCGCGCGGCTTAAGAAAAATGGCAAAATACGGCCATATTTTTTTCTCGAGGAAATAACCCAACAACACTTTTCCTGCATTTCAACAGCCTCCTAAAGCACAGCAAATGCATCAGAAAAGGTCTAGTTCTTATTGAAACCCTAACCCTAACCCTAGGTCGGGCACTTTGGGAACTCACATACTGTATCAAAAACACGTCTACAAATAGTGTGTTCGAAAAGTCACCCAAATCACTCTCAGCTAGTCAGAAACATTTAAAATAATGTTTCTAAGCAATTCAATGTGTCTACAGTGAGTGTGTTGTTTACATTTCCAGTATGTTTCTTTTTCTCACTTTCTCCTAAAATGGCACACAAAATGAGCCAGTCTTGAGACGTCTGTGGGATTGCATTACAATTCCCACTACAGTAGGGCTAAAACTATGATTGTTTTGGGCATTAAATGCAAGAAGCAGCATAAATTCACATACAGAATGTGTGTTTTCAAACATTTGATTTTTGACCCTTTTTGAGCGACAGCCGCGCGGCTTAAAAAAAATGGCAAAATACGGCCATATTTTTTTCTCGACGAAATAACCAAACAACACTTTTCCTGCATTTCAACAGCCTCCTAAAGCACAGCAAATGCATCAGAAAAGGTCTAGTTCTTATTGAAACCCTAACCCTAACCCTAGGTCGGGCACTTTGGGAACCCACATACTGTATCAAAAACACGTCTACAAATACTTTTTTTGAAAAGTCACCCAAATCACTCTCAGCTAGTCAGAAACATTTAAAATAATGTTTCTAAGTAATTCAGTGTGTTTACAGTGAGTGTGTTGTTTAAATTTCCAGTATATTTTTATTTCTCACTTTCTCCTGAAATGGCGCAGAAAATAAGCAAATCTTGTGTCGTTTGTGGGATTGCATTACAATTCCCACTACAGTACGGCTAAAACTATGATTGTTTTGGGCATTAAATGCAAGAAGCAGGATAAATTCACATACAGAATGTGTGTTTTCAAACTTTTGATTTTTGACCCTTTTTGAGCGACAGCCGCGCGGCTTAAGAAAAATGGCAAAATACGGCCATATTTTTTTCTCGAGGAAACAACCAAACAACACTTTTCCTGCATTTCAACAGCCTCCTAAAGCACAGCAAATGCATCAGAAAAGGTCTAATTCTTATTGAAACCCTAACCCTAACCCTAGGTCGGGCACTTTGGGAACTCACATACTATCAAAAACACGTCTACAAATAGTGTGTTCAAAAAGTCACCCAAATCACTCCCAGCTAGTCAGAAACATTTAAAATAATGTTTTTAAGCACTTCAATGTGTTTACAGTGAGTGTGTTGTTTACATTTCCAGTAGTTTTCTTTTTCTCACTTTTTCCTAAAATGGCGCAGAAAATTAGCATGTCTTGTGTCGTCTGTGGGATTGCATTACAATTCCCACTACAGTACGGCTAAAACTATGATTGTTTTGGGCATTAAATGCAAGAAGCAGGATTAATTCACATGCAGAATGTGTGTTTTCAAACTTTTGATTTTTGACCCTTTTTGAGCGACAGCCGCGCGGTTTAAGAAAAATGTCAAAATACGGCCATATTTTTTTCTCGAGGAAATAACCCAACAACACTTTTCCTGCATTTCAACAGCCTCCTAAAGCACAGCAAATGCATCAGAAAAGGTCTAGTTCTTATTGAAACCCTAACCCTAACCCTAGGTCGGGCACTTTGGGAACTCACATACTGTATCAAAAACACGTCTACAAATAGTGTGTTCGAAAAGTCACCCATATCACTCCCAGCCAATCAGAAACATTTAAAATAATATTTCTAAGCAACTCAATGTATCTACAGTGAGTGTGTTGTTTAAATTTCCAGTATTTTTCTTTATCTCACTTTCTCCTAAAATGGCGCAGAAAATGAGCCAGTCTTGTGTCGTTTGTGGGATTGCATTACAATTCCCACTACAGTACGGCTAAAACTATGATTGTTTTGGGCATTAAATGCAAGAAGCAGGATAAATTCACATACAGAATGTGTGTTTTCAAACATTTGATTTTTGACCCTTTTTGAGCGACAGCCGCGCGGCTTAAGAAAAATGGCAAAATACGGCCATATTTTTTTCTCGAGGAAATAACCCAACAACACTTTTCCTGCATTTCAACAGCCTCCTAAAGCACAGCAAATGCATCAGAAAAGGACTAGTTCTTATTGAAACCCTAACCCTAACCCTAGGTCGGGCACTTAGGGAACTCACATACTGTATCAAAAAGACGTCTACAAATACTGTGTTCAAAAAGTCACCCAAATCATCCTCAGCTATTCAGAAACATTTAAAATAATGTTTCTAAGCACTTCAATGTGTTTACAGTGAGTGTGTTTACATGTCCAGTATTTTTCTTTTTCTCACTTTCTCCTAAAATGGCGCAGAAAATGAGCCAGTCCTGTGTCGTCTGTGGGAGTGCATTACAATTACCACTACAGTACGGCTAAAACTATTATTGTTTTGGGCATTAAATGCAAGAAGCAGGATAAATTCACATACAGAATGTGTGTTTTCAAATATTTGATTTTTGACCCTTTTTGAGCGACAGCCGCGCGGCTTAAGAAAAATGGCAAAATACGGCCATATTTTTTTCTCAAGGAAATAACCCAACAACACTTTTCCTGCATTTCAACAGCCTCCTAAAGCACAGCAAATGCATCAGAAAAGGTCTAGTTCTTATTGAAACCCTAACCCTAACCCTAGGTCGGGCACTTTGGGAACTCACATACTGTATCAAAAACAAGTCTACAAATAGTGTGTTCGAAAAGTCACCCAAATCACTCCTAGCTAGTCAGAAACATTTAAAATAATGTTTCTAAGCAGTTCAATGTATCTACAGTGAGTGTGTTGCTTAAATTTCCTGTATGTTTCTTTTTCTCACTTTCTCCTAAAATGGCGCAGAAAATGAGCCAGTCTTGTGTCGTCTGTGGGATTGCATTACAATTCCCACTACAGTACGGCTAAAACTATGATTGTTTTGGGCATTAAATGCAAGAAGCAGGATAAATTCACATACAGAATGTGTGTTTTCAAACTTTTGATTTTTGACCCTTTTTGAGCGACAGCCGCGCGGCTTAAGAAAAATGGCAAAATACGGCCATATTTTTTTCTCGAGGAAACAACCAAACAACACTTTTCCTGCATTTCAACAGCCTCCTAAAGCACAGCAAATGCATCAGAAAAGGTCTAGTTCTTATTGAAACCCTATCCCTAACCCTAGGTAGGGCACTTTGGGAACTCAAATACTGTATCAAAAACACGTCTACAAATAGTGGGTTCGAAAAGTCACCCAAATCACTCCTAGCTAGTCAGAAACATTTAAAATAATGTTTCTAAGCATTTCAATGTATCTACAGTGAGTGTGTTGTTTAAATTTCCAGCATGTTTCTTTTTCTCACTTTCTCCTAAAATTGCGCAGAAAATGAGCCAGTCTTGTGTCGTCTCTGGGATTGCATTACAATTCCCACTACAGTACGGCTAAAACTATGATTGTTTTGGGCATTAAATGCAAGAAGCAGCATAAATTCACATACAGAATGTGTGTTTTCAAACATTTGATTTTTGACCCTTTTTGAGCGACAGCCGCGCGGCTTAAGAAAAATGGCAAAATACGGCCATATTTTTTTCTCAAGGAAATAACCCAACAACACTTTTCCTGCATTTCAACAGCCTCCTAAAGCACAGCAAATGCATCAGAAAAGGTCTAGTTCTTATTGAAACCCTAACCCTAACCCTAGGTCGGGCACTTTGGGAACTCACATACTGTATCAAAAACAAGTCTACAAATAGTGTGTTCGAAAAGTCACCCAAATCACTCCTAGCTAGTCAGAAACATTTAAAATAATGTTTCTAAGCAATTCAATGTATCTACAGTGAGTGTGTTGCTTAAATTTCCTGTATGTTTCTTTTTCTCACTTTCTCCTAAAATGGCGCAGAAAATGAGCCAGTCTTGTGTCGTCTGTGGGATTGCATTACAATTCCCACTACAGTACGGCTAAAACTATGATTGTTTTGGGCATTAAATGCAAGAAGCAGGATAAATTCACATACAGAATGTGTGTTTTCAAACTTTTGATTTTTGACCCTTTTTGAGCGACAGCCGCGCGGCTTAAGAAAAATGGCAAAATACGGCCATATTTTTTTCTCGAGGAAACAACCAAACAACACTTTTCCTGCATTTCAACAGCCTCCTAAAGCACAGCAAATGCATCAGAAAAGGTCTAGTTCTTATTGAAACCCTATCCCTAACCCTAGGTAGGGCACTTTGGGAACTCAAATACTGTATCAAAAACACGTCTACAAATAGTGGGTTCGAAAAGTCACCCAAATCACTCCTAGCTAGTCAGAAACATTTAAAATAATGTTTCTAAGCATTTCAATGTATCTACAGTGAGTGTGTTGTTTAAATTTCCAGCATGTTTCTTTTTCTCACTTTCTCCTAAAATTGCGCAGAAAATGAGCCAGTCTTGTGTCGTCTGTGGGATTGCATTACAATTCCCACTACAGTACGGCTAAAACTATGATTGTTTTGGGCATTAAATGCAAGAAGCAGCATAAATTCACATACAGAATGTGTGTTTTCAAACATTTGATTTTTGACCCTTTTTGAGCGACAGCCGCGCGGCTTAAGAAAAATGGCAAATACGGCCATATTTTCTTCTCGAGGAAACAACCAAACAACACTTTTCCTGCATTTCAACAGCCTCCTAAAGCACAGCAGATGCATCAGAAAAGGTCTAGTTCTTATTGAAACCCTAACCCTAAACCTAGGTCGGGCACTTTGGGAACTCAAATACTGTATCAAAAACACGTCTACAAATAGTGAGTTCGAAAAGTCACCCAAATCACTCCTAGCTAGTCAGAAACATTTAAAATAATGTTTCTAAGCATTTCAATGTATCTACAGTGAGTGTGTTCTTTAAATTTCCAGCATGTTTCTTTTTCTCACTTTCTCCTAAAATGGCGCAGAAAATGAGCCAGTCTTGTGTCGTCTGTGGGATTGCATTACAATTCCCACTACAGTACGGCTAAAACTATGATTGTTTTGGGCATTAAATGCAAGAAGCAGCATAAATTCACATACAGAATGTGTGTTTTCAAACATTTGATTTTTGACCCTTTTTGAGCGACAGCCACGCGGCTTAAGAAAAATGGCAAAATACGGCCATATTTTTTTCTCGAGGAAAAAACCAAACAACACTTTTCCTGCATTTCAACAGCCTCCTAAAGCACAGCACATGCATCAGAAAAGGTCTAGTTCTTATTGAAACCATAACCCTAACCCTAGGTCGGGCACTTTGGGAACTCACATACTGTAACAAAAACACGTCTAAAAATACTATGTTCAAAAAGACACCCAAATCACTCTCAGCTAGTCAGAAACATTTAAAATAATGCTTCTAAGCACTTCAATGTGTCTACAGTGAGTGTGTTGTTTAAATTTCCAGTTTTTTTTTATTTTTCACTTTCTCCTGAAATGGCGCAGAAAATAAGCAACTCTTGTGTCGTTTGTGGGATTGCATTACAATTCCCACTACAGTACGGCTAAAACTATGATTGTTTTGGGCATTAAATGCAAGAAGCAGGATAAATTCACATACAGAATGTGTGTTTTCAAACATTTGATTTTTGACCCTTTTTGAGCGACAGCCGCGCGGCTTAAGAAAAATGGCAAAATACGGCCATATTTTTTTCTCGAGGAAATAACCCAACAACACTTTTCCTGCATTTCAACAGCCTCCTAAAGCACAGCAAATGCATCAGAAAAGGACTAGTTCTTATTGAAACCCTAACCCTAACCCTAGGTCGGGCACTTAGGGAACTCACATACTGTATCAAAAAGACGTCTACAAATACTGTGTTCAAAAAGTCACCCAAATCACCCTCAGCTATTCAGAAACATTTAAAATAATGTTTCTAAGCACTTCAATGTGTTTACAGTGAGTGTGTTTACATGTCCAGTATTTTTCTTTTTCTCACTTTCTCCTAAAATGGCGCAGAAAATGAGCCAGTCTTGTGTCGTCTGTGGGAGTGCATTACAATTACCACTACAGTACGGCTAAAACTATTATTGTTTTGGGCATTAAATGCAAGAAGCAGGATAAATTCACATACAGAATGTGTGTTTTCAAATATTTGATTTTTGACCCTTTTTGAGCGACAGCCGCGCGGCTTAAGAAAAATGGCAAAATACGGCCATATTTTTTTCTCGAGGAAATAACCCAACAACACTTTTCCTGCATTTCAACAGCCTCCTAAAGCACAGCAAATGCATCAGAAAAGGTCTAGTTCTTATTGAAACCCTAACCCTAACCCTAGGTCGGGCACTTTGGGAACTCACATACTGTATCAAAAACAAGTCTACAAATAGTGTGTTCGAAAAGTCACCCAAATCACTCCTAGCTAGTCAGAAACATTTAAAATAATGTTTCTAAGCAATTCAATGTATCTACAGTGAGTGTGTTGCTTAAATTTCCTGTATGTTTCTTTTTCTCACTTTCTCCTAAAATGGCGCAGAAAATGAGCCAGTCTTGTGTCGTCTGTGGGATTGCATTACAATTCCCACTACAGTACGGCTAAAACTATGATTGTTTTGGGCATTAAATGCAAGAAGCAGGATAAATTCACATACAGAATGTGTGTTTTCAAACTTTTGATTTTTGACCCTTTTTGAGCGACAGCCGCGCGGCTTAAGAAAAATGGCAAAATACGGCCATATTTTTTTCTCGAGGAAACAACCAAACAACACTTTTCCTGCATTTCAACAGCCTCCTAAAGCACAGCAAATGCATCAGAAAAGGTCTAGTTCTTATTAAAACCCTAACCCTAACCCTAGGTCGGGCACTTTGGGAACTCACATACTGTATCAAAAACACGTCTACAAATACTGTGTTCAAAAAGTCACCCAAATCACTCTCAGCTAGTCAGAAACATTTAAAATAATGTTTCTAAGCACTTCGATGTGTCTACAGTGAGTGTGTTGTTTACATTTCCAGTATTTTTCTTTTTCTTACTTTCTCCTAAAATGGCACAGAAAATGAACCAGTCTTGAGTCGTCTGTGGGATTGCATTACAATTCCCACTACAGTACGGCTAAAACTATGATTGTTTTGGGCATTAAATGCAAGAAGCAGGATAAATTCACATACAGAATGTGTGTTTTCAAACATTTGATTTTTGACCCTTTTTGAGCGACAGCCGCGCGGCTTAAGAAAAATGTCAAAATACGGCCATATTTTTTTCTCGACGAAATAACCAAACAACACTTTTCCTGCATTTCAACAGCCTCCTAAAGCACAGCAAATGCATCAGAAAAGGTCTAGTTCTTATTGAAACCCTAACCCTAACCCTAGGTCGGGCACTTTGGGAACCCACATACTGTATCAAAAACACGTCTACAAATACTTTTTTTGAAAAGTCACCCAAATCACTCTCAGCTATTCAGAAACATTTAAAATAATGTTTCTAAGTAATTCAGTGTGTTTACAGTGAGTGTGTTGTTTAAATTTCCAGTATATTTTTATTTCTCACTTTCTCCTGAAATGGCGCAGAAAATAAGCAAATCTTGTGTCGTTTGTGGGATTGCATTACAATTCCCACTACAGTACGGCTAAAACTATGATTGTTTTGGGCATTAAATGCAAGAAGCAGGATAAATTCACATACAGAATGTGTGTTTTCAAACTTTTGATTTTTGACCCTTTTTGAGCGACAGCCGCGTGGCTTAAGAAAAATGGCAAAATACGGCCATATTTTTTTCTCGAGGAAATAACCCAACAACACTTTTCCTGCATTTCAACAGCCTCCTAAAGCACAGCAAATGCATCAGAAAAGGTCTAGTTCTTATTGAAACCCTAACCCTAACCCTAGGTCGGGCACTTTGGGAACTCACATACTGTATCAAAAACACGTCTACAAATAGTGTGTTCGAAAAGTCACCCAAATCACTCCCAGCCAGTCAGAAACATTTAAAATAATGTTTCTAAGCAATTCAATGTATCTACAGTGAGTGTGTTGTTTAAATTTCCAGTAATTTCCTTTTTCTCACTTTCTCCTAAAATGGCGCAGAAAATGAGCCAGTCTTGTGTCGTCTGTGGGATTGCATTACAATTCCCACTACAGTACGGCTAAAACTATGATTGTTTTGGGCATTAAATGCAAGAAGCAGCATAAATTCACATACAGAATGTGTGTTTTCAAACATTTGATTTTTGACCCTTTTTGAGCGACAGCCACGCGGCTTAAGAAAAATGGCAAAATACGGCCATATTTTTTTCTCGAGGAAATAACCCAACAACACTTTTCCTGCATTTCAACAGCCTCCTTAAGCACAGCAAATGCATCAGAAAAGGTCTAGTTCTTATTGAAACCCTAACCCTAACCCTAGGTCGGGCACTTAGGGAACTCACATACTGTATCAAAAAGACGTCTACAAATACTGTGTTCAAAAAGTCACCCAAATCACCCTCAGCTATTCAGAAACATTTAAAATAATGTTTCTAAGCACTTCAATGTGTTTACAGTGAGTGTGTTTACATGTCCAGTATTTTTCTTTTTCTCACTTTCTCCTAAAATGGCGCAGAAAATGAGCCAGTCTTGTGTCGTCTGTGGGAGTGCATTACAATTACCACTACAGTACGGCTAAAACTATTATTGTTTTGGGCATTAAATGCAAGAAGCAGGATAAATTCACATACAGAATGTGTGTTTTCAAATATTTGATTTTTGACCCTTTTTGAGCGACAGCCGCGCGGCTTAAGAAAAATGGCAAAATACGGCCATATTTTTTTCTCGAGGAAATAACCCAACAACACTTTTCCTGCATTTCAACAGCCTCCTAAAGCACAGCAAATGCATCAGAAAAGGTCTAGTTCTTATTGAAACCCTAACCCTAACCCTAGGTCGGGCACTTTGGGAACTCACATACTGTATCAAAAACAAGTCTACAAATAGTGTGTTCGAAAAGTCACCCAAATCACTCCTAGCTAGTCAGAAACATTTAAAATAATGTTTCTAAGCAATTCAATGTATCTACAGTGAGTGTGTTGCTTAAATTTCCTGTATGTTTCTTTTTCTCACTTTCTCCTAAAATGGCGCAGAAAATGAGCCAGTCTTGTGTCGTCTGTGGGATTGCATTACAATTCCCACTACAGTACGGCTAAAACTATGATTGTTTTGGGCATTAAATGCAAGAAGCAGGATAAATTCACATACAGAATGTGTGTTTTCAAACTTTTGATTTTTGACCCTTTTTGAGCGACAGCCGCGCGGCTTAAGAAAAATGGCAAAATACGGCCATATTTTTTTCTCGAGGAAACAACCAAACAACACTTTTCCTGCATTTCAACAGCCTCCTAAAGCACAGCAAATGCATCAGAAAAGGTCTAGTTCTTATTAAAACCCTAACCCTAACCCTAGGTCGGGCACTTTGGGAACTCACATACTGTATCAAAAACACGTCTACAAATACTGTGTTCAAAAAGTCACCCAAATCACTCTCAGCTAGTCAGAAACATTTAAAATAATGTTTCTAAGCACTTCAATGTGTCTACAGTGAGTGTGTTGTTTACATTTCCAGTATTTTTCTTTTTCTTACTTTCTCCTAAAATGGCACAGAAAATGAACCAGTCTTGAGTCGTCTGTGGGATTGCATTACAATTCCCACTACAGTACGGCTAAAACTATGATTGTTTTGGGCATTAAATGCAAGAAGCAGGATAAATTCACATACAGAATGTGTGTTTTCAAACATTTGATTTTTGACCCTTTTTGAGCGACAGCCGCGCGGCTTAAGAAAAATGTCAAAATACGGCCATATTTTTTTCTCGACGAAATAACCAAACAACACTTTTCCTGCATTTCAACAGCCTCCTAAAGCACAGCAAATGCATCAGAAAAGGTCTAGTTCTTATTGAAACCCTAACCCTAACCCTAGGTCGGGCACTTTGGGAACCCACATACTGTATCAAAAACACGTCTACAAATACTTTTTTTGAAAAGTCACCCAAATCACTCTCAGCTATTCAGAAACATTTAAAATAATGTTTCTAAGTAATTCAGTGTGTTTACAGTGAGTGTGTTGTTTAAATTTCCAGTATATTTTTATTTCTCACTTTCTCCTGAAATGGCGCAGAAAATAAGCAAATCTTGTGTCGTTTGTGGGATTGCATTACAATTCCCACTACAGTACGGCTAAAACTATGATTGTTTTGGGCATTAAATGCAAGAAGCAGGATAAATTCACATACAGAATGTGTGTTTTCAAACTTTTGATTTTTGACCCTTTTTGAGCGACAGCCGCGCGGCTTAAGAAAAATGGCAAAATACGGCCATATTTTTTTCTCGAGGAAATAACCCAACAACACTTTTCCTGCATTACAACAGCCTCCTAAAGCACAGCAAATGCATCAGAAAAGGTCTAGTTCTTATTGAAACCCTAACCCTAACCCTAGGTCGGGCACTTTGGGAACTCACATACTGTATCAAAAACACGTCTACAAATAGTGTGTTCGAAAAGTCACCCAAATCACTCCCAGCCAGTCAGAAACATTTAAAATAATGTTTCTAAGCAATTCAATGTATCTACAGTGAGTGTGTTGTTTAAATTTCCAGTAATTTCCTTTTTCTCACTTTCTCCTAAAATGGCGCAGAAAATGAGCCAGTCTTGTGTCGTCTGTGGGATTGCATTACAATTCCCACTACAGTACGGCTAAAACTATGATTGTTTTGGGCATTAAATGCAAGAAGCAGCATAAATTCACATACAGAATGTGTGTTTTCAAACATTTGATTTTTGACCCTTTTTGAGCGACAGCCACGCGGCTTAAGAAAAATGGCAAAATACGGCCATATTTTTTTCTCGAGGAAATAACCCAACAACACTTTTCCTGCATTTCAACAGCCTCCTTAAGCACAGCAAATGCATCAGAAAAGGTCTAGTTCTTATTGAAACCCTAACCCTAACCCTAGGTCGGGCACTTTGGGAACTCACATACTGTATCAAAAACACGTCTACAAATAGTGTGTTCGAAAAGTCACCCAAATCGCTCCCAGCCAGTCAGAAACATTTAAAATAATGTTTCTAAGCAATTCAATGTATCTACAGTGAGTGTGTTGTTTAAATTTCCAGCATGTTTCTTTTTCTCACTTTCTCCTAAAATGGCGCAGAAAATGAGCCAGTCTTGTGTCGTCTGTGGGATTGCATTACAATTCCCACTACAGTACTGCTAAAACTATGATTGTTTTGGGCATTAAATGCAAGAAGAAGGATAAATTCACATACAGAATGTGTGTTTTCAAACATTTGATTTTTGACCCTTTTTGAGCGACAGCCGCGCGGCTTAAGAAAAATGGCAAAATACGGCCATATTTTTTTCTCGAGGAAAAAACCAAACAACACTTTTCCTGCATTTCAACAGCCTCCTAAAGCACAGCACATGCATCAGAAAAGGTCTAGTTCTTATTGAAACCATAACCCTAACCCTAGGTCGGGCACTTTGGGAACTCACATACTGTATCAAAAACACGTCTAAAAATACTATGTTCAAAAAGACACCCAAATCACTCTCAGCTAGTCAGAAACATTTAAAATAATGCTTCTAAGCACTTCAATGTGTCTACAGTGAGTGTGTTGTTTAAATTTCCAGTTTTTTTTTATTTTTCACTTTCTCCTGAAATGGCGCAGAAAATAAGCAAGTCTTGTGTCGTTTGTGGGATTGCATTACAATTCCCACTACAGTACGGCTAAAACTATGATTGTTTTGGGCATTAAATGCAAGAAGCAGGATAAATTCACATACAGAATGTGTGTTTTCAAACATTTGATTTTTGACCCTTTTTGAGCGACAGCCACGCGGCTTAAGAAAAATGGCAAAATACGGCCATATTTTTTTCTCGAGGAAATAACCCAACAACACTTTTCCTGCATTTCAACAGCCTCCTAAAGCACAGCAAATGCATCAGAAAAGGTCTAGTTCTTATTGAAACCCTAACCCTAACCCTAGGTCGGGCACTTTGGGAACTCACATACTGTATCAAAAACACGTCTACAAATACTGTGTTCAAAAAGTCACCCAAATCACCCTCAGCTATTCAGAAACATTTAAAATAATGTTTCTAAGCACTTCAATGTGTTTACAGTGAGTGTGTTTACATTTCCAGTATTTT